>NC_141698.1:961099556-961711556 GCF_964263255.1 Lissotriton vulgaris
GAAACACAGCACAAGTCCTATGTACAAGCATACAATTTCACTACTGAAACCTCACTATTTCACAAAAGACAATTCCTCTATCTTGCATATGTTGATATCAAGCATTTCCAAAAAACATGCCACAAACCAACAAGAAACAATCTCAATCTGCTTCCTAATCTGAGGTAACGTAGGTGACATCATTCTAAAAGGTTCAAATATATGTATTTAATGAGGCAAACACTACTAATTCCTTCTCAAAAATATAAAAGCCATTCATTTACCCCAAAATCGTTTTTTAAATAACATTTTACAAACACAGCACCGGTCCTATGTACAAGCATTCCATGTCACTAGTGAAACTTCTCAATTTTACATAATACAATTCCTCTATGCAGCAAAATCTATTTACCAAGCATTATCAAAAAACATGACACAAACCAACAAGAAAGAAGCTCAATCTGCTTCCTAATCTGAGGTAATGCAGGTGACATCATTGTAAAAGGTTAAAATATATTTATTTAATGAGGCAAACACTACTAATTCCTTCTCAAAAATATAAAAGCCATTCATTTACCCCAAAATCGTTTTTTAAATAGCATTTTAGAAACACAGCACAGGTCCTATGCACAAGCATTCAATTTCACTACTGAAACTTCACTATTTCACAAAAGACAATTCCTCTATGCAGCAAAATGTTTTAACCAAGCATTATCAAAAAATATGACACAAACCAACAAGAAAGAAGCTCATTCTGCTTTCTAATCTGAGGTAACGCAGGCAACATCATTGTGAAAGCTACAAATATATTTATTTAATGAGGCAGACACTATATATTCCTTCTCAAAAATATAAAAGCCATTCATTTTCCCCAAAATCGTTTTTTAAATAACATTTTAGAAACACAGCACAGGTCCTATGTACAAGCATTCAATTTCACTACTGAAACCTCACTATTTCACAAAAGACAATTCCTCTATGCAGCAACATGTTTTAACCAAGCATTATCAAAAAACATGACACAAAGCATCATTAAAAAAACACAATCTGCTTCCAAATCTTCTCCATAGAGCATACAAGTCTCTATCTAAATTAAATGAATCATTACTTACCTCTTCCACAGAAAACCTCTAATTCTACACACGTATGCCTCATTTCAACCAATCAAAACTCTTCCCTCACTATTTTTAAACCAACACCCTTCCCCCCTCAGCCCTTTCTACCTGTTACCATAGCAACTCCCTCCTTACTGAACTCTCAGGTTCAAAAGTTTATTCTACAATGTTGCAAATAAACTCAGCAAGGATGTTTGACCTCTCAATACACCAGCTTATCCGGTGCAATGTTTCTTTAATTGACTTTTTCTTAACCATTCAAATTGCTTCTTTCACAAAACACAACCATGCACCCTAACTTTCAGTTTTCAACTATCCGAATCCACCAATCATTGCTTGTGATTCAAGAGCAGTGAAACTCCACAATTATTTTTTTGTAAATTCCTACTGTTCCAACTGCCATTTCATTCCCACACTTCATCTGACTGCACCAGAACCTTCTCTCACCATGTATTCTGTCTGGATTATTGGACATAGCTACATCCACTGGGCTCAAAGGTATGCAGCTAGCAGAAATTTTCACAACATTGATTTACCAAATGTGGAAATCAAGTGGATTGGCCAGAGAGGATTGAGATGTCACCAATTGATACCATTGGTGAAAACCTTTAGGCATCTGCCAAACCCTGACCTCTTAATTGTGCACTGTGGTGGAAATGACTTGGGCACTTTGACTGGGGAAGGTCTGGAAATGCTTTTAAAGGACACCTTTGGTCAATTGATGGCACTTTTTCCACAAACTGCCTTGGTATATTCCAATATATGTCAAAGACAGAAATGGAAGTGGTCCAACCTATTTTGTCCACAATTTGAGAGAGCACGGAAACATGTGAATAAATCTGTTTCTGCTTACATGAGAGACTATGGAATGGGTTCAATATTCAACAATAACTTGCGTTACAACATGCGAGATATCTACAGAGGAGTTGGTGTGCACTTCTCAGATGAGTGGAATAGAATATTCCTCCTAAACTTAAAACTGTGCATTGGAACCTACTTGTAGGTACCTAAATCAGCCACAGAACCCAAAAGCTCTTTTCAGGGCTACCCTACCTCTGATCACTCAAAAAGATTATCTTATTCTAACTTTTTTCACATTTTTCACCAAAGTACGCTCCCCGGTACGCTCCCTGGTGCGCGTACCGGGCGCTCCCCCCGCAATTTTCTTTTTGCATATATATACCTCCTAAACTCCCCTCAGAAAACCTAGAGGGTCAGGGTGTGTCTGCCGTGCCCCCTTTTACCCATTCACAATGCTGTTTGCCCTCCATCTTGTGTCTCAATTCTACCGAAACACAAAATGGTGGACTCCCGTAGCGCTCCCGGTGCGCGTACCGGTGCGCGCACAGGTAAGCGCTCCCAAAAAATGTGGGAAGTTAATTTTCTTAAAAACCACTGAAGACACTTTCACCAAATATAGAATAGGCCCTACTACATAGCAGTCCCTACCATTTTCCCAAATTGTATGGTATTCCATTGAGCCATTTAGGCTGTAGCCCTGTCTAAATATCCTGAGGTAAATTACACGACAAAAACACATATGAAAGTGTTAGAATTTACAACCAATTAAATTGTTACTTACATTTTGTACTTTTATGTGCTGACATTTGATTGGTTATGTACATGAATATATATGAAAAACGAGAGGGAAACACAGCCTTTTTGACTAATACTACCTGAGGTACATTTGAAAAGAATTTTCACAGAAAACTTCAACTGCTTTGAAAAAGGTAAGTTGTTAATTTGGAAGGGGAACTATGTTGTGCACTTTAAGTTAATTTGGGAAAACGTTTTCTGATAGTTATATACTGTCCCTCTGTAATAGTTATAGATGGAGATAGGCTTCTCTGTTATAATTATGGATTGAGTTAGGCTTCTCTGGTACAATTATGAATTTACTTTTTTTTAAAAATTTTTATTGGTTCACGACTAAATACATCAAACAGCTATATCATAAATCATAAATACATCATGATACAGAAGAGAAAAACATAATTCATATAAAATTTGAAAGAAAAACCTTGATATCCTTAGAGTACAAACCCCCCATAATCAAATTTACTCTCTGTAAAATAAAAATAAAATTAGATAAACATTTTCAATCTTCATAATAATCAGAAAAGGCCCCCCATATTTTCCCGTCCTATTTTTTCCCTTCTCCTAGACCCGGAAACTGAAAAAAGACCACACTCTAATTTATACAGTTTATACAATCTTGCTCGCCACTGCTGAAATAGTGGCGGTTTTCCTGAAGCCACTCTGTAGCAATACATAACCGTGCTACAGTCATGGCAAAAAAAAAGAAAGTAGCGAAAACGATAAAGTCCATCAACCCGATTATCATTGGGAATCTTCCCCAGCACCAACATTCCTTGAAATTGTGTTATAAGCTGTCTTAGCTGCCATCTGGTCTCAACAGATTGTTTACAAAGATCTGGTCTAACAAAAAATTCACAACCTAGAGCCTTGCATTTCTTATCAGGACGAGCTTTCAGAAATAATTCCTCCCGTGCTTGGAAGCTATTGAAAGCCACTATGATAGCTTGTGGTTTCTGATCTCGGGTATTGGCTCTAAAAGGGAATCTATGGGCCCTTTCCACCTCCCGATCCCAATCCCATCTCTCCGCCTCTGGTATTGCAGCTTTCAAAAGTGAAACTATAAAACCACGAGTGTTTGACCCTTCTTTCCCCTCCTCAATTTGCAAAAATCTCAAGTTATTTCTCTGTACCCTCATACTGTCCTCACGCGTTTCTTCCCTGTGCTGCATCATGGTTTGATAGATCAATTCTAAAGAAATATCCTCTGTTTCAGAATCCAAATCCAAATCAATGTGGCCCACGTCAGCACTCGTAATCTGTTCTTGCTCTTTGCCACTCATATTCACTTTAAGTTTGCGAACCGTACTGAGATCATGTCCATCTCTCTCCATATTCTCATTCAAGCTACTGTGCCCACTTTCTTCCTCTAAACCACCGTCCTCCATACTCATACGTGTAGCATATAACTCTACTAAACTCTCGGAGGAGGACATAGAGTGCTCTGAAAGTGAGAAAAAGTCCACTGAATCTGTTTCTCCCCCTGCATGTGTCACTGTGTCAGTATTAGCATCCACATCATTCTGCATAGAAGAGATATTGGGGAGACAATCCATCCCTTGCAGAGCATTATTAAACGCCGCTAAAACTGTACTTGCAGCGCTATCTAAATTGACTACAGTATTCGGCTCCTTTCTCCTTTCAGATTGTCCCATATCAGGAGTGGAGACAGAACTAAGAGCGGGGGCTGCTTGAGCTGTCTCTTGAACATTCTCTTGAACAGTCTCAGCTCCTACATCTCCTACATCTCCTACATTCAGCTGTTTTAGCTTCATCTTGCCCACATCCTTATTTTTTATGCCAGCAAACATATCCGGAATCTTCTTGTGCACGCTAGCCTCCCCCTCCCTTTCTGTTGAATTTACTTCCACATCGATGTTTTTACTCACTGTGGGAGGAGGGGGGGGTTGCGGCATTAGCTGATACTGACACCGCCCTTGCTGTGGTTGTACCAGACGCCATCTCCACTACGTTTTGATTCTCCATAGCAGCACCCTGCCCTCGTGCTCTCCTTCCTTTCGGCCCCATGTCAATCCGCCGACCGCTTAAAACACCGCTCCGTTTTCCCTCGCTGCCATCCTCCTGACTGCCTCGCTTCAATCGCAGGCAGCGCGCCTCCCAGGTGTGCCTCGTCAGAAGCTGAATCAGGTGCTGCCGGTAAGATGCCCAGTGTCCATCAAGCCGAATCCAGGCCTTAGTTGCTTCTAGTACGATCCTAAAGGAATTCATTTTCACGTTTCCTCAAGAGGCGGCACTGTATATTTTCATATAACGTGTAGTTCTGCTTAGTCCGTCCCGTTTCTCACCACATTTCTTTCGGCTCTGCGAGGTCCGGCAGGAGCAACAAACTCACACGTCCAGTGCGGACGCCATCTTGCCCCTCCATAATTATGAATTTACTTAGGCTTTATCACATGCACTTTATAATAGTTCTACTTCCTGCCTGAATCATACACTACCCAAAAATGACTTCACTGTAAAAAACTCAGAAGTACCTGTCTGAACTTAAACCCAAAAGTACCCATACTCTACTGATATAGTTATTTTTTATGTAATTTACAGAAAGAAAATGGAAGGAAAACAACAATCAAATGTTATTTCTTTCGAAGTAAAGGTTGAAAATCCAGAAGAAAAAAAAGATGAATTGGATTTCATGGATGACTCTTTGGACCAACAATTAATAGACTGTTTGCAACAAATTGAATCATGTAATAATAACTATGAGGAAATTCCGGACAATATAATGTTGGAAGTATTTTTACATTTTGAAAAAGAATCAGAAGAATAAATTTATATTTAATAATTAAAAATTGTTTGAGACAATATTCATTTTTATATGTAATTCATGAAGTACTACCAAAATGATTATAATATAAAGTGAGACATAGTATACTGTGCAACTTTTTTGTGTTACATAGTAAGTTTGCTCATAGTTACTTCCTTTCTCTCACTATATTATCTACAATGTGTATTTTACATCTCTTTTTCATCATAAGGGAGCAGGATAGACTACCCATGATCCCCCAGGCCTTCTCAGGGAGTGCTTAAAGTATCTGTTTCTGCTTTCTTGACAGACTATGGTATGGATTCCATATACCACAATAACTTCTGTAACAACCTGCAAGATATCTACAGAGGAGACGGTGCACATTAAATGTAAGTTTCTACATTGGTACCTACATGTAGGTACTTAAATACAAAATTAAAAAAAACAACAAAAATATTTTTTTTCCCCCGCGGGGCCCTTTTATGGCCCCTACAATAAACCTAGGGGCTCAGGGGGTCTACCCTGCCCCGTTTTGGTCATTTCCCCCTTTGTTTTTTGCCACCTCTTGTATCTCGATCCTACCGAGACACAAGATGGCAGCCGCTCCGGACTGTTTGGAATGTTTACAGACACCCGAGAGCCAATCAGGTTTCCGCGCGCGAACTCGTGTAGCGCGCTGGTACGCGCCCCAGTGCGCGTACCGGGGCGAGCTTATAGATATATATATTTTTTTTAACCTAAATTACTCAAAATCCACTGGAGCACATATCTTGAGACATAGCAAAGGCACATCTATATATATATATACATATATATTACCTACTGGCAGTCGCCAGTAGGTAGTTATAGTTAGGATTTTTTTCAATGCAAAATCTCAAAATTCTATTGTGAATAACTTTAGCGTCGGTTGACGAATCTGCATGAAAATTTCCTCAAATTTGCCTCGCGGAGCTCCGGTCCTTTCCTGAAAGTTTCGCGGGGATTGGTCAAGCAGGGGCCGAGATAAAAGGGGGGTCCCAAAACGTGTTTTCCCCATGTTAATTCCTATAGGGCGGTCGACCTCACTTTTAGCCCGAACGGCTGAATGGATTTCTACCAAACTTGGCAAAATTGTAGGGACTGGTAGCCCGATGTGCCTTTGCTATGTCTCAAGATATGTGCTCCAGTGGTTTTTACGAAAATTAGCTTTGAAAAAATATATATTGGGCTACATTGGGCTATATGCATGTTAGAGCCCAAATGTAGCCCAATGTAGCCCAATGTAGCCCAAAGATGGCCACCAGAGACAAAAAAAAACAAATGTAGCCCAAATATCAGCCAGATGTAGCCCAACTATAGCCCAATGACAGAATGTCCCAGAGTGTTCTAAAGAACAACTAGAACGCTAACAGTCTTACTTATGACAAAAGTATAGCACACCTGAAGTCATCTTGATTGGAATAAAGTGGTAACACTTAATACATTTAATTTGAAAAGGAACAAAATGAGAGGTTTCATTTTGGCATAAATTTTTTTTATATATATATATATATATATATATATTCACTGAAAAAAAAAACATAGGTTTCACACCAGTTATAGTTACCTGGAAATTTTACTGACATAAAACCATTGAAATTCCCACGTTATAGTTAGTTGGACTCACTATAACTTGCGCGCCTGCAATGCACTGCTGATGATGTCACATATTACATCACTCATGACATGGTCAGTGACATCACTCATGACATCACTGATGACACCATCCAGTGAATGTGTGTCTTTCTGAAAAATAGATTTGTTTTATATATGTATTTGTAAAGGTCGATGGAAGAATAAATGGTTAAATAAGTGTGTAAATGGATGTTTAAAAAAAAATTGATTTGTTAACTGCCTTATTAAGTGTATCTTAGTGAATACATATATTAGCGAGTAACTTTTAAATATTGGGATATATGTATCAGTGTTTCAGTTTGTGTATAAGTGGCTGCATGGGTTGGTGACTGACTCACTGTTTGCATGTGTTTTGAAGACAGCATATGTGCAGGACTGTATGGGTGGATGAGTGTGTATATGTGTGTGTTAGTGAGTGAATGACTGTCTCACTAGTGTCTTTATCAGTAACTACATATGTTTTAATCTATTATATGTGAGTATTGATGTATATAAGTGAGTATATGTGAGAGCGAGAGATTATTAGAGTTCCTGTTTAAATAAGTATGTGTTTCTATAAGTGATTGTTTAAGAGACTAAGTATGTGTAAATTTCCATAGAAGTAAAGTGGTAGTGTGTGTATAGTTCTATATGCAAATACATGGATGTTCAATAGTTTATTTGCATGTGTGAGTATGTGTGTGAGTAACTTTTGGATAACTGTCGGTGTGTAACAGGATGTATAGGTGTATCACTACATATGATGAGTGGGTATATGTATGAGTGACTATATAGAACTGTTGGTGAATGAGTGGATGTGTATATAGATGGTGGAATTACTGAATTGTTTGTTGTAACTGGTATGGGTATCTCCATTTTTTTGAAAATGTTAATTTCTATTTTTTAATATGTGTTTCAAGGTTTACATTACACTGACAGGAGGTCTGTCACAAGGATGGTGTCATCAGTGATGTCATGAGTGATGTCACTGACCATGTCATGAGTGATGTAATATGTGACATCATCAGCAGTGCATTGCAGGCGCGCAAGTTATAGTGAGTCCAACTAACTATAACGTGGGAATTTCAATGGTTTTATGTCAGTAAAATCTCCAGGTAACTATAATTGGTGTGAAACCTATGGTATTTTCAGTAAATTTAATAGGTTTTTTAAATGCTAATTCCTAACTATAACTGGTGTGAAACCTATGGTTTTTTCAGTGAATTTCATAGGTTTTTTAAATGCTAATTCCTAACTATAAGTCTCACTTTATAAGTAAGACTGTTAACCCTCTAGTCGTTCTTTAGAACACTCTGGTACATTCTATCATTGGGCTATATTTGGGCTACATATGGCTGATATTTGGGCTACATTTGTATTTTTTTGTCTCTGGTGGCCATCTTTCGGCTACATTGGGCTACATTGGGATACATTGGGCTACATTTGGGCTACATTTGGGCTCTAACATATATATAGCCCAATGTAGCACAATATATATTTTTTTCAAAGTTAATTTTGGTAAAAACCACTTGAGTATAGCAAAGGCACATCGGGCTACCAGTCCCTACAATTTTTCCCATTTTTTTTTAAAATCTTTTTTTTGTCTTGGAGCGCTCCCGGTGCGGCCCCGGTGAGCGCCCCGGAGAGCGTACTCGTTTGAAGCGCCCTGGTGCGCGAACCGGGAAGCGTCCCGTCAGCGCCAATGTCGCGAACGAAAACATGATCGTGACGTATTGCGTAGCTGCGTCTGCATGATACGCATGGCGTAAACGCACCCGGAAGCATTCGACGCGCTTACGTGACGCGCCCCTGGGCGCGCCCCGGGGCGCGTAGTGTAAGCGCGTCGGGTCAAGTGACCTGAAAATAACACTTTTTATTGGTTCACAACAGTTTTGTTTTCCAAATGATGAAAGACCCCACCTTTTTTCCTCATTTTCACTTTGTTGTTTGAGTGAAGAAGACCTGCATTCTGTAAGAAATGGCTTCACTGGTAGCAGCTGCAGGTGCATCTACACCACTACCACCACAAAGACCACCACAAGACCACATTGGTGGTCATGAAGAAGAGGAGGACGAAGAGGATCAGGAGGAGAGGCAATATCTGCCTGAGGACAATCCCCCATACAAACCCAAAGAACATTTTATTTGGGAGTTTTTCAAAATGCCAAGGGGTGCCAAAAAAGTAAATGAAAAAAACAATTTGATGGACAGAATGTAGATCAATGTCTTACATTCACCCCAGTACAAGGATCTGGGCCTAAATCCATCGTTTTTTGCACCCCACACCACCCTGGGTCAGATAATGGCTTTATGCAAATCAGCTCTGACCCTGTGCCCCATGGGAACAGTCCAGTCCGAACTACAACAGCCATATCTTTCCCAAACCGGAATCAAGCATCCGAGGACCGGACCGGTTTCGAGGTAACACCTCTCATCAGCCCGGCTAGCTTGACTCCAGTGGTGTGGAGGCTCTGGGACCCACGTCTGAGCTACCCCAGTACACTCAGGGAGAAAATTACAAAAAACAATTTGATGGACAGAATGTAGATCAATGTCTTACATTCACCCCAGTACAAGGATCTGGGCCTAAATCCATCGTTTTTTGCACCCCACACCACCCTGGGTCAGATAATGGCTTTATGCAAATCAGCTCTGACCCTGTGCCCCATGGGAACAGTCCAGTCCGAACTACAACAGCCATATCTTTCCCAGACCGGAATCAAGCATCCGAGGACCGAACTGGTTTCGAGGTAACACCTCTCATCAGCCCGGCTAGCTTGACTCCAGTGATGTGGAGGCTCTGGGACCCACGTCTGAGCTACCCCAGTACACTCAGGGAGAAAATTACAAAAAACAATTTGATGGACAGAATGTAGATCAATGTCTTACATTCACCCCAGTACAAGGATCTGGGCCTAAATCCATCGTTTTTTGCACCCCACACCACCCTGGGTCAGATAATGGCTTTATGCAAATCAGCTCTGACCTTGTGCCCCATGGGAACAGTCCAGTCCGAACTACAACAGCCATATCTTTCCCAGACCGGAATCAAGCATCCGAGGACCGGACCGGTTTCGAGGTAACACCTCTCATCAACCCGGCTAGCTTGACTCCAGTGGTGTGGAGGCTCTGGGACCCACGTCTGAGCTACCCCAGTACACTCAGGGAGAAAATTACAAAAAACAATTTGATGGACAGAATGTAGATCAATGTCTTACATTCACCCCAGTACAAGGATCTGGGCCTAAATCCATCGTTTTTTGCACCCCACACCACCCTGGGTCAGATAATGGCTTTATGCAAATCAGCTCTGACCCTGTGCCCCATGGGAACAGTCCAGTCCGAACTACAACAGCCATATCTTTCCCAGACCGGAATCAAGCATCCGAGGACCGGACCGGTTTCGAGGTAACACCTCTCATCAACCCGGCTAGCTTGACTCCAGTGGTGTGGAGGCTCTGGGACCCACGTCTGAGCTACCCCAGTACACTCAGGGAGAAAATTACAAAAAACAATTTGATGGACAGAATGTAGATCAATGTCTTACATTCACCCCAGTACAAGGATCTGGGCCTAAATCCATCGTTTTTTGCACCCCACACCACCCTGGGTCAGATAATGGCTTTATGCAAATCAGCTCTGACCCTGTGCCCCATGGGAACAGTCCAGTCCGAACTACAACAGCCATATCTTTCCCAGACCGGAATCAAGCATCCGAGGACCGGACCGGTTTCGAGGTAACACCTCTCATCAGCCCGGCTAGCTTGACTCCAGTGGTGTGGAGGCTCTGGGACCCACGTCTGAGCTACCCCAGTACACTCAGGGAGAAAATTACAAAAAACAATTTGATGGACAGAATGTAGATCAATGTCTTACATTCACCCCAGTACAAGGATCTGGGCCTAAATCCATCGTTTTTTGCACCCCACACCACCCTGGGTCAGATAATGGCTTTATGCAAATCAGCTCTGACCCTGTGCCCCATGGGAACAGTCCAGTCCGAACTACAACAGCCATATCTTTCCCAGACCGGAATCAAGCATCCGAGGACCGGACCGGTTTCGAGGTAACACCTCTCATCAGCCCGGCTAGCTTGACTCTAGTGGTGTGGAGGCTCTGGGACCCACGTCTGAGTTACCCCAGTACACTCAGGGAGAAAATTTCAAAAAACAATTTGATGGACAGAATGTAGATCAATGTCTTACATTCACCCCAGTACAAGGATCTGGGCCTAAATCCATCGTTTTTTGCACCCCACACCACCCTGGGTCAGATAATGGCTTTATGCAAATCAGCTCTGACCCTGTGCCCCATGGGAACAGTCCAGTCCGAACTACAACAGCCATATCTTTCCCAGACCGGAATCAAGCATCCGAGGACCGGACCGGTTTCGAGGTAACACCTCTCATCAGCCCGGCTAGCTTGACTCCAGTGGTGTGGAGGCTCTGAGACCCACGTCTGAGCTACCCCAGTACACTCAGGGAGAAAATTACAAAAAACAATTTGATGGACAGAATGTAGATCAATGTCTTACATTCACCCCAGTACAAGGATCTGGGCCTAAATCCATCGTTTTTTGCACCCCACACCACCCTGGGTCAGATAATGGCTTTATGCAAATCAGCTCTGACCCTGTGCCCCATGGGAACAGTCCAGTCCGAACTACAACAGCCATATCTTTCCCAGACCGGAATCAAGCATTCGAGGACCGGACCGGTTTCGAGGTAACACCTCTCATCAGCCCGGCTAGCTTGACTCCAGTGGTGTGGAGGCTCTGGTACCCACGTCTGAGCTACCCCAGTACACTCAGGGAGAAAATTACAAAAAACAATTTGATGGACAGAATGTAGATCAATGTCTTACATTCACCCCAGTACAAGGATCTGGGCCTAAATCCATCGTTTTTTGCACCCCACACCACCCTGGGTCAGATAATGGCTTTATGCAAATCAGCTCTGACCCTGTGCCCCATGGGAACAGTCCAGTCCGAACTACAACAGCCATATCTTTCCCAGACCGGAATCAAGCATCCGAGGACCGGACCGGTTTCGAGGTAACACCTCTCATCAGCCCGGCTAGCTTGACTCCAGTGGTGTGGAGGCTCTGGGACCCACGTCTGAGCTACCCCAGTACACTCAGGGAGAAAATTACAAAAAACAATTTGATGGACAGAATGTAGATCAATGTCTTACATTCACCCCAGTACAAGGATCTGGGCCTAAATCCATCGTTTTTTGCACCCCACACCACCCTGGGTCAGATAATGGCTTTATGCAAATCAGCTCTGACCCTGTGACATTGATCCACATTCGGTCCATCACCTGTTTTGTTTGCAATTTCCGCCCTAAGTGCGCTGGGGATGCCCAGACGTGGGTCCCAGGCACTCCACACCACTGGAGTCAAGCTAGCCGGGCTGATGAGAGGTGTTAGCTCGAAACCGGTCCGGTCCTCGGATGCTTGATTCCGTTCTGGGAAGGACATGGCTTTTGTAGTTCAGACTGGACTGTTCCCATGGGGCACAGGGTCAGAGCTGATTTGCATATCGCCATTGTCTAACCCAGGGTGGTGTGGAGTGCAAAAAAACGATGGATTTGGGCCCAGATCTTTGGACTGGGGTGAATGTGTGACATTGATCCACATTCGGTCCATCACCTGTTTTGTTTGCAATTTCCGCCCTAAGTGCGCTGGGGATGCCCAGACGTGGGTCCCAGGCACTCCACACCACTGGAGTCAAGCTAGCCGGGCTGATGAGAGGTGTTACCTCAAAACTGGTCCAGTCCTCGGATGCTTGATTCCGTTCTGTGAAGGACATGGCTTTTGTAGTTCAGACTGGACTGTTCCCATGGGGCACAGGGTCAGAGCTGATTTGCATATCGCCATTGTCTAACCCAGGGTGGTGTGGAGTGCAAAAAAACGATGGATTTGGGCCCATATCTATGGACTGGGGTGAATGTGTGACATTGATACACATTCGGTCCATCACCTGTTTTGTTTGCAATTTCCGCCCTAAGTGCGCTGGGGATGCCCAGACGTGGGTCCCAGGCACTCCACACCACTGGAGTCAAGCTAGCCGGGCTGATGAGAGGTGTTACCTCGAAACCGGTCCGGTCCTCGGATGCTTGATTCCGTTCTGGGAAGGACATGGCTTTTGTATTTCAGACTGGACTGTTCCCATGGGGCACAGGGTCAGAGCTGATTTGCATATCGACATTGTCTAACCCAGGGTGGTGTGGAGTGCAAAAAAATGATGGATTTGGGCCCAGATCTTTGGACTGGGGTGAATGTGTGACATTGATCCACATTCGGTCCATCACCTATTTTGTTTGCAATTTCCGCCCTAAGTGCGCTGGGGATGCCCAGACGTGGGTCCCAGGCACTCCACACCACTGGAGTCAAGCTAGCCGGGCTGATGAGAGGTGTTACCTCGAAACCGGTCCGGTCCTCGGATGCTTGATTCCGTTCTGGGAAGGACATGGCTTTTGTAGTTCAGACTGGACTGTTCCCATGGGGCACAGGGTCAGAGCTGATTTGCATATCGCCATTGTCTAACCCAGGGTGGTGTGGAGTGCAAAAAAACGATGGATTTGGGCCCAGATCTTTGGACTGGGGTGAATGTGTGACATTGATCCACATTCGGTCCATCACCTGTTTTGTTTTGCAATTTCCGCCCTAAGTGCGCTGGGGATGCCCAGACGTGGGTCCCAGGCACTCCACACCACTGGAGTCAAGCTAGCCGGGCTGATGAGAGGTGTTACCTCGAAACCGGTCCGGTCCTCGGATGCTTGATTCCATTCTGAGAAGGACATGGCTTTTGTAGTTCAGACTGGACTGTTCCCATGGGGCACAGGGTCAGAGCTGATTTGCATATCGCCATTGTCTAACCCAGGGTGGTGTGGAGTGCAAAAAAACGATGGATTTGGTCCCAGATCTTTGGACATGGGTGAATGTGTGACATTGATCCACATTCAGTCCATCACCTGTTTTGTTTGCAAAAAAGTAAATGCAGCAAAGGTCACTTGCCTCATCTGTGACCAAGAACTGTTAAGAGGGAACCCAAACAGGAAATATTCGTTTGGGAACCACACAATGATAAGGCAAATGCAGAGGAAGCACCCAAACAATTATTCAAGAGCAGAAGTCAGGCAAATGAACAAGAACCCTCCGCATCCTTCAACTTCAGGCACCTCCAACCAACCCACTCTATCGGGTGCAGAGGCTAGGGAGATGGTCCCTAATGTCCAAACCAAATTTTCAAAATTTAAATTTGTTTGCATATATTGCAACAAAACTATATCATATGGTGAGCAGAGCATCACTTTACTTAATCGAGCTGCAGACAACCATCACTGCAGCAAATAACCTTAATTTTTTTCTATTTTTTTGCTCCAGTTGAGCTGTTTGCAATTCCCTGTCTTTTGTTTCACCCCAAATTGTTCTGAAAATCCCCCCAAAAAAATGTTCCAAAAAACAAAAACAAAAAATATAAAACAGCAATATGAAAAAAAAACTGTTCTTTTTCAGAACTACCTCCCATTTATATAAAATGACTTACATTTTTAAAGTCTGCCATTCTCTTTTCTCCCCGGTGCGCGTGCCGGTGCGCGTACCGGGCGCTCCCCCCGCGCAAATCGATTTTTTTTTTTTTTTGCCCAGCGGGACCCTTTTATAGCCCCCACATCAAACCTAGGGGGCCAGGGGGGGTCTACCCTGCCCCCTTATGGTCAATTCCCCCTTTGTTTTGGCCACCTCTTGTGTCTCGATCCTACAGAGACACAAGATGGCGGCCGCTCTGGACTGTTTCGAATGTTTAGAGACACCCAAGAACCAATCAGCTTTCTGTGCGCAAGTCGCGTGGCGCGCCCGGAGCGCTCCCCGGAGCGCGTACCGGGGCGCGCTCATAGATATATATATTTTTTTGAACCTAAATTACTTAAAATCCACTGTAGCACATATCTTGAGACATAGCAAAGGCACATCGGGCTACCAGTCCCTACAATTTTGCCAAATTTGGTGTAAATCCATTCAGCCGTTCGGGCTAAAAGTGAGGTCTACCGCCCTATGGAAATTAACATGGGGAAAACGCGTTTTGGGACCCCCTTTTATCTCGGCCCCCGCTTGACGCATCTCCCTCAAACTTTCAGGGAAGGACCGGAGCTCAACGAGGCCATTTTGAGGAAATTTTCAGGCAGATTCATCAACCGGCGCCAAAGTTATTCCAAATAGAATTTTGAGATTTAACATTGGAAAAAATTCTAACTATAACTACCTACTGGCGACCTACTGGCGATAGCCAGTAGGTATATATAGTTAGGATTTTTTTCCTATGGGACTTTTGAAAATTCTATGTCTAATAACTTTGGCGTTTGTGGACGGAATCGGCTGAAATTTTCAGGAAAATGGCACATTTTGTTTCTGAGCAGCCCTTGAAAATTTGGGGGGGTTTCGTCAAGGGGGGGCCGAGAAAAAAGGGGGGTCCCAAAACGCGTTTTTCCCATGTTAATTTCCATAGGGCGTTTGGCCTCACTTTTAGCTCGAACGGCTGAATGGATTTGCACGAAACTTGGCAAAATTGTAGGGACTGTTAGCCCGATGTGCCTTTGCTGGGTCTCAATATATGTGCTCCAGTGGATTTTGAGAAATTAACGTTTTAAAAAATTTATATATCTGTGACAGCGTCCCGGGTAGCGCTCCAGATCGCGTACTTTTCGCGTCACGAAGCTTTGCGAAGCGATGCTGATTGGCTCTCAGGTGTCTCTCAACATTCTAAACAGTCCGGAGCGGCCGCCATCTTGTCTCTCGGTGGGATCGAGAGACAAGAAGAGGTGAAAAACGAAGGGGGAATTTAATGAAAGGGGGCAAGGTAGACCCCTCTTGATCCCCTAGGAATGATGTTGGGGTTATTAAAGGGTTCCGTTGGGAAAATAAAAAAAAATTGATTTTTCACGGTAGAAGCGGTTCTCGAATCGGGTCGCAAACTAACGGCTGAATGGATTTGCACGAAACTTGGCAAAATTATAGTGACTGTTAGTCCGATGTGCCTTTGCTGGGTCTCAATATATGTGCTCCAGTGGATTTTGAGAAATCAACGTTTTAAAAAACAGATATATCTGTGACAGCGTCCCAGATAGCGCTCCAGATCGCGTACTTTTCGCGTAACGGAGCTTTGCGTAGCAAAGCTGATTGGCTGTCCGGTGTCTGTCAACATTCTAAACAGTCCGGTGCGGCCGCCATCTTGTCTGCCGGTAGGATCGAGAGACAAGAGGAGGAGAAAAACGAAGGGGGAATTTAATGAAAGGGGGCTAGGTAGACCCCTCTTGACCCCCTAGGAATGATGTTGGGGTTATTAAAGGGTCCCGTGGTGCAAATAAAAAAAAATTATTTTTCGTGGTAGAAGCGCTTCTCGGTTCGCAAACTGGTAGCGAAACGTGAATTCGCCATTTTGTGTTTCGATTTCATTAAATTACTAGGTATAAGGGGGTACGGGAGATGTATCCTGACCCCTTTTGTTTTCTGAGGGTGGCTGAGGAGGCTCATATATGTTGATACATGTCTTCCAGCGGCTGTGCGTGAGCGTTTTTTTTTGCTGCGTGACGTCTGTTAACGTTCGATTCGATGGAAATCAGGAAGTGTTGACCGCCATTTTGTCACTGCGAGTAAATATTTTGTTTAAAATAATTGTTATAAATTAATCCTTATTGATAAACATTGTCTGCGCCATCTTGTCTTTTTTGCAATGCCACACTTTTGTTGAGCACGGCAGCCATTTTAGATGCCTTGACCAGACCCACTCTCTGCACGCCGCCGATCCTCAGCATGGCTCCTCACCCTCGCAAGCATCTCCCCCACGCACTGGTCACCCCCGCTCTCTCTCTCTCGCATGGGCCAGAAACCTCCTCCCATGTGCGCTGCTCTTCCCTGAGAATAATACCCTGTGCCCGCCCGACACCACCCTTTCACCCTATTCACTACCGCACCCTCTGACACTCTTCTTCCTCTGTGTCCGATTGTTCAGGCCGGTCCCAGGCTATCACCTAGCCCTGCAGATGTAGTTTATGGGCCCAGCTGTAGAGAATTACCCCTCTTCAAAGGAGTTACAGTAGATCTGTCACACCACACGCGTTCCTACTATCTGATAACCATCCTGTATTGTGCTTGGGGAGGGGATTCTCACTGTGAGGGTGTGTGGGACCGAGCCTGAAGCGGAAGATTCCAGGGATGCCTCTTTGTACATCAAAGTTTTTACAATTATGTGTCACATTATAAATATATAGTACTCCAACAAAGTAGGATTATAACACTTTAATAACTTTTAAATATATAGAACGCAACAAAAACAGTAAATACATTTAAACATTTTTTTGAAAAAAGAAGCAACAATGGTCAGTAGCTGTGTTTTGTGCGAATAGTCCCAAGGCAGCACAACGTGCTGAGTTCTGGAGGGCACCCAGGTGATGTTACCTGGGTGCCGCACTGGTTTTTGGTATCCTACAATGCAGCTCCGAAAAACGGCGTGGGGCGTCCCGGGGGGTGCGTGGGGATGCCTCGTCAGTAGCGGTCTGTTGTGCGAATAGTCCCAAGGCAGAAGAACGCGCTGAGATGTGGATGGCATCCAGGTGATGTCCAGTAAGTTGTCGCACTTGTTTTGGTATCCTACAATGCTGCTCCGAAAAACGGCGTGGGGCGCCCCGGGGGGGGGGGGGGGGGGGTAGGCGGCGTGAACGGGTCTTCCCAGGTGGAGGCTCGTCGGCTGTACTGGGGCGCCCCTTTACCGTTTCAGTTGCCATTCCGCCCGCTTTTGCTACACTGTGACTCATCCGCCATTCAGCTGTTTCTCGCCTGCTCTTGCGGCTTCAGCGTCTCGCTCACCATGTAGTTGAGTTGCGCCCACTCTTGCGGTGCAGCGATAGGCGGCTGCCACAGGAGTCTTAAAATGGCGGACGGCTCTTCGGATTTGGGCCTGGTCCACTAACATGGCCCTGGGACACCTTGGAACTAGGACGTCCCCTGAGCCTTGAAGATTTTACAAAAGTCTTGGGGGCTCCCGACTCCTGCAGGCTTCCGGTGGGGAGCCGCTGCCATGATTGCTCGCAGAATGACCACGACGGAGCCACGAGATGGTGGTGCTCTCAGGCTGACGCCAGCTTTAGTCTGAAACATCTAGAAACAAGGTGGGGCTTTCATCGTTTGGGAAAAAAAAATGTTTTAATCCAATGAAAAGTGATATTTTTAGGTCATATGATCAAGCCTTCCATCATTAGGAAACCAAAAGTAAAATGAACCAATGAAAAGTTTTATAAAGAAGTCACATGACCTGTTATGCTTACGTTACGCGCTGCTATAAAAAACGTAGAAAATCCGTTGGCACGTGAGGCGGCGTCAGTAGCGGACCGATGTGCGAATAGGCCGAAGGCAGCACAACGCGCCGAGATCCGGATGGCACCGAGGTGGTGTCCAGCAAGTTGCCGCACTGGTGTGGCCATCCTACAATGCTGCGCCGAAAGTCGGCGTGGGGTGCCTGGGGGGGGGGGAGGAGGTGGCGCAAACTGGCCTCTCTCGCCTCCCCAGGTGGAGGCACCTGATGTGCTGTGCGGCGCCCCTTATCTTTTCACTCACCGTCCAGCAGAGTTGCGCCCACACTTGCTGCCACAGTAGGCCGAAGGCAGCACAACGCGCCAAGATCCGGATGGCACCGAGGTGGTGTCCAGCAAATTGCCGCACTGGTGTGGCCATCCTACAATGCTGCGCCGAAATTCGGCGTGGGGCGCCCCGTTGGCCTGTGAGGTCGCGTCAGTCAGTGGGGGCTGTTTGAGAAAGGAATGTGATGCTGTGCGTCGCCCCCAAGATGGAGGCTCCTCGGCTGCAGTGGGGCGCCCCTTGGTGTTTCACTCGCTATCCAGCTGAGTTGCGTCCGCACTTGCGGCTACAGTAGGCCGAAGGAAGCACAACGCGCCGAGATCTGGATGGCACCGAGGTGGTGTCTAGCAAGTTGCCGCACTGGTGTGGCCATCCTACAATGCTGTGCCGAAAGTTCTATGGTCCGGCGGAACTTTTTTCCTTTTCCTTTCTGCATCTTGTCCCACAATCCGTTTAACCTTTAGACACGACCAGGTCCCTGAATGTGTGCAGGGGGACGCTATTGATTGAATCAAAATGGCGGCTTCACACAAAGCTGACTCAAGCGTTGCTGGTAATGCTATACAGACAAAAAATGGTTTTCAGTTTGTACATTCTTCAGGATTTTTCCATCCAAGTCTGCTTGAGAGTTTGTAGAACAATGGCTTTAGATCTTGCCCTCCCCTCTTTTGACTGTTGGTCTTGTTGCCTATGTCTTCTGTTGTCTTTTAACTGAACCTTTTTTGACTGCCGAAAGGGGTTCTGGTCCGACCGCTGGTTGGTGGAGACATTTTGACTATATCCTGGACCTGCCCGGCCTCGCCCAAAATGGCGCCGGTATAAATGGGACTCGTACCTCCTTGTTGTGTACTGGTTGCACAACCTTGATATCACGAGATACGTATGCAGTTTTGAAGCACATGGCGGGCGGGAATGAGAATTGATTGAATATTTCGACATCCCTATTGATATTAAGTTCTGATGTGTTATTGATTACTGTACTATTTAAAGTTCGAATTAACGTCACCCATGGTACTTGCCCGCAAATGTATATCTAGATAATTTTATTGTAAGTGGCCCTGTCGTATTTTAATTACAAAATGAACGTCCACCGATTCCGCAACTGTTAGACACCTTAGTTCTTGCAACCTAATGGCCCGCTCGTTGCGTTCCTCTACAGTGTAAATGTCTCCTCATCATATACGATTCCAGTTTGCTCCGTGGCCGGCCCACGTGGTTATAGGCCCGTATTTGTATACTGACATTTTCACAATAAAGGTTTTTAAAACAAAACATGGTAGTAGTATTTACATTGGTAAAGTTTTTAATTTTAGTCACTGTTTTCGAATCAGTAAAAGGCAAGTGAAATAAAGCAGTCCAATTACATGACGGATAAAAGGTATAATACGCAGGAACGCAGTAAAGATAAATGGTCAAGGTCTGTTGTGTTTTTTACTCCTGCAATATAAAGTGATCGATAAGAATCTGATATTCGGGCGTATCGGCGACTAAGACAGCAGGCCGAGCATCTTTTGCTCAACGGCTCCGTCATGGGACGAAGAAACGCCCTTTTGCTAGAAAAAGGAATATATTTTACTTGCAGGACAGTTGTAAATTTTCCGGGAAAATACATTAGCCTGGAACATTATAACATATATGTTTAAGAAAAAATAATGTTCGAAAGCAATAAAAAGCGTAATTTTTAGGTCATATGACCAAGCCTTCCATCATTAGGAAACCAAAAGTAAAATGAACCAATGAGAAGTTTTATTAACAAGTCATATGACCTGTTATGCTTACGTTACGCGCTGCGCGCCGCGCCCCGGATCCCTTCCGGGAAGCTGCGTTTCGCGCACTGGAGTACTTCCGGGTGCGCTAACGCGGCGTGTCATATAACGCATTACGCGACAACGTAGGTCCAGAATATAGTCAAAATGTCTCCACCAACCAGCGGTCGGAACACAACCCCTTTCAGCAGTCTAAAAAGTTCTGTTAAATGACAACAGAAGGGACAGGCAACAAGAACCATCAGTCAAAGAGGGGAGGGCAAGTTCTTCCCTACCGGGTCACGTTGGGGCGCTACCGGAACTGATCGAATTGGTAGTCTACAGTGTTTCTGGATGTTTCAGACTGAAGCTGGCGTTAGCATGAGAGCACCACCATCTCGTATCTCAGTCGTGGCCATTCCACGAGCAATCATGGCAGCCGCTCCCCACCAGAAGCCTGCGGGAGTCGGGGCCCCCAAGACTTTTGTCGAATCTTCAAGGCTCAGTGGACACTTTCGAGAATGGGGCCCAAGCCCTAGCAGACAAGCGTCCGAGTTCGAAGGTGTCCCATGGCCATTTTAGTGGATCACGCCCAAATCTGAAGAGGCGGCCGCCATTTTGAGAGTCCTGTGGCAGCCGCCTATAGTTGCATCGCAAGAGCGGGAGCAACTCAACTACATGGTGAGCGAGACGCTGTAGTCGCAAGAGCGGGCAGTAAACAGCTGAATGGCGGAAGAGGCACAGTGTAGCAAAAGCGGGCGGAATGGCAACTGAAACGGTAAAGGGGCGCCCCACTACAGCGTGTCTTCAGGTCAAACTGATTGTGGGATAAGGTCCAGAATGGAAGAGTCATCAAAAGGCAAAAAGTTCCGCCGGACCCCGGGAGCCGGCCCCCTATGTCGGGGGCGATCTTAGGCCACGCCAGGGCAACACGACTTGGGGAGGGGGCAGAAGTCAAGCGCACCCTCCCAGTCCGCGCCACCACACCGTATGTTGAAAATCTGAAGCCATCGTTCTACAAACTCTCAACCAGCCTTGGATGAAAAATCTTGAAGAATGTACAAACTGAAAACCAGTTTTTGTTTGCATAGCATCAGCAGCAACGCTTGCTATCAGAATGCATGAGTTTCATGCTCGATCGATTGAGCTAGCCGGATCAGGCAACAAAAAGTATAAAATAGTTATGTAAATAGTTATTTAATAAAATGTTTTACCCTGTTACTTTGCTGGTGTGTTGTATATATTTATAATATTTGCATAGAGTTTATCGTTATTTTGGGCGGGGTGGGTGGCGGAGCCGAGCTGTCTTGCAGCCATCATGGTGTGGAGCTCAGTTCATCTCACTAGTTTCGTATTTCTCATGAAGGGTTGTTCCTAATGTTTCTATTTTAGCAAGGTCAAAAAGAGATCCCATTAGTGGCCTACTGATTTTGTTCGAATATTTTTTTTTTAACACGATTTTTCACTATCTGCAAAGACTAAACAGAGTATTGCGGCTTTGTGCTTGTTAGTAAATAGAGAATGAACCAAAGAGAATAAATTCTAAAATAGTGAATGCTTAGATAACAATCAATCAAATGGAGAGACAAGCAGGCACGACGGATTACAACGGGGGCAAAGGCCCGCGTTAACTACCCTTCACTATCTGCAAAGAGAGAGTACTTCTACAAGAAAAAAGGGGGGGGGCAGCGTTTAAAGCACATCAGCGTGCATAAACACGAAAATGTTTTTACCTATCACGTACTTGACATTTGACAGCTTTTGATATTTGTTATTAAAAACCATTGAAATTCAATGAAAAAACCATAGGTTTTAGCCCATATATAGTTAGGGATTAGCATTTTCAAAACCTTATTTTACTCGCATAAAACCATTGAAATTCGCATATATAGTTAGATGCGCTAACTATATATCGCGCACCCGCAATCCACTGCTGATGAAGTCACATATTACATCATTCATGACATGGTCAGTGACATCACTGATGACTTCACTGATGACATCTCAAATGACATCACTGATGACATCACTGATGACATCATCCAGTGACTGTATGTTTCTGTAAAGTAAAATTATGTCTTACATATTGAAGAATGAGTGGATGTATAAGTGTCTGGATGAAGGACTTAGTAGGTGCATGACTGACTGTATGAGAGAATGATTAAATGTGTCTCACTGAGTGCATGGGTTAGTGACTAAACTGTCTTAATTTGTGCATTATTATGTCTGTTGTTATGTAAACTGCTGCATGTGTTGATCAGTAGCTATATGAGTATCTATATGGGTTATTGATTGGTTGCCCAGGTATATGTATGGGAGACTGAGTATGTGTGTGGGTGGCTGGGAGGTGTATGACTCTGTGCATAGATGTCAGAGCAGTTGATTCACTAGATGTATGGGTTCAAAAGTGCAAGTGGAAACAGCTATATGGGCAGTTGACTGTGTGCATGAGTGTATTGGTGAATGAATGGATATCTCAGTGCTACATGTCAAAGTAAGTACATATGTAAAACACAGTCCATGTGAGAGTTGACATGTATAAATAACTGTGCATAAGAGCCAGTGAATGTGTGAGTGGCTGTATGGATCATTGTGAACTTGTATCAGGGATTGTATAAGAGAGTAAATATGTGTTAGGATATGTTTTAATAAGTAAGGTATGTATAACTGTATAGTTGAGGGAATGGAGGTGTGATTGATTCTTTGCATGACTGACTAGGTGTGTGAGTAACTCCATGGATGAGTGACAGTCTGTGAGTGTCTGTTTACACTTATTGTATCTAAGGTTATATTAGAGTCTGAAGAGATTCATCGTTTTATCACATGAATGATATCATCAATGATGTGATCAGTAATGTCAAATGAGATGTTATCAGTGATGTCATCAATGATGTCATTTGAGATGTCATCAGTGATGTTATCAGTGATGTCATTTGAGTTGTCATCAGTGATGTCATTTGAGATGACATCAGTGATGTCAACAGTGATGTCATCAGTGATGTCATTTGAGATGTCATCAGTGATGTCATTTGAGTTGTCATCAGTGATGTCATCAGTGATGTCATTTGAGATGTCATCAGTGAAGTCTTCAGTGATGTCACTGACCATGTCATGAATGATGTAATATGTGACATCATCAGCAGTGGATTGCGGGTGCGCGATATATAGTTAGCGCATCTAACTATATATGCGAATTTCAATGGTTTTATGCGAGTAAAATAAGGTTTTGAAAATGCTAATCCCTAACTATATATGGGCTAAAACCTATGGTTTTTTCATTGAATATATATATTAGCTACTGGCGATAGCCAGTAGGTATATATAGTTAGGATTTTTTCTCTATGGAACTTTTGAAAATTCTATGTCTAATAACTTTGGCGTTTGTGGACGGAATCGGCTGAAATTTTCAGGAAAATGGCACATTTTGTTTCTGAGCAGCCCCTGAAAATTTGGGGGGGTTTCGTCAAGGGGGGGCCGAGAAAAAAGGGGGGTCCCAAAACGCGTTTTTCCCATGTTAATTTCCATAGGGCCTTTGGCCTCACTTTTAGCTCGAACGGCTGAATGGATTGGCACGAAACTTGGCAAAATTGTAGGGACTGTTAGCCCGATGTGCCTTTGCTAGGTCTCAATATATGTGCTCCAGTGGATTTTGAGAAATTAACGTTCAAAACAAGATATATATCTGTAACAGCGCTCCGGGCTGCGCTCCGGTCCGCTTACTTTTCTCGAAACGGAACTTTGCGATGCGAAGCTGATTGGCTCCCCGGTGTCTGTCAACATTCTAAACAGTCCGGAGCGGCCGCCATCTTATCTCTCGGTAGGATCGAGAGAGAAGAAGTGGTGAAAAACGAAGGGGGAATTTAATGAAAGGGGGCAAGGTATACCCCTCTTGACCCCCTAGGAATGTTGTTGGGGTTATTAAAGGGTCCCGTGGGGAAAATAAAAAAAAAATTATTTTTCACGGTAGAAGCGCTTCACGGGCCGCGAACTGGGCCGCAAACTGGTAGCGAAACGGGAATTCGCCATTTTGTGCTTCGTTTTAATTAAATTACTAGGTATAAGGGGGTGCGGGAGACGTATCCTAATCCCTTATGTTTTCTGAGGGTGGCTGAGGAGGCTCATATATGTTGATACATGTCTTCCAGCGGCTGTGCGTGAGCTTTTTTTTTTTTTTTGTTGCGTGACGTCTGTTAACGTTCGATTCGATGGAAATCAGGAAGTGTTGACCGCCAATTTGTCAGTGCTATAAAATATTTTGTTATAAATGAATCCTTATTGATAAACATTGTCTGCGCCATCTTGCCTTTTTTCCAATGCCACAATTTTGTCGTGCACGGCAGCCATTTTAGATGCCAGGCCGGTCCCAGGCTATCACCTAGCCCTGCGGATGTAGTTTCTGGCCCCAGCTGTAAAGAATCCAGACATGCCAACCCTCCCGATTCAGGCGTGAGACTACTGATTTCAGTGCTAGTCTCCCGCCTCCCGATTTCTGCAAGCAAAAACCCGGGGGCATATTACCAACAACTAGCGATAATTTTTGTCTCTAACTTGTTTAGAGACAAAAATTATCGCCGCACATCGGCGATTTTTATCGCAGATAAACCTTGCTATTAGCAAGGTTTATCGCAAATGCGAAAAAAACGCCCGCAATGCATGAATATCGCTGAAAAGTCAGCGATATTCATGCATTATCGAGCATATGCTCTTAGCCATGTTATCCACCTCCCATTGGATAACATGGCTAAGAACTGCTCAGGGCAGGTGTTAGCTTTTGGAGATTTTCGCGCTTAGCGCGAATATCTCTAAAAGTTGGTAATAGGAGATAGCGATGTTAGGGACTGTTTCCAGTCGCTAACATCTTGGCACGCCCACTTTGCATGTCATTAGTGATAAATATCACTGACATGCAAAGCGGGGCCCAAGATGGTCGCTATCTCCTTTTAGCTGTCACTAACTGGTGTTAGCGACAGCTTAGTAATAGGGAGATAATTTTATCTCCGCTTTCTTGGCTTTTAAAGCCAAAAAAGCGGAGATAAACCCCCTTGATAATATGCCCCACGATTCCTCGGGGGTTTCAGCTGACAAGGCTTGGTATTGTGTTACGTGGTAATTCTTCCAGGAAACGTCAGAGGGTCGATGCAGGGGTTCTAGAAGGGGTGATAAACCATTTAAGCCTCATGAACAAGCGCATGGTCTTTTAAAGATCTGTGAAGTACTCGGGGCGGCGGTGTGTGTGTGTCCTCTTTCAGGAGCGGGCGGGGGGGGCACTGCCAACAACTTGCCAGGCCAGGCAGTGTTCAACACTTGCATCACCCTTTCTCTGCCTGCTTTTGCGCTCCATGCTTCGGAAAGGTAAGAAAAAGAACGTGCATTTGAGTTTGAAATGTCCGATCCTGTAGCAGTACACTTGCAAAGCCCACACATGACAATAACCCGATTCAAGGCCCCATTCACCCGATTTTTTAAAAATATATAGCACTTCAACAAAGTAGGATTATAAAACTTTATTAAATTTTAAATATAACGAACGGAACAAAAACTGTAAAAACATTTAAACATTTTTGACAAAAAAAAGCAACAATTGTCAGAAGCTGTCTTTTGTGCGAATAGTCCCAAGGCAGCACAACGTGCTGAGTTCTGGACGGCACCCAGGTGATGTCACCTGGGTGCCGCACTGGTTTTTGGGATCCTACAGTGCAGCTCAGAAAAACAGCGTGGGGCGTCCTGGGTGGTGCGGGGGGAGGCCTCGACAGTAGCGGTCTGTTGTGCGAATAGTCCCAAGGCAGCAGAACGCGCTGAGATGTGGATGGCACCCAGGTGATGTCCAGTAAACTGCCGCACTGGTTTTGGTATCCTACAATGCTGCTCCGAAAATTGGCGTGGGGCGGCCCGGGAGGGGGGCGTGGGGGAGGCGGCGTGAACGGGCCTCCCCAGGTGGCGGCCATCCAGCTGAGTTGCGCCCGCTCTTGCGGCTACAGCGTCTCGCTCACCATGTAGTTGAGTTGCTCCCACTCTTGCAGTGCAGCGATAGGCGGCTGCCACAGGACTCTTAAAATGGCGGCCGGCTCTTCGGTTTTGGGCCTGGTCCACTAAAATAGCCCTGGGACACCTTGGAACTCGGACGCTTGCCTGCTAGGGCTTGGGCTCCATTCTCGAAAGCGTCCCCTCAGCCGTGAAGATTCTACAAAAGTCTTGGGGGCCCTTGACTCCTGCAGATTTCCGGTGGGGAGCGGCTGCCATGATTGCTCGCGGAATGACCACGACGGAGCCACGAGATGGTGGTGCTCTCATGGTGACGCCAGCTTCAGTCTGAATCATCCAGAAACAAGATGGGGCTTTTATCGTTTGGGAAAAAAAAATGTTCTAAACCAATGAAAAGTGTTATTTTTAGGTCATATGACCAAGCCTTCCATCTTTAGGAAACCAAAAGTAAAATGAACCAATGAAAAGTTTTATAAACAAGTCACATGACCTGTTATGCTTACGTTACGCGCTGCGCGCCGCGCCCCGGATCACTTCCGGGTGCGCTAACGCGGCGTGTCATATAACGCATTACGCGACAACGTAGGTCAAGAATATAGTCAAAATGTCTCCACCAACCAGCGTTCGGAACACAACCCCTTTCAGCAGTCCAAAAAGTTCTGTTAAATGACAACAGAGGGGACAGGCAACAAGAACCATCAGTCAAAAAGGGGAGGGCAAGTTCTTCTCTACCGGGTCATGTTGGGGCACTACCGGAACTGATCGAATTGGTAGTCTACAGTGTTTCTGGATGTTTCAGACTAAAGCTGGCGTCAGCATGAGAGCACTAACATCTCGTAGCTCCGTCGTGGCCATTCCACGAGCAGACATGGCAGCCGCTCCCCACCAGAAGCCTGCGGGAGTCGGGGGCCCCCAAGACTTTTGTAGAATCTTCACGCTGAGGGGACGCTTTCGAGAATGGGACCCAAGCCCTATCAGGGAAGCGTCCGAGTTCCAAGTTGTCCCAGGGCAATTTTGGTGGACCAGGCCCAAAACCGAAGAGCCAGCCGCCATTTTGAGAGTCCTGTGGCAGTCGCCTTTCGCTGCACCGCAAGAGCGGGAGCAACTCAACTACATGGTGAGCGAGACGCTGTAGTCGCAAGAGCGGGCGGTAAACAGCTGAATGGCGGAAGAGGCACAGTGTAGCAAAAGCGGGCGGAATGGCAACTAAAACGGTAAAGGGGCGCCCCACTACAGCGTGTCTTCAGGTCAAACGGATTGTGGGACAAAGTCCAGAATAGAAGAGTCATCAAAAGGCAAAAAGTTCCGCCGGACCCCGGGAGCCGGCCGCCTATGTCGGGGGCGATCTCAGGCTACACCAGTGCTATAAGACTTGGGGAGGGGGTCGGAGCCAAGCGTCTTCTCCGAGTCCGAGCCATCACACCGCCCCTCGGGGGCCTCCGTCAAGCGGTTTAGGGAGGTACCATATAACATTGTTTTCAAATGCAGTCAGGTCCACAAACGACCCTCACTTACTTTGAGAATAGTGAAGCTGCAGTAGGTGGAAATAAGCTTCAGACAGTCTTACAAGCACTGCTTTTCTAAACATTTTTTGATTTTTTTGTATTTTTGCACAGTTTTATATATTTTTTTTGTTTTTGATGGAGGGGAAAAGACAAAGCACAGGCATTGAAAAAGGCTCAAACTCAGAACTCTGAACTATGGCACCCAACATCCAGGACTTGCCATCCGGATCTTGGCGCCTTGTGCTGCTTCCGACCTATTCACACATCGGTCCACTACTGACATCATCTCATAAACCAACGTAATGTAAATAGTTATTTAATAAAATGTTTTACCCTGGTACTTTGCTGGTGTGTTGTCTATATTTTTAATATTTGCATAGGGTTTGTCGTTATTTTGGGCGGGGTGGGTGACGGAGCCGAGCTGTCTTGCAGCCCTCATGGTGTGGAGCTCAGTTCATCTCACTATTTTCGTATTTCTCATGAAGGGTTGTTCCTAATGTTTCTATTTTAGCGAGGTCAAAAAGAGATCCAATTAGTGGCCTACTGATTTTGCTCGATTACTTTTATTTTTTAACACGATTTTTCACGATTTTTCACTATCTGCAAAGACTAAACAGAGTATTGCGACTTTGTGCTTGTTTGTAAATAGAGAATGAACCAAAGAGAATCAATTGTAAAACAACAAATGCTTGGATAACAATCAATCAAATGGAGAGACAAGCAGGCACGACGGATTACAACGGGGGTAAAGGCCTGCGTTAACTACTCTTCACTATCTGCAAAGAGAGAGTACTACTAAGAGAAAAGAGGGGAGGGGGGCAGGGTTCAAATCACATCAGCGTGCATAAACACGAAAAAGTTTTTACCTATCACGTACTTGACATTTTACAGCTTTTGATATTTGCTATTAAAAAACCAATGAAATTCACTGAAAAAACCATAGGTTATAGGCCATATATAGTTAGGAATTTGCATTTACAAAACCTTGAAAATTCACTGAAAAAACCATTGGTTATAGACCATATATAGTTAGGGATTAGCCTTTTCAAAACCTTATTTTACTCACACAAAACCATTGAAATTTCATATATAGTTAGTTCCACTAACTATATATCGCGCACCCGCAATCCACTGCTGATGATGTCACATATTACATCATTCATGACATGGTTAGTGACATCACTGATGACATCACTGATGACATCTCAAATGACATCACTGATGACATCTCAAATGACATCACTGATGACATCTCAAATGACATCACTGATAAAATCACCGATAACATCTCATTTGACATGACTGATCACATCACTGATGATATCATTCATGTGATAATACCATGAACCTCTTCAGACTCTAATATAACCTTAGATACAATCAGTGTAAACAGACAGTCACAGACTGTCACTCATCCATGGAGTTACTCACACACCTAGTCAGTTATGCAAAAAATCAATCACACCTCCATTTTCTCAACTATACAGTTATACACACCTTACTTATTCAAACATATACTAACACATATTTACTTTACTCTCTTATACAATCCCTGATACATGTTCACAATGATCCATACAGCCACTCACACATTCACTGGCTCTTATGCACAGTTATTTATATATGTCAACTCTCACATGTACTGTGTTTTACATATGTACTTACTTTGACATGTAGCACTGAGATATCCATTCACTCACTAATACACTCATGCACAGTCAACCGCCCATACAGCTGTTTCCACATGCACTTTTGAACCCATACATATAGTGAATCAACTACTCACACATCTATGTACAGAGTCACACACCTCCCAGCCACCCATACACACACACTCAGTTTCCCATACAAGTACTTGGACAACCAATGAATAACCCATACAGTTACTCATATAGCTACTGATCAACATATGCAGCAGTTTGTAGAACAACAGATATAATGATGCACAAATTAAAACAGTTTAGTCACTAACCCATGCACTCAGTGAGACACATTTAATCACTCACTCATACAGTCAGTCATGCACCTACTAAATCCTTCATCCAGACACTTATACATCCACTCATTCTTCAATATGTAAGACATATTTTAACTTTTCAGAAACATACAGTCACTGGATGTTGTCATCAGTGATGTCATCAGTGATGTCATTTGAGATGTCATCAGTGATGTCATCAGTGATGTCACTAACCATGTCATGAATGATGTAATATGTGACATCATCAGCAGTGGATTGCGGGTGCGCGATATATAGTTAGTGGAACTAACTATATATGAAATTTCAATGGTTTTGTGTGAGTAAAATAAGGTTTTGAAAAGGCTAATCCCTAACTATATATGGTCTATAACCAATGGTTTTTTCAGTGAATTTTCAAGGTTTTGTAAATGCAAATTCCTAACTATATATGGCCTATAACCTATGGTTTTTTCAGTGAATATATATATATATATATATATATATATATATATATATATACATATAGATATATATATATATATATATATATATATATAGATATATATCTATATAGATCTATATATATATATATATATATATATATATATATATATATATATATATATATATATATATATATATATATGCCACGAATACCTTCTCCTCAGAAAGTCAGAAGCCACAGTAGGGGAATACAACGGAGTCTCTTTATTGAGGTTGAAACAGCTGAGCATGGGCGTATGCATTTCGGCCGTGTGGCCTCTTCAGCGCCCCAGGTGTAGCAGGTGAGATTTGCCGCCCAACAGTTCTGCCCCCTCTCAAATAGTTCTAGTTGGCTCCACCCACAAGCGGAGATCAGTGTCACCTACTTCGATGTAACGGGGTGAAACAAACTACATGTCCCAGCATGCAGTGGTTCTTGCCAGGATTGTCGCCAGTATGCGTGTAGGGCAGAGTCTGCAAACAGCTTTCACCCGATGTCTCGCACTGCCTTTCCACAATGTTGAAGCTCCTTGCGTCCCCACCTGCACAACCGCCACAAACAGGTAAACTTCCATGGGGGGAAAAAATGCGGCAGTGCGCTTCTCCCAATGCAGAGTTGCACCACTTCTGTTCCTCCTGAATTCAGTGGTGAGCCTGGTCCTTCCGATACCTCGGACTAAAGAAAGTTCTGCCACGACAGAACAGCGCCAGTGATGACCAGGTCAGTTTGCGTGCAGGGGCTTCTGTTGCACGTCGCTGGCTGGCCGTGCAGTTTTATGCCACGAATACCTTCTCCTCAGAAAGTCAGAAGCCACAGTAGGGGAATACAACGGAGTCTCTTTATTGAGGTTGAAACAGCTGAGCATGGGCGTATGCATTTCGGCCGTGTGGCCTCTTCAGCGCCCCAGGTGTAGCAGGTGAGATTTGCCGCCCAACAGTTCTGCCCCCTCTCAAATAGTTCTAGTTGGCTCCACCCACAAGCGGAGATCAGTGTCACCTACTTCGATGTAACGGGGTGAAACAAACTACATGTCCCAGCATGCAGTGGTTCTTGCCAGGATTGTCGCCAGTATGCGTGTAGGGCAGAGTCTGCAAACAGCTTTCACCCGATGTCTCGCACTGCCTTTCCACAATGTTGAAGCTCCTTGCATCCCCACCTGCACAACCGCCACAAACAGGTAAACTTCCATGGGGGAAAAAAATGCGGCAGTGCGCTTCTCCCAATGCAGAGTTGCACCACTTCTGTTCCTCCTGAATGCAGTGGTGAGCCTGGTCCTTCCGATACCTCGGACTAAAGAAAGTTCTGCCACGACAGAACAGCGCCAGTGATGACCAGGTCAGTGTGCGTGCAGGGGCTTCTGTTGCACGTCGCTGGCTGGCCGTGCAGTTTTATGCCACGAATACCTTCTCCTCAGAAAGTCAGAAGCCACAGTAGGGGAATACAACGGAGTCTCTTTATTGTATATGTATATATATATATATATATATATATATATATATATATATATATATATATATATATATATATATATATATATATATATATATATATATATATATATATATATATATTAAATCCAGGGATTGCTTCAAAGCAACAAAATGCGCACTCAGGAATCCAAAGTTAGCACAAAAGGTTTATTTTCAGCTTGCACGCTACGCGTTTCGACACGATAATGTGCCTTGATGACACGTGAACCACCCTGGCTTGTGTGGCTTGTTATGCACAGAAGTGAACATTGAAAAGGTGACTTACAAAAGTGAAGAAAACGAGTTTTCCTCACTGAATGGTACCGCCATCTTGTAGTGGGGTAATGCTATATGTTATAACAGAACAAAACATTTGTTCTGTGCAGTCTTACTGTGCAGACAGAAATCAATATTTACAAGTAACATTTTGCATATATAAACACATGTTTCCCTAAATTCGGTCTAGTGCCTTAGAGTCATATCGGGTTTCTACGGTGCAATTACCCAAAATTATACAGTGAGAAGTTAACGCTTCACAAATGATATCCTATTGGTCTAGGGCCAGAGGACTCTATTTTTCATGTATTTACAAGAAGGGGTGGTGAGGGACAGAGTCTCTGAATTAAACAGAATACTCTCAACCAGTCAAGAGATCAGGGCTAGATCCAACACCGTTTTTTAGCTCACTGCACCATCCCAGTTTCAGAACCTGGCTGTATGCAAATTAGTCTGTTCCTGTCCCAGTGCATGATGGGAACAGGGCAAACCAAACTACAAAAGCCAATTCTTACACTGGGAAGGAAACAAGCTACCGGGGACCGGTTTCTGGCATTTCAGCCGTCTTCGGCCCGGCTTGCTTGAATCCTGATGGTGCAATGAGCAAGGGACTCACATCTGAGTATACCCTTCCACACCACCCCCTTTTCTAAATCGTTTTTGGCCACTATAGGTGTGGCAGGGTATACTCAGACATGAGTCCCTTTCTCACTGCTCCATCAGGATTCAAGCAAGCCGGGCCGAAGAAGGCTGAAATGCCAGAAACCGGTCCCCGGTAGCTTTTCTCCTTTCTGGTGAAGAATTGGCTTGGTAGTTTAGTCTGCCCTGTTCCCATGATGCACTGGGCCAGGGACAGACTGATTTGCATATAGCCAGGTTCTGAGCTGGGATGGGGCAGTGAGATAAATAACGGTGATGGATCAAGCCCTGATCTTTGGACTGGGTAAGAGTGGTCTGTTTAACTCAGACACTCTGTTCATCACCACCCCCTTTTCTAAATCGTTTTTGGCCACTATAGGTGTGGCAGGGTATACTCAGACATGAGTCCCTTTCTCACTGCTCCATCAGGATTCAAGCAAGCCGGGCCGAAGAAGGCTGAAATGCCAGAAACCGGTCCCCGGTAGCTTTTCTCCTTTCTGGTGAAGAATTGGCTTGGTAGTTTAGTCTGCCCTGTTCCCATGATGCACTGGGCCAGGGACAGACTGATTTGCATATAGCCAGGTTCTGAGCTGGGATGGGGCAGTGAGATAAATAACGGTGATGGATCAAGCCCTGATCTTTGGACTGGGTAAGAGTGGTCTGTTTAACTCAGACACTCTGTTCATCACCACCCCCTTTTCTAAATCGTTTTTGGCCACTATAGGTGTGGCAGGGTATACTCAGACATGAGTCCCTTTCTCACTGCTCCATCAGGATTCAAGCAAGCCGGGCCGAAGAAGGCTGAAATGCCAGAAACCGGTCCCCGGTAGCTTTTCTCCTTTCTGGTGAAGAATTGGCTTGGTAGTTTAGTCTGCCCTGTTCCCATGATGCACTGGGCCAGGGACAGACTGATTTGCATATAGCCAGGTTCTGAGCTGGGATGGGGCAGTGAGATAAATAACGGTGATGGATCAAGCCCTGATCTTTGGACTGGGTAAGAGTGGTCTGTTTAACTCAGACACTCTGTTCATCACCACCCCCTTTTCTAAATCTATTTTTCATGTATCATTCATACAAGTCATCATTTTCTACCTCAAAAAACTGAGCAAAAACAAGACCATACCGGCAGGTATAGAGTGAAGTTATAGGTGAAATAAAGTACAACTTTCATAGAGGTGAAGGTGTCTTTCATCCAAATAAAAGGAAAGGGTCAAAAGACCGTGGGGTGACTGTGACGGAAGAGACTTCTTGTTCCCAAGTTTCCTACAAAAAACGGCACATAAAACAGCAGTTAAAATCTCTTCAATAAAATCTTGCTTATAAAGAGTTATAACATTTTTACAGTTCTACCACACATAATTGCTATGAAATCTACTTCATTTTGGACCTATCAACTTAGCATCTAAGATGAATGAAACCATGAACTCCTGACTAGAAGGAGAATCTACAGAGGGAGATGTAAGTTCACTCCTCGTGAAGGTGTGTAGCAAGCTCCTCATCAAGATTGTGACCCCCAGGGAATTTAGTTTTGAGCTCCATTATCCATTTCGACTCTTTCTTCCTGAGAGCCAGTTCCCGATTGCCACCCCTTCTACCTATATTAACTTGCTCAATGGCATAGTAACGTAGGAAGGATTTGTTGGATTGATGGAACTCTTGGAAATGGCGTGCAATAGGATATCTCACATCTATGTGTGTTATGGCTCTGAGGTGTTCTTGTACCCGTTTTTTAGCCATACAGGTAGTACTGCCCACGTACCGGAGTTTACACGGACATTCCAACACGTACACCAAAAAATTGCTATTACATGTCAAAAACTGTTTAATTGGCCTTTGTTCTTTTCTACCTGGAATCTCAATGGTTTTCACCATCACACTAGTTTTGCAGGCTTTACAGTGGCCACAGGGATAGAAGCCTTTAAGGCCCTGTATGTGTTGTCTCTTTGCTTTGATGTCCTCCTTTACCAGGATGTCACATAGGTTTCTACCTCTTCTGTAGCTGATTTGAGGTCTGTCATTGAGAAGGGGACCAACTATTTTATCATATTTAAGGATATTCCAGTTGTCAGCAAGCATTTTCTGAACTTTTCTGGATTTGCAGTTAAAAGTGGTTATAACCCTAGTCTCATTGTTGGGATCCTTGTCATTTTCTTTAGGTTTCAGAGTTTCAGCCCTGTCAACTTGTGTTATTTTAAGAACAGCTTTAGACAAAACATCCTCGGTGTAACCTCTTTCCCTGAACCTTTCCAGTATTCTTTCTTGTTCAGTGGCAAAACCTTCATCATTATTGCAATTTCTTCTTGCCCTCAGAAGCTCACCATAAGGAATATTCCATTTAAGGGAGTAGGGGTGAGCGCTGAGGGCATGAAGTAAGCTATTGCCGGCAGTGTCCTTTCTGTGGAGTTTGGAAATAAGTTTTCCATCTTCCACTCTAATTTCAGTATCAAGAAATTCAACACACACTGAGCTGATGTTATAAGTCAAGTGGATGTTATAGTTGTTATTGTTGAGTTTCTCGATAAACCGGATGGCTTCTTCCTCAGTGCCTTGCCAGATAAGGAACAGATCGTCAATGTATCTGACCCAAGTTGTTATCTGTGCAAGTTCGTTCATAAGGCTAGCATCACTTCTAATTTCCTCCTCCCATTTGCCTAGGAAAAGATTCGCGAAACTAGGAGCAAATGCTGAACCCATGGCCGCGCCACGTATTTGCTTGTACATGACGCCATCGAACATGAAGATATTGTTCCTAAGGCATATCTTCATCATTTCGATGAGCATGCAAGTGTGGTCAAGGAAACTAATATCTCGGTTTTTGAGGAAATGAAAACTCGCTTCCATGCCCTGTACATGATCAATGATAGTGTACAGGGCACTGACATCCATAGTGATCAGTAGGGAGCCCCCCACCCATTGTACTTTGTCTATTTTGTTAAGGAAGTCTGTGGTATCCTTGATGTATGTAGGTAACCCACAGACGAATTCCCTCAGAAAATAATCAATGTATTGGGACAGATTTTTGTTAACACTACCAATAGATGAGATAATGGGCCTACCTGGAGGGACCCTGGCATCTTTGTGAACCTTTGGCAAAAGGTAAAAAATAGGTAATTTCGGATAGTCTTTCTTGAGGAAACAAAATTCTTGCCATGATAGCAGACCCTCATTACGCCACTCATTAAGTTTTTCCCAGGTTTCTAATACACTATCACTGTAGTTGGTCATGGTACATTTTACATAAAAATGACTGGTGTCTAATTGTCGTAGAGCTTCTTTTATGTACATATCTTTTCCCCACAAGACAATGTTTCCACCTTTATCTGATGGTCTCAATACAATGTTTTTGTCTTCTGCAAGTTCAAAAAGGAATTTTCTCTGTTCCCCAGTAAGATTCATGTCTCTATAGCTCCATAGGTTTTTGGTATGTTTCAGTTTAGTCAGTTCTTTAGTGACCACATCGTGAAATGTATCAATTGCATCATGAGGCATGATAGGGCAGAACACCGATTTTGGTTTGAACGAAGTACCAGCTGCCTTATCAGTTCTCGGTTCCTCATGATTTACCTCATTATCAATACCCTGGGTAGTATGGGTAGGATCTCCTTCTGGTATGCCCAAGTCATTTACTTCCAACAGTTCAAATATATTCTCTACATCATCTGTAATGTTAGAACTTCTGTTTTGTTTAAAGAAATGCCATTTCTTCAATTTAACTTTTCTAACAAATTTGAAAATATCCACCCTAGTGTTAGCATAATCAAATGTTTTGGTAGGGCAGAAGCTAAGGCCTAAGCAGAGTGTTCGTTTCTCATTGAGCGTAAGGCTACGTGAAGACAGATTTATGATTGTTTTATTTACCATTTTTCCATCCATAATTATTTTCTGTTCTTGTAACCACCTCTTTTGGTTCCCACTGTTTTTTTGGTCTTTTCTTCTCCTCTGCTGGAGCTTGAGTCATCTTTTGAATGAACTCCCCTGCCTTTTCCTCGTCCCCTTGGTCTCCCACGAGTCGGGTTTTTCTTGAAAGTTGGAGTTTCTTCCGGTACTTTTTTCCGTCGTGTCCTTAGGACCCGGAACTCGTGAAAAAAATTAGCCGGTCTTGCTGTTATTTCAAATTCAGATGAGGTACTTGTTGTTTGTCTAGAGGCATCTGAGTCAGAGTCTTCGGTTGCACCTGGTGTTTGGGATTCTCCTCTTGGAACACTGTTATCTACTGATTGTGTTTGTGCACCATTCTGATTGTATAGATAATCATATTTGGGACTGTAGGTTAGAATGCGTCCACTCTCATAGTCACCACAATCCCTGTGGAGTTTACGTTGTTTATGATATTTTATGTCGTCTTCATGTTTTTTCAGGCGGCTCTTGAGTTCATCCTTAAATTTGGTTATTGTTTCATGCTCAGGGCTGTTTGCAAACTCGTCATCCAGATCTTTAAGTTCTTTAAGAATGCCTTCGCGTTCTTCCCACGCGTATTTGATAAGGATGCAAAGCATATTTTTACTGCTCATTGCGGAGTTATTTGCCCAATCTTCCAGCATTTGCGGATTAGGTGACTCATGAGATGGTGTTATGTAGATTCGTAGTCCTTGCGGTGCCATTGCTTTATCTACATAGTCCTGTAGGGATGTAGCTTCCCACCACCGGGAGCTCTCCTGTTTCATTAGTTTTTCATATTTCCTCAATTTAATGTTCAGAGAATTGGTATCAGTTTTCTCAGTGATTCTGGGGTTGGTATGGCCTTTGCCAGGGGCTCGAGCAAAGAGGGTAGCTGCCTCTCGCCTCCTTTCTCCTTCTTCATTCATGGCAGAGAAAAGGTTCTGTAGAGTTGCAATAGCTGTGTGCTTAGTTATTCTCGCACTCGTAGGTTTTCACTGAAAATCTTAACGGGGTACATTACCGTTTTCAGGTGATGAAATGCTAAGGATTACCCCACTTGTTTAAGTGGTTCCTGGTGCCGCTTATTGTGTCCCGATGGGGATTGTATGTAAAGAATTACAGACGCGTTATAACCCTCGTTATATTTCTTTTGGAAGTGTCCGATGTCTTCTTTAACACAACCGCCCGCACTCCCACCAGTGCCTCAACCCCGTACGGCAAAGGCTTCAGAAGGGAAACTGTCGCAAGCCTGCAACCGTTCCTCCCTTTCCCCTTTTACCGATCAGAGGGCGAGGGTTTACCTTGCGGGTCGGGACGGTTGTCTTCCATCCGGTTCCAAAGTCGTCTTGCTGCTCACTTGCAAAGTTGATGTCGTGTGGCCGGCACTGAATCCCTCCGTTTGATTCAAAACAAAAGCAGGGTTCTGCTGGGATTCTTCCTCCCGAGCCAGGTGGCGCATAGAGATCGGCGGAACACCGAAGCCGATTTCAATTAAATCCAGGGATTGCTTCAAAGCAACAAAATGCGCACTCAGGAATCCAAAGTTAGCACAAAAGGTTTATTTTCAGCTTGCACGCTACGCGTTTCGACACAATAATGTGCCTTGATCACACGTGAAACACCCTGCCTTGTGTGGCTTGTTATGCACAGAAGTGGACATTGAAAAGGTGACTTACAAAAGTGAAGCAAAGGTGTTTTTCTCACTGAATGGTACCGCCATCTTGTAGAGGGGTAATGCTATATGTTATAACAGAACAAAACATTTGTTCTGTGCAGTCTTACTGTGCAGACAGAAATCAATATTTACAAGTAACATTTTGCATATATAAACACATGTTTCTCTAAATTCGGTCTAGTGCCTTAGAGTCATATCGGGTTTCTACGGTGCAATTACCCAAAATTATATAGTGAGAAGTTAACGCTTAACAAATGATATCCTATATATATTCACTGAAAAAACCATAGGTTTCACACCAGTTATAATTAGGAATTAGCATTTAAAAAACCTATTAAAGACACTTATTTAAACATTTATTCTTCCATTGACCTTTACATATACATATATAAAACATATTTATTTTTCAGAAAGGCACACATTCACTGGATGGTGTCATCAGTGATGTCATGAGTGATGTCACTGACCATGTCATGAGTGATGTAATATGTGACGTCATCAGCAGTGCATTACACGCGCAAGTTATAGTGAGTCCAACTAACTATAACGTGGAATTTCAATGGTTTTATGTCAGTAACATTTCCAGCTAACTATAACTGGTGTGAAACCTATGGTTTTTTCAGTGAATTTAATAGGTTTTTTAAATGCTAATTCCTAACTATAACTGGTGTGAAACCTATGCTTTTTTTCAGTGAATTTCATAGGTTTTTTAAATGCTAATTCCTAACTATAACTGGTGTGAAACCTATGGTTTTTTCAGTGTATTTCAAAGGTTTTTTTAATGTTAATTCCTAACTATATAAGACCTGAAAACCCACCAGGAATCTCCAGTATGCGCCAGGGGACTGCATTGCAGAGAGGTGTAATGAAGCCACGACCTTTTTTACACCTCTCTGCAACGCAGCCCCGTGCATGTTTGAAGAGGGGGAACTAATTCCCCTTGCATACTGGGGGCCCCTGGGGGCCAACTAGCCCACCTGGAACCTCCAGTATGCGCCAGGAGGCTGCATTGCAGAGGTGTAATGAGGCTATGCCCCTTGTTACACCTCTCTGCAACGCAGCCCCCTGCCGCGTTTGCAGAGGGGGAACTAATTCCCCTTGCATACTGGGGGTCCTTGGGGGCCAACTAGCCCACCAGGAGCCTCCAGTGTGCGCCAGGGGGCTGCATTGCAGAGAGGTGTAATGAGGCCACACCCTTTTTACACCTCTCTGCAATGCAGGCCACTGGCACGTTTGCACAGGGGGGACTAATTCCCCTTGCATACTGGGGGTCCCTGGGTCATATCTGCCCAAACACCAATATTTCGAACGATTGAGAAACATTTGGATTTGGATTATCATGTCCTATACTTTGGAATTTTTGAAAGACTGACTTTGAGGATGCTATAAATTACTCAAGTCTGCCTGAATTGTGTGGGTAAAATTGATACCGAGTCACTTTGAATAAGAATGTGCTTACGTCTCGTCTAACATTTGTAAGAAATATCTAGTTATATGACAACAGGATACCAACATAACTTGAAGGAAATAAGAACGCCCTGAAGAAGTTCTGTTGTACAGAAAGAAACGTTTCGGCTGGCTGTGGTACATAAACTTAAGGAAAATAAAAGCATTTGCATATACACCAAGATTCGGAGCTTCAATAAGGACTCTAAGTGATATGATTTGATTGAACTCATTGTGCAAGTGGTGCTGTGCCAAACTTTGGAATATTCTCCACTACTCTCTACTACTTACTCTCTCCTACTCCACTACTCTCAAATACTCACTCTCTACTACTCATTCTCTACTGCTCTACTACTCTCTCTCTCTCTACTACTCACTCCCTACTACTCGCTACTCACTACTCCCTACTACTCACTATCTACTACTCTCTACTACTCACTCTCTACTACTCTCTCTACTACTCACACTTTACTACTCACTACTACTCTCTACTACTCACTTTCTACTTCTCACTCTCTACTACTCTCTACTACTCACTCTCTACTACTCTCGCTCTACTACTCACTCTCTACTACTCACTCTACTACTCACTCTCTACTACTCACTCTCTACTACTCTCTCTCTACTAGTCTCTACTACTCACTCTACTACTCTCTCTCTACTAGTCTCTACTACTCACTCTACTACTCACTCTCTACTACTCTCTACTACTCACTCTCTACTACTCACTCTCTACTACTCTCTACTACTCACTCTTTACTACTCTCTACTACTCACTCTCTACTGCTCTCTACTACTCACTCTACTACTTACTCTCTACTACTCTCTACTACTCACTCTCTACTATTCACTCTCTGCTACTCTCAACTGCTCACTCTACTATTCACTCTACTACTCTCTACTACTCACTGTCTGCTACTCTCTCTACTGCTCTCTACTACTCTCTACTACTCACTCTCTACTCTCTATTACTCACTCTCTACTCTCTAACTCTCTACCTCTCTCTACTTCTCTCTTTACTAGCCTCTACCTCTCTTCCGCTACCTCTCTACCTCTACCTCTCTACCTCTACACCTCTACCTCTCTACCTCTCTCTACACTCACACATATACACATATATGCATATATATATGCATATGCATTTATATATATGTATGTATATTAAAAAAAAATTTTTTTTAAAACCGCTACTTTTTTTTAAAACTGTCATTCTTTTTCCCCATGGTACGCTCCCCGGTACGCTCCCCGTTGCCCGTACCGGGCACTCCCCCCACGAAAATAAATTTTTTTTGAGTGAGATGTCATGAGTGATGTCACTGACCATGTCATGAGTGATGTAATATGTGACGTCATCAGCAGTGCATTGCACGCGCAAGTTATAGTGAGTCCAACTAACTATAACGTGGGTATTTCAATGGTTTTGTGCGAGTAAAATTTCCACCTAACTATAACTGGTGTGAAACCTATGGTTTTTTCAGTGAATATATATATATATATATATATATATATATATATATATATATATATATATATATATATATATATATATATATATATATATATATATATATATATATATATATATATATATATATATATATATATATATATATATATATATATATATATATATATATATATATATATATATATATATATATTACCTACTGGTGGTCGCCAGTAGGTAATTATAGTTAGGACCTACTTTCCATAGGAAATCCGCAACATTCTCTTTGGAATAACTTTGGCGCCGGGCGACGAATCTTCGTGAAATTCTCCAAGAAAATGGCCTGCTCTGTTCCGCTCCTTCTCTGAAAGGTTGGGGGTGATTTGTGAAGCGGGGGCCGAGAAAAAAGGGTTGTCCCAAAACGTATTTTCCCCATGCAATTTGCCATAGGGACCTTTAGCCAGGGCTACAGCTCGAACCCTGAACAGAATGACACCAAATTTGGCAGAAAGGTAGAGTTCGGTTCACAGATTGTGCTTTTTGTTAAATGGTGTAAATCCATTCAGTAGTTTCTGAGAAAATTACAAGTAAAATCATAACGATATCTAGAGACAGAGTTCTACACGCGGACTGAGATCCGGTCAATTACGAGCGCGACCTGCATGCTGATTAGCTGACAAGTGTCTGTCAACACTCAAAACCAGGAAGTGTTGGCGGCCATCTTGTTTGTCGTGAGAACAGAGTCACAAGAAAACAGTAAAACAAAGTTGAGAAATTAGGACAGGGGGCAGGGTAGAAACATTCTGACCCTATAGGCTTGCTCAGGAGGTGGTGCATGGATCTTTAGGCTCAATTTTTTTTTTTTTTAAATAAAAAATCGCAGGGTACTCGTGCAGTACTAGTATGCGGTGGAAAAGGGGAACAAAAACTAGAAGCCCATTTCATTCATTAGGTCCGGGGGGGGCAAATTACGGGGGCATTTTCATTCCATAATGGGGGGCTTGTAAGGTGCCCAAGCACTGGGGAACGCCACTCATCTGGTTTTATTTTGAAGTATGCGGGGGGTTATGGTTCTACTCTCCGCAGTCTCCTGGAGCGGCACCCCTCGGGGCTATTTAAAAAGAATATGTTTTGAGCTCTCCCTCCCTCTCTCCCCGTACACGTGGTGGGGAACACCATTTTTCTGGGGCAGTAATATGTAAAATGACCTTCCAGCTACGGGTATCTGCACTGTCTGGGTTTTTTTATTAATGTTGGAGGGCTTCGCACGGCCCTCTTAGTGGAACCATTGATGGTCCTGGGGAGCACCATTTCTCAGGGCCAGCTCTTGCAGTGTGTTGGGGTGCGTACTCCTGGGACACTGCTGTATGGTAGGGCAGTACCGTCACCGCTCCCACTTTACCAAAGCAAACCGTTTTTCTATTTGATAGAGAGAGCAAGTTAATCTGCTCTCTCTTTCAAGTAGGGAAAGAGATTGGTAGGGCGTGGGGAGCCGTCTGGGATCGTGGGGGCATTGAGGCTAAAATAAAAATGAAAAAGAGGGCTATATTCTCAAGCAAGGGCGATACATTATCGCTGCTTTTATCAGCAGGAAACTGCAGCTAAAGCGGCGATAATGGGCTTGATAATATGGCCTTCTGAATTCCCATAGAAGCCCAGGTTAACACCATAACCTGGGCTTCTTTGGGAATTCACAAGGGAATATTATCAAGCCCATTATCGCTGCTTTATCGGCAGTTTCCTGCCGATAAAAGCGGCGATAATGTATAGTCTTTGCTTGACAATATGGCTCATGGTGGTTCTTTTTGAGAACTAGGGGGCATATTATCAAGGACCGGTGATAAAATTATCGCCCTTTTATCGGCATGAAACTGCCGATAAACGGCGATAATGGGCTTGATAATACGTCCTTGTTAATTCCCATAGAAGCTTGTGTTCTGGTGTTAACATGGGCTTCTATGGGAAATAACATGGTCGTATTATCAAGTTCATTATTGCTGTTTTATTGGCAGTTTCCTGCCGATAAAACAGCGATAATATTAGCACCGGTCCTTGATAATATGCACCTAAGTTTACTGGTCAAAAAAAGAGGTATATTTCTATGATAGTATGTAAAACTTTCCGTTTGTTTTTTTGTGCATCAGTTTTACTCTCTACGCAAGCGCAGCCTCATTTCAAAGCCCATGTTTTTTTCTTTTTCGTCAAGTTCAACAAGCAAATCTTTCTTTATTTCAGGTATTAAATTTGCCGCTTTCTTTTCCAGGGTCATGTGTGTCATCCGCTGCTGTACTTTTGTAATACATTAATAATCATACTTTATCTACATTTATTTGAAACGTAGTGCCGAGGCGCCAAACGTTGATTACGTACTCCGTCCACCGCCATTTTAGCAGTTTTTCACCATTTTTTTAATGATATCTGTTACTTTCATTTTACTGTCCTCCTATTTTCTCTGTGATCAATGAGATTTCCTGCCACAGACACCACGGTGTTTGTCCTTGGCATCTGATGTTATACTCTGTCCACCCCCATTTTAGTAGCTTTCCTCCGTTCTTTTTATTATATCTGTTACTTTCATTTTACCGTCCTCCTATTTTCTCTGTGATCAATGAGATTTCCTGCCACAGACACCACAGTGTTTGTCCTTGGCCTCTGATGTTATCAGACTTTGTCACACGTATACGTAGAAACTAATTTGAAGGACGTAAGCCACAGCCATTACAACGCGTGTCTGTCAACACAAAGACATTATTACGATTATGTGTTTATCATGCGTGGTAAATGCATAGTAGTTTTAAAAGCATGCGTGGTAAAGGCATGCGTGGTAAAGCTATATGCGTGCTAATGGCTTTGTGGTGATGATCACATGTGCTTATGACCGCATTGTAATGGCTGTTTCCCCCCAGGACTCTGCAGCAACCGGGTCTGGGGATCGTGAACTCCAGGGCAGCAGGCGGAGGGCCACGCAGCTCCTCATACAATATAGAAATCTTTGTGGGGTGATTGTTTCCGTGGTTTGAGGGGCGTGATTGAGGTCCACACATTTAATTTTGTAGTGGGGTAAGTTTTGCACAGGAAAATGTGGCATGAGGCTTTTAAATGTGGTACACATTGTTTCGTATTATTTTGATTTCTTTTGTAAGTTGTAGTCTATCCAGAGGAAATATAACTCAGTAGTTTTCAATCCTAGTCTTGAAGATCTTACTATGGTATTTAAACAATATTTTTATTGTGGACCGTCATACCCACCTCCACAAAATAAAAGAAGTATGTAGATTTTTTAATTAACTTTTATTATAACAATAACTGTAAACGAAACTTAATTATAACTATTAGAAGCAACTAGAAAAATAACATTAAAAAAAATATTATAAACAAATTTTGAAATGGACTCCAAAAGATGTCCGATTGGTAATCTGCAAAACAAAAAAGAAAATTAGAGTTTAGAATTATGTAGATGTGAGTAAATGTGCTGAAGCATTACAAGTCAAGGTAACTCTACGTTTTTACGTGTGCAGTGTGTCTGGTGCAGTTCACTTCTGTTATAATGCCGCCTTTAAGTGGTGTCTATATGGAAGTGCCTACTGCGTTACTGACAGAAAAGTGGCACAATGGGATTGTAAAGATGCAGACTTATTTCTAATGCATTGCAATGAAGGCTTTGTAGATCTAGGCCTCTGTGCTTACCGTTGTATAAACACTGCGGCCAAACACTTTGGCCAGTTGAATTCATAACTACTTTTGAACAATTCTTCTACACGTCCAAGCAGACAGCAGTGTCTATAAGTTTAAGAGAGAAAGAGAAATTATGTCACAGAGAGTGAGAGAGAGAAAGAGAGAAAACAATATTAAAACTGTCTCGTAGAGTCTGGAGTTGACATTTTTTCTTGAAAAGTCAGACGTAGATTTACAAGCTCCTTGCGTCACTTTCCCCATGAGAAAAGTGGCGTAATAAGTTTGTAGATCTGTTTGTCAGACTGTTGTAACCTATCTGTTGTCACTGCTCGGAGGAAATTATTCATTTTAGACAGAGAAGCTGCTGCACACTGCGCATTCCCTACTTTCAGAAATAAAGGTAACACTACAGTTTTACGTGTGCAGTGTGCCTGGTACATTTCACTTGTTATAGTGGAGTGTTCAAGTGGTGTTCATATGGAAGTGCCAACTGCGTTACTGGCGCAAAAGTGGCAGAACGGATTGTAAAGATGCAGACTTATTTCTAATGGTTTGCAATGAAGGCTTTGTAGATCTAGGCCTCTGTGCTTACCGTTGTATAAACACTGCGGCCAAGCGCTTCGGCCAGTTGAATTCACAACTCGAGTTGGGCTGTTCTTCCACATGTGCAAGTAGACAGTAGTGTCTATAAGTTTAAGGGAGAAAGAGAAATTATGTCACAGAGAGTGAGAGAGAGAAGGAGAGAGAAAAGAACATTAAAACTGTCTTGCAGAGTCTGGAGTTGAGATTTTTTCTTGAAAAGTGAGAGGTAGATTTACAAGCTCCTTGCGTCCCTTTACCCATGTTAAAAGTGACTCAAACGTGGCATAATAAGCTTGTAGATCTGTTTGTCAGACTGTTGTAACCTATCTGTTGTCACTGCTCGGAGGTAATTATAGGTTTTACAGAGAGAAGCTGCTGTACACTACGCATTTTCTCACAAATAAAGGTAACACTACGGTTTTACGAGTGCAGTGTGCCTGGTACATTTCAGTTGTTATAGTGCCACGTTCAAATGGTTTCTATATGGAAGTGCCTACTGCGTTACTAACGCAAAAGTGGCACAACAGGATTGTAAATATGCCGACTCAATTTCTAATGCATTGCTATGAAGGCATTGTATATGTAGGCTGCTGTGCTTACCTTGTATAAACAGTGCGGCCATCGGACTTCACAACTTGTATTGAACTCTTCTTCTATACGTCAAAGTATATTCAATACGTTGCAGAGAATTCCATTGCTGCTGCTCGATAGACCGTGATTGCTCCTGAAGGGTGTATGGTGAAGGAAACAAAAGGACATTTTGATTAATCATCGTAAATGGAGTTGCAAAACTACTTTCAAGAGTGAATTTTAATGTGGGTTCTTAATATTCCGTACTTAGACTGTTGCAGCCCATTGAGTCTCAGAGTTTGGAGTTGAGAGTTTTTCTTGAAAAGTCAGACTCAGATTTACAAGCTCCTTGCGTCACTTTCCCCATGTTATAAGTGACAGAAAAGTGGCGTAATAAGCTTGTAGATCTGTAAGTCAGAGTGTTGTAACCTATCTGTTGTTACTTGTCGGAGGTAATTATAAATTTCTACACTGAGAAGCTGCTGCAGACTACCTAGTTTTTCCTTTCACTAATAATTTGTTGTTGTTTCGGAAAGAAAGGGCCATATTATCAAGCAAGGGCGATACATTATCGCCTCTTTTATCGGGAGGAAACTGTCGATAAAGCGGCGCTAATAGGCTTGATGATATGCCCTTGTGAATTTCCATAGCAGCCCAGGTTAACACAAGAACCTGCGCTGCTATGGGAATTCACAAGGGCATAATATCAAGCCCATTATCGCCGCTTTATCGACAGTTTCATGATGATAAAAGCGGCGATAATGTTTCGCCATTGCTTGATAATATGGCCCTTAATTTGTTGTCACCTAGTGCCATCGGGGTGATTGAAAGATGGTGCTGTACGTGTGGAAGAAGTATTAACTGTAATCAAGATAGTTAACTACTTGAATTCAGATAAGGTTGTATACAGCAGAGTGGTGATAGTATCGTCGAAAACTTTAAAAAAGGAAGAGAAACAGTGTGAGGGAGTAAGAAAGAGAAAGAGAAAAAAAGACTTTAAAACGTGGGAGACACACACACACGACAGGAGGGGTGTACGTGAAGCCAGAGGTGCAACCACAGTAAAAAATTTCGGGGGGGGGAGATTAAGTTCAAACAAAAAGAAGAGTGGAGCTGCAGGGGCTGTAAGCGGGGAGGGGGGGGGGGTCATCCAAGCTTAATTAACAAGCAAAATGTCTTTAAAAGACCTGTGACGTACTCTGGTGCGACTGTGTGTGGGCGCGGGAAGGTATGTCATCCTAGCTGAAGCCTCGTTAGCCCAATGTGTGTTTTGTGCACCTGCTGCATACTATAGATTTTCTCCTTTTACAGATAAGTTGTTGTCTCAGAAACAAGCTTCTTTGCTCACCTTGTGCTATTGCAGGCGTCATTGTTACATGATCCATCGTAAAGTTGTACATGTAAAAGGAATTAAAAGAAACATGTTATGATTGATAATTGTTGCTATATTAATTTGGAGTTAGATAATATTGCAGTTTTATAGACGTTCATTGTGATATTTGTACGTAGCAGGGGTATATTATCAAGGACCGGTGATAAAATTATCACCGTTTTATCGGCAGGAAACTGCTGATAAAAAGGCGATAATGGGCTTGATAATTCGCCCTTGTTAATTCCCATAGAAGCCCATGTTCTGGTGTTAACATGGGCTTCCATGGGAATTAACAAGGGACAATTATCAAGCCGATTATTGCCATTTTATCAGCAGTTTCCTGCCGATAAAACGGCATTAATTTTAACACCGGTTCTTGATAATATGTCCCTGTTTGTATTGTGAATATATTCCGGACATTTCAGCGATTATAAAAAAGTTAGTGGTATTGCGAAAAAAAAATTATACATGTAAATTAATACATTATATAGGAGTGCGTTCATCTAAAATATTAAGTCGCACTTTTGTATGTAGTCAGCTACAACCCTTTGACTCCTTCTCATGCGTACTCAAGTGTCACTGCTAATCTTTTGGGGAAACAACAGTTTCTTCATGATGTAGTCACGATCTCCAACAAAGAAGTCTCATATATGGTGCCGACCTTGATATCTCTATGGCTAACGACATACTCGTGCTCCCATCATCATCATCATCGCAGGTTCTTGCCCCGCTCAGTGCTTCGGGCACCACTAACTCAGTGCCCAAAGAGGCCACGCATGTAGTAGTGGGCCCCTTGTTCGGTGCATTGGGATCAACTTTAAAATGGCGTACAACACGTTTGGGACTTGTACTTTTGTTGTGCTTTCCTAGTAGCGTAAGAGTGGCCTTCTTTTTTCTATGTGACGTTATAGAGTCAGCATGTATGTAGCCTATTTTGTGACGCCTTTTATTGTACAATGCGTTTCAAAAACTAATTGTGCTAGGGTGCTTTTAAATTAAACTGTGTTCTCTGCTTACGAGTTTGTTGAGTGTAGAAGTATATATATTTTTTTCTATTTTGTATTCTATCATAATTGTGCTGACTTTTCTGCTTTAGCGTGCAGTACTATATTATTTTATAAATAAGAAACTGTTGAAATCATGTTTGAAATTAGAATGTAAGCATGTAAGCTGCTCTCTGTGAAGAATGGGGTACAAAAGGGGGTGGTGATGGATGGAGCATCTGAATCAATTAAACACTCACACCCAGTCAAAAGATCTGGGTTTAATCCATCACCGTTCTTTAGCCCACTCTGCCACCCCAGTTCAGACATGGCTATATGCAAATCAGTCTGACCCTGTGCCTCATGGGAACAGTCCAGCCTGAACTGCCAAGCCATGTCTTCCCTGGACCGGAAGCAAGCTTCCGAGGACCGGTTTCTGGCATTCCAGCCGTCTTCAGCCCGGCTTGCTTGAATCCAGTGGCAAAGTGAGCAAGGGACTCACGTCTGAGCACACCCTGCCACACATATGGCAGCCAAAAGAGGAGAAAGATCTTTGCACTGAGGTGAATGTAAGACATTGTTCTGCATTCTGTCCATCAACTGTGTTTTTTGCAATTTTCACCTGAGTGGGCTGGGAATGCTCAGACATGAGTCCCAGGCTCTCCACATCACTGGAATCAAGCTATCCAGGCTGAAGAAGGCTGATGGCCAGAAACCGGTCCTTGGATGCTTGATTCCGGTCTAGGAAAGACATGGCTTGGTAGTTCGGGCTGGACTGTTCCCATGAGGCACAGGTCAAGGCTGATTTGCATATAGCCAGTGTCTTACCTAGGGTGGTGTGGAATGCAAAAAAACGATGGATTTAGGCCCAGATCTTTGTACTGGGGTGAAGGTAAGACATTGTTCTGCATTCTGTCCATCAACTGTGTTTTTTGCAACTCTGTGAGGAATAGCAATGCCGGCTCCCGCAGGAAGTGGGGAGCCGGCTGGGATCGTGGAGGCCTTGGGGCTGTTTCCACGGTTCGCAAAGTTAGATTTGAGCCCTGGGAGATGGGGTCCTCGGTAATTATAGAAAATTTGTGATAAAGGGTATTTTTTTATATGGTAGATTTATCGTACGCTTCCCAAGCAGGTATGGACGACGCGAAGCTGGAATATTGGAAGTCGTCCAGTAAGCGTATGTAAGCAAGAAAAAAAAATTATTTCAGATATTTATGAAGTGTATTTCTTTATGTGTTGTGTGGCTCTAAAAAGAGCAACACTCTAAAAGGATTTTAGTACCTACAAGATTTTAGCACCTACTAGTAAGTACCAATGCAGTCTTAAGTTTATGAGGAAGACTCTGTTCCCCTCATCTGTAAAATGTACACCATCTCTCCTATAGATGTCATGCATATTGAAACGCAGATTGTTGTGGTAGATGGACCACATTCGATAGTCTTGGAGAAACGCAGAAACAGATTTATTCACATGTTTCCTAGCTTTCTCAATCTGTGGACAAAATTGATTGGACCAGTTCCATTTCTGTCTTTGGCACTTTAATCCTCTCTGTCCAATCCATTTAATGTCGACATTTGGTAAACATAGGTCTTTGTGAATTATTTTCTGTTGTGTGTACCTTTCACTCCAGAAAATATAGCTGTGTCCCACAATTCACACTGTAAGCATTTTAAAGAGAGGTCTGGATGCACTCTGATGGTCTCTGTAAATGAAATGGCAGTTTGAAAAGTAACATTTTTCTAAAATGGTGGACAACATGCAGTTTTGAAAAAGGAAAGAAATGATTGGTTGTTTGACAACATTTTACAGAAAACTGTTTTTTAAAAGCCTTATTTTAATTGGTTAAGAAAAACTGATAGAAGAGAACATTACATAAGATAAGCTGGTATATTCTCAAGTAAAGCATACTGGCTGTTTTAATTTGCAACAATGTATGATGAACGTTTCACCTGTGTGCTGAGTTAGGTGTTCCCTGAAGTGTTTCTATGGTAACTGGCAGATTGTGGAATGGGGGAAGGTTTGAAAGTTTTGTCAGTTAGAAAGGGTGCAAAAGTTCAAGCAATATAAAAGTGTGTTTCTTTTTTAATTGAATGTGGGAATAAATGTGATTTTTTATTTATTTGTATATGTGTGTAGATTGAGTGTGTAAATTGATCGGAAAAGTTTGCTATTTGCTATAGGACTTCCTGATCCAGTAGGATTGCTTAAGGGGTTTTACAATGATCCCCAAGGTCAAAATCTTTGATGGCCTTTGTTGAGCCTTTGATGCAGGGCACGGAACGAAATTTGTTTTATTAATTTAATTGTTTACTTACCTGCAATCATCCAGATTATGTTGTTTATCACCCCCCACCCTGCTCCTCCCCCGCCCGCCTGCCTGCCCCACCGCAACTCCCTCCTCGGGCCGCGGCTAAAAGACGCGGTAGCGATCTAGTCATTTACCACAGACTTGTGGGGAATCCTTGGTGAGGCGCGCACTCTCTAACGAGTGCGCACTTCACCGAAGACGTTCCGGAGTTCAGACTCATTTTCAATTGCTCCTTAGACATTCCTGAAGAGAAAGTGCAAATATTTCTGAGAGAGTTAAAGAACGTTGTATGACAAGTTAGTGAGTAAGTAAACTTACCTGACATTATAGACAATATTGAATGTATTCAGTCAATGTATTTTATATAACTTATATAACAAGAAACGATAACATTTGTGTTAAGGAAGGTCTTAAGGGAAAAGAACACATTGAGTAAGGAATACTAGACAGACTTTTGAATTAAGAAGGAACATTAGTGAAAAACACAAGATATTCAAGGATTGATAGAATAGATAACAAGCAACTGCATAAAGAAAGGTTAGTAGAAGGACACAAGGAAATTAATAGTATAAAAAATTAGACAATAAACTGAGAGGGCTAGGTTAATGAATGTTAGGTAATTATAGGTTATAAGCAGTGAGAAAAATAAAGAACCACAAGCTACAAGGTTTCAGATAAATACTAGAGAGGAGATAATTAGTAGGGTTAGACTAAGTTATAGATGAGGAATAGAGATAGAGTAAACACAAGAACTATTCACCAAGTAGTGTGATAATGATGTCTAAATATACACTGATACACAGTGTTATTCTGGACAATGAATAGTATTTTTTGCATTTTAGTAAAACATATTTAGTATTTTGGAATGGGTAAGGTGAATAGACATATTCTACATTTTTTAGTCGTGTATTTTACTATAACAGCCTGAGTCTTTTCCTATAGTCATAAGGAGTGACTTGTTTCAAAATTTAAGAAAAGCTAAGAACAGGATATCCTTATAAGTAATTACATTTATATAACTTTGCAAAGGACTAAAACTCTACTAATGGAATGTTATTAGATAATAGTATTTATGTAGTATTTTTTTGAGGACAAAATAGGTGAAAAGGGTAGTTTTGTATTATATATTACGAAAAGTAATAAAATGAACTGTTTATATTTTTATACAAGGAGCAAGAACATAAAGGAAAAATTATGGAATTTATCTTGAGTATAATTGAAAAAGTAATCATATCTGTCACAGGCAATGACAGTGAAAAAGGGGAAATTAGTGCTGCAGACGTGAGGTGTGATTTTGAAGATGAAAGCTTTGATGGAGATTTTCTGGAAGTATTAAATTATGTTGAAAGTTTAGAACAAATTAATTCAGAAACTGCTAACGAGGGAATTGATCTGAATGACATATCTGATGAACTTCTATTGGGATGTGTGTTAAATTATGAGATGTTAATAGAATAAATGTATTGTTTAAAAATAATACAAGTTTGAGCATTATCTACTAATGTATTTATTGTACTAAAAGTGAAGCACTTACAGATTCAGTTATACATTCTTTAAATATTTGTATTGATTTAAAATATGCAAAGTGGGTCTGAGGGAATGGATTGCGTAAAATCCGCATGGAGTACACATGCAGTCTTGTATGCACCTTCAAACTTGTTTTTTATGCCTTCAATTCCCCAGTCTATATCCTTAGAAGTCCTCCAAACACTCTGACACTGCTGTTTTAGTATTGTAGTAAGCCAGTCAGCAGTATGTTCTTTTCCATTGTACGGTGGTAAAACTGAAGCTGTAATAAATTTAGTGAGGAACTTTCTTCGCAGAAGTTTAATGATCCAGTTAGTATCTAGATACTCATGGATTAAAAGAGGCTTTGGTCCATAGGTTGTTTCAAACTTCTAAAGACTGTGCATGCACTGTTCTATGCACCAGGAAACTTATGTTTCATATGTTCAATTCCTCAATGTGTTTCCTTATACTTGCAGCAAACATTCTCACACTACTGTTTGAATATTGTAGTGAGCCATTCAGCAGTATGTGTTTATCTGTATACTGTGGTAAAACTGAGGCTGTTATAAATTCAATCAGGTTCTTTCTTTGCAGAACTGTAATCATCCACTCACTACCTAAGTACTCATGCATTAAAATAGGTCTTAGGGCATAGACTGCTTCAAACCCTTATAAACAATGTATGCAGACTTCTATGTACTTGCAAATTTGTCTTTTATACGTTCAATTTACCAGTTTGTTTCCTTACACTTCCACCAAACACTCTATCACTTTTGTTTTAGTTTTGTAGTGACTCATTCATCGGTATGTAGTAACCTATTCACTATATTAAAACACTAATGGGCACATATACAATAACTGGCATATCCCCAGGAATATGTCAGTTATTGTGCTCCGTGACACCACCACCATGGATATGCCGTATTTACCATGAGAAAAAATGGCACATATATGTGATGTATCTGTGCTGTAACGGTGGTGCATTGTTTGAGTTATGTTGCAAGTGCAATGCATCTGCAGCAATTCTCTGGGGCCTCATGCTTTTAGGAGGTGTTCCAGCGCCAGAACCCCCTCCCCCCATCCATGTAGGAATGTCTAATTCTGGTACAGGGATTTACAATGTGACGTCATATTCTAAATACCACATACCATGGCGCATCTTTTGCACCACACCTTCATCAGAAAAGTGATGCAACAGCGGTGTAAAAGAGGCACAAGGGTGTTGTAAATCTGCCTCTAACAAACACTTAGAAATTCACCCAGGTAGTTTCACTAGCAGTGCATTTCTTTTTAATTTACTTTTGTTATTATTTTACATTAAAAATATGAAATGTAACTTTAAAAATAAAATACATTTAAGTATTTATAATCAAAATGTAGGAAATTACTATAAAAAGAAAGATATATAATAATTAGTACTTTTTAAAATGATCATTTACAAAACCTTAGAAATTCACAAAAAAAACATAGATTTCAGCCACGTTATAGTTAGGAATTAGTATTTAAAAAACCTTAGAAATTCACTGAAAAAAACATAGGTTTCACACACGTTATAGTTAGGAATTAGCATTTAAAAAAACTTAGAAATTCACTAAAAAACCATAGGTTTCACACATGTTATAGTTAGCTGGACTTTTCACTCATACAAAACCATTGAAATTCCCCCGTTATAGTTAGTTCAGCTAACTATAACTCGCGCGCCCGCAATGCACTTCTGATGACATCACATATTACATGAAATTGCCTATAAAGTTAGTTGTACTAACTATATTTCCTGCACCCGCAATCCACTGCTGATGATGTCACATATTACATCATTCATGACATGATCAGTGATGTCTTGAGTGATGTCACTGACCATGTCATGAGTGATGTAATATGTGACGTCATCAGCAGTGCATTGCAGGCGCGCAAGTTATAGTGAGTCCAGCTAACTATAACGTGGGAAATTCAATGGTTTTATGTCAGGAAAATTTCCAGCTAACTATAACTGGTGTGAAACCTATGTTTTTTTCAATGAATTTAATAGGTTTTTTAAATGCTAATTCCTAACTATAACTGGTGTGAAACCTATGTTTTTTTCAGTAAATTTCATAGGTTTTTAAATGCTAATTCCTAACTATAACTGGTGTGAAACCTATGGTTTTTTCAGTGAAGTTCATAGGTTTTTTCAAATGCTAATTCCTAACTACATATAGGGTCTCAAACCTATGTTTTTTTCAGTGAATTTCAGAGGTTTTTTTAATAGCAAATTTCTATAGCTATGAATCCTATATTGTATATTTATGTAATACTATTTTTTATGTATTTTGTTCAGGGTTTTTTTTTTGCCCTGGAGCGCTCCCAGTGCGCATACCGGTGCGCGTCCCGTTAGCGCATCAAAAAAAAAAATATTGAAGGTGTGAGCATGAGGAAAGGGGACAGAGAGAGTGATGTTAAGAGAAATAGAGCTAGAGGGAGGAACACAGAGGGACTGTGTAATAGATAGTAAGACAGAGAAAAGGGAGCGAAAGAAGAGAAGAGGGAGGAAGAAGACTAAAGCAGAGGTACTGGGAGAATGTGAGTGGGTGTTGAAAGTAAAGGGAAGGAAAGTAAAGGATGGGGAATGAGGGGTAGTGACGGAACCGGAGTAAAGGAACAGTGGTGAGGGAGGGTAAGAAAAGAGCAGTGAGTGTAAGTAAAGAGGGGTGAAAGAGGGTGGATAAAAGTGAATAAGGGTAAGACATGGGGAGTGACAGGGAGAAAAGACAGAGAGAGCAAAGGAAGGAGTGACAGAAAGCGACTGAGTGAAGCAGAAAAGAAAGGTAAGTGAGGGAGTGTGGGTGAGTTATAGGGAGTGAGCATGACGAAAGAGTAGTGACAGAGTGAAAGGACAGAGACAGTGAGGGTAACAGAGACGGAGTGAGGGAACGGGAGTGAGGAACTGTGAGGACAGAGGGACTGAGAGAAGAAGTGAGAGGAGTGGAGTAAGTGAGTAAGGGAAAGGGAATGAGTGAGGGAGTGAACGAAGCGAACACAGGGTAAGGGAAGTAAAGCAGGGGGACTGAAAGAAGTTGAATGTGGTAGGAAAGTAAGGAAAAGAGAAGTAAACATGGAGGATAAGAATAAGTGAGGGAAACAAAGTAAGGAAACAGGGGTGAGGTAGGGTGAGAGAAAGTAGTGAGGTTAAAGCAAAGGGTGATGACAAACTACATTTTTTAGTCACACTTACCATATAATTAATGTAAACTTAATTACATGTTTTTACTACACTTTGTATCTGTGAAAGAGAGAAGAAAAAATAAGTTATAATTAGAAATATATATATTTTAAAATAGAAGAGACAGGTCAAGAGATTAAAAATCATAAAAGTGTACTAAGAAATAAAGTAAGAGTGTAGAAGGACACAAAGAGGGAAAAAGAAATAGAAGGAGAGCAAATTACTTAGAGTAAGGCAGATACATTCAGTGACAGAGAGGAAGAGAAGATGAGAGAAATGAACTGAAGGTAAGTAAGATACTAAAAGAATATGAGTTAGCAGAACTAAATCAGGAAAGAGGAGTAAGTAAAAGGGGAATGAGTGAGAGGCAAAGGAGTCTGATTGAGGATCCATTTACAAGAATGAGGAATGGAAGATGACTTAGAGTGAGTGAAGGGGAGTTGCAGAGTGAAGGGATGAAGGGAGTGAAGATAATATAGAAGGATTGAGAGAAAAGGAGTGAGGAAGTAAGTAGACAGAGGGACTAGGGGAAGGACTGAGTGAAGTGGAGTACAATGAGTGAGGAAAGGAAAATGAGTAAGGGAGCAAAAAAAGGAAAGAGCGGGGAAGAGGACTAAAGCAGTGATACTGAGAGAATGTGATTCGGTGATGAAAGTAAAGAGAAGGACACTGAAAGATAGGAAATGAGGGGTAGTAATGGAACGGGAGTAAAAGAACTGGGGTGAAGAATGATGAGAGAGGAGCAGTGAAGTTGTTGTAAGAGAAATGATAGAAGGTAGATAAACACAAGTGAGCATAACACAAGGAGAGTGAGGGACTGAGGACATAGAGGTAGTGAACGAAAAAAGAGGACAAAAGAAAGAAGCAAAGAAAGATAAGTGAGGGAGAATGGGTGAGTTATAGTGACAGAGTGCGACAAAAGAGGTGAGCGAGTAAAGAGGAATTACTAAAAGAGCAAAAGAGGAAAAGACGAAAAAGGGAAGTAAATCAGAGAGACTGAAAGCTGAAAAGTGGTGCAAGGGAGAGAGGTGATGCAGACAGTTGAAATGGGATTGAGGGGTTGTGAAAGAAGTGGAGTAAAGGAACGGGGATGAAACAGAGTGAGAGAAAGGCAGTGTGAGTGAGTAAAGAGAGCTGAAAGAGGGTGGAAAAAGGAAAGTAAGTGTGAGACAATGGGAATACAATATAAATTACACAATACAAACTATAGAATAACTTGTACAACATGATAGATAGTTTATTTTTGCTGTTCTCAGAATATATTGAATTTGACTAAAAACAGTGAGTTCAAACTATTCATCATATGACAGCGGGAAAAAAAAACACAATCTAAAAGATTGTGTTTAAAAAACAAAACATATAAACTTACAAATCACATATGTACACTAAACTTTGATTCACTTACTTTTCCTTGAGGCCAAATAGTAGATTGTGAAGGTCCTTTTCGTAGGAAAATACTCTGCTGTTCTCTAAAACTTCCATTTCATCGACTTTCTATAAAAAAAGCTCCAAGAACACCTGAAATATGTCTCAATGTTTTAATTTCCGCCTTGTGTTAAGTCATGACTCTTTGCTCATTCCTTCACCTTTCCGTACGGCCAAATAGTGTCAGATATATCAGTATGTTTTTACATTTCTGAAATCAAACTCTGAAATTACTGTTTACCCGATGTTCTGAAAGAAAAGCTCATTCAACATTTTCACAATGTTTAAATATTCATATTCCCATCTCTGGATCACACGTGTTCAACATTTCCTATAATACTGATATCACTTACTATGAGATCCACTTACAGTACCTATATGAGAACTTGATTTTTTATATTATGTTGATCACTTTTACTCACAATATAATTTTAAATAGTAAACTAACTTTTATTAACTGCTCCCGTCTTCATAGGCCAATTACCTTTACTTAAATTTTGGTTCTAAAAACACTAGGTAAGAATTTTTTAAGTCAAAAGGCAAACGTTGTTTGAAAGTCAAATGAGAATCATTACAGTAAGTCCAGCCTTTTAGACATTTTAAATAAGCTGTATAATGCCCTGATATTGTCAAAGGACCGTCATGATAAATAATAGCTACAGTTGCAAAGGTTCTTCTTGAAATTGATAACTGAGAAGCCACAAAATGTTTAATAGAAGTTGTAAATTTAGTTCCATCAGGTCTACATCGTTGGAACATTAAAATGACATACTGACCATAAGTTTGTATAAATAATGTTGACAGCATTGGACACTTACATTGGGTACACACCATATTATGATGAGCTGCTTTAACTAGATTATTAAAAGACACTGATTTGCAGTCTGGTAAAGTCAAATATATAAATCTTTCAGTGTCTATTCTAGTAGTACTTGATAAACTACAATTATCGCAGTCATGCTGCCATTGATAAGAAAGGCTAAAAAGATTTTCTACATCTACACCTTCCTCTTCCAATACACCAAACATATACATTAAAAATTCCTGACAATCCAGCTGAATGTTCTGTGAATTATTTTTTGACCCGAACATATGTCTAAAAGATTTCGAATTTCTGAAACACTTTCTATTTTTGCTCTATCACTGCTACATTTCTCAAACACAGAATTCAATAAACCGCAGAATCTTTGATCCTGATTTTCAACAATCTGTTCTTGTAAAGTTTGAAGAGAAAAAACAACATTAACCACTACATTAGAATAGCAGTTGACACCAGAACTGTTTTTAAACTGAAATCCAACAACATCTTCAACAGAATCCTTTTTCTTTCTGCTTACAATTATAGTTTCATCTACTTTTTGTCTTTTTGCTACTTCCTCACTGCAATTATTCTCATTTCTTCTTTTTCGGCCTACCATACGTTTTTCAAACAGAGGATATTGAGGCAAATGTGGAGCATACTCTCTTCTTAACCTATTGTATTCTTTAACACAATCTAGATCTGCACAAATCTTTGTCTCATCACACTTAATCAAGTACAATCCTGATAAAGTTCTGACTCGTGATAATGCTACATATGCCATAACCTCTTTAAACACAGAACTTCCAATGTTCACCAACGCACTATCTACACTTAAACCTTGAGATTTATGAATTGTCACTGCATATGCCAAACAAACAGGAAACTGTTTTTGGCAAACATAAAGGTCTTTTACAAGCAAACATCTAGCAGAACAGCGACTGATTTGTTGTACTTGCTCAATGCCATCAAATTTAATTTTTAAAAATTCAATTCTATCTTTATTTCTCTAATTCACAAAATCAACAACAAGACCCATTGCTCCATTTACAGACCTCTTTCAACATTTAAATTCCTTCTCAAAATGATACGACATTTTAAACACACATTCAGTGTCTTTTCAAAACAAGCAGTTTTAGATATACTCTTCTCTAATGAATCCAATTTTGATTTCAAATTTTGTGACAAAATAATTGTTGCTCCCATATGCTCTATTTTATATATAGCTTCCAGTATCACAATCTCTTCATTTTCTAATTTTAACATTTTGTTGTTGAAAATGGAACATTCTTGCAGAGTTGGCATCAAACATATCCCAGATTTGTTGTCAGTATATTTCTTAAAAATATTCTCTGGAAGAATGTTTTCATTTGGATACAAATTTGAAATTAATCATGCATGTAAAGCTTCTTTCCGCTGCTCACTTAGTTTTCCAATTCTTACATCTTGTAGAATATTTTTATAATCTTCATCCTTTGCCTGTCGCATATTTTGAAGCAGCTCTGCATATTTGAAATTTAACCATATATTAACGTTTCCAATGCTTCCTAGGGACTTCCTGGTATCTTCATGCGTGAGCATTTTAAACACTGGTTGTCTTTTCACTGGAGTCAACTGCAGTAGATTTCCAAAAACAATAATGTGTTTCCCTCCAAATAACACATCATACTCTGTTCTAAGAATTTCTTGCATTCTCAAATGCACAAAAGCAAGCATTCGATTTGAGACCATGCTTACTTCATCAATGATAAAAAGTATAATTTTCTTCAGGACTCTGGAAACTTCAGATCACGCATCTCCAGATAGCTTGTTGTATTGCAATTTATTATCATGCTCAACTGGTAGCATCAGTAAACGATGTAGAGCTATCCCTTCAATGTTATGTGCTGCCAGTCCAGTTGGAGCGGTTACAACACAAGACAGCAGTGATTCAGTCCTTTTCTGCAGATAAGTTGCAATTGCTTTAATCAGAAAACTTTTTCCAGTTCCCGCTTCTCCACTTACGTACAGTCGGACAGGCTTAAATGGTGTACATGAGCACTCTTTTTTCTCATGACTGAATCCATGTTCAATCTGTTCTGTGACTTCGTCATATATCTGTTTCTGCTCAACGTTTAGTTGTTTCACCAAATCTTCTAAGTTAACTACATCCTTTTGAGCTTGTTCCATAGCTCTTTCCACCTCATCCATGGCAGTGGCAGCTTCATTTTGGATAATTGGTCCTCCTAGTGGATCCTGACTCAATGAAGTAGAACTCTGACTGTCTTGAGAACTGTCTCTAGCAATCTCTGCAGCAATTTTGGCTTCTTGCTTTATTTCTTTGTTCAACATTTGCAGATAATTTTACAAAACAGGACATTCTATGGTATCCTTGGTTGCATTAAAAGAATCTTTGTAACAATGAAAATCTCCAAGTAGTTCCTCTTCTCTACGCCATGGCTTAAAGAGTTGCAAAAGAGCTAAATAGTAAAATTCTCTTTTGTCTGGAGATTCGCAACTCAATTTTCGATGATTAATCGAATAGCCTTTTCCCTGCTTCACTAGACATCCTTCATACGCAATGACATCATATTTTCCATTATTGATATCTTCTGTGATGTTCCTCTTATAACTATAGTTTTGCAGAACTTCATACAAACAAGTGTTCTCAAGATGACTACTTCTATTTGGATAGTATGTATCCAACATGTTTGTCTTCAAAATATCTGTACTGTTTGGTTCTTTCTCCGCTAAATACTCAATTTCTTGTACAGATTTCAAAACTCGGTTTTGTGTAGCAGCAAGACCTAGACTCACCCAAATGATTGTTCTAGATTTGACATAGAGACTTGCTGATGATAACCAATCAGAACATTCATATGCTCCAATTTCTCGATGCGACAACATCTTCAGACTGAAACTGTATAATTTTTTACTTATACTCTTTTCATGTGAAATGTCCTCCCATATTTCCTTCAGTTCTGTCTTTTCTTTTTTTGTGATGTAAGATGTCACATATCGAGCCACAGCAATAGAGTTGTTAGCAACAAACTGAATATCCATGTTAGCATTTCACATGGACAAAATTACTGGGTTGTAGTCGTTGATGTACTTGGACTCTTCGTTTCTTTTGAAATTGTATGTATTTTTTGGTGATTTCCTCGTTACAGTATGTCGCAGAGAAGACATCAAATTATTTACTCTTCCTTTAGAAATCACTGGTCGTGGAAACCCGAAACGACATTTTGTGTAGAACTTGTCCTTGTTTCTGAATTTTCGACGACAGTACTTTCCACAACGATGGGATTGAAAGCGTAAAACTTGTTGCCTTAAACTGTTTTCTTCGGTAGTTTTCGGAACAGCACATGTTGAATACTCTTCAATGAAACTCATCCCTGTGTCATCCGAATCAGTTCCAAATTTGGGTGCATCTTTAATCCATAACAACATATGTATGTGAGGAGCACCTCTCGCTTGATACTCCTTTCTCCAAAAGAAATCCAAAACCTCTCCAAGGGGAGGATCTATTTTGTTGGTAATAAAAGACATCATAGCTTCAAATCTATGATTGAAATATCTGCATACATTCACTGGATCCAAAGAACACAGTTCTCCAGGTGTTTTGAATTCTATATTTTGTATGTTTCCATTTGCCTCTCATAGAAATTGAAGTAAGTCGTCCCATGCATACTCAGCACAGCTAAGAGTGAGAAACCATGTAGGAGTTCCTAAGTTTCTTAGCATACATTTCAATTCCCCATGACGACGGAACCAATACTCGTTTGTACCACGCTGACATGCCATGAGATTGATTAGCTGAGATTCCAAAATACTGTCTGGCAGATTGACTTTTTCCATAAAGTCCATCGCCAAAACATTTTGCAGATGTGCTCCACTTTTCAGTATATGGTTAACTGCATAAGAAAGCCCAGACAAGTCAATTTCATACAGTAGATGAAACAAATACGGAATGCATTGACGAAACCTTGGATCTTCAGCATATAATCTTGAGTCCGGAATTCAGCTGCAGGAATTTGAACTGGTCGATCGTCATATCGTCCACCTCCACCTGTTGGAAATAACTGTGGAAAACAACGAGCTTCCAAACTTTCTTCCCATGCGCTAATGGGACTTCCTTTTGCTGCTTCCATTTGAAACAAGTCAATTGCATTCCCCATTACTTCTTTGGAATGCAAAGGATGAATAGTATAATGTTCATATATTTCTTCACTTCGAGACAAATCAACTTTTTCAATTTGGCCGGATGAACAATCACTGTCTTCTTCTGTAGCTGTTTCCTCTGCTCCAACACATACATGTTTGTAGTACTCATTGTTTTTGACCAAATACAACATTGCCTTTTTGACTTTCCTAACATCCACTAAATCTTGCCAGATTTTCTTACTCTTTGTCGGAACCCCATTAACTAGAATAACCAGAGGTTCCTCTTCCACTCTTTTTACACCAATTGTATCAATATTTTTCTTGAAATCTAGAGGCAAATAAACAACTCTTCCCTTTAATCCTCTCTGTAAATCTGAAGGAGGCAATTTCCCTATCTTAGGCTCAATGCAAACAATAGCCTGAAAAGGATGGACACATTGAATCAAAATAGATTCATAGGTATTTAAATCCATCAATTCAGAAGGAATGTCTACCAACTCAAGATCATTATGAACAGTTCTAGCAGGCATTCTGTTTTCATTGAATTTTTTAAAACAATAATTACAAATACGCTGATCAGAACTCAAATCAAAAGAATTCTCTACCAACAAATAAGTTGCAAAATCCTTCCATTCACTATTATTTTCCATTTCACTTTTTGCATATATATCAACCAACCCAGTCTGAATCTTATAATGAGTCCGTCGATAACACACACAAGTAAAATTAGGCCTTTCACTTGATTTCACCTTAAACTGGGTAATTTCCTCATCAAACTTTTCTGTACTTGAAATCTGTACATTGTCTTCCACATTACCTTCTATTAGTGTAACAATTTCTACACTGTCCTCTTTGTCACCAAAATAACAAAACTCAATTTCTTCACAAATGTTCTTCACATCTAATTCAGATCCATGCAAAAGAGCACTGTTTAACTGTTTAAGCTCAAGTGCTGGACTTTTTGCATAATACAACCTTCTGGCTAATTTCCTCATTTTATTATGATGCACTGCTAACATCCTAAAATGATGAAAAACACTCTGAGATACTTTTCTAGAAAGACAAGCCAGTGAATGCCCATGCAAACCTGTGTTTTCTCCCACTCTGCAAGGATCTAAGTCTTGCAACATCTTCATTTTCTGTTTTAGACTTTTCTTACTATATGTACGTAAGAAATTACGAAGCAAATCGATTGAATCCTGTCGCACACTACAAATACTACTACACTTCCAAGTGTAGACTGGACCCTTAGTACGTCTCCCTAAAACTTCATTAGCTAACACCTCTTCTGCATCTCTAGACACAAGTTTCTCTTTTTCCATCGGACAACCGTCTTTCACCTCATATGCTCGACCACTGGTGTCAACTGCATGCACCAAAACATTCTCCTGGAAGTAACTCTCCTCATCAAAAAATGGCTCAGAACTTGAACTATGTATCCATTCTCCAGAAAAAACTTCACAAAAATTAGTCCGATTAATTATTCTTTTCCATCTACTGTTTGATTTGAAAACATCAATTGCCTTGTTAAGTATCCTAATTTTATTGATTACTAAAATAAATAATTTTTTCTTAACTTCAAAAGCCTGATCAACAACCTTCTCTACACTTTTCTTTTTCTTGTAAAAAGCAGCTCTCTGTTTACCTTTCTTAACATTTTTTAACAAATTTAAAACTACCCTATTGCGAAACATTCATCAACGAATGTCCCTAAATTGGTTTTGCCTTCTATTCCTATACATACTGTTCTCTCCTGCTCCAGTAGTAACATTTTTGGGGGGCCTCTCCTTCCTTTTAAAATTTGCTCTCTCCTTCTGTATATTCACATTCCCATTAACATTTTTTTTGATCTACATATGTTCTGAAAAAAAGACTTAGTGGTCTTACCAGGAACTTTTTTTGTGTTTTTTGAAGTACTTGTTATAGGGGAGTGCTTTAATTCCGTTGCTGTTTTTGATTTTTTCTGCTTGGCATCTTTCCTTCTCCTCTGCCTTAAGGGTATATTTCCTTACTATTGAAATGTTGATTTCAATCTGTGGTAAAGAAAATAATAACACATTATAGACCACTACTTTTAAAAATCTACAATTCCAAGTGCATATCCGTTGTTATGTATGTGTCTTCTATTTGGGGGTATGTCTCACAGGACGTAATACAAATAGTGGAAAATAAATTCCTGAGACGCCTTCTCTCTGTCCCTCAGTCTACCCCTACCTTTTCCATTCATGGGGAGGTGGGCCTAGACTATGTTACCGACAAACTCAGACTGGCTCCTTTATTATTCTAGCTTAATGATGAATTAACCCTCAACCATGCCATTTTACGTGACGTTATGACACTGGATCACGTAAAGAGAATAGCCTGGCTGGGGGACTTGAGATACACTTTTTTACAGCTAGGGCGTCCGGAACTCTTTACTTCCCCGTCCTGTATTAAGAGGGAGGATATTAAATGGACCAAAGCAACTTTTATGGACAGGGCCAGATTGGCTCGGGAGGAGCAAGAATTGAATAAACCCGCCGTCAGATCACATTACTTGTTGCTGAGTTCCCCTTCCCTTGAGCCTTATCTCAAAATTGTAACCAAGCCTTCCATAGACACCTGTTAATAAAATTTAGATTTTATTTAATCCATAATTCCTTATGACCTGTGGTCTGTTTTTTTAATGTTATTTAAAAAAAGATTTCGGGCACATGAATTGGTTTTACATTAATGACAAGGATTAGATAGTATCTGCATGATGAAAAAATATATTAGCACATTTCATAATCATGTCACCTGTGTTTTCTCAGATTAGTAAACAGATTGTGCAGATGAGGTGAGGCCTGTCCAGGTGTGCAGAGGAGGTGAGGCCTGTGTCCAATAGTGCAATGGACAGGACTCACCTCCTCTGACCCTTGGGCAAGCCTCACCTCCTCTGTGCCCCCTGGACAGGCCTCAATGTATTGGGTATAATTGATGGTAACAGGGTGCAGACGAGGTGAGGCCTGACCAGGAGTGCAGATGAGGTGATGCCTGTCCAGGGGAACAGAGGAGGGGAGGCCTGTGTCCAAGAGTGCAGTGGACAGGACTTCATAAAGCCTCCCCTCCACTGCACTCTTAGGCACAGGCCTCACCTCCTCAGCACCTTTCACAATCATGAAAGCCATTTGGGCTTTCCTCACCTCCTCTGCACCTTTCGCAATCATGTCAGGTGTGTTTCCTTAGATTAGGAATCAGATTGTGTTTTTTTATTGTTGCTTTCTGTTATGAAAATTTTTTTGCTCCATAGAGGAATTGTATTTTGCAAAAAACTGAGGTTTCAGTAGTGAAATGGAATGCTTGTACATATGACCTGTGCTCAGTTTTTCTTAATGTTAATTTAAAAATGATTAAGAGGCAAATGAATGGCTTTAGCATTTTTCAGAAGGATTAGAAGATGTCTGCATGATTAAATAAATATATTTGCACTTTTCACAACCATGTCAGCTGTGTTTCCTAAGATTAGGAAGCACATTAAGCTTTTTTATTCTTCCTTTGTGTCATATTTCTTGATAATACTTGGTAAAGATATGTTAGTGCATAGAGGAATTGTATTTTGTAAAAAAAAAGTGAGGTTTCAGTAGTGTAATGAAATGCTTGTACATATGACCTGTGCTCTGTTTTTTAAATGTTAATTAAAAATTGATTTAGAGCACATGAATTGGTTTTACATTATTCACAAGGTTTAGATAGTGTCTGCATGATTGCACGTTTCACCTGTGTTTCCTCAGATTAGGAAGCAGATTGTGCAGATGAGGTGAGGCATGTCCAGCGGTGCAGAGGAGGTGAGGCCTGTCCAGCGTCAGAGGAGATCAGTCCTGTTCAAGGTTGTAGAGGAGGTGAGGCCTGTGTTCAAGAGTGTAGTGGGGGAGAGGCTTGTCCAAGGGTGTAGATGAGGTGAGGCCTGTCCAGAAGCACAGAGGAGGTGAGGCCTGTCCAGAGGAGCAGTGGACTGGACTTCATGAACCCTCTCCCCCACTGCACTCTTAGACACAGGCCTCACCTCCTTTGCACCACTGGACAGGCCTCTCTCCCTCTACCCTCTTGAACTCAGGCCTCGCCTCCTCTGCACCCCTGTACAAGCCTCACCTCATCTGCAACCCTGAACAGGCCTCACCTCATCTGCACCCCTGGACAGGCCACACATCATCTACACCTCTGGACAGGCCTCACCTCATCTGCACAATCTACTTCCTATCTGATGAAACAAAGGTGACATGATTGTGAAAGGTTCAAATATATTTATTTAATATTACAGACACTATTTATTCCTTCTCAAAAAATGTAAAAGCCATTCATTTGCCCCCAAATCGTTTTTTAAATAACATTTAAGAAACAGTGCACAGAGCCTATGTACAAGCATTCAATTTCACTACTGAAACCTCACTATTTTACAAAAGACAATTCCTCTATCTTGCATATGTTGATATCAAGCATTTTCAAAAAAAATGCCACAAACCAACATCAAAGAAGCTCAATCTGCTTCCTAATCTGAAGTAACCAGGTGACATCATTCTGAAAGGTTCAAATATATTTATTTAATCTTGCAGACACTATTTATTCCTTCTCAAAAATGTAAAAGCCATTCATTTACCCCAAACTCGTTTTTTAGATTACATTTTAGAAACAGAGCGCAGGTCCTATGTACAAGCATTCAATTTCACTACTGAAACCTCACTATTTCACAAAATACAATTCCTCTATCTTGCATATGTTGTTATCAAGCATTATCAAAAAACATGACACAAACTAACAAGAAAGAAGCTCAATCTGCTTCCTAATCTGAGGTAACGCAGGTGACATCATTGTGAAAGGTTCAAATATTTTTATTTAGGCAAACACTATTTATTCCTTCTTAAAAATGTAAAAGCCATTCATTTACCCCAAAATCGTTTTTTAAATAACATTTTAGAAACACTGCGCAGATCCTATGTACAAGCATTCCATTTCACTACTGTAACCTCACTATTTCGCAAAATACAATTCCTCTATCTTGCATATGTTCATATCAAGCATTATCAAAAAACATGACACAAACCAACAAGAAAAAAGCTCAATCTGCTTCCTAATCTGAGGTAACGCTGGTGGCATCATTGTGAAATGTTCAAATATATTTATTTAATGAGGCAGACACTATTTATTCCTTCTCAAAAATATAAAAGCCATTCATTTACCCCAAAATCGTTTTTTAAATAACATTTTAGAAACACAGCACAGGTCCTATGTACAAGCATTCCATGTCACTACTGAAACTTCTCAATTTTACATAATAAAATTCCTCTATGCAGCAACATCTTTTTACCAAGCATTATCAAAAAACATGACACAAACCAACAAGAAAGAAGCTCAATCTGCTTCCTAATCTGAGGTAACGCAGGTGATATCATTGTGAAAGGTTCAAATATATTTATTTAATGAGGCAGACACTATTTATTCCTTCTCAAAAATATAAAATCCATTCATTTACCCCAAAATCGTTTTTTAAATAACATTTTAGAAACACAGCACATGTCCTATGTACAAGCATTCCATGTCACTACTGAAACTTCTCTATTTTACATATTACAATTCCTCTATGCAGCAAAATCTTTTTCCCAAGCATTATCAAAAAACATGACACAAAGCAACATTAAAAAACCACAATCTGCTTCCAAATCTTCTCCATAAAGCATAAAAGTCTCTATCTATATTAAATTAATCATTACTCACCTTTACAAATGCTTTTGGATATTGAGAACAGTGTCAGGCACACACACCAATTTTTCTTTAGCAGAGCAAAAGGTATGCACTCCAGACACTGCAACCACGACTGGCACAGAAAACCTCTATATCTACACACATATGCCTCATGTCAACCAATTAAAACTCTTCCCTCACTATTTTCAAACCAACACCCTTCCCCCCTCAGCCCTTTCTACATGTTGCCATAGCAACTCCTTCCTCACTGAACTCTCAGGTTCAAAAGTTTATTCTACAATGTTGCAAATGAACTCAGCAAGAATGTTTGACCTCTCAATACACCAGCTTATCCAATGCAATGTTTCTTTAAATGACTTTTTCTTAACCATTCAAATTACTTCTTTCACAAAACACAACCATGCACCCTAACTTTCAGTTTTCAACTATCTGAATCCACCAATCATTACTTGTGATTCAAGAGCAGTGAAACTCCACAGTTATTTTTTTGTAACTCCTACTGTTCCAACTGCCATTTCATTCCCACACTTCATCTGACTGCACCAGAACCTTCTCTCACCATGTATTCTGTCTGGATTATTGGACATAGCTACATCCATTGGGCTCATAGGTATGCAGCTATCAGAAATTTTTACAACCTTGATTTACTAAATGTGGACATCAAGTGGATTGGCCAGAGAGGATTGAGATGTCACCAATTGATACCATTGGTGAAAACGTGTTTGCATCTGCCACACCCTGACATTTTAATTGTGCACTGTGGTGGAAATTACTTGGGCACTTTGACTGGGGTAGATCTGGAAATGCTTTTAAAGGACACCTTTGGTCAATTGATGGCACTTTTTCCACAAACTGCCTTGGTATATTCCAATATATGTCAAATACAGAAATGGAAGTGGTCCAACCAATTTTGTCCACAATTTGAGAAAGCATGGAAACATGTGAATAAATCTGTTTCTGCTTACATGAGATACTATACTATTGTGCATTGGAACCTACTTGTAGGCACCTAAATCAGCCACAGAACATAAAAGCTCTTTTCAGGGCTACCCTACCTCTGATCACTCAAAATAATTCTTTCTCTAACTTTTTTCACTATTTTTCACCAAAGTACGCTTCCCGGTACGCTCCCCTGTGCGCGTACCGGGAGCGCCCGCACAATTTATTTAATTTTTTTTTGCCTATATGAGCCTCCTAAACTCCCCTCAGAAAACCTAGAGGGTCAGGGGGTGTCTACCGTGCCCCCGTTTACCCATTCCCAACGTTGTTTGTCCTCCATCTTGTGTCTCAATTCTACCGAAACACAAAATGGCGGACTCCCATAGCGCTCCCGGTGCGCGTACTGGAGCGCGCACCGGTAAGCGCTCCCCAAAAATTTTGGAAGTTAATTTACATAAAAACCACTGGAGACACTTTCACCAAATGAAGAATAGGCCCTACTACATACCAGTCCCTACCATTTTCCAAAATTTGGTGGAATTCCATTGAGCCATTTGGGCTGTAGCCCTGTCTAAATATCCTGAGGTAAATTACATGACAAAAACACATATGAAAGTGTTAGAATTTACAACCAATTAAAATTTTACTTTCATTTTGTACTTTTATGTGCTGACATTTGATTGGTTATGTACATGAATATATATGAAAAATGAGAGGGAAACATAGCCATTTTGACTAATACTACCTGAGGTACATTTGAAAAGAATTTTCACAGAAAACTTCAACTGCTTTGAAAAAGGTAAGTTGTTAATTTGGAAGGGGAACTATGTTGTGCACTTTAAGTTAATTTGGAAAAACGTTTTCTGATAGTTATATACTGTCCTTCTGTTATAGTTATAGATTGAGATAGGCTTCTCTGTTATAGTTATGGATTGAGTTAGGCTTCTCTGGTATAATTATGATTTTACTTAGGCTTCATCACATGAACATTTTAATAGTTCTACTTCCTGGCTGAAACCATACACTGCCCAAAAATTACTATTACTTCACTGTTAAAAACTCAGAAGTACCTGTCTGAACTCCAACCCAACAGTACCCTAACTCTACTGATATAGTTATTTTTTATGCAATTTACAGATAGAAAATGGAAGGGAAAGAGGAATCCAATATTATTTCTTTCGAAGTTAAGGTTGAGAACAATCCAGAAGAAAAAAAAGATGACTTGGATTTCATGGATGACTCTCTTGACCAACAATTAATTGACTGTTTGGAAAAAATAGAATCATGCAATGAAACCTATCAGGAAATTCCAGACAATATAATGTTGTAAGTTTTATTAAATTTAGAAAAATCTGAAGAATAAATTTATATTTAATAATTAAAAATTGTTTGAGACATTATTCATTTGTATATGTAATTCATGAAGTAGTACCAAAATGATTATAATATAAAGTGAGTCTTATAGTATACTGTGCAACTTTTTTGTGTTACATAGTAAGTTTGCTCATAGTTACTTCCTTTCTCCCACTATATTATCTCCAATGTGTATTTCACATCTCTTTTTCATCATAAGGGAGAAGGATAGACTACCCATGATCCCCTAGGCCTTCTCAGGGAGTGCTTAAAGGATCTGTTTCTGCTTTCCTGACAGACTATGGTATGGATTCCATATACCACAATAACATCTGTAACAACATGCAAGATATCTACAGAGGAGACGGTGTAAATTAAATTTAAGACTCTGCATTGGTACCTACATGTTGGTACTTAAATCACTCACACAACACATCTCTATTCAGAGCTACCCTATCTCTAAGCACTTTAAATTATTATTTTACTGTTTCACTGGGTTTTCACCATGGTACGCTCCCCGGTACGCTCTCCGGTGCGCGTACCGGGCGCTCCCCCCGCAAAAATCGGAAAAAAAAAATCTTTTTTTTGCCCCGCTGGGCCCTTTTATGGCCCCCACATCAAACCTAGGGGGTCAGGGGGGTCTACCCTGCCCCCTTTTGGTCATTTCCCCCTTTGCTTTTGCCACCTCTTGTATCTCGATCCTACCGAGACACAAGATGGCGGCCGCTCCGGACTGTTTGGAATGTTGACAGACACCCGAGAGCCAATCAGCTTTTCGCGCGCGAACTCGCTTAACGCGCCCGGTGCGCGCCCGGTGCGCGTACCGGGGCGCGCTTATAGATATATATATATATTTTTTTAACCTAAGTTACTCAAAATCCACTGGAGCACATATCTTGAGACATAGCAAGGGCACATCGGGCTACCAGTACCTACAATTTTGCCAAGCCATTCAGCCGTTCGGGCTAAAAGTGAGTCCAACTGCCCTATGGAAATTAACATGGGGAAAACACGTTTTGGGAACCCCCTTTTATCTCGGCCTCCGCTTGACGAATCCCCCCCAAACTTTCAGGAACTTTTCAGGCAGTTTCCTCGACCGGCGCCAAAGTTATACATATACATGTACACATATATATATATATATATATATATATATATATATATATATATATATATATATTTGCACACACCTCCGTAATCCTTGCGGAGGTCAAAAAAGGACGGCACTCCAAGTTGTTGTTTTCACCAACAGTGGTTTATTGGCAGACCCCCCTGCCCCCCTGACATACGCGTGTCACCGATTTGGCTTCTTCAGTGTCAGCCATTCATTGTGTACACTGTCATTAAATCCCCTACCACTTCCCCAAACATAGAAAGTGGACTGTTGCTCGCCTTGGTGGTTTTGGCGGCCATATTCAAACGTGTAATTTCACAATTCGTTTGTAGCATTGTGTTACAATGTTAACAGGGGTATATAATGACATTTGGAAAAAGTGCCAGTGCAAAAGTGCATATAATAATAAAAATATTAAAAACAGTTAGTTGATTATCAAGGCAAGTTGTCAACGGACATTCTTTCACACATTTACATAAACTTTTTACTCTGTCTCTGTGTCCACCTTATTTCACATGATTCCATTGTGGCAATTTCCAGAAAATGTAAGTTTTTTTAATTTTCACATAGTTGGTAGATTCACCCATTATATATAGCCCTGTATGGGCTAAGTGGACGGTTTATGTATATGCCTTGTTTTGTCAACACACATTATGGAGCCCTGTATGGGCAAGGATCCATATTTATCAATTCATAATACCAGTATTTGTGCTGCTAACTCAAAAATTGCATGATTTAAATTGCAGGTCTCACTTGTTATTATTGCAATGCAGATTTTCTCTTCCTGAACCAATCTGGGAGTGGATTTAAACTATTCTAAGTGTACCCAAAGTTCTTCGTCATTGTTGAGCCCTTTTGGCTGCATGCTTTGAAGGTCAATGATGTACCTGGACTCCATTGCCCTAAGGAGTCTTATCCTGTCCCCACCACGCTCCCTTCTATCAAGTTGGTCTATAAGATAGAAGGACAATAGATCCCTGTTGCTATCATGATGGGTCTCGAAATGGCGTGCCACCGGGTAGTTCTTATCCTTGTTAGCGATGGCACGCATGTGTTCCAGGATGCGTTTTTTGGCTTGGTTGATGGTGCTGCCAATATATCTTTTGGTACATGGGCATACCAGGCAATAAACTACAAATTCAGAATTGCAGTTCAGAAATTTCTTAATTTCTCTCATTGGCCTTGGGTCGTTCATCCTCCCTTCATATTTGGTTCTTTTCTTGCTAAATTTGGAAGCCTTGCAATGCATGCAAGGAAAGAAACCATTGATGGGCTTGTTTCTCATACTCTTGGGGGGGTCAGTGTAGTGGCTTCTCACAAAATGGTCACTTAAGGATTGACAGCGTCTATACGTAATAGGCGGTCTGTCTGGTATCAGTCCCTTAAGTGTTGGATCTGTGCCTAGGATGTGCCAGTTCTTATTGAATATTTGCACCAGTTCATTCGATCTCATGTTGTAACTGGTGATCATCCTAGTGGTACCATCATCTGTTTTCTTTTTGGTGGTGACCTGTAAGAGGTCCTTCCTGTCAATAATATCTACTCGCTTAGTTGCTTCATCGAGTAAAGATCTAGAGTACCCTCTTTCTCTGAATCTGGTTACCGCTCCTTCCTGCGCCTGTCTGAAATCATCGGAATCTGAGCAATTCCTTTTGATGCGCAATAATTCTCCAAAGGGAATGTTCCTCACCATACTCTTCGGGTGGTGGCTGGTCGCGTGAAGCACGCTATTACCAGCCGTGGGCTTGCGGTAAAGCTTAGTACACAGGGTTTTTTCTTTGACAAAGACCTCTAGGTCGAGATAATGTATTGATGTCTTGCTCATTGTGCTGGTGAATCTGAGATTTAACTCGTTGTCGTTTAGCTTTGCCACGTACTCCTCAGCCGAGGAGACGTCACCCCGCCAAACGACAAGCAGGTCGTCTATATATCTCGACCAGATCATGATGTTATCCAGCCATTTTTCGCTGGACCCCCCCCAGGCCACGTGCTTCTCCCACCAGCCCACGAAAAGGTTCGCGTAGCTGGGAGCGAAGCACGTGCCCATCGCGGTCCCTCTCAGTTGGTGGTACATGTTACCTGCAAATAAGAACATGTTATTGCAGAGGCAGAATTCAGTCATTTTCACTATCATTTTGTTATGCTGATGGTAATGCATACTCTTCTTGCCCAAAAACCATTTCACGGCAGAGATCCCATTCTGGTGTTCAATACAGGTATATAGGCTTGTCGCATCTAGGGTGATGAGAAGCATGTCATCCTCCCACCCAATCCCCTCAATCTGCCTTATAAAGTCCTGAGTGTCTCTAACATAGGAAGGTAGGTCTTTGACAAACGGAGATAGATATCCATCTATGAATCTCGACGTGTTTTCGAGTAAACTTCCTATGGAAGAGACAATAGGTCTGCCTGGGGGGTTTTGAATGTCCTTGTGCACCTTGGGAAGATGATAAAAGGTTGGAATGATTGCTACAGAATCATGGACAAAAGGGACTTTGGAAATTGTGTCACAGAATATCACAAATTACTTGGGGGTTGGAAGGAGGAGGGTATGCTCAATAAACATGAATATGAGTATTTACTTTGTGAGCACCCAATCATTCCAACCTTTTATCATCTTCCCAAGGTGCACAAGGACATTCAAAACCCCCCAGGCAGACCTATTGTCTCTTCCATAGGAAGTTTACTCGAAAACACGTCGAGATTCATAGATGGATATCTATCTCCGTTTGTCAAAGACCTACCTTCCTATGTTAGAGACACTCAGGACTTTATAAGGCAGATTGAGGGGATTGGGTGGGAGGATGACATGCTTCTCATCACCCTAGATACGACAAGCCTATATACCTGTATTGAACACCAGAATGGGATCTCTGCCATGAAATGGTTTTTGGGCAAGAAGAGTATGCAATACCATCAGCATAACAAAATGATAGTGAAAATGACTGAATTCTGCCTCTGCAATAACATGTTCTTATTTGCAGGTAACATGTACCACCAACTGAGAGGGACCGCGATGGGCATGTGCTTCGCTCCCAGCTACGCGAACCTTTTCGTGGGCTGTTGGGAGAAGCACGTGGCCTGGGGGGGGTCCAACGAAAAATGGCTGGATAACATCATGATCTGGTCGAGATATATAGACGACCTGTTTGTCGTTTGGCGGGGTGACGTCTCCTCGGCTGAGGAGTACGTGGCAAAGCTAAACGACAACGAGTTAAATCTCAGATTCACCAGCACAATGAGCAAGACATCAATACATTATCTCGACCTAGAGGTCTTTGTCAAAGAGAAAACCCTGTGTACTAAGCTTTACCGCAAGCCCACGGCTGGTAATAGCGTGCTTCACGCGACCAGCCACCACCCGAAGAGTATGGTGAGGAACATTCCCTTTGGAGAATTATTGCGCATCAAAAGGAATTGCTCAGATTCCGATGATTTCAGACAGGCGCAGGAAGGAGCGGTAACCAGATTCAGAGAAAGAGGGTACTCTAGATCTTTACTCGATGAAGCAACTAAGCGAGTAGATATTATTGACAGGAAGGACCTCTTACAGGTCACCACCAAAAAGAAAACAGATGATGGTACCACTAGGATGATCACCAGTTACAACATGAGATCGAATGAACTGGTGCAAATATTCAATAAGAACTGGCACATCCTAGGCACAGATCCAACACTTAAGGGACTGATACCAGACAGACCGCCTATTACGTATAGACGCTGTCAATCCTTAAGTGACCATTTTGTGAGAAGCCACTACACTGACCCCCCCAAGAGTATGAGAAACAAGCCCATCAGTGGTTTCTTTCCTTGCATGCATTGCAAGGCTTGCAAATTTAGCAAGAAAAGAACCAAATATGAAGGGAGGATGAACGACCCAAGGCCAATGAGAGAAATTAAGAAATTTCTGAACTGCAATTCTGAATTTGTAGTTTATCGCCTGGTATGCCCATGTACCAAAAGATATATTGGCAGCACCATCAACCAAGCCAAAAAATGCATCCTGGAACACATGCGTGCCATCGCTAACAAGGATAAGAACTACCCGGTGGCACGCCATTTCGAGACCCATCATGATAGCAACAGGGATCTATTGTCCTTCTATCTTATAGACCAACTTGATAGAAGGGAGCGTGGTGGGGACAGGATAAGACTCCTTAGGGCAATGGAGTCCAGGTACATCATTGACCTTCAAAGCATGCAGCCGAAAGGGCTCAACAATGACGAAGAACTTTGGGTACACTTAGAATAGTTTAAATCCACTCCCAGATTGGTTCAGGAAGAGAAAATCTGCATTGCAATAATAACAAGTGAGACCTGCAATTTAAATCATGCAATTTTTGAGTTAGCAGCACAAATACTGGTATTATGAATTGATAAATATGGATCCTTGCCCATACAGGGCTCCATAATGTGTGTTGACAAAACAAGGCATATACATAAACCGTCCACTTAGCCCATACAGGGCTATATATAATGGGTGAATCTACCAACTATGTGAAAATTAAAACAACTTACATTTTCTGGAAATTGCCACAATGGAATCATGTGAAATAAGGTGGACACAGAGACAGAGTAAAAAGTTTATGTAAATGTGTGAAAGAATGTCCGTTGACAACTTGCCTTGATAATCAACTAACTGTTTTTAATATTTTTATTATTATATGCACTTTTGCACTGGCACTTTTTCCAAATGTCATTATATACCCCTGTTAACATTGTAACACAATGCTACAAACGAATTGTGAAATTACACGTTTGAATATGGCCGCCAAAACCACCAAGGCGAGCAACAGTCCACTTTCTATGTTTGGGGAAGTGGTAGGGGATTTAATGACAGTGTACACAATGAATGGCTGACACTGAAGAAGCCAAATCGGTGAAACGCGTATGTCAGGGGGGCAGGGGGGTCTGCCAATAAACCACTGTTGGTGAAAACAACAACTTGGAGTGCCGTCCTTTTTTGACCTCCGCAAGGATTACGGAGGTGTGTGCAAACATTGAAACGCGTCTCACCAGCGCGGGATTGAGCACCCGGGTAATGAGGAGGAGCGACGGCGGTGAAGGGAGCTGTTCGGAAAAAAAAAAAATATATATATATATATATATATATGTATATATATTCACTGAAAAAACCATAGGTTATAGACCATATATAGTTAGGAATTAGCATTTACAAAACCTTATTTTACTCACACATAACCATTGAAATTCGCATATATAGTTAGTTGCACTAACTATATATCGCGCACCCGCAATCCACTGCTGATGATGTCACATATTACATCATTCATGACATGGTCAGTGACATCACTGATGACATCACTGATGACATCTCAAATGACATCACTGATGACATCACTGATGACAACATCCAGTGACTGTATGTTTCTGTAAAGTTAAAATATGTCTTACATATTGAAGAATGAGTGGATTTATAAGTGTCTGGATGAAGGATTTAGTAGGTGCATGACTGACTGTATGAGTGAGTGATTAAATGTGTCTTACTGAGTGCATGGGTTAGTGACTAAACTGTCTTAATTTGTGCATCATTATGTCTGTTGTTCTGTAAACTGTTGCATGTGTTGATAAGTAGCTATATGAGTAACTATATGGGTTATTGATTGGTTGCCCAAGTATTTGTATGGGAGACTGAGTGTGTGTGTGGGTGGCTGGGAGGTGTATGACTCTGTGCATAGATGTGTGAGCAGTTGATTCACTAGATGTATGGTTTCAAAAGTGCATGTGGAAACAGCTGTATGGGCGGTTGACTGTGTGCATGAGTGTATTGGTGAGTGAATGGATATCTCAGTGCTACATGTCAAAGTAAGTACATATGTAAAACACAGTACATGTGAGAGTTGACATATATAAATAACTGTGCATAAGAGCCAGTGAATGTGTGAGTGGCTGTATGGATCATTGTGAACTTGTATCAGGGATTGTATAAGAGAGTAAATATGTGTTAGTATATGTTTGAATAAGTAAAGTTTGTATAACTGTATAGTTGAGGAAATGGAGGTGTGATTGATTCTTTGCATGACTGACTAGGTGTGTGAGTAACTCCATGGATGAGTGACAGTCTGTGAGTGTCTGTTTACACTGATTGTATCTAAGGTTATATTAGAGTCTGAAGAGGTTCATCGTATTATCACATGAATGATATCATCAGTGATGTGATCAGTAATGTCAAATGAGATGTCATCAGTGATGTCATCAGTGATGTCATTTGAGATGTCATCAGTGATGTCATTTGAGATGTCATCAGTGATGTCATCAGTGATGTCACTGACCATGTCATGAATGATGTAATAGGTGACATCATCAGCAGTGGATTGCGGGTGCGCGATATATAGTTAGTGCAACTAACTATATATGCGTATTTCAATGGTTTTGTGTGAGTAAAATAAGGTTTTGTAAATGCTAATTCCTAACTATATATGGTCTATAACCTATGGTTTTTTCAGTGAATTTTCAAGGTTTTGTAAATGCTAATTCCTAACTATATATGGTCTATAACCTATGGTTTTTTCAGTGAATTTTCAAGGTTTTGTAAATGCGAATTCCTAACTATATATGGTCTATAACCTATGGTTTTTTCAGTGAATTTTCAAGGTTTTGTAAATGCTAATTCCTAACTATATATGGTCTATAACCTATGGTTTTTTCAGTGAATTTTCAAGGTTTTGTAAATGCTAATTCCTAACTATATATGGTCTATAACCTATGGTTTTTTCAGTGAATATATATATATATACATACATATATAAACATATATCATTTGTATATCTATATAAATACAAACATAAATGCATGCATACATATACTTATATGCATACAGATGCATGTTATTTACATGAAAGTTGAAAAAACACTAATAAAAGCAAAGCTAAAAAGCCACCTCATTACAAACAGAATGGCTTTAACTTAAACGAGGGCGAGATCTATTGCATTTTCAATGCTTGTTTACTTTGGTTCCATCAAGAAGGCATTCAGATGTGTCACACATTTGCCATAAATTCTGAATGTTAGCACTCTAGTTGAACATTAGATCACTGTAGTAAAGCTACTGCTCACCAGGGACGTCTGCTGCTGGTATTCAAAGTGCATGTTTCAGTCTGCATGTCAGAATTTTTTTTAATGAAATAGAAGAGGATTTGAGAAGTCACTCAAAATGATCCCTAATTTTTCTTTCTGAAGCACTAATCATACTTTCTATGGCAAAATTAACCCCCTCATGTTGTTCCTTTTTAAATTGAGTGTTTTCAGACTTACCACTTCATTCCAATCAAGATGGCTTCTGGTGTGCCATACTTTTGTCATAAGTAAGACTGTTAGCGCTCTAGTTGTTCTTTAGAACACTCTGGGACATTCTGTCATTGGGCTATACTTGGGGTACATCTGGGTGATATTTGGGCTACATTTAGGCTCTTTTGTCTCTGGTGGCCATCTTGGGAGACTGTATGTCAGAATTTTTTAATGAAATTGAAGAGGGTTTGAGAAGTCACTCAAAATGTGCCCTAATTTTTCTTTCTGCAGCACTAATCATAATTCATATGGCAAAATATACCCCCTCATTTTGTTCCTTTTTAAATTAAATGTTTTAAGAGTTACCACTTTATTCCAATCAAGATGGCTTCAGGTGTGCCATACCTTTGTAATAAGTAGGACTGTTAGCGCTCTAGTTGTTCTTTAGAACACTCTGGGACATTCTGTCATTGGGCTATACTTGGGCTACATCTGGGTGATATTTGGGCTACATTTGGGCTCTTTTATCTCTGGTGGCCATTTTGGGAGACTGCATGTCAGAATTTTTTAATGAAATAGAAGAGGATTTGAAAAGTCACTCAAAATGTGTCCTAATTTTTCTTTCTGCAGCACTAATATTACCTTCTATTGCATAATATACCCCCTCATTTTGTTCCTTTTTAAATTAAATGTTTTAAGAGTTACCACTTTATTCCCATCACGATGGCTCCAGGTGTGCTATACCTTTGTAATAAGTAGGACTGTTAGCGCTCTAGTTGTTCTTTAGAACACTCTGGGACATTCTGTCATTGGGCTATACTTGGGCTACATCTGGGTGATATTTGGGCTACATTTGGGCTCTTTTGTCTCTGGTGGCCATTTTGGGAGACTGCATGTCAGAATGTTTTAATGAAATAGAAAAGGATTTGAGAAGTCACTCAAAATGTGCCCTAATTTTTCATTCTGCAGCACTAATCATTCTTTCTATGGCAAAATATACCCCCTCATGTTGTTTCTTTTTAAATTAAATGTTTTAAGAGTTACCACTTTATTCCAATCAAGATGGCTTCAGGTGTGCCATACCTTTGTAATAAGTAGGACTGTTAGCGCTCTAGTTGTTCTTTAGAACACTCTAGGAGGCTGCAGTAGAACACAAAGGAATCAACTGACAGTCTCTGTCCTTGTTGGATGTACATGTTTTACTGAGAATGTCAGACTTCATTTTCACATGACTGAGAAAGATAATGTGAATTTACAGAAAATATGCTTTCAGTTTAGCTTATAGATCCCCTTCCAAACCACTGTGGGAAAATCATGAGATATTAGTTTTCTTTCAAACAATAATTATGATATCACAGCAGAAGGTTTTTTCACATGGTAAAATCACCTTAGAACCCACCACAATTCCTAAAACGAGTATGGTACCATCAACAAATGATTAATAATGTAACTAAAGTCCTAAAACCCTCTATTAACTACAATGCTTTTTAATGAGGTGCTATCATGTATATTGGTCCCAAGATGGCTGCCAACACTTCTTGGATGAAGTGCTGACAGCCAATCAGATCAGATGTGTGGTTAGGCTCCGCCCAGATATATATCTTTTTTTGAACCTAAATTACTCAAAATCCACTGGAGCACATATATTGAGACCTAGCTAAGGCACATCGGGCTAACAGTCCCTACAATTTTGCCAAGTTTCGTGCAAATCCATTCAGCCGTTCGAGCTAAAAGTGAGGCCAACCGCCCTATGGAAATTAACATGGGAAAAACGCGTTTTGGGACCCCCCTTTTTTCTCGGCCCCCCCTTGATGAAACCCCCCCCCCCAAATTGTCAGGGGCTGCTCAGAAACAAAATGTTCCATTTTCCTGAAAATTTCAGCCAATTCCGTCCACAAACGCCAAAGTTATTAGACATAGAATTTTCAAAAATCCCATAGAGAAAAAATCCTAACTATATATACCTACTGGCGACCGCCAGTAGGTAATATATATATATATATATATATATACATATATATATATATATATATATATATATATATATATATATATATATATGAGGTATATTACTATTCATTTACCATGCAGGCGTTGTTTGAGCATATACAAAGAATGCAAAAGAACAATTGGTCCAAGATGCACAATCGGTACAGTGAGTCACTAATACAAACATTTAAATACATAAGACATTACATAATTACACAGAAATACCAAAACGATTCAATGATGGTGTCTAGGGACAGTTCAAGTACATTCAAGCGCATGTCGTTAATGTTAGGATGGGGGTATGCTTGATCGTGATATGGAACACCTGTAGTAATCGTCAGCATTTCAACCCAATTATGTTGTGTGTTCAGATCTAACATCACCATGAGTTTTCATCAGGACAAGAAAAATTAAAGTATGGCCTGTGCAATAAAGGATAATAGATGTCAATGTTGTGAATTAATCTAATGTTATATATTAGTGTAAAGAATAAGCCATTCACATGTTTAATCTTATGTAAATGGTATCTTATTTGGTTCAAGAATGAATCATTGGTATAGCCTCCCTAGGGTGAGGACCCCATGTTTAGGGACTTGAGTGGAGGAACAAAATCCCTTTAGAACGCATAAAAAGACATTGTAATTGGCTACTATGGGTAAAGAGCCGAACATAGGATGGCCTTACCTGGGCACCACAATGGTTGTCCAGAGTTAAGTTATTCAATGTGACGGGGACAGGACACCATTTAGTCATCTCCCAAGAGGTTTGGGGCAATGCCCAATACCTACAAGATCCAGTGCGAATTCTCTATTAAAACAAGCATTGGCATAGGCAATAGGTTTCGTTTGGGACCTTCTAAGTGTTTCGTTCTCCAGCACAATATCCTTGGTGCAACAACATCTAGTGTTGCATGGCCAAACACTTATAAGGTCCCAAAGGCAAGACCTATTGGCTATGCCAATGCTTGTTTTTTGTTGTTGGAGATTTATATAATGCGAACTCGAGCCAGAGGTATTGGAGCGCTTTACATGAGCGCCAGTATGTTACACGAGGACACATTCATATTTGGAAGGCACAGGGAGATTAAGTGATTTGCTCAGAATCTCAGGATGCTGAGCCGACGCCTAAGCTTGAACCTGGTGCTCCAGTTTCAAAGTCAGCAGCTCTAGCCCTAAGACTACATCCCCTCCCAAGATCCCCAATCTAAAGGTGCAATAATTAACAAAACAGAGATTTCACAGAAGTGGGGCACTAACTCCATCTGGGTTTAGTAGATTGACGAGAATGTATGCACATGCATTGTTCTACAATCGTGGAAGCACAGGAATAAGCGAGAGGAATAACTCACCTAAGTTTCTTGACGTACAGGAATGGCTTGCAGTAAAATCAAGGTATAGGTACGTGCCCAGCCAGAGTGGAAATCCCCAGCCGCTGCTCGAAAATTAAAGCAAGAAGATGGTGTAACCTTAAAACCTTTCAGTGTGTATTCAGCGGGTGCTTCCCCACCCCTTCACAGAAGGGGTGATGCTCTCAGATGCAGAGGCCCCGGGAACTGCTTGCTGAGGTAAACTCTATACCTTATTATTACTAACCTCACTCCCTTTGTGTTTCACATAAAACTGGACATGCACAAGGCGTGCAATGAAAATTAGGCTACCAGGCCTTTCCAATCAACGCCCACTTGTCAAAGTCTTAGGGGCTTACTTAAAGTTTCTGAGTTTGATAAAGAGAGATGAACGGCTCTATGGGCGAATACACAGCAGTGCTACCTGGTCACATTCTTAATTACAACAAAAGAAAGATAATTGTGTTTTTGATTTTGTTGGTTCCTCAAACCTATTCATAACACCAGGTACTAATGAAACACAAGTATTTGCGATGCAATAGATCTCGGCTAATGCAAGAGTTTGAGCTTTTGGCATTGTAAATGACAATGCCTTTTATTTATATGTTTTGAAAACCTGCAGGCAGTGCGTAAACATGCACTTTGTACTTATAGTAGTTGCATATTAGAAGCAAGGCTGGCAGTGACTGCACCTCTTTTACTGACAGTCTTGCTTCTAGTAAGCAAGGACTACAAGTACAACGTGCATGTTTACGTACCACTTGCAGGTTTTCAGAACACATAAATAAAAAGGGTTGTCATTTACAATAGCAATGACTCAAACTCTAGCAAATGTGAAACCTATTTAGGGTGACCAGATTCTCAAAACAAAAAACGGGGAAAGGTCATAGACATAGAAGTAGGACTACGGTTTGCAGTACCCCTAGACATAAAAGTAGGATTATTTGACAGCTGTCATAGACATAGAAATAGGACTACAGTGACAGCTCCCTCCACGGACCGAGAAGTAGCATTACAGACAACAAATCTGAGGTCTTTTATTGGCACCCCTCTCCTTTACACAGCAGCATTAGTACTTTTTATTACATTTACACTTTTAAGGACTATAGCATATATTTGCCAAAAATCAATAAAACATCACAGGCAAGCAAACGCCAGTGCAAAGAGAGCATGTGTGGCGTTCTAATCTAGGATCCTGATCGATACTGTAACCTTATGCCCCTATTCGGCTATAAAATCCATTTATTCCCTATATTGGCATAACCGTTCAAGTGCAATATTCAGAAACTCATCTCTGGCCTCACACGAACAGAGCCACATTCCAGAATAGCTTTCTCTGCCACTTCCTTTGCAACCAATTAGTGCAATGACAGAGCAGAAGTCACTATCTGAGATTCCTAGATTAACACTCTGAGTTCTTCAACAAGATAAAAACTCAGCAAACCTGGAAATCCCCGCTTGCTGTGTTTTGATTAGTAATAGAACTCTAATGAGCACTGATAGACGATCACTTCCTAGTGACATCTTATTGACGTCTTATGTCCAGCAAACTTACGTCAAACAAGGCACCTTTCAGGTACAAATACTACCAACGTGGCCTTAAGCAAGTCCCCTGTTGCCCGTCGCCTGAAGCTGCTGTTATGCTGAAGATATCATAGCTGCTATCGCTACTGCTATCGCTACTAACTAGCGAACGATGGTGTGGTGAACCTAGGAGCTGAACAGCCGTCCCTCTGCAAGAGCCCAGCAGATGCAAGCTGCCCGCGGACGCTGTCCCCCCTCCTTCTCCTCCTCGACGCGCTGAGAAGAGACGCTGTCTTTCTCCTGCAGAGAAATCCAGCTCCAGCGTTTCTGGTCTACCCTTGCGGGTGACTGGGATATCGAGCCCTGAGGGAGATACCAGACCTCCATCATTCTATTCCAGAGGTATGGTGTTGACTAAACCCTTGAGAGAGAATTCTTGAAGCAAACCTTGGCAAAACCAACTTAACTTAAAGCTACTTACTTCTCCCCTCCCAAGTATTAGGCTTAGGTCAGGTACAATGGGGTAGGCGTAGTTAGAAGCACCAGTTGAGTATTTTAGCCTAATGTATATATGAATGTATATATGTTTTATTACTTTTAAACCATTGTATGGCTAAGAAACCATATCAATGCTTTTACAGTATTATTTCGCAATACTTATCTTACTGTACGTACTTTTTATAATAACAAGCCTTGCAATTGTGGCAATACATTTCTCTTGTACGAGAAGAAAGACTGTTCAATAAATGTTAACCCTTTATTGACAAACGCCCGTCTCTCTATTCTCTACATATTGTGAAAGTAAACTGCACCAACCTGACTGAGTAAAATAACTGTCTATTGTTTCACACGACCCTAGAGATTGACTCTTGATCTGAGGAGCAAAGTTGTCATGTTGCACGGTTGTTGGAAAACTGAATCCCTTCTTGTCTGTGCCAGGGAAGCTGATCACTTCCTATTTCAGTCAAGAAAGTTTCCAGTGACCTCTGAGCTAGTTGGTAACAAACCCAATTAAGTTTAGCATAGTCAGTGGAGGCCTGGAAGATCCGCACTTCTACGTCGATACTACTGTTTATGTTATTCCAATGCGCAGGGCCTATTGGGAAAATAGGAACTACGCTACATGGCGCCCAACGTTTGGTAAGGCGATAAACTAACGCAAGACGTTAGAGTAACTCAGTCGTGCATTTTTCACACAGACCCCTTTCCCCCGTAAATACTCCAATAGACGTCTGGAGTGGGTGAAAGGTTAAAATCCGCCTGAACTCAGTAGGAAGAGATTCCTATGTAAAGCTCTGGTTTATTCAACGTTGAAGGATACAGTGTTCCAAAATATTGTGCACCTAATCTTTGTCTCCTTGGAGACCTACTCTGCAAACCTTGCATTTATACAATGCCAGGAGAAAACGGAACCACTGGGGCCGCAGCAGATGCGACTCAGCAGGGTCCCGAAGACACTGACCCGGATGCTATCGACATCCCGGTCCATTTAAGAAAATCTATAACGGACTGACACCTCAAGGTGGTACAGTAATTTTCGTGATAGAGGCACACGAATATCGGCAGACAGAGGTATTCTATACATGGATAAACTTTCCAGCGGCAAACGCTAGAACAAAAGAGTTTCACTATTACAAAATAGAGAAACCTCCGGAAGAGTACGCTCCTTTCGAGGAGACTGAAATCCCACTAAAATTCCAAGAGCACCTGCTCTGGTTTAATGGCACCCTAAAACATAATGATCATATTACCAGGCTCGGTCCACTAGGTAGACCAGGAGCAACGTGGCCGGTTCTAGCCAGCTACACACCACATCCGGACATTGCAAAAATGTCAAAGGAAGAGCTGTTAGTACAGCTAAAAACATTAATAAAAATACATAGGCAATTAGTGCAATATGTAATGCGGACTGCAACAGTCCAACCAGCTGTTAATGTACCACAGCTGACCCCTCATCAGGGGAAAACTAATAAAATTACACCACAGAACATACAGTCATGTCTTGGAAAAACACCCGTAAGACGGGAACGCATTCCTTTCTGGTTAGCACAGAAAATCACTCAAATAGAGGCAGTATTTCCGGATACTACCCCTATCGAGAAACACAGAATCTTGACCATCTGCCTTCCTATGGGAATCGCACCACACGTGGAGGACTGTGACACTTGGGGTACAGTCTTTGCTTCCATTTACACGAAAACACACGGTGTTCCGTCTATGGCGGTAATACCAGAAGTGCTAAAACAGATTGAGAATGAATACGGTCCAGAGCCCGCTTTAAATCTTGGTATGAAATTACTGAAAGACTTCAAGCAGGTCTCGGCTATATTATTAGCCAATATAAAGGGAGAAGCAGCATCTGTGGCGATCCGCCAGAAGTTGAAGGAAACAGATATAACAGATCAGCCAGTTGAGATTGCCAGAATCATAGAGAAATGCTATGAAGAATTAGGTAGAGACAGCTTGGGTGGAAAACCAGTAAAGCCCCAACTGCTCGAAAATCCTGAAAAAGTATTTATTAAAAATAATTTAAACACTCCTAAAAAGAGCTGGGATGGAAATAAACAATCCACTCCCAAGGAAAAAGTTTTCCAGTCCAGAGGAAGGTCTCCTCGACGGAGGGAAAGAACTCCGACTCCAGAACAGCAGTCTCCCCAGAGGGAGCCCTCTGAGAAAAGATATAACCTTAGAAATAGGGATAATTTGAAAAAACCTGATAGATATCAAAGTATTGATACACGTCCCTCTCGATCTTTTTCGCAGAAATCGGAAAGAAGAGGACGGTCAGACCCAGGAGAGCACACCAAGTCCAAAGACAAGGAACCTGCTCAGAGTAAAAAATCTCAATTTCCAAAAAAGAAGGTAGCCAGTATTAGAGTAATCAACCATGCCGAGAATACTGAGGACACAGTTGAAAAACGGGGAGAGGGCATTGACAATGTTGGACAGTACAGCAGAAATCAGTATAGCCCGCAAGATCCTGATGAGTCATCTGGAGACAGTGGACACGAATGAATACATTCAGGTTGAAACTGCCGACACCAGACTTAGCGAGCCCCATAAAATATACGAAATAACATTGCGTATAGAGGGTGATAAGACTAGGAAAATAAAGGGTCTATTTTGGGATAAACTCTCAAAAGGCTATGATATTCTGTTAGCTGAAAAAGATTGGCCCCCAGAGTTTGTCAGGGAGTGCCCTCGTGGCGAAGAAGTGATTATGCCTGCCTTCTCGAATCACATTACGATTCACAAAAAATATACTTATGCAAGGAAATGGGCAGTAGCCCAGGCACCGGCATTATATAAAAATCATGTAGGATGGGATGAGGACTCTCCTCCCCACAAAATCCAGTTAAAAAGTGAACCAACTGCTCAACGGCAGTATCCCATTAAGCAAGAAGCTAAAAAACAGGTCAGGGAGATCTTAGATCAACTTGAATACCAGGGGGTGATTGAAACATGCACCTCTCAAATGAACAATCCTTTGTTTCCTGTCTCCAAGCCAGACAATTCATATCGTCTAGTTTTGGACTACAGACACCTTAATGCATGTTGTAAAACCTTTGCAGTACAAAACTCGCATAGTGCAGCCCTAATGAATAACATAGTTAGGAAAAAATATAAAACGACATTAGACATATCTAATGGTTTCTTTTGTCAAAACATTGCACCAGAAAGCAGATACTTGACCGCTTTCTCAGCATTTGGGTCGCAGAAAAAATTCTGTCGACTCCCACAGGGGTTCAAGAACAGCCCAAGACTATTCTCAGCTAGAGTCTTCAGAAAGGCCTTGAAAACCTGGCTTTTTCATTAGTAACTCTGCTTTGTTTCTGTTGTCCTTCTCCTTTCTTTCAGTAATGGGTCAGAAAGCGCCGGGACACTCCTTGTAGTAGCCGTGCGCTATATAAGTCACCCATTAACATAACATAACAGAGTAACAGAGTTACTACAAATGTATGATGATGAGGCATTATCTTACGTAGATGATATCTATCTCACAGACGACGACTTGGATACTCACTTGAAAAGAGTGAACACCATTATACTTGGGTTCGCAGCAGAGGGTTACAAATTCAACTTTAAAAAGTCTCGAATTGCCCATCTGACAGTACTATTCTTAGGGTACGAATTATCAAGTGAAGGAAAAAGCCTAGCGGACAACTTCTTAGAGAAGTGCGCTGTACTCCAAGCTCCAAAAACGCAGAAGAATTTACAATCCATACTAGGTTTTCTGAATTTCGGAAGAACTTTCCTTCTAAATTACGCAGAGAGGGTTAAACCACTCTACGAACTAATTAAACCTTATTTTAAACAAATCAATTGGACTCAAAAACACACAGAAATTTTGAGATCACTGCAAACAGACATGTTAGCAAAAACAAAATTAGATACACGTGACAACACACGCGATCTTGTAATCCGAGTCATCCCAGGAGGATGCGGATTCACGTACCTAACCTCTAATGAGGGAGAAAGGGTACCAATTTCAATTAAATCTCACTTGTACACACAAGCAGAAAAAACATTCAGTCACACAAAAAGAACTGTGAAAGCAGTGCAAAGTGCATTAGCAAATGAAAGAGATCTAGCACACGGCAAACGGATTAATATCCTCACAGCGGAATCCGCCTTCGAGGCGCTATTCAGCCAAGTAAACCTGCCTACAGTGCACTGGATCCGAAATGGATACAGTGTGTAGATTCTCTAGGAGCGGAAGATGTGAAATACTATTTCGCCCCGCAATTCGAAGAACTGAATGATTTAGAATATGAAGAAGAATATCCTCTGCCAATCGAACTTCTGCTTCTCCCACAGTACGCCTGTATAATCTATACAGATAGATTTGTACAGCATTTCAACGTAGAGAGCAAATCCTACGATGCAGCCTGTGCGATTGTTAAAGGTCGTTGGCTGTGCGGTAAATTCAGACCGAAAGTAACAAAACCTGAATCATTGAGAAACTGTTCGGCTCCGAGAGCTGAAATCAGATGTTTAAAGATGGCGCTCGAAAATGCAGAACGTGAATTCCCGACACTCATCGTGTGCGATTCTCATTTTTGCGTCAACTCTTACAATAATAAGCTGCAGAGTTGCATTGAAAACGATTACAAAGATGACACAGGTGCCACAATAAAGCATAAATTGCTCTGGAAACAAGTAGTTCTTTTACAGAAAGAACTACAAAAGACTCACGTGATACATACACTGAGTCATCAACGCGATGGCGTTCACGTTGCAGGGAATTCATTGGCTAACACAGCCATAGCGGAAGCAACTAAACCGGCTTCCGTAGCCACAAAAAAGCGTACAGAAAAATACATAGACGGGGAAACCATGCTGGCAGTAAAAACGACCGTAAAAGGCGACTGTGCAGCACTGCCCGTGAACTATCCACTCAATTATGCATACGTAATTGATGCAAACTCCGTTCCTTTTACTCGAATCCCTGGAGTGGGGGATAGGGTAATTCCAAACATGAACAGGAGAATATTATTAATAGCAGACGCTCACATGGGTGAAGGTCCAAGGCACATTCAGATTAGGGAATCCCTGACTGAATTGCAATCAGTATACTGGTGGCCGGGAACGAGCGTGCAACATCAGATATATGTAAAGAACTGTCCGGACTGTGATAGGGATCGCAGTAATGAACCGGTCCTGCCTGTTGCACAGTTACCATTTATAGAAAGGGTAATGCTGTCCGCAAGCCATTCAGCGTCCTATTAATCAGTTAAGGCTAAACACACTTAAAAAATGTGGCCTCCAGCGCTCGGCTGACGCTAGAACTGTTATAAGAGAGATCTGCGAGTCTATATCGGCACAATCGCAATTACCACGTTCCATTCTGACCAGGGTCCTGCTTTCAGCTCTCGAGCCTATAAGGAGGCCATGGCCAGCATGGGAATTGGGTTGCGGTATTCTTGTCCGTCGCACCCCGAAGGGAATAGTGTGGTTGAAAGAAAAAACCGGGACATAAAGCGATCTATAACAGCGAAAATATTAGGTTCAGGCGCTGGGTGGGTCAAACATTTAATAAGTGTCCAGTCCAGTCTTAACAATTTGCCAAGAAAATCTCTAAAAGATTTCAGCCCATACGAGCTATTGTTTGGAATTAGAATGAGAATTCAGGACTTAGATAGTCAGGTGTCAGTGGTACAAGAAAAAACAACAGACTTTGACATCAAAGATCGTTTGGCTGTTTTACAGGAACTGAATGAAACAAGAAAATCCTTAAGCAACATAAAGTTAAAGCAACAGCCAGATACCACTGACGAGGCACCACAAGCAACAGCCCCAGCAAGGCCTGTCTGGATTCCAAAGATTGGGGATCTAGTCAGAGAAAAAATCGCGGTGAAGAAGGAATTTGGGCCTTTTTACAGAAAAGCAGTACCTGTCTTGGCAGTCACCGGAACAAGATCAGTAGTACTACCGCCCCTTGCTGGTAAAAAGGAAAACAGAGTCGTGTCTATCGACCTGGTAAAACCACAACCATTTGGCCTATAATCAACAGTAGGCCCAGTGGACTCCCAAGAAACAACAGAATACCCAAACTTGCAACAATCCAAGAGGTTCAAACTGAAAGACTAATCACATTCGATCAGCCTGCAGTGCACAGAGAAGGACTATGCAATAATGCCATGGAAATCGTGCCTCTTGAGACACAGATTGAAACAGTTCGTCAAGAAACACCAGTCTACAATAATGTGGCATCAGAAAGTGCTACCGAAAGACAGATTGAAAGTACAATCCCAACAATTGACAGAACTGCCTCTGGTTATTTCGGTAGACAGTCAAAATATCGAGTTGTTAATGTCGATGTACCATATTATCGAGTCCAAAATATCGATGGTAAGAAATTTCGAAAACAAAAATATCGTCGTAGAAAATATCGATTTATGTGTGTGTAAAAAATATCGAAGACATGAATATCGAAATCAGTAATATCGATGCTGAAAATATCGATTGTCAAAAATATCGATATGTAAAAGTGATGTTTTAAAGTATGTTAAGTAATGATCTAGTTAAATGTTGTTTATATATAAGGTAATTTTTACATATAATTTTATAATTTTTAGTTAGAAGTGTAGGAGCGGGATGTAGAGTTTATAGGGGATAAGGGTGGGTAGTGTATTAAAAAAGTATAGTGTAAATATGGAATAATAAATTTCGCATTTGAAGTAAAATTGTAAATTTGCGAAATTTAAATCAAATTATTTAAAAAAGCGAAATTTTAAATAAATTTATTGAGTATTGTTAAATTATTTGTTATTTGCTTTTGGATATATAATATTAAATTGTGTAAATATATCTAAATATTTCATTTTTTACTAAATAATTGTATATTAATGTTAGGAGCGGGATGTAGAGTTTATAGGGGATAAGGGTGGGTAGTGTTTTAAAAAAGTATAGTGAAATTGTACAATTTTAAATTTCGCATTTCCTTTAGATTTCAAAATTTCGATATTTAAATTTTTTTTGTAGTAGTAGTCGAAATTTGTTCGAAATTTAGGGAGTACATAAAACATTATGATTAATTTTTGTGCATGTACAAAAAAGAATTATAAATATTAAAATATTACATTATATTTTTATAATTTTTGTACAATAAATTTAGGAGCGGGATGTAGAGTTTATAGGGGATAAGGGTGGGTAGTGTTTTAAAAATATATAGGGTAATTATATAAAATAATATTTCGCAATTTCATATAAATTTGCGAAATTTCTAAAATTTAAATTAATATTTCGATTTATGCGAAATGATATCGATTTTATTCGAATATAGTAATTATTTTGTAAGTTTGCTGTTGTGTATGTACTAAAATAGAATTGTAATTATAATATTTTTATATATTTTCTAAAAATATTTGTCTAAATATTTTATGAGTGGGATGTATAGTTTCAAGGGGATAAGGGTGGGTAGTGTATAAACAAAGTAGACTCTAATCATAGAAGTAAAAATTTCGCCTTGTATTTAATTTTAGTTTCGATTCGAAATTTTATATACATATTATTTATATACGAAATTATGAACACTATTATGTTGTTGTTCTAAATTGAGGTATTTTGTGTATGTAGTAAAAAGAATAAAAAATATATAATGTAGTAGATATTAAATAAATAAATGTATCATATTTTTAGGAGTTGGATGTAGACTTTATAGTGGATCAGGGTGGGTAGTTTTATCAAAGGTACATTTTGTGCGTTTAGGGTCTGTTTTTTGTGTATGTGCGAAGGGGTATTTTAAGTGTTCAGGGTCAGTTTTTGGTTTGTGGGTGAAGGGGTTTTGTAAGGTTTAATGTTCAGTTTTTAGTTTGTGGGTAAAGGGGTATTTTTAGGTTTCAGGGTCAGTTTTTAGTTTGTGGGTGAAGGTGTTTTGTAAGGTTTCAGGGTCAGTTTTTAGTTTGTGGGTAAAGGAGTTTTGTAAGGTTTCAGGGTCAGTTTTTAGTTTGTGGGTAAAGGGGTAGTTTTAGGTTTCAGGGTCAGTTTTTAGTTTGTGGGTGAAGGAGTTTTGTAATGTTTAAGTGTTAGTTTTTAGTTTGTGGGTGAAGGAGTTTTGTAAGGTTTCTGGGTCAGTTTTTAGTTTGTGGGTAAAGGTGTTTTGTAAGGTTTCAAGGTCAGTTTTTAGTTTGTGGGTAAAGGGATTTTGTGAGGTTTCAGAGTCAGTTTTTAGTTTGTGGGTAAAGGGGTATTTTTAGGTTTCAGGGTCAGTTTTTGGTTTGTGTGTAAAGGGGTATTTTTAGGTTTCTGGGTCAGTTTTTAGTTTGTGGGTGAAGGGTTTTGTAAGGTTTCAGGGTCAGTTTTTAGTTTGTGGGTAAAGGGGTATTTTTAGGTTTCAGGGTCAGTTTTTTGTTTGTGTGTAAAGGGGTATTTTTAGGTTTCAGGGTCAGTTTTTAGTTTGTGGGTGAAGGGTTTTGTAAGGTTTCAGGGTCAGTTTTTAGTTTGTGGGTAAAGGGGTATTTTTAGGTTTCAGGGTCAGTTTTTAGTTTGTGGGTAAAGGTGTTTTGTAAGGTTTCAGGGTCAGTTTTTAGTTTGTGGGTAAAGGGGTTTTGTGAGGTTTCAGAGTCAGTTTTCAGTTTGTGGGTAAAGGGGTATTTTTAGGTTTCTGGGTCAGTTTTTAGTTTGTGGGTAAAGGAGTTTTGTGAGGTTTCAGAGTCAGTTTTCAGTTTGTGGGTAAAGGGGTATTTTTAGGTTTCTGGGTCAGTTTTTAGTTTGTTGGTGAAGGGGTTTTGTCAGGTTTCAGGGTCTGTTTTTAGTTTGTGGGTGAAGGGGTATTTTTAGGTTTCAGGGTCAGTTTTTAGTTTGTGGGTAAAGGTGTTTTGTAAGGTTTCAGGGTCAGTTTTTAGTTTGTGGGTAAAGGTGTTTTGTAAGGTTTCAGGGTCAGTTTTTAGTTTGTGGGTAAAGAGGTTTTGTGAGGTTTCAGAGTCAGTTTTCAGTTTGTGGGTAAAGGGGTATTTTTAGGTTTCTGGGTCAGTTTTTAGTTTGTGGGTAAAGGAGTTTTGTGAGGTTTCAGAGTCAGTTTTCAGTTTGTGGGTAAAGGGGTATTTTTAGGTTTCTGGGTCAGTTTTTAGTTTGTTGGTGAAGGGGTTTTGTCAGGTTTCAGGGTCTGTTTTTAGTTTGTGGGTGAAGGGGTATTTTTAGGTTTCAGGGTCAGTTTTTAGTTATAGGGGTACAGGGAACACATAAATTAAGATTCTATTTAAATTAAATTTATTATATTAAATTACATTTAATGATATTACATTATTCATTTTTTAACATTTGATTTTTTATAGTAATTAATTATTATTTAATGTCCTGCAGTTACTTAAATTAATTGTTAATTGGAGTTGGAAGAGTAAATTTAATATGTTCTGTGTCCTGCACTTACTCTAATTAAATGGTGATTGCAGGTCTAATAGTAAATTAATCACGGTTTTTGAGAAGCAATTACCTAAAGTAAATGGTTATTGGAGTCGGAATATTTAAAAATTTAATTATGTGTCTTTCAAATATTGATATTATATGTATATGGGTGTATGAAAAATAATTGTTATAACTTCAGTGTATAGTATGTTATTTATTTACATGTGGTATATAGAAATAGATAGAACATTACAGTTATAATACATTTGCAAAAATACTTAAAAATGAATTTGTCATAGGTAATACAAAATAATGACACCAGTTTTCTTTCCTGTAAATTTTTTTATTCAACACTTGAAATATACGATCACATATACATTTTATTAAGCTTTCTTTGGTATGCATATAAACAAAAATGGAGGACAATGTTCTTTTAATAATCACATTTTACAGTAATTTTCTTGACAAGTACTTTAAATTTGTAGAGAAAAAAGGTTAGTTCACATAATGCAATGTATGATATTATACATACATAATACAATTATTGTTTCTTAATAAACATCAAACATGTGTAATGAAAAACATAAGTCAAAATTTTTTATACATATAGTGATATACTGATGATGATATTAACATATGAACACTTTTAAATTTATAATATAATATAAATATCCTAATTAGAACATGTACATCATCATCAATGATTCTTTTAACATTACAATATTCTTATGTATGATTATTATTAATAAATACGTTTTAATAATAACAATTTTCACATATTAGTCATCTTGTTAAAAATTAAATCTGATAAACAAATACAATATTACACATTTAGTTATATAATAATTTTAATAAATATTACGTTAAATATTTTTATATTTTCATACTTAATGTAATAAATATTAAAAGTATGTAATATATAATTAATATACAGGCAAAAACATTTTCTATTCACAATATACTATACAATTTTTTTAACATTACACATAATTGCGAGCCATATATATAACAATAATGGACATTTATAGTAGTACTTTTCACAGTTACATATAATTTGGATCGTTTATTTTGTAACCACTCTTTGTCTTTTTGCGTTATTTTGGTAAAGGGAAAGTCGCGGTTGGAAGCAGGTTCACTTTTGAGTAGGTACGAATCTACTTTTATATTTTTAAAGTATTGTAAATTAAAATTAAAGGTTACATTTTGTTATTTTGGGGTTGGTAATTAAAGTATGACTATTTACATATAATGGAGTGGAATCAATACGTATTTTCGTTCACGACTTTTTGAGCCATTTAAAATAGTTGGAGTTAATGAGTATGTGGTATAATTTAATTAAATTAAAAATAAATATGTTTATATATTATGGGATACTCGTTAGTGTTATGTCGGTGGGATTGTTTAGCTGTTTTTTTTTCTCGTATTTTGAAACAGCTATTTCCGTTTCCGATTATTTTTTTTTTTGGGAAAGGAAGTGTGTTTCAGTTGTTAGAACGGAGATGATTTACATTCTTCCTTTATATTTTGAGTTCTGTGAAATATTTTTCACACTTTAAGATAACAGTCGTTATTTTAAATGGCATTTAAATAGTCGTTTAATTTGGATGATGGATAGTTTTTGCAGAGTTAAAGAAAACATAATTAATGATTTGTTGGATTAAGTCTTTGATATTTACACATTGTATTGTCGGTAAAGGATTATCTTTATGATGTTCTATTTAAAGGTAAGTTATAAATTTATGTTATTTTATTTGGATGGAAGCAGTTTTTAAAAACAAATATTGTGATATAATAATATATTTATTTAGTCTTTTTAGAATAGTGTTAAAAAATAAATTAGACTAAATAAATATTTTTTTATTATATTAAAATATGAGTTTTTTTAGATTAAGGATATTGTTTGATCTCTATCAATTACTTTAGTTATAGCAATTAGTTCAATGTTTTGGCTATCATTTTTAAATATTCCAGTCCTCTTGTTGTAGGATATAGTTGGACTTGCTGTTGAAGATATAAATACATTTGAGCAGTTTGTCTAGAGAGTTTTGGTTTCAGTTGTATGACAGATTGCTGCATACATAGTTCCTGAAAGCTTTGCTCTTTTTGTATAGCTGTGACTAGCTTGTGTAATGTGGGTGTTGTACGTCCAGTAGAAGAGAGGAAGGCATTGTGCCAACCTTCCAAGTGTTGGTAGATAGACATTCCACCAGGGAATAGCAAATTTTGGCTGGCGTCTGTGGCCTGACCTATGTAGTCTTCCTACCCAGTTGTCCTCAAAGTAATCTAAAAGTGGGGCGAGTCTTTGCTCATTTTGGGTGTAGAAAGGACTTTCAATTAACAAATTGTAATGTTCGGCCACATCAGTTACTGGTACATATGCCAGAGCAATGAGATGTTTGATTTGGCATGCAAAAGTTATATTTGGTGCATACTCAACACTAAGGGCAGATTTTTGTAAATGTCTCCAGAGACATTGATTGAAATGAAAATAACATCCTTGAATGGATGTGTCTGGGTAAGTTTTCAAAATAGAATTAATCATAGCTTGCTCGAAGTCTATGATGATTTTCATTGGGAAGTAGTCAGAAGTTTGTTCCTTTATTTTTTGTAAGATTTCTGAGTAAGTTGTGGCTTGTTTGTTTGGTAATAAACAATATATGAAGGGGATACAGGTATTATGATATTGCCCATGAATTGTGTATAACTGGTAGAAAGGTTTTGGGCATATAGAAAATGTTCCATCCATCATCCAAGTAGTACTTTCAGTTAATTTTTTTTATATTGTTATTAGTTGCAAACATGATTATTCTTTTGTCCTTGCTATGATTATCATAAAATATAAATGGCTCGTCATTATGAGTAATTACAAGCTCTGGCGGAATTATGACTTCTTCAAAAGTTTTAGGAGTTGGTATATTGGGTCTACTTGCTTTTTTTGTTTTTGCTATTGTTCTTTTAATGGTAGCAATAGATGGTAGCTGACCTCTTGCTTCTTTGGGAACTTTAGGGAGTAATTCTTTCAGAAATACGTTGGTAGGTAGTTCTGATCTGGTACTTAATTCCTTGATATTTTCAAGAGTGGATCTCACTTCTATTTCCGAGATGTTTGGTGGGTGATTATGTTCAGTGGTATTTATAACACTAGTTTCCCTTGTTGTAGCACGGCCATAGCATTTATTGGAGTAATATTTTGTACACTTCCAATTCACTTTAAGGTCTTTTTGTTTCTCCTGAGTATAAATGTAGCCCATATAGCATAAGAAAAATTTGCCTTTCTGAGATGTAATAAATGTTGCATCATCAGTCATTCTTGAGTTCTGGTATCTAGAAAAGTTAATATACAAATATTAATACAATCAGAAATGTATAAAAGATTTTAAATAAAGCTAGTATTCTTCTAGTAATTTACTTACCACCAGTAATGTTCTATTTATCGAAAGTAGATGCTTGTTTAATTAGATGTTGTTCTTCTATTGCCACGGTCTGTTGAGAAATAATTAAGTATGTTATAGGAAAAGTTACAATTTGTTTTTTGGTAACTTTTGTTTTACGTTATAACGTCTCGAAAAATAGTTTTGTTTAATTGAATTTAAAAAGAGAAATTTCCAAGATTATACTAACAGATGCATAAAAAGAGTCTTTTTTATTTCTAGTACATTCCATAGAGTTTATAAAGACTAGTTATGTTTTATTTATGAACTTACCAAGAGAATTATAGTACTAGCAGAATGTGTGTTCTTTGATGTGAATTATCTCTTTTCTGTACCTTTGAGTTCTGTTTAGAGAGAAAGTTGATGAAAATTACTAATGCGTTTATATGTTATATAAATAATACACATTTGTTATAAAGCATTGTTACTTAATTGCTAAAAAGAACCGAGGATGACACATGTATTATGAGTAAAAGCACATAAAAACATATTTAAGAACAGGAAGAAAACATTTTTTACACAGCATTGTAACGTTTTGTCCTCAAAAAATTCTGGCTTCACACTATGTATTAAGATTTACAGGCTAAGAAACAAAGTATAGAGTTTTAAATTAGGCCAATAATTGGCAAATAACGTTAAGTAAATGTTAAACATATGTAGATACCTTTTTCAAATTTAAAGTGTCCTGTATCTTGAAGTTGAAGTATAACTTGATTTGTTTGTAGAGTCTGTTTAAAGGTAAAGTACATAAAGAAATAACAAATTAGGTTACAAATCTTGGTCTATAATTAATAGACAAAAAACATTAGAATTTATTAACAGAGCTATATGATTACTTACTTGTAGTTTCAGGACGAATTTTCTTGAAGAGAAGAATATAGATGGTGCTCCCAAAATTGGCAGTATGTGGTCACGAAGAATATTTCCTGCAACTTGTATGGCTGTTTGTGATTGGTTTATATAGTCTATGTGTAATTAAGTTTGCCATCTGATTGGTCAGATATGTAAAGACGAGTTACTATTGGTTAGTTTGAATTTTTTTTAAGTTAAACATTTAAGATATATCTTCTTATATAGTTTATGTTGAGGAATTGAAATGATATATTTATGTTAAAAAAAACTCTTGTAATAAATAAAGATTATGTAAAATGAGTACTAAGTATTAAATAAGTATGTTTACAAAGAGTTTATATACAAATTTCGTCAGTTTGCGAAAACACAATTTTGTACACTAAATGTTACTTAATAATTTGAAAATATATTAGTGAAGTCATTAGAAATGTGTGTATTACTTAGAGAATAGATTTATTGGTGTTATATATAAAAAATGGAGTATAATTTAGCTATCGATATTTTGATATAGACGAAAATAGTGCTATCGAAATTTTTGTATTCGATATTATTGTAGTGTGTTATATGTAGTATTGAGTGTCGATATTATGGTATTCGAAAATAATGCTAACGATATTTCTGTAGACGATATTTTTGTGCATCGATATAGTTTGCTCGATATTATTGTAGTTTTCATGTTAAGTATAGGGTGTCGATATTAGTGCTATCGATATTAGAGACTCGATGTTATAGTAGGTCGATTTTTTAGAAATCGATAATCTGTCAGTGATTCGGTTATTTCATCGACTTCGACAACTTTTCCGAGGATCAAAGCAACCCCGAAGTGATGCCAGAAATAAAAAAGACTTTTAAAGAAGAAGCAACGGAACTCTTTCATCACCTGAAAGAAATCTACCTTATTTCCCCTTGGCTAGAGTTCTGGTTCGGTTTAGGTATATTTTTCCTCCTGCTTTGGCTCATCATGGTACTTTGTTTGGGAAAATTCATTGAGGGAAAATATAGTACAATGGACACAGCAAGTCAGAACATCAACCTAGTCCTCAAACCACACAGATCATCCCACGTGAAGAAAAGAGAACTGTCAACAGTAAATGTCACAGCCATTCCAATACCTGGTGGGGTAGTATGGGAGAAAACTGACTATGAGATCTATGGTCCGGTCGAGATCCTGAAGTATCCTCATCAACTGAAGGTTTCCTTAAGTGACTTTGTTAAACCTAGTACATTCTCTGATGATTGTGACTTTAACAGTATTAATGACATGATGTCTGATTTAGTAATGTCAGCTAGATTTACAGAACATGATTATTTACAAGGTTCATCTAGTTATGAGCAATTATTCTGCTACACACATTATGGCGATCATTATTTGCATAGATCTGCACTACCTAGAAATGTTTTTAAGTATAATCAATGGGAACATTGTGCTACACCACCTAAAAGCAGTTCTAAGCATTTTTTGAGAAATTCCAGTACTTCTCAGGGTTTAACACCAGTGATGCAGAAACGTTTTATTACAAACTGTTAGATAAATCAGGAATGAAAACAATGCTGACAAACACTAAATTAATATATTCAGAAGCATTTTATGAAAAAATGATGACATTTGGTTTTGATTATTGGAAAAATAACATTGAAACAAAAACTATTTGGGGTACAAAAGATTGGCAGGTACAAGGCCTTGAAGCACTATTCAGAACCTGCATGATACCAGAATAAATGATGTTTTTAAATGACACAATTCACCAAACATCCTGTCTTGGCCTAGCTAGGATCAAAGACCTTAACAAACCGTCTATTCCAAAGCCAATACCTGAGAATGCAACAACAGATATTGAGATAGACGTAACTAAAATTTTACATTTTAACAGAACACATCCTGATTGGAAAAAGTGGTTAATATGGCCTACTGACACAAACAGCTGTCAAGATAGATTCCTGAACAAAACACAGGGGTTAAAAATGACCAGACAAGACCCTAGATACTCCCAGAGACAACATCCAGGGATAGTAACAACATACAGTGTAGGGAAACTCTGCCTCGAATGGCTAGGATCATCCACACTGGCTGAAATTAAGCAACACTTGTCTTTACTAAAAGATGGTGCTGATTTGCGCGATTCCATTCTTGGACCACGCAAACAGCGTCAAAAACGTTTCATAGCGGCCAGCATGTATGCTGCGTACAACGAGGCTTGGAAAGTCACACAAATTGAAACAGCAGAAAAAATACGAAAAATTGATCGTATTAATTTGGAAAAATCACTTTCTGTAGTGGACAATGGGTTAATGACTCTGTCCTCCAGAATATATTCGTTGGACAATATTGTATCTTCTGCCTTTGACATAATAGACAGAGACTTGCTAATGTTACAGCATGGCCAATCTCAATTACGTTCTATTGCACAATTAAGCTGGATGCTGCAAAATCTTCGTTCAGGCTATGTGCCTTGGCGTTTAATCAACACAACGTCATTATTTTCCATTTTTAACCTTACTGATAAACAAATCTGTTTGACACAGAAAGGAGCAGACTATACAATCCTGAGCATCGAAAAACTTGAGAGATTACCATTGACAATGTCAGAGAGTCCTGTCATTGAATGGATAATACACGGAATTATCACTATTCCGATAACAACTTTCCGATTTAAAAAGTGCCTTGAATACATACCTACTGGTCAGTATGAACGATTGGGTAAAGGATATGTAAAATCAGAATGGAAATTACCATACACACATTCTTGCTATAGTGACAGCGACAAAAATGTATTTCTTAGTGGTGAAAATTGTAAACATTCACTAAGCGGTATACTTTTGTGCCAGGGTACTAATTTACACGGAGCCTGTGAAGGTAATTCTAAAAACCTTTCAAGCTACCAGCTTGTCACACCTGCAACTCAGATAGAGCCCTTCTTTATGCAACTTGCTAACGGGAGTTACATTCTTAGAACGGATCACAGATGTTGTGGCCTTGTGCCAGGGAAAAGTTATCTAGTAAGTGTAACATCCATGGTCAAATGCTGTATGCAAGCATTGTTTCCGAGCGGGCTTGCAGACACAGAGACTCCCATCTGGCCTCGTCTGAATCTCTATTCTATAAAAAATTGATACTTTAAGCAAAATGAAGTCTGTGCTTTTACAGACAACAGTGCCCATAACGTCATCAAAAGAGACGTATGATCTTCTAGTTGCAAGGACAGCTACGGAGGTTCATGACCTTTTATCAACAAATTGCCCCGTGCATTTCGTAGAAATGCTTAGCCAACTCCTTAACATGTCTAGTGCCACAGGCATCCCAGGCATATTTAAGACGATTTTTACGGGACTGCTAACACCGTTTCAAGCAATTTTGGGAATCGTTCCTAATTTTGTCCACTCTGTTTTTGGCGGCATACCCCTATTTTTGGGACTTGTAGCAGGGATTTTATTTTTGACCCTCCTGCTTCGTTATGGCAAGCCAAAGCTCAGACATAGCTCCCATGGGAATGGAAGAGACAATCCTAGCAATGCGCTACCGGGACAGAATAACTAGAGTCCTTGGATTGGCCAGGCTGAGAGATCTAAACATGACCTGATTCCTTTCATTCAGACCTATATGGCAGAACTGTATCTTACCGGTACTACGATGTATGCTATGCGGAGATGAGTGAGTGTTGGACATCTGTCTTTCACTTCCATCAGCAGATACTTTGCTCAGTCCGATACCGGCTCACGCATTGTGTTGTCCCCAGTGGCTACCAATCCTGATGACGGCATTCGTTGAGACTCCTGTGCTACGACTAGGTGGTAACAGTGGAGCGAGAGACAAAAGCAGCATCACCCAGGTACGACCTTCTGTGAGCATTGCTGATCCCGACTATGATGACAGCAATCATTCTCACACCTGCCAAGTTACAGCACTATCGAATTTGGTCGAACTGTCACCTGATTTTGTAGACCAATTCTTTGAGAGCGTGTCTGATATGATGTTCTCACCCGAACAGAAATAATAACTTTGGAGAAGCTTTCCGACACACAGCGTTCCCATGAACTCTGAATTCGGCCTTCAGTTTTGAACAACAAAAACTGCTAAAAGCGTTGGAATTCTAATTTCCCCGTTCAAGCATTAATTCTTTTGAATTGAACACTTTTTAATATTCACCCTTTTTGGCACGAAAAATTCTTTGCTTAAAGTAAAAACTATTCTTAGAGAACAGAAGCTTCAACTTCTAGTTCTAAATGCATCTAGAGACATAACAACCTTACACCAGCCTCTAGCACATTTTATTGCAATGCATTTATATGTGATGATTTATCTCGCCCTTCTTCTGTTTCAGAGATATTTCATGTGTAATTCTTTTTGCATAATCGTTCATTGATTTCATATGCTATAATTTTTGAATGATTTCTATGCTTCAAAAACGTACAGTACCTAAATTTTCACGTATTACAAATACGCCTATTTCAAATGCATTTATGTATTTTGGGGTGGGCAATGTTACACATGCATCTTATTGCTCTAGTTTTAGTAATTTGATGGACATGAATTCGTGGAGTGGGTGTGGCGTTCTAATCTAGGATCCTGATCGATACTGTAACCTTATGCCCCTATTCGGCTATAAAATCCATTTATTCCCTATATTGGCATAACCGTTCAAGTGCAATATTCAGAAACTCATCTCTGGCCTCACACGAACAGAGCCACATTCCAGAATAGCTTTCTCTGCCAATTCCTTTGCAACCAATTAGTGCAATGACAGAGCAGAAGTCACTATCTGAGATTCCTAGATTAACACTCTGAGTTCTTCAACAAGATAAAAACTCAGCAAACCTGGAAATCCCCACTTGCTGTGTTTTGATTAGTAATAGAACTCTAATGAGCACTGATAGACGATCACTTCCTAGTGACATCTTATTGACGTCTTATGTCCAGCAAACTTACGTCAAACAAGGCACCTTTCAGGTATAAATACTACCAACGTGGCCTTAAGCAAGTCCCTTGTTGCCCGTCGCCTGAAGCTGCTGTTATGCTGAAGATATCATAGCTGCTATCGCTACTGCTATAGCTGCTAACTAGCGAACGATGGTGTGGTGAACCTAGGAGCTGAACAGCCGTCCCTCTGCAAGAGCCCAGCAGATGCAAGCTGCCCGCGGACGCTGTCCCCCCTCCTTCTCCTCCTCGACGCGCTGAAAAGAGACGCTGTCTTTCTCCTGCAGAGAAATCCAGCTCCAGCGTTTCTGGTCTACCCTTGCGGGTGACTGGGATATCGAGCCCTGAGGGAGATACCAGACCTCCATCATTCTATTCCAGAGGTATGGTGTTGACTAAACCCTTGAGAGAGAATTCATGAAGCAAACCTTGGCAAAACCAACTTAACTTAAAGCTACTTACTTACTCCCCTCCCAAGTATTAGGCTTAGGTCAGGTACACTGGGGTAGGTGTAGTTAGAAGCACCAGTTGAGTATTTTAGCCTAATGTATATATGAATGTATATATGTTTTATTACTTTTAAACCATTGTATGGCTAAGAAACCATATCAATGCTTTTACAGTATTATTTCGCAATACTTATCTTACTGTACGTACTTTTTATAATAACAAGTCTTGCAATTGTGGCAATACATTTCTCTTGTACGAGAAGAAAGACTGTTCAATAAATGTTAACCCTTTATTGACAAACGCCCGTCTCTCTATTCTCTACATATTGTGAAAGTAAACTGCACCAACCTGACTGAGTAAAATAACTGTCTATTGTTTCACACGACCCTAGAGATTGACTCTTGATCTGAGGAGCAAAGTTGTCATGTTGCACGGTTGTTGGAAAACTGAATACCTTCTTGTCTGTGCCAGGGAAGCTGATCACTTCCTATTTCAGTCAAGAAAGTTTCCAGTGACCTCTGAGCTAGTTGGTAACAAATCCAATTAAGTTTAGCATAGTCAGTGGAGGCCTGGAAGATCCGCACTTCTACGTCGATACTACTGTTTATGTTATTCCAATGCGCAGGGCCTATTGGGAAAATAGGAACTACGCTACACATGCACACTCATGCTCAACTGGAACAATGAAAAACAGGGACATTTCTGTGTTAACCTGGACACTGTTTGAAAACGGGGACATTTGAGTCACTGGGAGAAAAGTGTCGGAACACGGGGACACTCCTCCAAAAACGGGGACTGTCCTGGGAAAACGGGGACGTCTGGTCACCCTAAACCTATTGCATTCTAAATGCTTGTTCATTTAAGTTGTGTGCATTACAATAAATATTGAGTTACCTTAAGGCGAATGTCGAACAAAATAGCTACAATTATTTTGTTCTTTTTAACCACAGAAAAGCAGTTCCCGCGCTGCACAATTCTTGCTGGGTAACAGCTGCAGATGGCCCAGTCTCTTTTGAGTGCTTGGCTGCTCTTAGCAAGTCGAGTCCTGAAGGCATCACTAATATATTGAAATTGGCTGTGGCATCTCTTGCTGCCGGTCATGGACTAAAATTTCTAAAATTAGGGCAAAAGGCTCCCGTAAGAGACAAAAATAAGGATAACAGACGTGAACCTGATATAACAGACGGTCCGTGGAAATAAGGGATGAGTGGTCACACTACCTGTCCCACACTTTCTAGTTCAGCCTCCACACCACCTATTTTAAGTAAGGCCTTGACTGCTGGGCCCACTGCTACCGAATGAAAAATCTCAGGAGACTACCTTTCCATCACCGGCCGAGCACCCAGAGTCATGGTTTGTTGTGAGAGGTCGCAATCTCCTCTTTAGAGAATGTGGAGGCGCTCCTTCAACTGCAGGTAGCAAGGAAACGCATGACAAAAGCATCAATTTCTGATGGCGTGCGTGTTCCTTTTAAGCAAACCACATAAGTACATCTCTATAATTCAAGCAATACTAGATGTTTTCATTTAAAAGGCACTACTAAATCTACAAAAGAGCAACAGTAAATCCATTTGAACAGTGCCTTCTAGTTACACAGTTCAAACATAAAACCAAGGCGATGCCCGATGCAAGTTAGAACTGCCAAAACATGCAAATACCTCACTTTCTGGAGTGAAAGAGCATGCAATGATTTAAAACTCTCAAATAAATAAATACACAAAAAGGATGAAGGGAGTCTGCCCACAACACAGACGTAGATGGGCCAGGATACTTCAGATAAACACACAATACAAACATTAAATCTAATGTACGTGAAAAACAGGCTGATGTTTGTGAGGCCTGTTTCCCAGTACCCCGAAGGAGGAAAGCACAAGAGAGGGGAAAAGCAGAAGGACCTGCAGTAACCTCTGCCCTGTCTCACACTGACTGCTCGCTAATCCCCCCAGAGCTTCCAGTTGTCATACTGTCTTTGTTCGTCATTAAAGCGGTCGCAGATGAGGCAAGTGCGTGAGGGCAGGCTGCCAGATCCGTGACTCCTTCCCGAGCAGCGTTCTCTGGTCCGCCACGAGACAGTTACGGGGCTTGTTCACAAAATCACAGCACATGTGCTTCTCGTTAAACAAAAAGCAAAGGCACGCTGGCCGACAATGTTTTAACAATGACAGCTCAGTAGGGAGCAGTGAGAGACAAGAGAGAAAGGGAGGAGCCATAGAGGGGCTTAGAAAAAGCAGAGCTGGACAGGTAAGGGCAGGGGCTGGAGTATATGAACCTGGGGCAATACAGAGAGCAAGGGAAAGGGATGCAAAGGGGACGCAGCACACTAGGGAGAGAGGCTGAGTGCTGAAAGCAAAAGAAGAAAAAAAAAGCCACGAAAGTGAAAGTGATCGGGCGGAGGCAGAGGTGAAAGCATGGGAAATAAAAACAAGCAACTTAATGACCATAACGGAGGAGACAGATGGCTGCGCGCGTGCACCCTCGCGTGAACGCAATCGCTAGGCCAGCCAGTAGCACTTTTAAAACTCACCTACTAAATGTCTCTCGGGCAGCGCATGCGCTGGCTCAGTGAGACCTAATAAACAACTATAAAGAAGCCCAAAATAACGTAAAGGTAAATCTTACCAAAATACTACAAAATTTTAAGTTGTTTGACAACATGGCGATATTAGTTAGGGGATTCGCTTACACAATCTGGGGAACGTGGATCACGCCTGGTAATACAGAATACCAATTAACCACTGTGTGGGCGTAAACTGCAAAGATTTATGCAGTCTCACATGCAACGTGAAAGCTAGTCGAATCTTCAGTAGTGACACAGCCTCGTTCAAAGGATCAGCTGTTGTCTCGATGATGTGGGGGAAACCCCTTGTCATAGTTTCAAGCAGGAAGCTTGGCGCACAAAGCTCTCCGGATGGTATCTAAGGCATTGTAACAAACGCATCTGGGTAAATACAAGCAAATAAAATTTGTAAGAAGGCTTCATATTAGCGGGCTGTAAATCCACGATACAGTTTAGGTCAAATAACATATTTGTTGAAAGACCGTTATGATTAAGAACCTGTGCGTGTATAAAATGGCCAGCAAACCAAGTAGAAACCTGGTATAGATAGTTTGCCACTCAATGTGTGTTCTACATGGCTACCAATATATGGACTTAGGGGCTCATTAGGATGGAGGAATTTCCGCATCCTCCGGGCCGGCAGAAGCCACCGCCGGCCCAGAGGATGCGGAAAATCCTCTGCGGACCCACCACAGACCCACCGCCACATTAGGATGGCTGGTGGGTCCTGGTTTCCGTCTGCAGCTTTTCCGCCGCGGTTGGCTTAAAACCGCAGCGGAAAAGCACTAATATGGTGACGGTGTCTCTCAGACACCATCAGCCAGATTAGGATGGGCTCAGAAACATGCTTTTCCGCGGCGGCTTTTCCGCCGTGGAAAAGCATGTGTAACTTCACTGCGGGGGCCCATTGCGGGCCCCCTAGGTGAAGGGGGGTGTGGGGGGTGCACATGGGGGGTACCTATGGTAACCCCCAGCATTTGTGTGCAGTAATCGGCAGGCACCACACGGTGCCTGCCGCTTTCTGCACACAAATGCAATGTGTGCATTTTTACCATTGGGGCGGGTGCAGCTTGAAGCTGCAGCCGCCGCAATGGTAAAAATAGAGGAAGTGACCGCCAGGGTGGCGGTCACATCCTAATTGCACAGGAGGGACCTCCGCAGGCCATGCAGAGGTTCCCTCCTACTCTGGGGTTGCGGACGGACGCAAGTCCGTCCGCGATCCTAATGAGCCCCTAAGTCTGACAAGTTTAACAAATTTGTGACAATGCAAATGGAAATGCTGTAGATAGTCAGAGGTGAACATAGAATCTCTCTGTAATTGCTAATTACAAACATTTTACCACTAGCTAATGCTGATTATCAACATTCTACCATAGTCACCTGAGTAGTACATAATTATATAATGAAATCAGATGGAACATTTCAATATAGCATATCACCACTAGGTTCATATAACAATCATTAATGTTACAGACATGCCTCAGAGGTAGAGTCTTAAAATGCATATATACATTTAGAAACATAGATTCTAGTTATACAACATAGGGTCCATAAATACTCATCACAGCCCACTGTGAAGCAGATGTATTCACCTTAGATGGAGGAGAGAAACTTGTGTAGAAATCTCCTGTTGTTTGCTGTGTTCAGAAATGTATACACTTGCACTCCCTTAAGCTCAAAGTGACTAGCAGATCACCCCCTCTCCGGTTCCATACTAATTTCTCCAGAACCCACCAAATCAGACCCTCAGCTGCGTGGTTGCACTGTTGAAAGTGGTCAACCAGTGAGGTCCTAGTGTTTTACGGCCGACCCTTGAACAGTGCTGTAGTATTCTCGCCTTTACTTTCTGTCTTGCCTGTCCCACATACATTTTGCCACATGGGCAGGCAATAGCATAGATCACATCCACCTAATTAAAATATTTGTGGTGCTTGAGTGTGTATTTATGGTTGGAGTACGTAAAGTCTTTGCCATCCACCATGAGGTCACAAGCTTTACAGTGACCACACGTAAAATGAACCACTAATGGAGGTAACAGCAAAAGAGACCTTAAATTAAGGGTGGGCTGGTTTGAGGTAAGATTTAACCACAGAGTATTTAATGTTCTTACCTCTTTTACAGGCAAAAGGTTTTTTTACCTGGGTTTCCATCTCGTCTGACACTAATGCCCCATGATGGTTAATGATTCTCGTAATCTCCTTACTTCTAGTGTTAAATGTCATCACACATACTATTCTGGTAATGGAATGTGGTCAATTTAAACCTCTAGCAGGGTCTCTCATGGACAATACCACACCATGCCCTCTTCCTTTTGAGTAAACCCTTAGGGTAGTCCCTTTCATGAAGTCGTATTAATAGGTGGTCAGTTTCCTTGAAGAAATCAGACCTCTGTGTACAGTTTCTGTGGAGACACAAAAACAGTCCATATGGTAAATTGTCACGCAAATTCCTAAGGTGGTGACTATCACAAATTAGCATAAAGTGGGAGCAGGTGGTAATCATGTGCAAACTATGAAAAAGAGAGGAAACACATTTATTCTTAATGGCTGCTCTGTACGCTCTGGTAAGGAGGCCATCAACCGCCCCAAAAAACTTATTGAGTTTAGCAAAACAACAGGGCATCTTGTGAATTTAGCAATGGGTCTCTTTCAACCCGCACTCATCCCAAAACAACAGGACACCACATGAATTTAGCAATGGGTCTCTTTCAACCCGCACTCATCCTAAAACAACAGGGCATCTTGTGAATTTAGCAACGGGTCTCTTTCAACCCACACTCCTCCCAAAACAACAGGGCATCTTGTGAATTTAGCAACCAGTCTCTTTCAACCCACTCTCATCCCAATCAACAGGGCATCTTGTGAATTTAGCAACAGGTCTCTTTCAACTCACAATCATCCCAAACAACAGGGCATCTTGTGAATTTAGCAACGAGTCTCTTTCAACCCACACTCCTCCCAAAACAACAGGGCATCTTGTGAATTTAGCAACCAGTCTCTTTCAACCCACTCTCATCCCAATCAACAGGGCATCTTGTGAATTTAGCAACAGGTCTCTTTCAACTCACACTCATCCCAAACAACAGGGTTTCTTGTGAATTTAGTAACAGGTCTCTTTCAAGTTACACTCATCCCAAAACAACAGGGCATCTTGTGAATTTAGCAACAGGTATCTTTCAACACTCACTAGGTATACGGAATGGTTGTCTTTCAAACCCTCACTCAGCTCTTAACAGGGCATTTTGTGAATAACACATTGGGCATCTTTCATCCCACACTCATATCATAATAAGGCTTCTTGTGAATCATGCATGTAATGGTGCTGCTGCAGTCATTTTCAAAGTCCTCTCATAACACATAGTAATACAGCATTCATGAAACTGCTTATGCTGCCATCCGCTGAGGGACAACACAGAAAAACAAAAGTCTCCAAAGCATGCTTGACGAAGAAATACACTGCTTTCAAGGGAAGAAATTCAATAAGCACTAAAGCACATCTCCCTTCTCTGCAGTACATTTCAGAACACAGAAAAATAATGAACTCACAGTTGGAAACATTAAGCTGATGGGTCACATTGCTCCTATGTGAGTATATATATGGAATGTATGGTCTTGAGACAAGATAAAATAAAATATTAATACAAATTATTATTATTGTTATTATTATTAATAATATTATTATTAAAAATAATATAAATATTACTAAAATCACCATCATTATTACTAATCTTTTTGGATTATCACTATGATTACTGTTATGATTATTGTTGGGAATATTAATAAAATAAGAATAATAATGATAATGAAAAAAACAATAACAATGATAATAATAATAAGGGCAAAAACAATATTAATAATAATAATAATAATGTAGTAGTAATATATATACATTTGTCAACAATCATATCCATGTGTCTTTGAATGAGCTGAAACCACACCAAATCTATGGAACAATAATACATTCAGGGTTTGAGCTCTTTGAGACAGACAGGCATGATCAGATGGCATTCTAGGTACATGAACAGAAGGTGATGTGCATTTCGTAGGCGCATCAAATTACAAATTCAATGTCAGACTCATTGTTTTCTCGTAGCTTGTTTATGTAGTGAACGCCAAAGCATCTACTGCATGGAGCCGTCTGCCTGTAGATAATGGAATGTAACCATAGAGTTATTTTATTAGTTTAGTTAAGCTTGTAAGCCAAATTACATCAGGTTGGTAGGTATGTTCTTTTCAAGGGCATGGTGACTGTTTTTCCTTGAGAAGTGCAAGTACTAATATTTATTGGATAATGTTAATGGTAGGTCCTGCTTCCATATCTAATTCACAGCCATTAAACATACAGATAGAATGTGAGACAATTTTATTTTTGAAATATGGACAATGTTCTTTCCAGGTTCAATTGAGTCGGGAGCAAATCCTGAATGACCAGTTCCATTATAAGCAGCATTATGCTACTAAATTGACCACCACCCCCTTTTGTCACAACCCCCTTTTGTACCACCAAATTGATTTGAAGCACTTTTTTGCATCAATGCAACACTTTATTTTCGTTCGTTAAATGCCTACCATTGCATGGTGTGTATTATTTATTGTTGCCCTATTTTTGCTCCCTGCAAAGTAACAAATGAAAAATTTTATTTTGTCTCAGCATGTGTCATGTTTAAAAGTGGAGAACATTGTTTGCTTTGTTTATTGTTATGTGGAAACTGAAAAGGTAACTACGGGCACCGTTTGCCCAAGCTCATTAAGCTTGGAAAAAACCCTGATAGCTACATTCCCTAACAAACAGAAACATAATCCAAAATTGATTTGCACCATTTTTACACCAGTGAAAAATGTTATGTGATGTAGTGTCTGGTCTCTGATTGCTATCTACTTTCTTGAGAACGAAATACCTGGTACCCTTTTCAAGTGTGGTCATGACTTGCCTCTCTACAGGGTATCCCTGGCTTCTTCCCATAGTTGAACCAAATTTTCTTCCTGCAGAGACCAAATCTACTGAAGACCAAAATCTTCTCTCCATGGGGTATATTCACAAGAACGTGTGCTAAACATCACCAAAAAAAGCTAACGCACCTTTACACATTGCAGCCTATTGTGGGAAAATAACCTTGTGTCAAAGTGGAATTCACAACACGGTGGTAGCATGCAATAGTCTGCCGAAACATCGGCAAATGTCTGCGATACAACCACCTCGATGGAGATAAAACCACAACACAAAAAAGTGCGATGAGCCCATTCGCGATGAGGAAAGCAGGGATAAGCACTGCCAGGCCCGTGACGCACACGGCAGGCGGGAATAAGCACAACAAAAACCTTACAAAAAGCGACAATCCAAAAAGTCAAGTCAAGTCAAGTCAAGAAAATTTATATAGCGCGCTACATACCCATAGGGTCTCAAGGCGCTAGAGGGAGGGTGGGGAATTACTTGTCGAATATCCAAGTTTTAAGTTGCTTTCTGAATGCTAGGTGGTTCTGAGTAAGGCGAAGGTGAGTGGGAAGTGAGTTCCAGGTCTTAGCTGCCAGGTAGGAGAAGGATCTACCTCCTATAGTGGTTTTGTTGATGCGAGGTACCGTGGCAAGGGCTTGGTTGGAGGATCGCAGCTGACGGGAGGGGGTGTAGAAGGACAGTCGTGTGTTGAGGCATTCGGGCCCAAGTTCGTAAAGTGCTTTGTGTGCGTGGGTTAGGAGGCGGAAAGTAATCCTCTTATTTATGGGGAGCCAGTGGAGGTTTTTCAGGTGACCAGAGATGTGTTCTTTACGCTGGATGTCTAGTATGAGCCTGGCTGAAGCGTTCTGGATACGTTGGAGTTTTTTCTGGAGTTTTGCGGTGGTACCGGCGTATAGTGTGTTTCCGTAGTCCAGGCGGCTCGTGACCAGTGCGTGGGTGACCGTTTTTCTAGTTTCGGTGGGGATCCAGCGAAATGTTTTTTTGAGCATGCGAAGAATGTTGAAGCAAGATGATGAAACGGGGTTGACTTGTCTGGTCATCGAGAGTGAGGAGTCCAGGATGACGCCCAGGTTCCGTGCGTGGTCCGTCGGGATGGGGGCTTTTCCAAGGGCTTCTGGCCACCAAGAGTCATCCCAGGCGGAGGGGGAGGTGCCTAAGATGAGGACTTCTGTTTTGTCTGAGTTCAGTTTCAGACGGCTGTGCTTCATCCACTTGGCTACTTCTTTCATTCCTTCGTGTAAGTTTGTTTTGGCGGTGTTGGGGTCTTTGGTGAGTGATAGGATCAGTTGAGTGTCATCCGCGTAGGAGATGATGTTGAGATTGTGTTGGCGAGCGATGGTCGCAAGGGGGCTCATGTATACGTTAAAGAGGGTGGGGCTGAGTGACGATCCTTGTGGCACGCCGCAGATGACTTCAGAGGCCTTTGACTTGAATGGTGGGAGGCGGACTCTCTGTGTTCTTCCGGTGAGGAATGAGGTGATCCATTCCAGTGCTTTTCCTTGGATTCCTACGTCTCTAAGGCGCTGTAGAAGGGTGCTGTGACAGACTGAGTCGAAGGCAGCGGAGAGGTCGAGGAGGATGAGGGCGACTGTGTCTCCATTGTCCAGTAGAGTTTGGTGTCATCTGTTGCTGCGATGAGGGCGGTCTCAGTGCTGTGTTTAGCTCGGAAGCCGGACTGTGAGGAGTCGAGGGATTTGTTGGTTTCGAGGAAGGCGGCGAGCTGGTTGTTGACAGCTTTCTCAATGACTTTGGCCGGGAATGGGAGAAGCGAGATGGGGCGGTAGTTTTTAAGTTCGGTGGGGTCAGCTGTGGGTTTTTTCAGAAGGGCGCTGAGTTCTGCGTGTTTCCAGCTTTCCTGAAAGGTGGCGGAGTTGAGGGAGCAGTTGATGACATCTCGGAGATGTGGTGCTATGATGGAGTCTGCTTTGTTGAAGATGTGGTGAGGGCATGGGTCAGTTGGGGATCCTGAGTGGATGGAGTTCATCAGGCGGATGGTGTCCTCAGTGGAGATAGGGTTCCAGTCGTTAAGGATGTTCAAGGGGGGTGGAGGTCCTGCAGAAGGTTGGGTGGGTTGGTCTTCGGGTCGGTTGTCGAAGCTGTTGTGGATGTCTGCGATTTTGTTGTGGAAGAAGGAAGCTAGGGAGTCGCAGAGGGCTTGGGAGGGGGTGATGTCGTTGGAGTTGGCTGATGGGTTGGTAAATTCTTTGACGATGTTGAATAATTCCTTGCTGTTGTGGGCGTTGTTATCTAGACGGTCTTTGAATGCGGCTTTCTTGGCAGACCGGATTAGTTGGTGGTGTATGTGGGTGGCGTTTTTGAAGGCATCCCTGGTGCTGGCGTTAGGATCTTTTTTCCAGGCCTTCTCGAGGGAGCGACAGTGTTTCTTCGATTTCTTAAGATCATCGTTGAACCAGGATGCGTTTTTGCTGCCTAGCTTGATTTGGCGTTTTTTCAACGGTGCTAGGATGTCGGCGCTGTTGGATAGCCATTGGGTGAGGTTGATGGCTGCTTGGTCGGGGTTTGAGGTGTGGGCGGGGGGTTTAGTAGAAGCGATGAGGAGATCTGGTCGCTGGTGATTTTGTTCCAGTTTCTTCGCAGGGTGGGTTGAGGATAGTTGTGGATTGTGGTCTTATTGTAGGTAAAGTGAATGCAACTGTGGTCCGTCCAGTGAAGAGCTGTGGTGTGACTGAATGAGACATGTTTGCTGGAGGTGAAGATAGGGTCGAGAGTGTGACCTGCAATGTGGGTGGGGGTAGAGACGAGTTGTTTGAGTCCGAGGTTGGCGAGATTGTCCAGAAGGGTGGAGGCGTTGCGGTCGTTGCTCTTTTCCAGGTGAAAGTTGAGGTCTCCCAATAGAATGTATTCCTTGGAGGGGAGGGCGTGTGGGGTGATAAAGTCAGTGATGTCGTCACTGAATTGTGCACGGGGTCCTGGAGGCCGGTAGAGGAGGGTGCCTCTGAGTGTGGTCTTGGGGTCGGTGTGGATCTGGAAGTGAAGGTGTTCGGCGCTAGCGAGGTTGACGTCTGAGCTGGTTGAGATGCGGATGGAGTTCTTATGGACGATAGCGATGCCTCCTCCTGTATGCTTGATGCGGTCCTTTCGGATGATCTTGTATCCTTCCGGAATGGCAATGGTGATGTCTGGGGCTGAAGAAGCATTCATCCATGTTTCTGTTAGGAAGGCGACGTCCGGTGAAAAGGTGTCTAGTAGATTCCAGAGGTCGATGGCGTGCCTGTGGACCGAGCGGGTGTTGAGCAGGATGCATTTAAGGTGGTTGGTGTCAGATATCTGGTTGCTGTTAGTGGATGAGGAGTTGTTCTTGGTGCCGTCGAACTTGCGGGAGTTGCAAGAGAAGGGTCCATGGGTGAGTCCAGGAGCGGCTTGGACGCAGTTGGGGGAGCGGCCGGGGTTAAGGGCTAGGAGGGTGGTGGCATCGTACGTGATGCGAGTGGGCTGGGCATTACGGGGACCAGGGGGTCTGGCGCTGGGCGCGGTACAGGCGCGGACAGGCGTAGACGGGCTTACCTTTGGCGCACCTTCGGCGCGGCCGCAGCGCGTGGACGCTGTGGAGGCAACCCAGGCCAGCATACAATCCCACAAGCCCAATTGGCAACAAAACATTGTACATGGCAGGCCATCTCGAACAAGGTGGCTGCAGCCTGAGAGTGGAGGTGGACAATAGAAGAAAACCAGAACACCGGGAATGATGCAAAATGCAAAAACAATCAGAAACGCGCCGACAACAAGAAGGCAGCAATGCACACTGGAGGTGGGAGGCCAGCGCCACACCAGGAGCTGGATGACATGGTGTCGACAACATCGGTCTGGACATGGTGGCAGGACTGGGGACTGGAAACTGACCAAAACAGACATAAAAGCAACAGGGAGAGGAACCAGCAGGAATTTGGGTGAGATGGGCACAATGGCACACATGCACAATTAAGCTCAGCACCACTGCAGAAAGACAATGCCCAAGAGAAACAACACCAACCAAGAGGACAAGTCACACAAGCCGGCAATATCACACCACAGACCAAGCACAGAAGTGGATACCACACTGCCTGAAGGGGAGAAGGGTGAGCCAAATCAGAGCTGAAGTGACATCTCACAAACAATGCAGCACAAACACATAGGAAACAGAGGACCACGACCTCGAACACAATGTGGCACAAACACCAACATTTGCACAACCAAACACAGGACACAAATGCACCACCTGGTGCCGGTAAACGGCCACACGTATGTGGCTAAGCACGACAGACGGACATGACAATGCACAAGTACAAACCCACAGTCCTGATGGGGTAGCAATGCACGTTGCACGTATGGCAGGGAGCCAGAGAGTCTGTGACACACATATTTAATACAAATCAAGACACAACACAGTTGGAGACAAGGTAAAGTGCCGAAACTTTATCAACAAGTGAGTGCCAGTACCGCCAAGAGAAGTGCCACAAAATGCAGACCAATGCAGCAGCACGTCTGAATGAGGAATGTAGGACAGTGCCCATGTCCACCTCGGGTGAGTCCATTACCAACACAAGTCAGTGCCAACCCGCGTCGGTTGTCTGCACATTGATCATGAGTCCAGGCAAAAGCAGCCATGTCCACTGTCATTTTGGGACATGTGACCAGATTCCCAACATGCAACCAGGCTGCGGGACACGTGCACTGGGTCACATCCAGCTGTGGCTGTGGGTACCTTGTCACTCGTCCAAGAACGTGACTGCAGCTGCTTAAGTCAACATCTCCAATGAACATTTGTCGCCCCCCACATCTGACATGTCATCGACGTAATGTATCAGCTGACCCGGACAGAGGTGCTGGCTCCAACCACTGGACCCAATGTACACCAAATCCCAATTGGGTAGTGGGTCAATGTGCTCACTGCACACAAAGCCTCATGCAATCTCCCAGGTCCAGTGTCCAGCCTGCATGCCAAACATCCATGCATGCCACAAACGGGCATCACAGTGACACTCCTGGTCATGGAGCAATAGGGGGCGCACACACATCTTAATTCAGGGCAGCTACTATTACGTTGGAGAGGCAGACATCCATGGATCACTCAAATATGCACGAGCGACAATGCAACACAGGCTGAAAGCAGGTGACGTCCGCTAGGCGGAAGCTCAGCCGGTAACTGTTCCGCAAGACAGCCAACAGGAGTGCCTCGAGTACATGCAGCAGATGTGCATGGTACAGGTCCACGTGATTGGATCCGGGCATGTGTTCGGGATACCATGGCATCAGTGGCTCTGCTAAAAGCGGCATTGGCTTGCCCTGCGCCAGTCCTGTGGATGAATGACACAGGCAGGTGCAATGAGCAGTGTCTGTGTGCAATGGGTGCAGACCTGGGGTGGGGTGGGAGTACATGTGAAGGCCATATCACGCACGCCAACTATGACCAAGAACTACTTCATGTGGGATGTGTACACGTTGGTCTGACTTCCGGCAGTGCGTAGTGTGGGAGTCGCAAGGAAATGCTACTGTATCTGTCAGGGGTTGCTGGCTACATGCCAGTTCCTGCTCGGAGCTGCAGGTGTGCTACTGCCTGATAGTTCACACAAAGGACCTTTCATCCGTACAGTTCAATTCAATTCAAAAACTTTATTCGATTATTTGTTTACAATAATCATAAAAGTACATAGATGCATGATACAATAAAATACATATAAAATACGGCTAATTATAAATAATCATGTAAGAAAAGACATACCTTTCCTCAGATGTACCGATTTTAGAATAAAAACAGAGGTAAAAAAACAAATGTCCTGCGAGTCAAGTCCAAATAAAAGCCTCATAGCAGATTCAACAGTGGATACATTATATTTTTTAAAAAGTGGTTTCAAATAGATTTTACGAAGATGAAGATAAAATGGGCAAATCAATAAAAAGTGCTCCGAACATTGCTTTGAAGTCCCATCACATAGGCAAGGGGCAATAGTGTGAGTCTTAACATGCGGACATGCAACAAGCAAATGAACGGTCCCCATTCGCAGTCTTGTCAAAACATATTGGTGAGAACAAATGGTTACCATTTTAAGGTATCCTGCAAAGCCCGGTCCCGACATGTTATACTTATCATAAAAAACATGTGTGGGGTACAGAGAAGTCACAGCATTACGCTTTAAAATACTGGCCCTCATAAAAACATATTTAAGTTCTTTCTTATGGATGTCTATAACACCAAATGGGTTATCACGAACATGCCATTTGAAGACATCCTTAAATGTAAAAAACACGAAAGATACCAGAAGTCTGAGTTTGTTGGAACCTATACAGTGTTCCCTCTGGAAGACAAAACCAACAGGTTAATGTACAGGGAAAAACATTACCAAAACGTTAATGTAGGCTCTTCATCGTGTGACACATAGATTGCAGGTGTTTATTCAGATATGAAAGACAAGTGAAACATATCATTGACACCACTGTTTTTATATATTCTCTCCGAGGAATTCCACGCTTTGCAAGGAAACATAGCCGATCCTCTCGATTTCCGCTTCCTGTAAATAGACCAATCAAACATCCCTAAATTCTATAAAAAAGTTCTACTATGACCCAGAACTTGATATCTTCAGACCGGAAAATTGCCGCGTCTACATTGGTTACACCCGTAATTCCAACGCTATGATTGGCCGATGAAGAGCCAATCAATGAATCACCGCACATGGCTCTCTCTCAGGTCCGCAGCGTCCTTATAACTCGCCGCACCGCACACAGCGTCTCCACCTCCCCCTCGGCTCAGTTCCATGACCGAGGCAACGACGGAGAGGTGAGAGCGCTTTGGATGCGTAGCGAGGCGAAGAACAGCTGCTGAAATGACTCTGAGTCCTCATTTAGAAAGTAGTTTGCAAATCAGTACTTTCTCTTTCTTTTTTATTCCAATAACAGACAATTATTTTCTTACAAAATCCTACTTTTTGGTTTAAGATTTTAATGGATAGAATTAATGACTACCAGGTAAGAACTTGTCTTTAAGGGTAATTTTGCCGCTGCTTGGTCAGATTAAATTTGTGACTCTGATCCAAGGAAGCTGCTGATCGCCTTGAGATGAGTGGACTTCAACTGTTTATCAATAATGTCATCCCGCCTTTGACCTCCCGACCTGCCTTACTTGTATCACTGTTGAAATACCTTCTGGACTATTAAAGTCCATATCTTAAGATGAATTAAAACAAATGCTTTATTTTTTAGTGCGTGGCCTCCTTTACCCTGAGCGGACGCCAGGTGAGGTGAGGTGTTTCCTCCCTACAATTTGGGTGAGTGAAACAACATGTGACGAAACTCTTGATAAATACACATGATAGTCCTATGAACACTTCAACTTTGACGGTTGTTTTTGTTTTTGTTTCCTTACTGCTCACACAGGAGAAGATATACCAATTTCTACATTTGAGAAATTGGATTTGCTCTGTAGATTGTCTATCACAGTATATAAAGTAAGTGTTTCAGTTGTGCATCATAGGTCCTGAAGAAAGCCTATAAAGGCTGAAACATGTCGACCAGTTTACATTCATGGTGAATAGCAATTCCTTGCATGCTATTATCACTCTGCTTTTAACCATACCACCTTGATGGACAGACCCAATAAAGTTTTTCTTATGACATCAAGATAGGTATTTTTAGAACACTTGGATTACAATTCTTTTCCTTTCCTTTTCTTATTTTACAATTCTCGAGCACTGCAACTTTGTCCTTACAGCCTGCACTCGATCATCTTCTATGGTAGAGGGTCAATCATGTGGTCCAAGTTTTGCTAGCCCCGGGTCCGTCCTGAGGAAGGGCACACTGGATACCACTATCTCAATCACACAACCCAGATGACGAAGTTCGGCTATTGAGTGGGCTGATGGGTACTTTTTCTAGTCTTTTTTCTAGACTTCTTCTCCTGTGTGGTTCTACATTAATGTTTTGGTAATGTTTTTCCCTGTACATTAACCTGTTGGTTTTGTCTTACAGAGGGAACACTGTATAGGTTCCAACAAACTCAGACTTCTGGTATCTTTCGTGTATTTTACTGTCTAGTTGGGGGACGAGGCACCAGTAGGTCTATAAAAACAATTTCCCATTAGGCCCTCCATTACTCTTTGTTTTTCTTTCTTTCTTGAAATCCTTAAATGCACAAATAATATAATTAAGCCAGGGGATACGGGAACATTTGTCCATGTGGAGACAATCTAGGATGATCTTCTTTGTAAACCCTGTCTGCTCCTTGACCCAAATAGATCTCCAGACTAAAAGTGGTCTAAGACTTATCAAATCAGAAAGGTGTTCCAGACCAACCTCGAGGTGGATCAACTTGGTTGAGGCAGAAGGTGGTAAACAAAGAAGCTTTTTAACAAATTTATTTTCCTCCACCTGGAGCATTTTATGATTACAATGGCCCCATACCCCTGAACCAAGAGGGCCAAGGCAACGCATTTATGGTGATATAAATACAACATGTCGGATATCCGCCTAGAGCCTAACTTAGATGCAAACTTAAAAATGCCAAAGGCACACTTGCCCATTTTAGCTCTTACATTAGTCACTTCGGGAGCCCATATGCCCCCATTATTGAAAGTGATACCTAAGTAACAAAATTTGTCAACCACTTGTATTAATTGATCCATAACTGTAAAATATCTTAATTTTTTGACTTTCTTACCCCAGGCCATAATAAAAGTTTTTGAATTGTTAATTCTTAATTTCCTCCCGTTGATAAAATCCACAAATTTATCCATGAGTTTCTGAAGCCCGACAGGGGTTCTAGAAAGTAGGACCGTGTCGTTGGCATAAAAGCAATACCGGAATAGGTATGCCATCAGCAGTCGGTGCATCAGCACTGACAGTACGTAATTCGGACTCAATGGCGTTGATAAAAAGGGAGAAAAGGAGGGGGGCAAGGACACATCCCTGCCTGATACCAGAGCCTACAGGGATATTAGCCGAACACTCACCCTGTTGCCAGAAAGTAAATGATTTCCCGTGGGGCGCCCATATCCTGTAAAGTTGTCCACAGAAGACCGTGGTCAACCAAGTCGAAGGCACTGGAGAGGTCCGCGAAGCAAAGGAACAGTGAGCCTTGCTTAGCGCGTGTATATTTACCTATAATAAGGTCCAGGTTTATGCACTGTTCTATTGTGCCTAACCCCTTACGGAATCCAAACTGGGAGTCCGCAAGGACACCATTTTCTTCAACCCAGTCCTCCAGGCGGCTCAATAACACCCTACTCATGATTTTGAGGGAAGCAGTAAGGAGTGAGATGGGGCGATAGTTTTTTGCCTCTCCTCTCGCTCCTTTTTTATAGATAGGAATAATGATAGACTCCCCCCAAACCTGTGGGGCCGAGGTTGTTGCTGCTGCATTAAACACCTTAGTCAGCAATTGGCGCCAAAGGGATACATCTGCTTTATAAAGATCCATGGGTACCCCGTCGGGGCCCGGTGCCTTCCCCCCCTTACTACACCGAATGGCTACATCCACCTCGGTGACTGTAATATTAAGGGGTAGAGGGGTGTCACCCACAGCATCCTTATCACTCCCTACATCTAATCCCTTGGGGTTAAAAATACTAGAAAAATGAGCCACCCACTGTTCCTCGCTCACCTGGGCGGACAGTACCGGGAAATCATCCTTCTGAAGAAAAGGACTATTGACCGTGGACCAGAATAACTTAGTATCCCTAAGATCCACGGCCTTAGTTAGGTTGTCCCAGGCTTCTTCCTTTAGTTCCTGTTTTCTAGCCTTCAGGTGAGTTATATAATTCCTCCTCAGGGCCTTGACTGCTCCCCTGTCCCTGGGTTTACAATTAAGAGCAGCTTTTCATTTTTGTAGGGATTTGGAACATTCCTTGTTGAACCACCCACAGGTGGCCCTGGTGCCCTTGGGTTTTGTGCCAGTTAAAATATTAGCAATATTTTTATTGATGGTATCAAAACTAGCTAATATGTCAGCACTACCTATATCAGGTTCAAGACAGCACTCAACCTCAACTAAACAGGCTGACACTATGGTACTTAATAAGCGTTCCTCATTGTGCCTACCCCATTTAATTCTAGGGCCGTTTGGTCTGTGCGGAATTACGTCGGACACTATACCGTGCGATGCCTTTATCTTGTTTCCCCACAAAGATAGGTACATTGTTAGGCAGTTGTGATCGCTAAGGGCTATGTCTACTATTTCGGGGATGGTACACAGGGCAGTAATACTGGTGGAGACGATGAGGTAATCAATAACCGTCGCACAGTTCCTACCTATAAAGGGAGGTACTGGGTTACCCTCTTTATCTTTGCCAGGTAACATAATACATAAATCCAATTTAAGCATGAGGGTGTTAAGAGAATCGCCATAGGTCGAGTGTAGGAAATGGGCCTGATCTTCCCCATCCTCCCCACCATATCCACACACCCTCGTGCTGGCAAAGGAACACATATGGATGTTAAAGTCACCTCCCCACAGAATTTCAAAGGTCACTCTATTTTGACCACACAACTTGTCAACCTCCACCTCAAGTTCATCAACTATAACAGTATTTAAATGGTTAAAAACATTTTTATAATGATTTATTACCAGGACATTTCTCCCATCCCTATGTTGCAACCATAGCAACTGCGAGTGCAGGCCAACAGTCAGATGGGTTTTCACTCGCACCGGCAGCCTAACAGACAGCAGTATCACCAACCCTCCACTAGCTCTACCCATATTGGAGGCCTGGGCTGGACAGTTATAGGCAACATAACCATCGAGGTGGACATCTTCAGTCGCCCATGTCTCCTGGAGACATAGGATATCAAATTGGGTTAGGAATTCTAGCCACCCTAGACAGTCCACCTTGTTATTCCAACCGGCAATATTCCAACTCCCCAGCTTATAACCTCCCACTGTTGGTCTTGCGGCCTCGTTGGACGGGGAGCCCGTGTAGGAAGGGGATACGTCCCTGATCGGGAGGTCATCAGGTAACCGGGGAATAATACCACTCGTCGATGGGACCATAGGGGTTATAATAACATCGACCGGGGTAAAGGGATCCAGGTTACATTGAAAGTGCCCATTACTATCTTCATTACAGCTAGTAGTACGGGCAACATTATGTCCAGATAACGGATTATCCATAATAGTACCACTCTCCTTCAAACCTCTGTCCACTTCCCCCCCATCATTTCCACATATTCCCTCATCCACCCCCCCGTGGCCAGCTGACATCAATCGCAATCCTCCAGGCCACTAAACAGGTCAAACCTATTGGTGGTCTCTAAGGGCGTGAAAGGCTTGAGGTGGTCCATTCTCCTATGGGATAAGGAATTATATTTTGGAGCCACAATATTCCACCCGTATGGGTCGGCTATTGTAGCAGGATGATGACCAATTAGTGGGAATCCATTATTATACCCGGGTGGACAGTATGGGTTTGGATACTTTTGCCTGGGTAAACGTGGTGGAGGGGCTGGCGGGAATTGATAGTGGGGCGGGAACACCACTGAACATGGATAAACGTATGTGAGAGGGCGAGGGGTGATAAGGTTACTATCGTGATCAGAGGACCAGTTAAGTATAAAATGGACAGCATTCTGGTCTCTGAAATTTATAACCACTACATCGCCCTCGATGTCCTTGGGTCTTCCCCCCAACCAAGGGAGGCGACGAACATGGACGATTTCGCCGTTGATGTTATTTGCAATGGGTCTATACATACTCAACCAATGCATAATTTTGTTCTTTAATTGGGCAAAACCCTCACGTTTGTTCGCCTCTAGCTCTGGCACCCCGGTAAGAACCACCACGAAAGGCACTGCTTCCGGTGGAAGTTCTGGAAGGGGGCCCTTGCTGTGGTTACCCCGCGTAGACCTCCCACTCCCCCTATCCCTCTTCTGGTCTCCAGTGGCTTGTCCTATGCTCTTCGACGGCCCACTAGCCGTTACAACAGGGGGCAGTGTGAGTTTACTTTTTGGTAATACAGAAGTAGCTTTAGGTATAATTTCTCTAGGGGTATGTGATGTTTGTGACATGTCCATGATATGAGCGGGGGCAGGTGTAGGGGTTGTAGCTGGGGTTGGTATAGTGGTGGTTTGAAAGACCGGTTTTGATGGTACCTTAGTGGATACTAGCTTACTACCCATATCACGCTCTATCTTCCCAAGCCTATCATCCATTTTGTTAAGTCTTTCTACGATAGCAAGAGTGTAAGTCCTTATAATAGACTCTATACTATCGATTAAGACATGGTTTGGGGATTCTTGTAATGTCACAACAGCGGAAGAATTATCAGGTGTAGGACTAGCCTCCACTACTTTAGACGTGGAGCTTGTATGTATAGGAGATGTGGCCATGGTTCCTTGATCCAATGCAAATACCTGCTCTCCCCCTGTGTTAGCATTGACTTTAATCCCAAAATCAGCATGATTGATTTTCCGCTTCAGTAAATCGGCCCTTTTCCGCCTTTTTTGTTTGGCGGTGGGCCATAAATTTTAGTAGGCGTAACTTTTTTTGCCCTATTCCTTACGGGTTTAATTTGCCTAGGAGTAGGGGTTATCAGTGCCTCAGTTATAATTGTGGCCTTGGTTACGCTGGGATTAATAGGGTTAATGGGGGCATTCACTATATCCTGGGGACCAATGTCATCCGTGGGCGCATACTCTCTAAATATTAATGGAACGTTATCCTGGGAAAGAGTACAAACATTCTCACTTAAGGTCCCCTCCAAGTAGAAATGATCAGAACGGGTGAATCTGTTAATGGTCTATTTTTCAGGCTTTCAACCGAGCGTCGACGCTCAGCCCGACGTTCCGCCAAGGTAGGAGTACTGGGGGTGTCCGTAATAGTTTTCTTAAAATAATTGTCTAATTTCCCGTTGATCAGGCTCACTGGCTTATCAGGTCCAACAAGTTCCGGTGTTAGGATTTCAATAGACATAGTAGCCAATGCAATACTAATACTCCCCTGTAAACTTACTCCGATGATCCTAAATGGTTCGATGTTAGAATAGGGATTCTGGCCCAGCCCGGCCTCTTCTGGCCTCTGAGGGCCACAGAGGGCCCGCCCTTGTCCCGGGCTTCTCCCGGCGCACACCCGCGCGCTCCCGCGCAGCGGGGTCACGTCGTTCTTTAAATAACAATGACTGCAATTGGCGGGTGGGCGGGGCCGGCAGGGAGAGCAGCCCAGCTGGTCCAAATCGGGTGCGCAGGGACTCCTGGTCCTCGGAGTTCCTGCTGTTGCTCGCAGCCCTGCCGGTCAAAGGAAAACTGCCCCCTTGCAGATGGTGCTTCCGCGGTTTAACCGCGCTGCGGGACCCGCGAAGCGGGTCCGGAGAGGCGTTGCTGCAGGCAGATGCAGGTTCCAAAGGGAGAGACAGGGCAGTGTCGACTTTCAGCGTCCAGGTAAAATCCGTAGAGTTACTTCGCCATCTGCAAGCATACAGGAGATGCACAGGGACTGGCGAAGGCGTGGTGGGAAGCCTGCGACCCTGGGAACACTGTGACGCTGGCCTTTGAAGGTGTGGGGCCACGTGAGCGGAGGCCGATGGTCCGGACAGGTTGGACACAGGTGTACAGCCCATGGCTGGCTGGGATCGCGCTGCAATTGAGCCCAGGCAAATGACTCATGCATCCGCAGGGCTGATACACCAGACACTTGCCATGCATGTGCAAAGACCCCATGCGACTTAGCACTCCTACATGTCCCCGTACATGCAGACCCGCCTTCCTGGTGCATGCTACATTGCAACATCGACTACTGTGGCCCTGGTGGCGACTACACCCCAACACAGAGACACACTTACCGCACTTCCTGCCCACGGCCAGGTCTGAGCCACGCCCTGCTCCCCCTGCCGATTCTGCACACCCCTGCACTGACCTGATGTACACCAGACTAGCACACGCCGCTTGTGCATGCAGGTGGGTGCGTGCAAAGATACATGTCAAGGGTCACTGCCAACACTGAGGTGACATGGTAACGTCCCCTGAAGACAGCACACTGATGTTGCAGGGCCCCTGCCCATCATGCTGACACAATGACCACACGGACACACTTGCTCAGATGGTGTGAATGGCTACGTGCACGTGTGAATGGCCACATTTATTAGCAGGCACACATACTGAGTGACACCTGTGTTGGATGTGTGTGGGTCGTGTGCACACCAGAATGCAAGGGCTGCCTGGTGCAGTCACAAATTGACAACAGGGCACTTCGCAAAGGACACAACCATTCAACCATAAAGGCCCCATGACTTCTGCTGCACAGAGTTAATGGCCCCGGATGCACAGCAGCCTGCACAGGCCTACCGCCACAGGAAGCTGACTTGCGGGGCACTGGGGCAGGGTCATGGTTGCAGAGCAGGTTCTCGTAGATGTGAAAAGAGCTTGCCATGGAGTTTCTCAGTGGACAGTGGAAGAAGTACCCCCATGGCATGATGCAGAGTCAAGGACCACGCTGCTACAGTCACAATGGGGGAGACATATGGAACAGACACATGTCAGACCCCAAGTCTGGTCCAGCATGTGGAAGATGCAGAAAACCACCAGGCCACGGACTCAGACGTCACCAAGGTACAACCAGAAAGTGCCCATGACTCATTGCGCACAGTTAGTGGCACCAGTGTTATTGGGGATGCCAGCTGCGATGAGGTGTGTCCAATGGTGTGGACTCCTCCACATCTTACCCAAGACACAGTTCCACATGTGTGACCTACTGGACCGCAGCGAGCCCAAGACCACCGTCACAAAAGTCATCAAATATATCAGAAGAAGGGGTTCCGGGCGTGACCAGCACAGAGTCAGTGGCCCCGGATGCACTGCGGCTGGAACAGGCATACCGCCACGGGACAGTGACTTGGGGTGCAGTCAGATGGGCCATGCAACCTGAGCTGGTCCTCATCAATATCCGAGGTGTATGTGGTGGAGGGTTGCGGGGGACAGTGGGAGGTGTCCTCCAGGGCATGATGCAGAGGGTGGAGGCTGTCCCGAAGCAGCAAATGGAGGAGTGGAATGCCACAGCATCGTTTTCTCCACATAGTATCACACAGTATCACTGACATGATGGTGACAACAACCCAAGTCCATGGACTCAGTCGCCACCAGAGTCCAACCAGAATATGTCATAGGCCTCGGGAAACAGACTTGGTGGCACTGAGGCTGAAAGGGGATGCAGTCTGTGATGAGGCCTCTACAATGACGTCAAGTAAGCCATAAATGAATCAAGGCTGAATTAAAATTTGTGTGTGACCTACTCGACCTCAGTGTAGGGCTGAGGCAGCGGTCAGCACTTGCCATTCACCACGAGTCGCCGGCTTAGGTTGGATGGCCCCACCGGCCTGCGTAGTTCAGGTTGAGATGCACCATGGGACATGGACTTGCGGTGTACAGGGTTGATGGCACCAGGTCAGTTGTCGATAGTGTTGGCTCACCTCCGTGACTCTGATCCGGTTTTCACTCGGACTGAGCCGCATCTTCCTCTTACTCCTCTCCGTGCATTCACTGGTGGGGACTCTGCCATTCATGAGTCGCGACTAGTGCTGGATGTGGGCCAGACTGGTCCGCAGGGTAGGCCTAGGCCCTCATCCACATGTGGCTGGCTGGCGTTGAACAGGGTTAGTGGCAAATCGTGTGGCCGGCTGGCGTTGAACAGGGTTTGTGGCACCGCGTGTGGCCGGCTGGCAATGAATAGGGTTAGTGGCACCTTGTGTGGCCAGCTGGCTTTGAACAGGGTTAGTGGCACTTCGTGTGGCCGGCCTGCCATATGGAATTATGCCTCACGGATCGATGGGGGTCTGGTGGTGTTGGCGCTGCCACTGATTTGGGGTCACTGCCATTCAGGACTCAGGACACAGTTCCACATGTGGGACCTACTGGGCCGCAGCAGAGGTCGCGGGACTGGTGCTTGGAGCTTGCCCCGACATGTGGTGGGCCCTGTTTGCCACACACTTTGCTGCAGTGGGGTAGGCATGGCGGGTCTCCGGACCGGCAGCGCAGGATGCAGCAGGCGCTCAGGGCCGCAGGCCCCGCCGTGCGCGGTGCAGAGGCACCGCACTGGCTGACGCATCGTCCATTCTGAATGAGAAGCAAGTCCATGGCGACTGGCTTTTTGTTCACACCCCTTCGTAGGTCTGGCGTACACACGTCCAACCCACTACGCATGCGCATGCAGGGGGGGACAAAACGTGCAACAGTTCCGGGTTCTGCCCCACTGCCTGTGGGGACATGGTAGCGTCCACTGGTTACGACACTCCATGCACCAGCAGTTGTTCTCTACATGACCATTTCCCTGGATTGCACTGTGTGGTCTGTCCGGCACCTCCACGCCACACCTGGCATTGGGTACGTTCATATTCCTTTGTCACTCGCCACTCTCACACATGCCTTCTCCATGCTCCTCCTCACATCCTGCTTTTGTGTGTCTGTGGTGCAATGCCGAGGCTGATTTGTGGGCATGGCAAGGCCGGATTCACTATGGAGTTGTGTTGTCATGTTTGGTGGGTTGGCATGTTGTGTGTCATGCTGGATGTAGTTGTGCTGCGCGCCCATTGGCAGTGTTGTGAGTTGCATGAGTGTGGGTGGCAAGTGTGCTTCAGGTGGGCCCGCTGCCTTTGTGTTCGCTGCCTCTGTGGTGTTCCGGGGGGCGTGACGGTTCCTGGGGGTGGCGGTGGGCCTGGGTGGCTGCGGTGGGTGTTGTGGCCCTCATGGGTATTCGCGTTGCATGATCATTGACTATATGGCATCTGTGGGTCTTCCAGTGTTGCTCTTGGCTGGGCTCCCTTTCATGCTGCAAGTAGTCGTCCTGCTTTACACCAGCAATGAGCAGGTGTTAATTCCCTGCTGCTACCGCGGCTTATTGCCTGTTTTTGTTTAGCATTGCAGATCTTGCATTTTTTTGTGAAAGTGGTGTGGATTTTTCGCGTGTTTTTGCACAAGAACGCATACTCTGCATCTCATTAGGGTAGGTTGATGGTGTCCACCCTGGAGATAAATATTGGGGCAGTAATCGCGGGAATACAGGGGATGTCTGCAGTTTGCACCACATTTGTTGCGTGGGGATAAATCGGAGTTGAGCCCTTGTGAATATACCCCTAAAACTCTAATGGCCTTATTATGAGAAGCTGGTGGTTTTGCGCTAGGATACTAGTGGGGCCAAAAAATCCAGTTCGAGCCATTTCTCCTTTACCAAACAATAGACATTACAGGTTATTGGTCCAGGAATTGGGAATATCCTGGAGCTGGGAATTTTGAAACAACATCTTCCTTTTTTTGTGTCAAGACTGGCAGCAGCGCAAGCACAATTATCGCCACTAACCTTATCAGACGACCAGCAGGAACGATGTCAGAAGCTACCCCCCCAGTCCGACCAAAACACGACCCCCACAGGGAAAGTAGAACTCTCTGTGTGGCGAAGTGCTCAGATTGGAAAAAGGGACGTGGATAAAAGAATAAAGGCAGGATGGATGTCTGGGGATCTCTCCTATCACTGGACTTAAGATTAGTAGACTTCAAATAGGGGATTCCACACTGCAAAAAAGGAAGGGACACAATGATTATTAACGACCCTATTAAGGGATGGGTTGAGTATGTAAAAGGCAATTAATCCTTACTGTACTCACATTAGTGTCACACCACCAAAGCCGGAAATAAATGCAGAGGCTTGCTTGTATTCAACGTGCAAACGATATCATGGAATATCCAAGAAAAAGAATGTGCAACCTCCGTTACACCACCAGTTCAAGCCAGCTGCATGCCACCCTGGAAATCCGTTTCACTGTCTACCGAATAGTTATCTCGTGTGGCTGTCTTGCATTCCGGTATCAAAATGACACGACTCCTGCTTTAAACAAATGTTTGTTTTGAAGATGCAAAAAACAAAGAAATGAAGCGCGACTTCACTTTCAGTCGCGCTCCCGGCTCTTCTCTTCCTACACGGGTTGCTAAATACAAGCAAACCCGACTACGAGGCACCTCGACTAAGTTTTACAAAATCAGAAAGGGTTTTCAAAAAGGTTACTCACGCCGGAGGCAAGCCCGCTCTCCGGTCGGCTCTGACCTTAATCACAGTCACAGTCTTCCACGTCGTTTCCAAAACACAAAAAATAAGGCTCCACAGTTCACGATCACGAAGGCTTCAATCTTCTTGCTGAAATCCGGCGGGGAACACCATCCGCCATCCAAAACGTTCCGGGATTAATTGACAAGCACCTTCCTGTTGGAAAGGAGGTGCTTATGTAAGAACCGCCTCACTCCTCCACTCACCAGCCCCTTAGCATGCTGGTAGTTGTAGTCTTTACGGCTAGGAGCATGTACACTTTTATTACACAAGCCACATAGCTGCTTTGGTGAGTATGACACTAACCCTTTTGTCCATGCTACCGCTACAGAACCCCCTCTCGATGACCGCCGACCCGGCGGTCGACCTCGTTTACCCGAATACAGGGCATGGAATTGCTCAATCAGCTCAGGATAGTTCATGTTACCCACTGGTTCCCATGACCTATCTTCAGGGCCATAGCCCACCCACTCCACCAGATACTGAACCCGACCCCTGACCAAGCGGGAATCTAGGATGGTCTGCACCTCATACTCTTCCACACCATCCACCTCAACCGGAAGGGGTTTGTCTGAAAGTCTCGTACCAGGCAAGCAAGGCTGAAGGAGGGAAACATGAAATACGGGATGGATTCGCCATGCCTCAGGAAGAGAGAGTCGCACTGCCACAGGATTCACAACCTTCTCTACGCTGTAAGGACCCACATACTTAGGCATAAGTCTAGAATTCCCCTTGATGTGTAGATGTTTGGTAGAAAGCCATACTCTGTCTCCCACCTTCAGGTCTGGTTCCTCAGTACGTCGCCTATCAGCACAACATTTCTGGGCAGACTGAGCCTCACCCAAACTAGCTTTTGCTGCTATCAGCACTGCTCGAAGATGTGCATGATGTTCGTTAATACTAGGCAGAGGAGTATGAACAGGCCAGTCAAAAGGAAGCATGTTGGGGTGATGACCATGAAGACAAAAAAAAGGAGAACAACCCAAGGTAGTGTGCACAGCATTGTTGTATGCGAATTCTGCAGTCCATAGCAATGTAGTCCAATCCAACTGATTTTGCAAGGAGAAGCATCGCAAATATTGTTATAGGGTTTGATTCAGGCGTTCTGTCTTGCCATCCGTCTGGGGATGATAACTGGTGGATAGCCGGGCATCGATGTTTAGGGATTTACATAAAGCTTTCCAAAAGTGAGACGTGAATTGAGTTCCCCTATCCGTTATCAAGACACAAGGTATACCATGAGCTCCCACGATGTGTTGGAGAAATACACCAGCCAGTTCCGCGGAGGTAGGCAACCCGGTCAAGGGAATGAAATGGCCCATTTTTGTCAAATGATCCACGATAACCAGGATTACAGTCATTCCATCACAGGGTGGCATTTCAACTATAAAGTCCATGGAAAGTGTATGCCAGGGTTTAGGAGGAATAAGCAGTGGACGAAGAAGGCCTGCAGGTCTGGTATGGAGAGCTTTTCCTTGTGTGCAAACAGAACAATTCCTGATGTAATTGCGGACATCTTCTCGCAATCGTGGCCACCAAAAGGAACGTTCAACGCTCACGATAGTTTTGTACATTCCTAGATGACCTCCCAACATGGAATCATGGGTCCAGGCGAGCACTTGTTGTTGTAGTGCTTCCGTCGGTACAAACAAGGCAGTATGATGATAAACAAGATCATCCCTTTCTATCCGATGCTCCGGATCTTCCTGAATCCATTCCGGCAAATTCATGTGAGCCAGGGCAATCCTTACCTCTTCCAAAAAGGTGTGTGAAGACAACAAGGCAATAGCCGAAGGAGGACTATCCTTTTCTGTCAGGATAAAAGGGGGCTCCACTCTTTCGTCTTCATCAGGAGCTTCCACTTCGCCCACACGGGAAAGAGCATCCGCCTTCCCGTTTTGTGGTCCAGGCTTATACTTGATTATAAAATCAAAATCAGAAAAGAACAATGTCCATCTTAGTTGCCGTGGGGTAAGCGCCTTGGCCGTCTTCAAGAATAACAGATTCCGATGGTCCGTATATATCTCCACTGTATGTTCTGCACCCAGGAGATAATGACGCCATGTTTCACATGCTCTTTTAATTGCAAGAAGTTCTTTGTCTGTGATGGAATATTTAATTTCACATGATGTTAGCTTTTTTGAGAAAAAGGCAACTGGATGGATTTGGCCTGTTACAGGATGTCGTTGTGACAACACACCTCCCACGGCAAATTGAGAGGCATCCGTTTCCAGAATGTACGGCAACTGAGGGTCAGGATGACAGAGGATGGGAGCCTGGGTGACCTGCTGTTTCAAGAACAAGAATGACTCTGCAGCCTCGGTACTCCAAACAAAAGGGTGGTTCTTCTTCAACAGACTGGAGATGGGATGTATGATCTTAGAGAAATCCTTAATAAACCTCCGATAATAATTCGCAAAGCCAAGAAAATTTTGCACGGCTTTTACGTTCCGAGGAGTCTCCCAATTCGTGATCACATCCACTTTACTAGTGTCCATTTGGAATCCTTGGGCATTGATCACATAACCAAGGAAACTAACTTCTTGCACGTGAAATAGACATTTCTCTAATTTAGCATAAAGCGAATGCTGTTGTAGTCTGTCCAGCACTGTTTTCACATGAGTAACATGTTCACCCAAGGTAGAAGAATAAATCAGAATATCGTCTATATAGACGACACAGTACGATTCCAAGCACCCCCGCAACACCTCATCCATGAAGAACTGAAATGCTGCAGGGGCATTACACAGCCCAAATGGCATCACCCTGTATTCAAACAATCCAAATTTAGTCCGGAATGCCGTCTTCCACTCATCCCCTCTCTGTACTCGGACCAAATGATATGCTCCACGAAGATCAAGTTTGGTGAAGAAACGGGCTCCTTTCAATTGGTCCATGAGTACAGGAATCAAGGGGAGAGGGTAACGATTCTTGATGGTAATGCGATTAATAGCCCTATAATCAATACAGGGTCTTAATTCGGCACAATCCTTTTTCGGAATGAAAAACATAGGGAAAGAGGCTGGCGAGGTCGAGTGTCTAATAAAGCCAGTTGCAAGGTTATCCTCTATATATGTCTGTAGGTATTTTGTTTCCTTCTCGGTCATAGCATACACTCGGCTACAAGGGATGTCTGCTCCGGGCATCAATTCAATTCGGCAATCGTAGGACCGATGTGGTGGCAAGTTGGTGGCCTGCTGTTTGTCAAACACTGGTAAATAGTCGTTGTATTCCTCCGGAAGGACTACAGCACAACAGAATCTTCCCTGCACACAGGTTGTCGCTAAACATACTGAAGGAGTCATGACAGAAGTATTACCAGGAGAAGCTTCTGGAACACAATGTTCTTTACAATAGTCGGACGACAGAGTAATAGTAGTCGCAGCCCAACTAATGAAGGGATTATGAAGCGTCAGCCATGGCATGCCCAGTATTAGACGAAATTGGGGGGCGTCAATGATGTCAAATTGAATGTATTCTTGATGGTTTTGATTAGTCTGCATTAACATAGAACAGGAATGATACGCCACAGGACCTGAAGACAGAACTGTACCATCAACTGCCTTTACGAGCTCTGGCTTTTCTTTCTTCTCGCAGGCAATTCCGATTCTCATGGCATACTCTTGGTCTATGTAATTTCCGGTAGCTCCTGAATCCACCAAGGCATCTATATCCAAAGCATTTTGTGCGGTAACCCATAAAAGGACCTTGAGATTCATATGTGCTACCGCCGGATGCAAGGTATTGGCAAGGAAAGGTGAGATCGTTTGATTCATATAACCCAAGACAGAGACCTCCTCCTGATTTGGGTTCTCTAGTTTTCCGACGGTTTTTCAGACAGACTCAAGGCCGGAACTCGAGGTTCAAAAGATCTCCCGGATAATGCGTTCCTGGCTCGACATTCCTTTATAAAATGTCCTCCCTTGCTGCAATAGAGGCATAATTTCAAACGTCGTCTCTTATCTTTCTCCTCCTGGGAAAGGGGACCACGTATGCCTCCCATCTGCATAGGTTCTATGCCATCTGCCGCCTTAGGGCGTTCCTCCATTGGACTCCTGAAGCGAGGATAGAAAGGACGATTTTCTCCTTTACTTTTGTCTCCTCTTCGCTCAAGAAGACGATGGTCCAACTGAACTGTTAAATCGATAAGTTCTTCACATGTGTCAGGTAGTTGAACAACTTGGGCAAGAACATCCTTAAGTTCTCCTCTTAAGCCTTGATAGAATAAAGATATCCGTTTTGCAGGAGGCCAGTCGGTTTCAACCACTAGCCGATTAAACGAAGTTATATAGGACAAAATATCCTGAGAGCCTTGACGTAATGTTAACAGTTCCCTGTCAAGGGTCAGCATGTGGGATTTTCTGTCAAAAAGTTTTCGTAATTCTATACAAAAATCAGAAAAGCTGTGCAACACTGGGTCGTTTCTCTCCAGCAAAGGAATGGTCCAACTCGCTGCATTACCACCCATATAGGACATCATGAAAGCTGTCTTGGCGGGATCATCTTGAAACACCCCGGGTTTACAGAGGAAGTGTAATCTACACTGATTAAGGAATGTCTCAAACTTCCTCGGGTCCCCATAAAACCTCTCAGGTGGGGCCAATGGAATACCCATATTTTGCACCACATGTACTGTATGTACCGGATCTACGTGGGTAGAAGTAGAAGGAGGATCCACAGTCTGTGGGGTAAAATATCCACCCCTTCCGCTCCCAATGTAGGTGTATGTGTGGAGGAGACTGGAGGGGGTAAAGTAGCAGGTTTAATATAGGGATTTCCACCTGTACCCTTCCGTGACAACCCGGCTACCTCCCTACGCAATGTACCCACTTCCTTATAGAGGACCTGATTCTCTTCTCTCGAAGTGTGCACTTCCTGCTGCAAAGCTGCCATGCTTTCCACCAGAGAGGACAACACCGGATCTGTATCCATCGCTCAGGCTGGCGAGTATACTTGGGCTTGTCAATCTGTCAAGACTGGCAGCAGCGCAAGCACAATTATCGCCACTAACCTTATCAGACGACCAGCAGGAACAATGTCAGAAGCTATCCCCCCAGTCCGACCAAAACACGACCCCCACAGGGAAAGTAGAACTCTATGTGTGGCGAAGTGCTCAGATTGGAAAAAGGGACGTGGATAAAAGAATAAAGGCAGGATGGATGTCTGGGGATCTCTCCTATCACTGGACTCAAGATTAGTAGACTTCAAATAGGGGATTCCACACTGCAAAAAAGGAAGGGACACAATGATTATTAACGACCCTATTAAGGGATGGGTTGAGTATGTAAAAGGCGATTAATCCTTACTGTACTCACATTAGTGTCACACCACCAAAGCCGGAAATAAATGCAGAGGCTTGCTTGTATTCAACGTGCAAACGATATCATGGAATATCCAAGAAAAAGAATGTGCAACCTCCGTTACACCACCAGTTCAAGCCAGCTGCATGCCACCCTGGAAATCCGTTTCACTGTCTACTGAATAGTTATCTCGTGTGGCTGTCTTGCATTCCGGTATCAAAATGACACGACTCCTGCTTTAAACAAATGTTTGTTTTGAAGATGCAAAAAACAAAGAAATGAAGCGCGACTTCACTTTCAGTCGCGCTCCCGGCTCTTCTCTTCCTACACGGGTTGCTAAATACAAGCAAACCCGACTACGAGGCACCTCGACTAAGTTTTACAAAATCAGAAAGGGTTTTCAAAAAGGTTACTCACGCCGGAGGCGAGCCCGCTCTCCGGTCGGCTCTGACCTTAATCACAGTCACAGTCTTCCACGTTGTTTCCAAAACACAAAAAATAAGGCTCCACAGTTCACGATCACGAAGGCTTCAATCTTCTTGCTGAAATCCGGCGGGGAACACCATCCGCCATCCAAAACGTTCCGGGATTAATTGACAAGCACCTTCCTGTTGGAAAGGAGGTGCTTATGTAAGAACCGCCTCACTCCTCCACTCACCAGCCCCTTAGCATCCTGGTAGTTGTAGTCTTTACGGCTAGGGGCATGTACACTTTTATTACACAAGCCACATAGCTGCTTTGGTGAGTATGACACTAACCCTTTTGTCCATGCTACCGCTACATTTTGGCAGATGTCCTGCATCCCCCAAAATTTGAAAAGGTCATCACTGTCCCCTCTAGGTGACCTTTATATACTCACAGAAGAAATGCATGACCATGGAAAATGCACCAATAATGGTGTTATTCTATAGCTGTAGACTTAACATTGGTGAGCTTATAGATGTTCCCATGGGAGAGCAAACAGTGGCCACGTGGAATGCAAAAAAAAACCAGAATGTCCTAACTCTCTGTATATTTACAGATCAATCTTTCACAACTGATTTTTTCTCACATTTTGAGCACTTAACTTCAGTACCAAAAATGGTGAGGTGTGTGCATATTGGGTGTGAAAGATTCCAGCAACATCTTCATATGTCATTGAATGTAGGGAAAGGAGCTTCTTCATACACATAGAAAAATATTTTACTTGGGAAAATTAAAAGCAAACTTAAGGAGCGTGTATACCTGATCCTAGAGAAATATCTTGTTCACTACTGGAACATTTGATATTTTAGTTTTAGGCATGTAAAATGTAACCTGTGACTTTCAAGATTTCTGTGCATAGACAATGAGATAACTATGAATCTCAAACAATTAGGGCCGGATGTAGGTAGGCAAATACCGGTCGGTTATGGCTGAAAATACTGAATTTTGGCCATTACCGACCGGAATTGGCTTTTTGAGATGTAGGAGCCAAAAATATACCGATTCGGTAAATACGAGTCGGTATTTTTCCAACTCGTAATTTACTGAATTCTTATTTACAGAATTCCTATTTACAGAATTCTAATATACCAAATTCTTATTTACTGAATCGGTAAATAAGAAGTGGTAAAAAATGACCATTGAGGTGTAGGAAACCTCAAAAATACCGAATTTCATGAAATTCGGTATTTAAGAGTCGGTATTTACCATGGAGTGAAAGCAGGTGGTAACCAGGTGCAGGCTATGAAAAAGGACCCAAAATGCAACAGTTTGACCAGAATGGCGGCATTCTACGTCATTGCAAGGCGGCTACGGCTACAGACAGCAGGAGAGAGGGTCTGGAGAAGGGAGGAGCAAGTCTACAGGCAGAGGATTACGCTTTTCCAACTCACTGAGCCAGAGATATTGCAAAGGTACAGGCTTCACCCGCACACCATCCTGGACTTGATCAGGGACCTGCACCCACTCCTGGAGCACCCAACACCAAGGGCGCACGCCATCCCTCCCCATGTGCAGGTGCTTTGTAGCATACACCTGCTTGCATCTGGGAGTTACCAGAGTGTGATTGCTGCAGTAGGTGGGGTGTCCCAGAGCTGCCTGTCCTTTTTTTTCAGGAAGTTCCTGGAGGCCATGATGCAGAGAATGCATCATTACATTAGCTTCCTTGACACACATGCGGAACTGGTGAAGACCAAAATTGATTTCTATCATCTGGCACACTTACCTCACGTCATAGGCTGTATAGATGGCACTCACATCCCAATCTGCCCACCTGCAGCCACAGAATACATATACAGGAACCGGAAGTCAACACACTCAATCAATGTGCAGGTGATATGCAACGCTGGCAACATCATAACAGACATTGTGGCTAAATTCCCTGGGAGCACCCATGACATATTCCAGTACAGTGGCATCTACACACGTCTTGTTGCTGGAGATTTTGGGGAAGGATACCTGCTAGGTAACTAACTGTGACACACCCTGATAGTTACTGCACATGAATGTATAATGAGTATGTAACTGATGGCACTCTCTTTTCCACCTAGGCGATACCGCTTATGCTGTGCGGTCCTTTGTGCTCACCCTCTACCTTAATCCATCTACCAGGAGTGAGAGGCGTTATAATGTAGCACACAGAGCAACATGCAGCGTTGTAGAACGCACATTTAGACTTCTAAAAAGCAGGTTCCCCTGCCTCCACAAGAGCGGAGGTGCACGGCAGTACACTCCTATCATCTGCTGTAAGATCATTGCGACCTGTGCCATGCTACACAACCTTGCCACCAAGAAAGGCACAGAAGTGGAAATGACATATCATGAGGACATTGATGATGGAACTGAACAGCCAGAGCCCAAGCAGCAGGAGCAGCGCAAGCCAAAATGGGAGACTGAGAAGGGCAGAGATCACACGCAGCTATTTTTAAGTAAGTAAGAAGACACAGCTAGGCTTTGCATTTGAAAGACGTAGTTTAATGTGCACTATGCCAATTTACTTATAGCACACCATGCTACTTCAAAGTCTGAATACCCCACTGGGTGGTCACCGGTTACCTCACCGTGACATGTCTTGTGGGTTGTGGGCATCATCAATGGTTGCGCCCACGCACAACAGTGCGGGATGCACGAGGCTGGGTGGCAAAAGTGGCAGTGGAGCCTGCTTCTTCGAATGTCAGGAATGGGAGTGCTACAGCTACTCCTGCTGGTGGAGTCTTCAGTGTCCCCGACACCTGTGTCCCCAGCAGTGGCTGCCTGGTTTGTTAGTAATAGTTCCATGGCAGAGGTAACTCTCCCCATCCCCCTTGAAAAATCAGTGCAGCAGTGCACAATGCCATCTTGCATGGCGACAGAGCGCCGACATAGCAGGGAGGTTGATGTGGCAAGCCGGTTCATGGCCTTGGTGTGTTGCCGCATGCACTGTCGATCCTGGCGCCTCTCTGTGTGATCAGAATCTAGTTTCTCACAGAGAGCAATCATGCACTGGGACATGTCCCTCATTCCCTCTGCCATGGACTTCATGCTCTCTGCCATGGAGCCAATCCCCCAGTCAATGTTGCCCATCCTGGTATTCAAGTTGCACACTTGTCTATGTACTGCTAATATGTCCTTTGCTTGCAGGCGCTGCACTTTGACCATAGTGGCCTCAAGACCACAGAAGACCCCCTCTCCATCCTGGGCATCGCCTCTCTCTGGTACCCTTTGGCGTCTGGCACCGGTACGCACTCCTCCAGATGCAGTCTGCTGCCCAGCGTTGTCTTCCTCAAGAGGATCTGTTTGTGTGTCACCCTTCCCATCATCCTCATCAGGCGTCTCCAGAATCCTGAGAGGGGGAAAATCATCTCTGTAAACGGCACGGGGTGTCCGTGCCACAAAGGAGTTGCACAGCCATATGCACAAATGTAAATGATATTCACACATATTCCATATTTCTCCAAATTCATCCAATTTTTATTCCAAGTTTTTTTCAAGTTCTTTTCCAATGTTTACTCGTTTTTTCACCATCACGTCAAAGACACGAAGTTTTCATATTTTTATGCGTCTTAATACTCTGAGAGTGCCCATCCGGGCTTAATCACAGGCAATTGCTTAAAACTTCATGGTTCCAGAACAATCCATTCTACCCAATGCATTTCGGTCCACATGACCTTCTTCGGGGGTATCTACAATATTAAAAGCATGTTTTAATAAACGCTCCATTTATACGAAAAATGCTCCAACAAACATTTAGCCCAAGTGTCCCTCCCCATTAATCAATGCTGTAACTAAATAAGGTGTATTGACTCTTACGCGCGCTGTTATCTCCCCCGTCCTGCAGTCTTTAAACACCCATAGGGACTGACCCGTTTCACATGATCACAATGTGCCCTCTCGGTAAACCTCGCGCTCAAAACCAATTTAATTAAATCAAAATATCCAATCTACTGAAGTGTAACCCACGTCTACCTTCCTGAACCCACAGTCAATCCTTGTACATACCTGCTCAGACGTTCTGAGTGTTAAACCACCTAACTTTCCTCATCTCCCTTCGACTGCAAGCTAAGTTTTCCTACTCTCTACGTAACGGTTTATAACCTTCTCCACCCACCTGTCTTCGTTTCTTCATCACGTGGTTCGTCTGCCTCACCGTGTTTCTTAAAGTGCACCTTCCCCCCTCCCAAGATATCCAATATTAACAGTCACCGCTTTCCCTGTGTTCATTCATCAACTTGAAAATAAACTAACAGTGAACAATATAAATCACCGCTGAAATTATCAAATGAATTATAAGAATGGCAAATGAAAACATATTTGTGACATTATAGCTCTAAATGTCCACTTGAAACCAACGTCCATTGCAACAATCTTCCAAATGTTGCTCCTTAATGTTCGGAGAAAGCGTCTTTGACGTGTATACTTCTGTTGTACCAATTTTAATCTGTATCAAATTTTCAGCGGGGTGCTCTAACAGGGTTAGGGACATGATTAATGAAACTGCACTGTAAGGAGTCCTGCAGCACACCCTTTACTTTGTCATTATTAAACTCAATGTTTCTTTCCATGTTTTCTCAATTTTAGCGTGCAGCACTCCATAATGCTCCGTCCCAAACAAGGAGCAACATTTGGAAGATTGTTGCAATGGACGTTGGTTTCAAGTGGACATTTAGAGCAATAATGTCACAAATATGTTTTCATTTGCCATTCTTATAATTCATTTGATAATTTCAGCGGTGATTTATATCGCGCAATAACTACACTCCACGCTGTTACTTGAAGCGTAAAAGGCCATTTATTAGGACAAGGTTGCAATCATTTTAGACTTATTAACAGTACATCAATACATGAAATATACATTTCCATAATCATTTAGACTTATGAACAGTACCTCAATGCATGAAATATACATTTCCATCCCATACCCACGCATTCTCCTTTCTGCCTTTCCAAAACCATCTCACCTGTTTGACTCTTCACCCATTCACTCGATAACCTCCTTCCTTTCCCCATTCTCACCTTCACTTGCCCTCCAAGCATCCTCTGTTGACTTTGCCTTTATTGCTCATTGCCTCCCATGCCCCACTATCAGTCACCTGTGTACCGTTTTCCCCCCACCCGAGGGGTGGATCTGCCCGTATGTGACTCCCCACCCCTCCAAAGTACCGTACCGCCTCTGCTCTGCAACCTGCCCTAAACTGGCACCCCAACCCTTGAAACACCCCCGGTCCTTCCCTAAAACCTGCAGGGTGGGCGGGTGGACGAAATTAACTACACCCTCCTGGTGGTGCTCAGGTGTCAGGAAGAGGCCGGATCTTCCTCTCCTGACACCTTATATGCCCTCCCCAATCCCACCCCTTCCTTTAACCCCTGTAGTCCCGCCCTCACCTTGTCCTTCCGCATTGCGCTAAAACCCCGGGGGAAGACTGGTCTGCGACCTTCGCTTCCCCCGGGGGCCACATCGCGCAATAACTACACTCCACGCTGTTACTTGAAGCGTAAAAGGCCATTTATTAGGACAAGGTTGCAATCATTTCAGACTTATTAACAGTACATCAATACATGAAATATACATTTCCATAATCATTTAGACTTATGAACAGTACCTCAATGCATGAAATATACATTTCCATCCCATACCCACGCATTCTCCTTTCTGCCTTTCCAAAACCATCTCACCTGTTTGACTCTTCACCCATTCACTCGATAACCTCCTTCCTTTCCCCATTCTCACCTTCACTTGCCCTCCAAGCATCCTCTGTTGACTTTGCCTTTATTGCTCATTGCCTCCCATGCCCCACTATCAGTCACCTGTGTACCGTTTTCCCCCCACCCGAGGGGTGGATCTGCCTGTATGTGACTCCCCACCCCTCCAAAGTACCGCCACCCAGGGAACCCCCGGAGGGCGGTTACCTGCCCCACCCCCCCCTGTCCTGCGCACCTTTCGCCTCCTGCCAGCGACCCTACAGCCTCCCAGCGAATGACAATCCACCACCTACCCCTGCGACCTGCAGCAAAGCACCACTCTCGTTGCCGACGTGAATCGCGAAAGGTGCCCTTACCAGAAGGGGCCCACGCGCCCGTCCTTCCCGTGCCGAAAGGCAGCCTCCCACAGCAGCACCCGGTGAACGACCGTCCACCCAACATGCGTCCCCTGCAAGGCAGGAACGTCCCCAGGACAAAAACCCCACCACGAATGTTGGTCGCAATGCAGTGAGATTCCATCACTCCCACCTGCGTCTGTGAGTCGGGCAAGCAAACCCCGCCTAGGGCCTTCCCCAGCCGGAAAAAAAAGGCACTCCCCACAACTCAGTGAACAGCCATCCACCACCTGGACCAACCCCCAAATAGACCAGCCACATGTCTGGTCCCAATCCCGTGAACCGAAAACGTTCCCCCCCCCCCCGTGGCGAACGGCCATCCACCACCAGGCCTGCTTCCACCACCCATACTCATGTCCAGCAGGACAAGCGACCGCTCCGGACCACTCATCGTCCATCCAATGTGCCCCCATCCTGAGGTGAACGACCATCCACCCCTGGCTCCACCATCCATCACCCCACCAGCAACCAATGAACTATTCTGACCGCCCTTGGCCCATAAAAGGAGCCCCCCCCAAAAGCCGAGGCACATGCCATCATACGTCCCCCCCCCATATGTAAGTGCATCCCTTCTATACAGAAGGAGTAGCCCGAAAAGCTCATGAAGACAAAGAAGCATCCAAGAGTGTGACACGAACATCAAATGCACAAGTGATGCCAATGAAAACAACTGTGCACGTAGGTAATCAGAAACCCCCCCCCCTGTTTCCCTCACGTCATCCTGGATATCTACGCGAGTCGTACAGTTCCCCCCCTCGCGGTGAACGACCGTCCACCACGCGTCCTCGGCTCACAAAGACCACCACCGGTCCGGGCCATACCTCAGGCACCCAAGGTGCCCCCTCACTGTTTCCGAGGTGAACGACCATCCACCCCATACACCCCCATCCTTTGCCTCCCTCGGCAACCAATAGCATCCGTAGACCGCTCACGGGCCAAAAAAGGAATCCCCCATCAAACCAAATTGATCTTGTTAATAACTGAAATCCTGCACGGTCATGCACACCTCATCTCTTATCTCCCCCTGCGTCGGATAATGCACCGTGGCACCCACCACACTCAGTGAACGACCATTCACCAATCCGTGCCTGCAGTCCGTACCCAAAATGGTCTCCGACCAATCCTGGCCATGCTAGGCGCCCCCCCCTCCCGTGGACGACCATCCACTGCCTGTACCATCACCCCCATGGACATGAGCAACAATCCCCACCATTCTTGGACCATGACAGGCGGCTCCCTTTGACCAAAGGCCCCCACCAGCAAGTAACACCGGACCGTTTCCATCACCCAAAACGTCATGTCTTGGACCTCCAAACCCTCAGCCGCCAAACTGTCTCCCCCAAGCACAAACCCTGCGCCCGACCAGGACGCCCCATGTTCCGTTCCTTGGAAACTTCTCCCCTGCCAAGCACCTCATTATATTGCCAGCTGGACACATCCCAGCAACCATTCCCCTGCATGTGTCCCCAAATCAAGGCAACCGTACATCCCTTGCGCCGTATGGCAAACATAATGGCACCAACACCTTCCAATGTCCTTCGCCCCAGTCTCCTACCGTCCACCACCCAATCATCGGGGAACCTGCCCCAAAAACATCCACACCCCCGCTAGCGCACCTCTTGTGTAGATCACCTGCTGGGAGAAACACCCCCCCCCAGCTCCTTCAGGCGACACACCTGGTTCCCGTCTTACCTCCTGACCCCTTGGTAGAAAGAAAAAGTAGACCCACAAGAAAGACATGGTGATCCCCCAGCCCCCTTACGGCTTATTCACATAACATAAGGAAGCAGGTATGAAAATTGCTGCCCGCGCCAAACAGAAAGCAGACCCGGCAAGACTCCCAGAATCATGTACAAGACACTCTTACAATCCGTACAGACTACTTCGTATAGTCCTGAGATATGCAACCCTGGAGCCAGTTCTGGAATTACCAAAATAATCTACAAAGTAATCTACTGTGTTCATATAAGGAAATCCACGGAGCCCAATGCTAAAGTGTGTACAGAGTTGTGATGCCTACTCCAACCCCTGTACCTACTGTCTTTACAAAGTGTATTGGCTTACTGCAAATAACTCTTCTGAGACCTCCCAGAGTGCGAACAGTATATTTGATACCAGCTGGGTCCAGAAAGAAACAACTCTATTTCCGATAAACAAACCATTGGCCTGGAGTCCAGACTGTATGCGAAACAGTCTGCTGACTGAGTGTGCACAACACACGCTTACACTGTCCTCTGGTACTGCCTTACCGCTTGACCAAGCTACAGCTCAGAGAGTAAGGTTACACCTGGCCTTAACCTCCCTTATCTCTGGGATTTCTGGACCCTATGCACACCGCACCTCATTCAGGTCCAGTACTCTCACACAACCCATGACTCAGAATATAGACTCACTTGGAATCCGAATGCACGATATTCGATTTGTGAAACTTACATGGGTGTATTGCCACCGGAAGTTGGGGCAGTAACCCCAAAGGAAACATGTTGGAGAGCAGAATCTGATGATCAATAAAGACGCCAGTATATGTCGGTCTTATCATATCCCAGTTGCTGTGTTTTGAAAGACAAAGGTGAAATGCCAGGCTATTATAGAGGTCAAAATTTCCGCAGGTTGGTTCTCATCCTTCTAACAAGTACCCTTGCGCTCACTTTTCCGTATCTCACTGCAAAGGTAGAGACTTTTCAAAAAGGAAAGTCACACATAATCTTGCTAGACTGCACTGAGTTGAAAGGAAAGTCGTGGGACGTCAGATTTTATCTCAACCACAAAAGGAACTACAGAAATATTTCAGAATACGGCAGCAGTTAAGAAAGCACAAATGCCAACCCACCAAGTCCTGAAAACGAAAACCTCTGAACCGCCGGCATAGCCCTGTACAATCATCCCCCTGCCCGTGTGTGAGAAGCCCCCCGACCACCCCCCCCTTATGCGCATCCGCTAAGTCAAGATGGGCAGCAGTCCTCCACCTACATGGTACACCCAAACCTGGCCAACACCCCAGGAGCATCCAGCCCCCGCCTCTACCTTCTCCACTCCACCCTGGCGCCCACGTGACGCCGCCACGCCGGCCCGCCCGTCTAGGGGAGGGCAGCGTTGTATACCGCGGAGGACTCCCCGGGGTATAAACATCCACCCCAGAGCCACTACCAACCCGAACAACCAAATGCCATGTCACCGAAGGACCATATGGAAGCCGACCGGCCATCCCTGTCAACCCTGCTGTTGCAATATCCACTGTGAAACTCGCCACCCACCTGGGTCCCGTCAGTACCCCATCCACAGCAGTACTGGTATCCCCCAGGACACCCCCACTCCTGCAGCTCCCCGCAGCAGAAGCGCCATGGTCCCCGCGGATCATACCTTATCCCCAGGCCCCAGCCACAAACGTGTACCTAAAGGTGCTCCAGCACAACGCCCCTCCCTCCTGGGCGCCATGCCCATCTCGGCTGTGCCCGCGGATCCTACCACGGCCGCCCTTGACCCCCGCAACCATAAAGAAACCGCCCAGCCACCATTTACCTCCCTGAAACCACCAAACGGCCCCCAGCCCCGCCCACACAAACTTCCAAGCGACCCAACATCCCCACCACACAACACCCACAGAGCCCACAACACCCACAACTCTCTTCACCATCCCACCCACCGACCCCCAGCACTGCTATCACAAACACACCGACTCTCACACCGCACAAACCGAACAGGTCACACCATACATAAGTAAACATTGCATGGATAAAAACGTTGCATTGGACGCTGCGCGAATCCCCCGGCGGAGGGCAGGCCGCCGCGGACCCCCCTACTGCTTCGGACAAGCGTTAGGAGGCCGTAGTGCGCCCCACTGGTGTCACACCTGCTGCCAAGCCGGACCGCCATCCTCAGTTCGCCTCCTCCACCTGGTCGCCAAAACCAGGTGAGCCCAAACACCACCGGGCCTCATGCCGTCATGGCCGTCCCTCACACGTGACCCCGATACCCTACACACTGCCGCCTACCAACTCCCCAGGGGCCCGGTCCCGGCCCCCCCCAGCCATCAGCAGTGCCCAGTGACCCAACCCGAATAGCGCAGGCTCCCCGTAGGGGCGGGCCCACGCCCCCCACCTCGCTGCAGATAAAACAGGGGGGGGGGAGGGAGAGAGTGCCAGCGAGACCGCAGCCAGCTCCGGGCGACGTCGTAACATGCGACGCCCCGCCCCACTGCCCTACCCCTATTCTGAAATGCCCGCCAACTGAGGCCCGCCCGTCATAAGGAAGGGGAGCCCTTGAAAGGCCAGAAGCAGCTATGCCCCCCCCCGAGGCATCCCAGGGAGCCCCCCCTCAGGACCGCAGGCAAAGCCAGGACACCCGCCCCCCCCCCCCCTCGCTGCGGGGCCCCCATCAGCCCCGCACCGGCCACATGCTCGCCCCCCCCTCCCCCTCGCGGAATACCGGCAGCGCACCCAGAACGAGGGAAAGCCTCAGATGAAGGAAAACCAGGCGCGCGGGGCGCAGAGCCCCTCCCGCTCCCGACAGGGTGTCCCCTCACCAACAGCCAGCCCCGACGGGCACCGCAGGAGCCACTTCCCAGGCAAGACCCCGCTGCCGCACCCGGCCGGTCCAAACGCGCTACACTTACTACTCGGGGAAAACCCCCCTCCAGGCCAGGGGCCGCGCCTGCTGGACACGCCCGCCGAGGCCTCTCCACCCGGCCAGTCCGAGCTCCGCCGTCTCCTCGGGGCGAAATCCCGGCCGTGCTGCAAGACTCCCCAGGGCATCCCTAAGTAGTTACACAACGGGATGGTAACACTATCAGGGCAGCCGATCGACAAATCGGCCCCCCCTCAAAACCCCCGCTGCTCAACCACGAAATTAACTACACCCTCCCGGTGGTGCTCAGGTGTCAGGAAGAGGCCGGCTCTTCCTCTCCTGACACCTTATATGCCCTCCCCAATCCCACCCCTTCCTTTAACCCCTGTAGTCCCGCCCTCACCTTGTCCTTCCGCATTGCGCGAAAACCCCGGGGGAAGACTGGTCTGCGACCTTCGCTTCCCCCGGGGGCCACATTGTTCACTGTTAGTTTATTTTCAAGTTGATGAATGAACACAGGGAAAGCGGTGACTGTTAATATTGGATATCTTGGGAGGGGGGAAGGTGCACTTTAAGAAACACGGTGAGGCAGACGAACCACGTGATGAAGAAACGAAGACAGGTGGGTGGAGAAGGTTATAAACCGTTACGTAGAGAGTAGGAAAACTTAGCTTGCAGTCGAAGGGAGATGAGGAAAGTTAGGTGGTTTAACACTCAGAACGTCTGAGCAGGTATGTACAAGGATTGACTGTGGGTTCAGGAAGGTAGACGTGGGTTACACTTCAGTAGATTGGATATTTTGATTTAATTAAATTGGTTTTGAGCGCGAGGTTTACCGAGAGGGCACATTGTGATCATGTGAAACGGGTCAGTCCCTATGGGTGTTTAAAGACTGCAGGACGGGGGAGATAACAGCGCGCGTAAGAGTCAATACACCTTATTTAGTTACAGCATTGATTAATGGGGAGGGACACTTGGGCTAAATGTTTGTTGGAGCATTTTTCGTATGAATGGAGCATTTATTAAAACATGCTTTTAATATTGTAGATACCCCCTAAGAAGGTCATGTGGACCGAAATGCATTGGGTAGAATGGATTGTTCTGGAACCATGAAGTTTTAAGCAATTGCCTGTGATTAAGCCTGGATGGGCACTCTCAGAGTATTAAGACGCATAAAAATATGAAAACTTCGTGTCTTTGACGTGATGGTGAAAAAACGAGTAAACATTGGAAAAGAACTTGAAAAAAACTTGGAATAAAAATTGGATGAATTTGGAGAAAATATGGAATATGTGTGAATATCATTTACATTTGTGCATATGGTTGTGCAACTCCTTTGTGGCACGGACACCCCGTGCCGTTTACAGAGCTGATTAATTCAGGTGCTTGTTTGGGACGGAGCATTACGGAGTGCTGCACGCTAAAATTGAGAAAACATGGAAAGAAACATTGAGTTTAATAATGACAAAGTAAAGGGTGTGCTGCAGGACTCCTTACAGTGCAGGGGGAAAATCATGCCTCCTTGGCCTTACCAGTTCAGATGACACTGAAGTTGGTGTTTGGGAGAGTGCTGGTAGTTCCAACTGTTGTGAGCCAAACCGCAGAGGTGACAGAGGCTGTGGTGTGGTGGGTCGCTCTGGTGTTGTTGCTGCCTGCGCTGTGGGTGTGGGTGGCAGAACAGTGCTTTGCCCTGCACTTATGGCTGCGTCCTCACTCCTCTCCGTTGCCCTCTCCTCCCTTTCCTGCGCTGTACTGCGCGATGACTCTCCTGTGGACAGATATGAACATTGGCTCAGTGATGATGTATACCTGTGTGTCATTACTAAATCACATTCCTGTCACACAATTGCATAGTCCTCAACTGCTTATGGATGTAGTGTGTGGCATGCCTTGCTGTTTTCTGTGATTTATGTATTGATGTATGTTTCTATGACTACGTCTCCCATGATGCATTGCAAGTAAATCCTGTAACCTGTACTGGAGTGTGATACACACAACCACATTGGGGAAGGGGGACAGGGAAGGGGGTGGGGATTGATGTCCATGCAGCTTACCTTGTTTTTTGCAGCTCTGGTTGAGCTGTCAGCATCCTCTATCCCATGGACACTCTCTGGCTCCAGGATGGACTCCACCATCAGCTCCAGGTCTGTTAGTGCAGGTGCACGGTTTTTTCCTTCACCTGTGGCACCTGCTTCTTTTTTCGGGTCTGCCAGCTTCTTTTTGGTTATGATCCGAAGACCATACCACCTTTTTTTAAGGTCATCAATGTCCCTGGTTGTGACCCCGATTGGCAATCGCCTTGGACTGGATCCCCAGCCAGGTGTTCCTTTTAACAGACTCTGCAACATGCAGAGACTGTTTGCCACAGAGCTGGGTGTGGTGTCTCACTACCTCCTCCACCAGCACCTGCAGTTCAGTTTCTTTTCCGCTCAGCTCCATCCTTCTGGGCATCCTGGGACTCCATTGTGCAGCTCAGCTCAGCTTTGGGCAGCCTATATCTTAGTGTCTCACTGCTCTCAATGCTGTTCAGTTGCTCTGCACCTGCATGGGTGTGGCCACTACCTGGTAGTGTGGTGGGGTAGATGCACTTGATTGGTTGGTTCCTCTGTTGCTTTGTTGTGGGGTGTGGTGAGTGTTCCTGATTGGTTGACAGGCTCAATTGGGTGTATTTTGTATTTCTGATTCGGTAATACCGATTCGGTAATTCCTTTTCATTCCTATGGGCCTCAAAGCCCATAGGAATGAATTGGAATGACCGAATCGGTAAATACCAAATCGGTAAATACCGAATTGGACAATCCGAATTTTACCGAATCAATATTTTTTACCGAATTGTTTCCTACATCCCATTTTCCAGAACTAAAATACCGAATCGGTAAAATTCGGTATTATAGAGTCGGTAAAATGTGATTACCTACATCCGGCTCTTTACTTAAATCATAGATGAATCCCTACATTGAAGAAAATAAATATTTTCATAGGAAATGCATGAATTTGGAACTATTATATATATATGTATTCCCTTGACCCATGTTTAGGTCCTTAAATTCTTCCTTATTATTCACACTCGTTTTGTGTATGAATGCATTATGAATCATTTCCAACTGTACGTCTGATTTGGATATGGAACAAGCATTTGCAATGCAGTAGATTTGGCAAGCCTGCATTTTTTTCATATGTTTGAACCATATCTGAAAGGCATTAAAAAGGTAAATGTAATAAAAAGTAAAAATGCCAGCTAAATGTGGTGTACATGTTTTTAAAAAAGAGTCAAAATGACTCATTGAAAAAAATCAATGTAAACATACATAAAATTAAAGCTGCGATGAAACTGTGGAATGAACTACCAGTCTTGGGACTGTAGCGGTCTACTTTTTAGGAGGATGTGCACCAGTGAAGAAGTGGCTTTTTGTCTTTCACAATGAAGATAACCAATGGCTGTAGTTGCCTGATCCATTTCCCCATCCTATCTGCTGTGGTGGATTGAAGCAAATGTGAATGACAACTGAGCAGACCAATGGATGAGTAAGGGTGACCCGAAGCCTCTGTATATACATATATTCATATTTTATTATATTGTGCGGAACAGCTAAAACTGTGTCCAGACAAGACCTAAAAATGTAGTGAATCTTGCTAACAAGTATTAGTCACTCACTCATTGCATTTTAGAAGATTGTTTTAACAGTGCCATATCAACACCCCTTTTTGAAAAAAGAAAAAACCCAGCTGCTAGGAGGTGATAGTGGTAAACCAGACTTTCTCAGTTTTGTTTGCTTTTTTATTGAACCTATGTCTAGCTTGGAAGCTTAAACCGATTTATGTGAGTAGGACGCCTGGGGCCAGAATAATCAATGTATTGCGCAGTCCATGTGTCAGACATGGTGTCGAATGGGCAACGCAATACTAAAGTCAGATTTACCAAGCAATGTAAGGCCACCTTGCATGCCCCTGCGTTGCTTGGTAAGCCTGAGTAAAGCAAGGCAGCGCAAGTTACTGCTTTGCATTACTCTGATCTGGGAAGACGTTCCGTGGGCTGCGCGTGGGTGTTCCCACGCACCCACACGAGAATTTTGGCACATTCCAAGATCTACCAAAACTGCTATACCTGGGGATGCATCAAAATGCTACTTCTTCTGAGGGGAGGCACAATAAGGAGAAATATCTTTATTTTATCTCTAATTCTTTTTTATGCAAGAAAGTGTCCCTTTCTGCACAAAAACAATCCTGCCTGCAACGCAGACACCCTTGTACCATGGCGCAAGGATGCATGTGTTGGCGCTAGGCAGCGAGTTTTACACCACTGCAGGCAGAGAGCAGAAATGCGTCATATATTGGTAAATATGGCGCATTCCTGCACACTCCCTTTCACTAAGGACAGCACAGCACGTTGTCTTGCAACACTGCGTTACTTAAAATATTGATACATTTGGTCCCAAGTTTGCAGTTTTAATGTTTAGGAGAAATTGACCATAGAAAGTCAATTTCTGCAACTTAACTTAACGCATATGACTGGAATTATTGAAATCTTTGCATTGTAACTCATCTTGGCAAGCCAACCTGTTTCCAAAATGTTAGGATTTTTTTTATTTCATTTTACCAACATTTTAAAAAGCCACGTAATAATGACATTCTCAAACATGGCTACACTGCCATCATACACATGGTCATTGTTAGAACAAGCAAGCACTTTCGAGGCGCAGCGAGGTGCAAAAAATGCATCTTCCTCGCCATTGCCTCATCGTACGGGGACCATCCATCGCCAAGTGAACACAATCACATTTCACTGATTTTTTTCACACTGATGTAACTACATTGTTTTTAAAGTTATACACGTTTCTAGTTAAAGCAATTACATTTTGAGCTTCACAGGAAATCAAACGTGAAAAACCAACTACACGGTTGTCATCCGTGGTGCTTCTGCCCTCTCTCCAGGGGGTGGGCAACAGTGTTTGAAATGTTGAGTGAGAGGGAAGTAGTTGCTTTGATTGTTGGTGGTTAATGGGGCCTTCTGTTGACAAAGTGGCGACTTCCTGAGATTGCTAATGTTTTACCTCTTCCTTTCCACTAATATGTTTCTGTAATTGCTTTGTGACTCCTCCCATCCAAAGCTGATTCAAATCCGCCCCCTACACCCCTCTTCTACAATCTTCACCCTCACAGTTTATAGTGCTGTTATACCAACAGAGTACGGCCTTTTATTTTAGCTCTTCAAACATTTATTCCAAGTCTTTCAGGCCTGCTGTACTGACCGAGTCCCCTTATTGTCTTCACAGCTTGCAAGGGACAGACGGTCTGGAGCCAGTTCAGATGCACGCGAGCCACTAAAGCAGCAAACTGCGAAATAAAAAGCCACCGCAAGGACAGGCCTACGCCGGGATACAGGCGCAGCATTTCAACCCACGTGATGGAAATATGCACGGTTTGTGTGCCACTGCTTCTAAACGAGGATCAATGAAACATCCCAGCAGCAGAAAGAGGCCAGGCTAATTGAAATAAGTAATTGCATATCTACTCCTTATTGCTGGCCCTGCAGATAGGGAATATAGAATGTGATAAATGAAAAGGTTCCAAAATTGGGTGAAACGTTTGCTCACTTTAGGAGCAGGGGTCAGCAAGCTTCGATCACGTTATTACAACAAAACTAGCTTTACAGAGAGAAAACACAGAGACTTTCTTTAATGTTAAATGTTTTGCTGTCCAAATAATTAGTGAAAAACGCATATCAAAAATCTAAATGATTTTGGAACAATAAATCCTGTATCCTCATAGGACTACCACCCGCACCTGTACACTGCATACCTTCTCCCTTATGTGGGCTCGTTTATAGCCCTTAACTATTGCTGGTATAGTGGACTCTATTTTAAATGGCTGGAAACTGAAATCCTACATATCTATGTCCCCCGCAACTAGGCCATATTTAAAATTCAGTTTTGCCACCCAACTCAGGCGATGTCTTCAATCAATTGGTATCTATATCTATACTACTATTATAAAGGAAGAACTTTGCATGTTTGAGGCGGTTAAACTCGGGAACCACAGTGCCAATCCACACACCGGATACATCATTGTAATTGTCATGGTGTGCAGATGGACATAGGCTATATAAAGTATAAAAATATGCGTTATTTAAAAAATGAACATTACAAAAAAAAGTAGTCCCTTCAAAGTAGCTTCCTTTCAATAGGAAAGATAATGCTTTAACAGCTGCATTTAGGACCATCCAAAAATCAACCAGTGACCTAACATACCAACCTCCCCTTAAGGTGATATCTGCCAAATTGTTACCCTCTCTAACATATGGCAGTGAGGCCCTAAATGGAAAAGACGCTGTCGTCATCAAGAATGTTATCTCAAAAACTTTTAGATCTCTTTTCCATCTCCCTAACAATGCATCGCAAGCTCAGATTAGGCTTGAATTTGGTTTGAACAATCAGCTCTACGTACGAAAGGGCCATGCAATCAAAGTTTGGAATAGAGTGAAAAATGACCCAGACAATTTAATGTCCCAGTTACTGTGGAAAGAAATTAAAGGAAATAAGAAATCATCTGCCTGGAAATATCTGGCCACAGCTCTGGACGAATTAGATCTTAAGGAGATCAGGGACTCTGCAATAACCCAGGAATCATTTAAGAAACAACTGATCACCTATCATTAATAAGCAACAAGGCCATCTTAGTCAAAAGAAAGAATGCATGGTCCATAATAAATGACTACTCAAAAAAGATGGTTCAGCAATATCTTGACAAGGCATGGTCATTGAAAAGTAAACAGACTTTTATTAAAGCAAGATTTGGAGTATGGCCGGGCCAAACCTATGCACCACCGTGGAAGAAACTTGAAGGCACCAAATTGTGTAGGCTTTGTAACTCTGGTGAGGAAAATATTATACATCTCTTGTGTCTCTGTCCTGAACTAAAAAAAGAAAGACTAATTATATTAAAAAGACTATTTAACGAAAGAGAGATAAGGACATGTAGACAGGCATTGATTCATTGTCTCTGTCCAGATGGCATACTCATCAATTCTGCTTTGACAACTTTTTTTGCAAAAGTATGGGAAAAATTAGAACTGCATGAAACTAACTGTAAACTAAGAATGATTACTTTTCTTTTAAAGTTTTAAACAAATGAATTTTATTTCAAACTCTTTTGTACTAAAGATGTATCTCATTTTAGGGACTTATTGCTATCCAAAATGTACATAATGGAGTACTTTATGAATTCTGCTTTTTGTAAAGATTTTAACTAATCATACAATAAAGGTAATTTGAATTATTAGACCTGCAGAACTCATTGCATCACCAAGTAAATTAGCATTTTAAAACATTACATAGGTCCATGATATTTAAAGTTCGGCCCGGGGTCTTCATGCAGCCTTCCTGACCTTAACATGCGGCCTCCTGAGCAGCAGCAGCCCTGAGCTGCTGTTTACGCGACTCAGTAACATACATTTTTTTTAAAAAAAAAATTGGTCCCCATAAAAAAATGGACCCCTAAGCAGGCCAAACCCTCGCCTTCTTGGTACTCAGACAAACTTAAATCTCAGAAACTGGTCTGTAAAAAATTTGAACGGGCATGAAGGAAAGATTATAAAAACACTGATAAAGAAATGTATAAGCACAGTCTCAAATGCTATAAAGAACTGTTGCAGGAAACCAAAAATAATTTCTATTCCCACGGAATCCTCCAAGCGAAGTCCAACGCCAAATAATTATTTAAAACGGTTAAAAAAATTGCCTCACCTAACACTCGTAAGATTGCAAGTAGCCCAGAACTGTGTAATAAATTGGCCACTTTCTTCCAACATAAGGTGGAATGCATATTTTCCACATTCTCGCCAGCTCAGAAGGGAGAAGGAATACACTCCAGGAAATGGTCCAGACAGAAACCAATATTGGGCCTGTCTTTGATCATTTCTTACCACTAGAAAGATCAGTAACCAGTAAACTCCTGAATTCCATATGTCCAGGCTCCCCCACAGACCCTTGCCCAGTCTCTATTTTGAAAACTATTGAAAGTTATAGGATCCACCCTAAACCCCCTGATCAATAATATTTTTGCTTCCAGGTTTTTCCCAAAGGAGTGCAAGAGGGCTTCTATTCTTCCACTGCAGTAAAACCAACAATGGATCCCACAGACCCGAGGAGTTACAGGCCAATTTTGTGACTTCCACTGCCAGCAAAAATCACTGAGAAAGCAATAAATATCCAGCTTAGCACTTATCTCCAAACCAATAATTTACTTGATCCAACACAATATGGTTTCAGAGCTGAACATAGCACGGAACTGGCCCTAATTAAATCTTTAGAAGAAGTAAGTGAGGCGTTGAATGGTGGAAGACTATACTGATTTTGTTAGACTTATCAGCAGCCTTCGACACGGTTCATCACATGGCTTTGATGGACCGATTGTCAGAGGTAGGAGTACAAGGTGTGGCTTGGAAACTACTGCAATCCTTTCTCTCTGATAGAACACAGACTGTCAACTTGGATAATAATAAATCCCATCCGTTCTGCCTTCCATGTGGGGTCCCCAGGGGTCCTCACTGAGCCCAACGCTTTTCAATATTTATATGATATCGTTGGCGGGCCTAAAAAGAACTTACAGCCTACAGGTAACCCCGTACGCCAATGACACCCAAATAGTGTTATCCTTTAACGATGGTGTGAAAAAGAAGCAGAAGTGCACTTTCATGACTGCATGAAGGGGATAGCAAGATGGATGGCATCGAATTGTTTAAAATTAAATTCCAGCAAATCCGAGATCATTGTACTTTGGAAAAAATCCTGATGTATTATAATAATAATAATAATAGGGAGCTTATAAAGCGCCTGGTTACGCATACCGGCGTGTCCCCGCGCTGTAGTGAGTGTGAAATCCCAATAGCCCCCTACTGTGCATCAGGCGCCCAAGGATTTTATTGAAGGTGTTTTGAGCTTTCTTCTGAATCTGATCTCCAAGGGTTCCAAACGAAGCTCAAGCGGGAGTTTGTTCCAGCTCCTAGCTGCCAAGAGCCGGAAGGATCTGCCACCCATCCGGGCCTTTTTGACTTTAGGGATCACTAGCAGGCCAGTTCCCGTAGATCTGAGAGACCTGACGGGCCTGTAGGCAGTGATAAAGTTCTGCAGGATCCTAGGCCCAATGCCTTGAATAATCCGGTGGCACGTACAAAGGGCTTTAAACACAACTCTTTTTTCTGACAGGGAGCCAATGTAGAGCCTTCAGGGCCCTTTTATAGGCAGCCCTTCTAGGGAGCCTAAGGACCAGCCGAGCTGCTGCATTTTGCAGCACCAGTAGTCGGTCTAAACTCCTCACCGTGGCACCTAAGTACAATAAGTTACCATAATCTAATTGTGAGGTGACAAGGGCGTGCACCAGCATCCTTCTAGCTTCTGTAGTGAGGAGGTCCATGATTTTACGTAGACCTTTGAGGCCAGCAAAGCACGCCCCCACCACACGACCGATCTTCGGTTCAAATGTAAGGTCCGAATCTACCCATACACCCAGGTTCTTAGCCTGCAGGCACGGCATGGGGGCTGGGCCTAAGCAGGTTGGCCACCATGCCGATGACGACACAGTCGGGCCCCCCCCCCACCACGAGAACCTCTGCCTTGCTACCATTCAACCTCAGGCAGTTGTTAGCCATCCAGGAGGCAAGCTCCTGCATGCACGCTCTGAAGTTGGGTGCCGCCAGATCAGGTGCCCGTGATAGCAAGATGACCAGCTGTGTGTCATCGGCATATGGCACAATCCGCATTCCAAAACCCTCAACTAAACTTGCCACTGGGGAAAAGTATAGATTAAATAAGGTGGGAATCAGGGCTGAGCCCTGGGGCACACCCTGATCCAATTCCACCGCTCTAGAATAATGGGCGCCCTGTCTGACCTGGAACTTACGTTCCGTCAGGAAGGATTGGATCCATTTTAGAGCCGCACCTGAGACACCGCCCTTATTCAGACACTGCAGCAAGGTGTAGTGTGCTACAGTGTCAAAGGCGGCGCTCAGGTCCAAAAGGATGAGAGCCATTGTCTGTCCCTCATCCACTCCCTGTCTAATAGTCTCAATGGCCATAAGCAGAGCAGACTCCGTGGAATGGAGCGATCTAAACCCAAACTGCGTAGGGTGGAGAAGATTGGCTTCTTCCACATAGGCCATAAGTTGAAGATTTACGGCCTTCTCAGACACTTTAGCCAATTAGGGTAGCAGCGAGATGGGGCAAAGGTTATCCAATTTCTCCATACTGATGTTGGGCTTCTTCTGAAGTGGGAGTACCACTGCCTGCTTCCAGCCATCAGGCACTGTGTGCGTTCTAATTGACACATCTAAAAGATCCCTGACATTGGGATCAAGAATGTCAAGGCTGTCTCCGAGCAATTTGGGTGAGGCGGGGCCCCTGGGTGAACCTGACTTTATAGAGCTGCAGATCCTACATAGCAGCTCGGGGGGAGGGGTGGAAAAGCTATCTAGCCTATGATCACCCCCATCATCGCCCTTAAGCTCCACAAACTCTGCACCTGTTTTTTTTTCTCCGGGAAAGGAGGAGTATATTTTTGCCATTTTCTCTAAGAAGAAGACCGCGATACGATCGCAGGATTCCACGGAACTTTCCGTGGGCATGGCAGACAGTTTGAGTGAGAAGATTTTCCTACAGATCTTGAATAATTCTTTAGTGGAATTTTGCGCTTCCCCAATTCTCTCTGCATAGTAAGTTGCCATGGGTAGGTTCTCCGTTTTTCCTGATATTCCAACTTGGCCTGATTGAGAAAGGCTATCCTTCACTGCCTCTCTAGGCGCTTGCACTCTGTCTTTGCTAGGCGCAAGTCGTCGTTGAACCATGGTGCTGATTTTTGAGACCTACTCATAGTTTTATTCAGACGTAGCGGGGCAGTGCTGTCAAGAGCATCTCTTATGCGTCTTTCAAGGTTACAGCAGGGAGTTTCGGCATCAATACCCCCCGGCTGCCCTCCTTTGGTAAGAGCTTCGTTAAACATTTACTGGGAGAAGCCAGCCCATTTGCGACACAGGTAGTTTAACATAGGTTGCTCAGGAGCTCTAGGTTCTTGAATGTTTACCACAAAGGGACCAAAGGATGGGGATGGGAGTGTTCACTTCAACTTCCCCCCAATTATCAAATACTGGATCCAATAAATGGCCATGCAGATGGGTAGGGGTCTTCGAGTTCAGGATTAATTGTAGTGACTGTAGTTCCTGTCATAGATCTACAGCCCCCTATCAAGGGAATTCTCCAAATGCATATTAAGATCCCCTAGCAGAAGGAATTTGTTCGTCCATAGGGCAGATACCGCAATACCTTCCAACATGCTTGCGACAAAGCATGCATAGGGGCCCGGAGGTCTATAGACCAAGAGTCCTTTGAACACCTGACTGGTGGCCAGCAGATCTGGGCAACTGCCATTCCCCGACTTTGAAAGCCAAGAATTTAGGGATAATATTTAACTGCATACTGACATTTAGTGATCACATAAGTGCCATGGTATCCTGATATTACGAATCCCAAGGAAAATAAAACCTTACCTTTCAGAAGGAAATTTCAGGACAGTGGTCACCGTACTTGTAATGTCAAGACTGGACTAATGCAATGGCATCTATCTGAATGCCCAAAAACAACTCATCAATAGGCTTCAGATAGCTCAAAATGCAGCAGCCAGGCTGCTGTCAGGCATTCCCAAATTTGTCTCAGTGAAAAAAGAATTAACCAGGCTACATTCGCTTCTGGTGAAGCAAAGGGTACATTTTAAGGCCTTACGTACAGCCTTTAAGGCCCTTAATGGAACAGGCCCTGACCACTTGAAGAATAAGTTCAAGTGGTATGTTCCTGGTAGGACCCTTCGGTCTACTGGAGCAAAAAAGGTCCAAACCCCCACTTTTAAAAAGACTAGTTGGGGAGGTAGGCATTTTATTACATTTACATCCAAGGCTTGGAATGACCTGCCATTCCACTTGAGTAATACTACGCATCTCCTATTTTTTTTAGAAAGGGACTGAAGACCTGGTTGTTTACTCAATTACATTCTCTCCATTACGGTTAGGCAGTACATAGCGCTAGGACACCCTAGGGTAACCGCTGCGCTCAACAAATCTAATTAACATAACATAACAAATATACAGCAAGCACTTAATTCGGGGTTAATTGCATTTAAACAAATGTAAGTAACCAGGCCCTTAACTTTAGGAGCACTTTCATTTTTAAAGGCAGCAAACATGTAAAATACGATAGTCTCTTCAAAATTCAAATAGTGTATTTCATTGACTGTTGATCAATTTCTCCATAGTAAATCAAATAACAGCAGTGTAATCAGAAGTACTATTTTAAAGTGATGTTTTTTTAGAAACGTTCATTACCCCCCCCCCCAACCGTAACAACAACGCCATTAGTGATCACATCCAGGCACAGGAGATGGTTTTATACAGCATGCACCCTGAAGTCATGTATTTCGTGGTCCTCATATATGTTATAATGAGGAAAAAGGAGGTAAATTGAAATTAAACTATTGCCCAATGTCACACAATTTGGTCAAGTGGAGAAGCTGAGTTTCAACCCATGTTTTCTGGTTTCACATTGCCAGTTGAGTTAAGCCACTAGATATACATGCTTCGCTTCCCCTACACCCATCTTTACACCCCCAGTTGGCATTAGTGCGCCACTCAGTCACACCAAAGACCAACTTTAGGCTTACTACTGCAGCCTGCAGTGCAATTTTATTTTGCTGGATTCTAGCCAAGACTGCTGCCTACCTTATAGGAACTCTCAACCCTTTGATAAATAAAGACTTAGTTAAATATCAGTTCTACATAGGTAGATTCTTAGACTGCATCCCTGTATTACTATTGCATTTATAAGAGAGTGTTACTTTCCAGGCAACCAACATTCCTGTGAGACACGGGGTAAGTAGCAGATTCAAAACCTCCATAAATAGACACAGAAGAGGAAAAAAATATTTGGAATATTATAAATGATGTTATCCTTAAATTCAACTCAATTTTCTAGTGCAAAAAACATGTATAGTTGTAACTATGAAAATAATCATAACACTGGCAGATATTGTGAATAATAAACAGAAGACTAAGAAAAAATGCGAATTTACTCAGGGTATCATTATGGGATTGCGACAGTCGTCAAAAACTAAATATTTTGTATTCACCCTTATACCTGAAGAGAAGTGTTTTGAATTGCAGAGAGCTTAACAGCCACGAGGTTAAGATCCAGGATGTCAGGCTTAGCTGACACTCCTCTGTCACACAGAACAAGATCTTCAACCCACCAGCAACATGAAATTACATCTTGCAGTTTAGTGAACTATCATGCACTAATATGTGATGCTACAACGAAAACAATTACAATGCATGCTTTTACAACGCGGTTTTCACATTGCAACTACCATTACATTGCATGATTTTTGTACACATGCCATTTCAATAATTTTTTTAAAACTACCATTACAACGCAATCCATTACAATGCATACCATTACAAAGCATTCCATTACAATGAATAATACTTTTAGGGCAACAGTATGGTAAGTGTTGGATAGTGTAGGTGTAACAATTACTATTCCTAATCAAGTGAGTGCAACAGTAGGGTAAGTGTTCGATAGTGTAGGGGTAAAAGCTACTATTTCCATCTACTCCAAAACCCATACCCACCCTAAAACAAAGGAAATCTCTATTAGTTACCTTATAATGCGTTGTAATGGCATGCGTTGTAATGGTATGCATTGTAATGGCATGTGTTGTAGTGACATGCGTTGAAATGCGTTGTAATGGCATGCGATGGAGGGGCAGTTGAGTTTTAACAGCTGCGTTGTAAAAGCAGTGCGATGTAATGACTGCGTTGTAATGGATGTGTTCCATCATGCACTTATATACATTGTCTTTAGATTGTTGTGATAATGAACAATTAAGATTAGGGTCTTTTGCTGAATGTTTATAAAAAATAACAAACAACAATTTAATCAAATGCTCTTTCATCTAGTTCAGGTCCTCCTGTCGATTACAAGGTCTTGTTGAATATTAAAAAAAATTGTTCACTTTAAAATGCATTAATGAAAAGCATGTACTCACACATGCTTTGAACACTAATACATAAACATATGGATATATAATGGAAGCAATGGGACATATAAAGAAGAAAAAACACAAGGTTTATGTCCGGATCTGATCCTAGGAAGTTAGTCACAGGTCCCTTTAATTCCAAGACATTTTGGACTGTCCCTGTGGTGAATTTTCTTTTTTCTGTCACAAAAACCATTGTATTTAATTTAATTCTGAGGTGAGAACCATAACTTTACTCTTACTGAGTTTTTGTAGTTTTTTTTACTGATGTACTAAGATCCCTGGCTAAATCAAGACACCATAGTAAACACACTATGGTCAAAAGCACTAAGTCCTGGCCATTCAAGTCTTTACCACATGTCTGTACCACTAACATATAAAAAATTACATTATATAAACTATAAACACACATACCGGTATGATGCACACTTTTGCTCCTTTTTAATATTTGACGTACTACATGCATTTTTGTGTCCAATTTTCATGTACTGATTATGACTTTTATGTTGTTTGATTATTAGAACTGTATGTCATTGAATTATTTTTTACTCTTATTATATGGTTTGACCTCGTGGTCACATTTTACATGTTGTTTTTAAACAAATACTCATTAAAGATATATATTTTATATAGATATTGTTAAATTCTTGATTTTCCTACTTGATTACTGATCCATCCCGAGTGTTCACAGTGTACATTAGACGTCCTGGGATTTTCCTCACACTACCATGATGCACACTTTTACCATCCAAACCTTCATCCTGCACCTTTTCTTAATGTAAAGAAATGCTAATAAATATGAATGAAACACATTAAGATGATATCCACACAGGCAATATAATTAAAATTTAACATCATATTGTAAAACAATAATTTTAATGGAAAAATTACTTTTGAGAAGCGCATCTCCATGCAACAGATCACAACAGATGGTGAGTAAATGCAAATCATCGGAACCCTACATAGATTTTGTCAACATGATATCATCAAGAAAGACAATGAAAAACAACCCAACACTACGCCCATTTTTTTCAAACATCATTAGAAAACAATGCAACACAACACAAAACATCAGCTCCCTTCACATATGTTTCCAAAAATAAATACATAATAAAGTAAAATGGCAACATGCAAACATGCTCTACAATAGTAAGATACTATGTATAATTAAAAGTTCTGACTTTCTTTCATTTCTACTAATCAAACACCCTGTCCCCAACCAAGATGGCAGAAAACTTTATGAAGAAGATCAAATTCATGTTAAATATCACCACAAAAATCATATTAACACTAGTCACATTTTGATTCAGAAAGAAACAATCTATTAAAGCAAATATGACTTACACAATTATTTCATAAATAAGTCCCAAGGTGTTTTATATGAATAGAAATTATAATTTTTTTTAAATCTATGTACAGACATTATTTCAGTGGTTTGTCAAAACCACACACCATTTGTGAACCTTTTCAAAGTAAACAATAATGTAAATTTATATACTAGAATATTTTTCATTTTTCATACAAATGTAATCACAATATTTCCTCATCAGTGACAAAGTTCAAATGTATAAAAACAGAACTAAAGAACTGCAGAATAGTGAGAGAAGGTACTGGTCAGTGGCTAGGTGACAGATTTACTATTCTACATCCGCCAAGTCTTATCTCAAGGTAGATGTTGGACAGTGACTGTGGGGCAGATTTACTATTCTAACTCAGCCAAGTGTTACCCTAGGGAAGCTTCTAGACAGTGGCTGTGGCGGGGGGGGGGGATTTACTATTTCAACTCTGCAAGTAGTACCTGCTGGACTGCGGCTAGGGTCTTTACAGATACACTGTATGACATGTAAATTGGTAATTAATTTAATATCAAGTATGTATATCCTAGACTGACAGCAACAGAGGCTTACAGTAAGTACCCTGATGCTATTTCAAAACTACAGAGTCCACTCCCCACATCACAAAGCTGACATTTCATATTCCACTCAACCTAAATAACAGTACCTAGATCGCAACACATCTTCTCCCCCATAAAAAATATAAATATTTATTAAACACTTAACACAACTATAATTGTAATATGTTTCATGCAATGCAATGAATAGGAACAATAACAAGTCACTTTCGTGTAAGAGCCACTAGGGATACCCATTCTAATCGTTGAGTAGTTGACAGCAGTCTGAAGAATTTCCCAAATAAGACAATAGGCACAGAGGCAAACTTGCTTTAATGCAAACCTCAAAATTAGACTGGAACGCCGCCAAATCTGTCTCAATGAACCACAAGCATATGCCCAAGACACTCACACGCTGCAGTTCAGCATATCATTTGCTTAATTAAAGTCTCTCAAATAATTCAACCTCTTACTTGAAGGTGCATCGCATAGCCTCTCTGAAGTTTCCATTGAAGGTGGGGATGTGCATTATGTTTCTCCGGCCCACATCTCAAATACAAGATTCTTAAATAATTCTTTGACTCAAATACCGGATCCTTCAAGAATTCTTCAATAGATAAGCAGGGATCAGCACTGTGGGACCCTGTCAGTCCGCACACTGCCAATGTGGAGATATGCCATACGTACATATTTGTAAGTAATTTAAGCTCAAGGATGTATATCCTGGACTGACAGGAACGCAGACTTACAGGAACTGCCCTACACAAAACTACACATTCCACTCCCTGCATCACAAATCTGACATTCCATGTACCACTCAACCTACATACCAATACCAAGATTCCAACAGGGGCAGATTTACTCTTTTATTTCCAGCAAGTGATACCTCAGGAACTTTCTAGACAATGGTTGGTGGCAGATTCAACATTCTAACTCCTCCAAGTTTTACCTCAGTGAAGGTGTTGGACAGTGGCTGGTGGGCAGATTTACTATTCTAACTCTGCCAAGTATTACCTCACGGATCACACTGGACAATGGTTGGGGAATGGATTTACTTTTTTAATACCACCAGATGTCACCTCCGGGAAGGGTTTGAACAGTGTAAAATGAGCATATGTAAGAACTCTTTTTTTGTAGATCAGAAACCCAAACAACAAAACTTTAAAAAAAACACTTTGTACAAGCTAAAAAGTGTTCTCGTCAGTTCAGTTCAGTTCATAAAGCTTTATTTGGTACATATAAAAATGACCATAAAAGCGCATACATGACACATAGTCAGTCAGTCAGTCAAAATACTTTATTCGATCATTCAATATCATAAAAAGACAATGATGAACAAAATACAATCAATTACACTCACACATTTTAAATATATTAAAAAGTCCAGCCAAATTTAAAAAACATTAAAAATTCAAAAGCATTAAAAATGATCAGTTCACAGAGTGGTAACTGTTATGATAGGTCACTTATTTAAAAAGACAATATATACAAAAAATGTGCTTTTTTATATGTGTACATTTAAGCACGAAGTTTTATTATCTTATTTCTCTCCCTCGCTGCCCCTACCAAAAAACTCGCAACATGAGAAATAACCCTCGGGCTGTCTAGTAGTTGCAGGTATAGGAGTGCGGGCCTCACTTGAATGAAGCCTGCCTCCCTAAGGATAGGCACAAGAAACTTCCTCCTTGCGGCTAAATAATGGCCACAGAACATTACAAAATGCATAGTGTCCTGCATTGAAAAATTATCGCAGGAACACGGCGGTGCCTGATCAGGAGTATTCCATTCCGTGAGTTGACCCAATGTTAAATAAATCAAATTTAAACGAAAACGCGTTAAAAGAAACCTATGATAGGGTCGAGTCACTAAAACCAAGTAAAGTTCAGGGCCAGGGGGATTAGCAACCATAATAAAAGATCTAACAGTGCTTTTTCTGAGCTCCCTTTCCTCCCTTTCCAGGGACAGCATCTGTAACATAGTCTCCTTCGTAAATGCTATGTCCCTACGAATGATACTTTCCGGGGAGTGAAAAAGCTCAGGTCTTCCCATTTTCTGAAAACCCTGTTTGACGTAGGACAACCACTTAATTTTATTTTGGTTGTCTAAACTAAGACAATCCTTAAGAATGACATGATTCAGGGAGAGTTCATCGTTCAACTAAGTCTTCAGCCAAGTTATTAATGGGGCTACCTTCATCATACCTGTGATAAAACCAACACCCAACTCTGAATGCCCTGAAAATGAAGGGGTTGACTGCGGCACCGACAAGATTGATCTCATAAATTTATTTTCGGTGATTTGCAAGCAGTCCGTGGTACTGTATCCCCATAGTGAGCAGCCATACGTGGCAACACTTTGCTTTGTAGATGTTTAACACAGCTGATATGGGCCTAGCCCGAAGGTTTTTGCTAAAGGACATGACTGCCATAGAGGTTCTAGCAAAAGCAATATTTCTTGCTTTAATCTGTGGGCCCCATTTCCCCCTCTCCTCGAAGATAATACCCAAATACGGAAAGGTGGGGACTCTGCTCAGTTCCTCATTACGACAGAAAAAAGTTTTTATATTTTTCTTTCGAGAACCTCTCCCAGCTATCATTATTTGTGATTTTTTTACATTTATTTTAAGGTCTAAGGAATTCATAAAACGACCAAATGCGTACAGCAATCGTTGAAGCCCCACCCCGGTTCGTGACACAAGCACAGCGTCATCTGCATACCGGAGAACCGGTATACCCAGGTCTCCTACATGCGGTATGTCTGCCATGGCCCCCCTGAGTACAGGTTCAAGAGCGTTTATATATACTGTAAACAAGAGAGGGGCCATAATGCACCCCTGTCTAACCCCCCTTTCTGGGTGGAAATGGCTGGAACAGCGTCCCGCTGAGTTTACTCTGACAGAGGCTCGCAGGCCAGTGTGTAAGTCTGCCAAGAAATTTACCAAGACTGGATCAAGACCCAATCCGATTAAAATCTTCCATAATTTTGATCGGTTCACAAGGTCGAAAGCCGACGAAAGGTCCATAAACCCCAGATATAGTATCCCATCCTTAGCAACGGTATATTTGTCCGCTAACAATTGTAAGTTAAGACACTGATCCACCGTGCTTCTTTTGGATCTGAAACCGTATTGAACATTTGACAGAATCCCTTTCTCTTCAAGCCAAACCTGTAATTTAAAAAGGATGACCCGTCCCAGAATTTTAACTGACAAATCTATTAGGGAGATCGGTCGATAACAGGCTGGATCTGACCGATCACCCTTCTTAAAAACTGGGACAATAGGACTCTTTCCAGGATGCTGGGATGTTATTATGATTTAGTTTATTAAAGACCTTACACAGTATCTCCGACCATAATTTTGGAGCACATTTAAAAATATCAGCGGGAACCCCGTCAGGGCCAGGAGCCTTATTTCTCAAGTTCTGATCTATTGCCCTTTCCACATCTGAGACTTCGAAAGAAATACAAATACCCTCGTCTCTCTCAACTGTCATATTTAATGACTCTTGAGGAGCGGTACTAGAGTATATGCTACTAAAATGCATAATCCAAGCCTCATCATCAATTTTAGACTCAAGAGGGCAGTTCTCTACCGGTGAGAATAAGGGATGACTTACCACTTTCCAGAATTGGCTACTATTTTTCAACACCTCTGGATCAAGTAGCTGTGACCAAGCATTATCTTTCACAGCGTTCTTCCTGGTCTGTATAACCTTTTTGTAGTTTGCTCTCAGCTTGGCTATTAATACGCTATCTTTTCTGTTAGACTTCAGGGCTTTTAACAAATCAGCGTGTGCCTTTGAACAAGAGTGATCAAACCATCTTTTCCCTGAGTTTTTAAGGGGTCCCTTTACCACCGTTAGAGTTTGGTTGATCTGTTTACAAATACTATCAAATGCACTAACTACTTGCTTGCTAGCAGCCTGTGGGTCTAAACACGTAGCTACATCATCCTCTACCCTATTCAAAACATTCTGTAAGATGGCCTCTGGTTCTATATTCTCCCATTTTAATCTACGTCCTTGATCTATCAGAATCACTCGCTGACCTCCCTTATGAAGTACTGTTTTAAAAGGTAACAAACCCCTAGACAAAACCTCCATCAGGACTGGGTTATGGTCGCTAAAAACCGAAACCTCAGTTCTATATCTTAACACTTTACCTAAAATTTTACAGGACATGAAAATAAAATCAATATTTGTTCCATCATCTATGCCTTTGAAAGTTGGGACAATTAAATCACCCTCCCTACATCCTGATTCGTATAGGTTCCACACAGCCAAAAATTCTTCAAGGACCGCCCCACTTTTTGAATGTTCAAAATGTGAAACTGTGGAACCGGGTGGGCCATCATCTACTAAGTTGACACAGGGATAATCACACGGATGAATATTAAAATCTCCAAGTAGAATTATCTCAAAGCAATTTACTTTTGTTCTATAGACTGACAAAAATTTATCTATCTGGTCCAGATTATGTCTGGTGCTCTCTGTAGCTTTAGCATTGTAAAAATGTATAAATAAAATATTGGATGAATCGGGGGAATTCATTTCAATAATTAAACAATTTTCACAACCTGAATCAAGCTGTGACAGTTCTCCTTTTAGCTCTAACTTAAACAAAGTTAATAACCCTCCTTTCGGTCTTCCAGCCAAACTGGCTGTAGCAGGAATGAGGAAATGTCTATAACCATCAAGGAAAAAACTGTTCGAGAGGTCCCAGGTCTCCTGCAGAGCCACAATGTCAAAAGTTTTCAAAAAGTCAATCCAAGTTTCGTTGCCCACTTTGCCCCTTATTCCAGCAATATTCCAAGTCATAATTCTACAGACTTGTGTGGTAGTCCGTGATTGATTTTCCAGTCAATCATTGTCCTCCAGAGAGGTTAAGGGTGCAAAACGGTTGAATAAAGGCAGGATTTGGTCAGCTGGAAAGTTTGGTCGTCACAAGTTATAACAATAAGAATCTTGGGGCTTTGGATTATGATGACCAGAAAAAACATGTGGCACAATACCCTGCATAAAAGGAGAAATTGGTGGATAGTGTTGGGCTACTTGCGGTTTAATGATGTCATTCAAGTGATTATAAAAGAAACCAAGGGGGCGTGCACATACAGAATTATCTGTCGATGGCAAAGAAGCAGCCCATAGCAAAACAGTCGCTACATGCTGTGGATGCTTAAAGTTTATGATCACACAACCCCCCTTGGTAGACTTTCTTGAATTACCCAACCACTCCACTCTTCGTGTTGATATGAAGTCGTTAGCAAAAGCAACAGGGAAGCCACAATATTTACTCAACCAGGCTAACACTTTATGATTTAGAGAATCACGGGTTTCCCCTTTTGCATCATTCATGTGTGAATCTACACCAGGGACGTTAGTCAACACTACTATGTATGGGGCACAATTTGGAGGTAGATTAACAATTGGTTTTTGCTTTCCTAGCCTCCGCTCTAAAGAGACTCCTGCGATGTTAGATTGTGTGTTAACCTGCAGTGTGGGTGGTGGAAGGCATGGCTGAATGGGAGGCTGAGGAGCTGGTAATTGAGTAATGCCCCCCCCCCACTACTTACGCTTGCGCTTGCTGACACCTCGTTTACCACATCCCCTGTACTAATGTGCCTAACTGATTTTGCTGAAGTCAAATGAGTAGATAAAAGAACCCCTAATTTAGACACCTCCTTGGCAACCTGGTCAAGTTTAGCAGCCTCCCCTTTACTTGTGGCACCAGAACCCTTACTAAGCACACTGGGGTTTTGTGGTGCAGCCTTATGAGATGTCAATAGTGTGCCCAATCTAGATACTTCTTTAATGACCTGTTCTACTTTCTCAGCCAATGGTCTGATCATGTCCTCAAGTTTAAGCGCAAACATGTTTACCAGGGAATCAAGTTGGTTTGACTTCAGGCTGGTTAAGTCATCCTCCATATGAGTATCAGGAATGGGCCTTGATTTATCAACAGTCAAGGCCAACATCTTAGCTCTATGATACACTACCCGTTTGTTCTGTGTCCTTCTACAGGCCCTCACAGTTCTACGCGTAGGTGAGGACGTTTGTGGGGATACTGAGGATACTGGGGGTATTATTTGTGGTGGATCTTGCGATATAGAGGGGATAGGATTATCCGGCACCTCCTGTATGAGTTGTGCAATTCTATCAGTCTCGCCTCCCAGTTGAACAGGTTGGACAATCCCTGACACTGCATCAACTATCTCAGGTGGAGTGCAATTGCTTGTAGGTAAGGGAAGTGGACTAACTTGACCTATAGACTTACGCCGTTCCGAATTTATTTTTTCAACACCCTTGACCATATAGTTCTCAATCGATCCTGCAGATGTAGACGGTTTGGAGGAGTGTAATCTAGACATTAACATTATTAGGCTATAAAATAGTCACTCACAGTTCAAAGGGTTAGATGAAAACGGAGAAGCAAAGTCCGTGGCCCAGCCCGGCCTCGTCCGGTCTCGGACTGTCGCAGACTGTCCCGCCCTTGTCCCGGGCTTCTCCCGGCGCCTGCTGGCGCTGGTGAGGGCGTCACGGGGTGGGAGGGGCCCCGGCGGAGCCAAGCCCGGCCGGGAAACAGGTGGAGCAAGGCCCGGCCCTTTGCTGGTGGTGCTGCGGCGGAGCTGAGCCCGGCCATAAGAGTACAGGTACCGTTTGTGTCCCCCAACGAGTCTTGGTCCTGGCGCTGCCTTTATGCACCTCCTGGCGCTGGTGAGGGCATCACTCGGGTGGGAGGGGCCCCGGTGGAGCCAAGCTCGGCCGGGAAACAGGCGGAGCAAGGCCCGGCCCTTTGCTGGTGGTGCTGCAGCGGAGCTGAGCCCGGCCGTAAGAGTACAGGTACCGTTTGTGTCCCCAAACGAGTCTTGGTCCTGGCGCTGCCTTTATGCGCCTCCTGGCGCTGGTGAGGGCATCACTGGGGTGGGAGGGGCCCCGGCGGAGCCAAGCCCTACCGGGAAACAGGCATAGCAAGGCCCGGCCCTTTGCTGGTGGTGCTGCGGCGGAGCTGAGCCCAGCCGTAAGAGTACAGGTACCGTTTGTGTGTGGGAATGGATTCACTTTTTTAATACCACCAAGTGTCACCTCTGGGAAGGTTTTAAACAGTGTAAAATGAGCATATGTAAGAACTCTATTTTTGTAGATCAGAAACCCAAACAACAAAACTTTAAAAAAAACCACTTTGTACAAGCTAAAAAGTGTTCTCAAGTCAGTTCAGTTCAGTACATAAAGCTTTATTTGGTACATATAAAAATGACCATAAAAGCGCATACATGACACATAGGATAACACATATTGCAGAGTTGAACAAAAATACAGACACAAAGATTAAAACGACATACTTTTCCTGGCATTAATTGATTGATTTAAAAAAGTAGCAGTAAAAAAGCATATATCTACAGATTGCATATTAAAAATGTATTTCATAGCTTCATTAACAGTACGTGAGCCATATTTAATAAACAAGGGTTTTAAATAGGCAATACGATAATTCATGTAAAGTTTACAAATCAGTAAAAAGTGAAAGGTGCTTTGTTTTGATAGACCATCGCATAGACATGGGTAATTTTTAAGGCTGGGCAGAGCCACCAGATGGTGTACCAGCCCAAACCTTAGCCTGGTAAGTACAAATCTGTGGCATGGTCTAGTCACCATAGCTAGATATAGGGGATAACCTTCATTAACAATATGGCTATTATAAAACATAGCGGAGAACAGCACCCAAATCTTTAATGTCCGCCACCTCACTCTATATGCTTAAAATGTTGATTTCAGCTCACTTTTGGGTATTGTGGTAGCAGCACATGGATCGGCCATAATATTTATATAAAAATTTCTCGGAAACAATCAACAATATATTTTAACCAAGGTATTTTTAAGTGGTTGTCTAGAGAGAGACAATCCTCTATAACAGATCTGTTAAAAAATGTCTCCTCCTTTAACCAGATGGAGCGCCAAACCATAAGAGGCCTTAAGGATAATAAATCAATCAAATAACGAATCCCCAGTTCTCTATGGATCAGCTCAGTAGGGGCGGAGGGAGGTAAACAGAGAAGCTTTTTCAGGAAAGAGTTTTCCTCCGTCTGCAGGCTATATAAGCACAGCTATGCCCCAAACACCTGCCCCATATGATGCAGTTGAAACACATCTGGCTTGGTAAATCTGGAGCATATCCCTGGTACGTCTGTCTCCAATTTTGGCCAAAAATCTAAAAACCCCGTGAGCATTTTTAGCCATTTTATTACGAACGTTGGTAAATTCTTTGGACCATTTGCTATCTTTTGAAAAGGTTATACCCAGATAGCAGAATTTATCTACATGTACTTTTTGGCTATCTATAAAAAAGGCATTAGGCAATTTTCTTTTGGTCCCACAGGTCATGGTATGCGTTTTTCCCTTATTGATGACCAGTTTCCTATCCTTAATAAAAGCAGCAAATCTGTCAATCAGACGTTGCAAACCAATGGGTGTTCTTGAAAGTAGCACGGCGGCATCCGCATATAATAACACCGGCACTGTGACACCGTTGACCTGAGGGGCATCAGCATTAACGGTTTTTAAAACTGCATCAATTTCATTAATAAATAAGGTAAAACGCAGGGGGGCAAGGACACAGCCTTGTCTAATACCTCTGTTAACACTAATTTTAGGGGTACACTGTCCTTTGGTGCCATAGCGCACACTTGCTAGTAATTTTTTATATAACCTGGCGAGGAAGAAGATTATGCCTTCCGGTGCCCAAGCTGTAACAGGGTTGGCCATAGGATGGAATGGTTCACCAGATCAAAAGCGCTGCTTAGATCTGCAAAGCAGAGATATAGTGAACCATGTTTGGCTTGCATGTACTTCCCGATCAGTAGATCTAAATTAATACACTGATCGAGTGTACCCCGTCCCTTCCGGAATCCATACTGGCTATTAGCCAAAATCCCCTCTTGCTCCACCCACTCTTCCAATCTGGCCAACATAACTCTACTCATGATCTTAACTGAGGAGTCAAGAAAAGTGATAGGGCGGTAGTTTTTAACATCTGACCTATTGCCCTTCTTATGTATCGGGATTATGATTGACTCCCCCCAAGTCATGGGTGCCTCGGTGCATACAGCTACATTAAAGACAATAGCCAGAAGAGGGCTCCACATCTCTGGGGCTGCTTTATAGACATCGATGGGTACCCCATCTGGTCCTTGGGCCTTACCCCCCTTGCTTGCATGAATACCAAGTTCAACCTCAGCAACAGTAATGTCCAAAGGTACCACCGGCCAATTACTAGGGTTTGTTTCATTACAGTCATCAGATTTAAAAATCATAGAGAAATGGGAAATCCATCCATCGCTGGAAACGTTAGAGGTAAACTCCGTGATAGTTTCCTTCTTGAGGAAAGGAGAGTTGACCGTTACCCAGAAAAGTGTGCAATTAGAAAGTTCAGCGGCTTGTTTAAGGGTTTCCCATGCCTGCTGCTGCAGCTCACCTTTCCTCCGTTTCAGAGCGAGTTTGTAATCTGATCTCAACTTAATGCCGCTCGTGGCTCAAGACTGTGGAAGCCTGCTGGGCGTTTGGTTTGGTGACGTTGCTGAGGGCTGAGACTACTGACACACGCTGGAGTTTTGCCGACCTTGGGGCTGGACACTGAGGCAGTAGCAGTTGCGGGACTGCGATGACCAGCGTGCTTTGCGACCCTGATCTGCCGCAGGTGGTCATCTTCCTGCCCCTACCTCTTCCCATTTAGGCACACCTATTTCCGCGTTCGCGGGACGTGCCCGGGCCAAGCCTGGGCCAAGGGCGGGCCTGTTTTATCCCGATATAGACTGGGCAAGACCGGACCGGGCTACCCCCTTGACATTTGCAGCTCCGGATTAACATCTTTATCAAGGAGCCAACTTCAAGTACCATGTCTGGGCGGGAGTTGGGAAGTAAGTCTACTCTGGCGGTGGGCTCTACAGTAGGAACCATGGATAAGTTTCTTGTTAGAGCCAATTCCCTCATATCCAAAGAAATTATGGTTTTGGAAAAGCGCCTATCGCAGGAAATCTCGGCAGTTAAGAGATCTTCACTGAGCGGTATTGCAAATGCCAAAACCCCAGATAGTCGTGTGGTTACAAACATTTACGAACTACCTGTATCTGTGCCTGATGATATCTTAACAGTAAATGAGCATGACTCACAGGACATCGAAATATTGACTGATGAAATGTTGCCGGATATTAATTTGTTACTTAATGCCCACGGCTTCAGACATAGTGTATAGTGATAGTGAGGGAAATGCTAATAATCCGCAGGCCAGAGGGAATGGGGAGGGGGCAGCCCCTAAAAGGAAACGTGTAACCCAAAAACACGATGGGAGGAAGGCTAAACAAGCCAAGCAACAGAGTGGCAGCATTTCTAAAGGTAGGACCCCTGTAGACATGAGAGAGCTTACGGACCCGCTGGGTGCCGAACCGGCCCCCCTTACTATGGGCAACCAACACTCCGCACAGATAGGCACCAAGTTATCGATTGAAAGTTTGGGTGTACTCCTTAAGACCCTACTACGTCCCCTAGAAGTAAGACTGGCTAATATTGAATCGAGTTTGGCAAGTATCGAGAAGTCTAGAACTGGGATTGTAGAAAGCATAAGCAAGGTCAATAATAAGTTGGAAGCAGGTGGAAAAGACACTTGTCGGGGGGTGCAGTTACCTATTACTAACACCTCAGTTATCTTAACCTCGGCTTCACAGCAACCCACAAGTACGGTTGGAGGCCCTTCAGCGAATGCCCTGGTACTAGCTAGCAAGCCCACCACACCAGCGAAACAACAGGTGCAGGAGGCTAGTACCATGGAGAGGAAGTTATTATTACCTGATTTACCTCCAGAAGCTAACTCTCTGGTGGTCGTTCTAGCAGGATTCCCAGTTCTAGAGAAACAGGCTAGAGAATCTTTTGCTTCACTTAAAAACAAAGTAGCCTGTTGGCTAAACTCGAACAGACCACTGCCTCCTCAAATCTCAAGTGAGATTATAATGGTAAGAAGGCTCCCATAGTTAGGTAAAACAGCCAAAACGTTAAAATGCGACTGCATATTAGTGAACTTTTGAGATCCTAGAACTGTCTCCCATATATGTGCATGGCCTAATCGTATATCTGACACTACTATCCAGTCACTCCCACTGTCCTTCTTTTACCCCCAAGCTTGTTTGGGGGAGAACAAGGAGGGTAGATGAATGGGTTAGAGTGGAACGCAGGTGAGGGACCAGGGGGAATCTAGGCAGACCAGGTCTCATGCATTTCCCTGACACCTTTTGGAACTACAACCACTTCAGCTGCTTAGATGCGGTAGATTGACTACACCGAACAAATTGCACGTCAGGGGTCTTCCCCGAATTGGAGGGGTGTAGGGGTTCACACCTAGAGATCCTTGAGGGGCCTGACCGAGATCTGGCTCATATATTACAGGACTGCTGTCCTGTAGAGGGTAATGGTGTTGTGGCACAAGTAAACGAGGTCTCCTTAGGGGCCGATTCTCAGCCCAATATCATTACAGTCGTCAGTGGCACACCAACCTCCAACGCAGGGGTAATAATGACACCAGACGTTACCCCATTGCTATCCAATGAAGCCCCTGGAACAGGAACCCAGGGTAAAGGGTATAACTTAGCCAGCTGGAATATTGCCGGGTGGAATAGGAAGGAAGATTCTCTTGGGTGGAGGGACTTCATCAATAGCTATGACATACGGTGCTTACAAGAGACTTGGTGTACGGAGCCCATTAATTACGAGGGGTTCGTCTCCTTTAATTTACCAGCCCAGGGATCTATTATGGGTAGAGCTAGAGGTGGTCTTCTTATATTACTCTCTGTAAAACTTCCTGTGCATTTTAAAACATATTTAATGATTGTTTGTCATTCTCAAGTACTATGGTTACAACACAAGAATGGCCGTAACGTCTTGTTAATTAACTACTACAATAATTTGTTTGATTCTTCACGATCTACTATAGTCAATTAATTAGAGAATGCACTGAATAAGATATGTACGGATAATCGTGTTAATTTTGCTTTTATCTGGGGAGGAGATTTTAATATTTCCATGTGTCCACTCTCATTAACCAAGGCCTGTGGGTTTAATGAAGACAGAGGCGAGGATTGTACTCATTTTCACCACAGAACTTATGGAGAATTGTTGAATTCAGTTGTGATTAAATTTGATTTGGTAGCACTGCGGAGTACTAAAGACAGGGAGGGCAATTTTGTCCCAACTTTTACCGGCAGAAATGCCGCTACAGTTATTGATCACCTGTTGATCTCGGAGGATATTAGTCTTCATTGTGATACCCCGGTAATATTGGACTTATTTGTTAGCGATCATAATTGCATTACGCTAGCATTATTTATCTGGGGTTACAAGGACCAGACCATCCAAAATGTCGCTGATGATATTGTCCCTTGTAGACCTAACGGCCACAGAATCAAATGGAAAGGGGACAATAAGGAAAAGCTCATGATTAAAATTGTGGCGGCCTGTTTACCTGAGCTGCATAACTGTTTAGACGGGAACGTTGACCCCCTGCACATTTTAATGTGTTTTAATAAGATTAAGGTTTTAATCAACAATATTTTGACCGTTACCACGGTCAGTAGAAAGAAGGAGAAGATAGGGTGGTTTGACAATGCTTGTACCGAGTCCTTACGGAAGCTAAAGAAAGCCCTATCAAATAGACCTAGGGATAAGCCAGCTGTTACAATCCTCAGGGCAGCATACAAAGAACAGTTGAAGCATAGGAAGCGTGAGCTCCAGGAGGATGCCTGGGGCAAATCGACCATGGCTGTAGAGTTATCCAATAGTAAGCTCTTTTGGGATACAGTTAACTGTCCCTTTCTTAGGAGAGATGATGCCCCAGTTTTGACTGCTCAAGTTAGTGGGGAAAGTGGGGTCTCCCATTTTACTAGCATTTTCGACCCTGTGGATGTAATTAGTCCGTCTATGCGGGTCGACGTTTGCTGGCCAATTGTCCCCCTTAATATTACAGTTGTAGAGGTAGAAAATGCCATTAGTCGTAGCAAAGGAGGAGAAGCTCCAGGGCCATATGGGGTGCCGATTGACCTTTATAAAGCCGATATTCTACTCTTGGGCCTCCTCCTGACCAAAGTTTTTAATGCAGCAGTAATGGAAAGCGCGCCATCAACTTGGGGTGAGTCTACAATCATCCCTATATTTAAAAAGGGAAATAGGTCCGAAGAAAAAAACTATCAACCTATTTCCCTTTTAGACTCATCCCTGAAAACCATGAGTAGGGTGTTGCTGCTTAGGTTAGAAGAGTGGGCCGAAGACAACAGGATTCTTGCACAGTCACAATTTGGGTTCCGAAAGGGCCTTGGGAACATCGAACAGTGCATCAACCTGGACCTCATAATAAGGAAATACACGCGGGCAAAGCAGGGTTCGCTCTTTCTCTGCTTTGCAGATCTAAGTAGCGCGTTTGATTTAGTCGATCATGCCCTATTATGGCCAACTTCACTAGTTCTAGGTGCCCCTGTGGCAATTATCTACTTCTTGGCCAGACTCTATTCTAAATTATCTGCCCGTATTCGTTATGGTCAAGCAGGAGAATGTACCGATAATATCAAGGTTAATTTAGGCATAAGGCAAGATTGTGTCCTTGCGCCTCTCCTTTTCTCCCTTATTATCAATGCTATTGATGCAGAGCTTAAATTGGTGAATTCTGACGCAGCGCAAGCTGATGGTCAAGATATCCCTGTGCTGCTTTACGCAGGCGATGCGGTTCTTTTATCAAGAACCCCCCTCGGCCTGCAGAGATTAATGAATAGATATTCAGAATTCATTAAGGGAAGTAAACTTAAGATCAATAACACCAACACTTTCATTATGTCATGTGGTCAAAAAATGAGGAAATTGAGATCGTTCTATATTGAGGACCAAAAAATACAAGTAGTAGATACATTTTGTTATCTAGGCAAAATTTCCAGCAGTAATGGCATGTGGTCACAAGAGAGAAACAATGTTAGAGCAAAGATGGCCTAAAGCGAACTTGGAGCATTTAAATTTTCTACTAAGCTTGGGAACAGTCACATCTATGATATGTTGCATATATAACGTCATAGATGCGTCTCTATTGCACTCTATGGATCTGGTGTTTGGGGTCATTGTCGCCACGGGGACTTGCAAATCAAGGAAAATAGTTATTTTTTAAAACTTCTTTGACTACCCATGTCAGCTTCTACTGAGTTATTACATCACAAAGTAGGGATGGAATATCTGACAGATTTAATCGGGTTAAGACCTCTGATGGTATGGAGATCAATATGGCTGAAGGAAGAAACCGGTTTTACCAGAAGTATCATCAGTGACTGCCTTCGCCTGGACAAATGTTCATTGATCCTCTGGCTTAATTATGTGGTGACAACGTTTAGGGACATATTTAATGTGAACATCCAGGATAACCCAGATAGGGCATTTGACATCCCCAAGAAAGAGATTAAACTTATCTACCTGGGGAAAAAAGCCCAAGCACGTAGAGGCACTAATAGGCAGTCACCAATCTCCCAGTTTTATTACTCCAATGTGGTCAGTACTGGCTTCCAAAAATACCTAATTGTGGTCACAAGATCATCCCACCGGTTTATCCTTACTAGACTAAGACTAGGTATTGTACATTATTTGGTGGTATTTCCTGTTATAAAAAAATACCCCTCTGCACCATGTCCCTGTAATGGGGTCACGAAACAGAGCTCTACACACTTTTTGCTCATTTGTGATTTATATCTGCATTATCGCATTGCTTATCTTAAACCGCTATTTTGAAAAAATTCTGTATCAACTATAAAATCTGCAATGAGTTTGCTACTCTCGTTAGAAGAGCCCGACATATGCTTTTTTACAGCTACTTATATCTTGAAATAAATGGCTGCTAGGAAAAGCATAGCCTTTTAAAATTTATTGTTGTTTGCTGCTAAATTTAACTTATGTTGAACCCGCTTTTCCAAAGAATGTCCTTAACTTGCTCTTCTTTCTTTCTTTTTAACGACTGTGATACATTAGAGTAAACCTTCTTATGGATTGCTTATGTTAAATATTTTGCTATGTGCTTTTATGATTGTTTTTTTATAATAATCGAATAAAGATCTTGAACTGAACTGAACTGAACTGAACTTAATAATTAGCTTGGTATCCCTGGGGTTTGACATCAATGCATGTTTCAATTCCGTTAATAGTGTGGTGCATGTATGATCGAACCAACCCGGTCCATGTTTATGCTGCACTCTATCGTGTCTAGTAAACCTGGCATCGATGCGTTTGTTAATGCCATTAAAAACGTTTAAAACCCGATCTGGTTCAATAATATTGTTTAGGATAAGGGTAATATCTGCCAAGCATTCTTTAACAATGGAGCTCAGTAGTTCATCAGATTTTTCCCCTTTCCATCTCAGTCTTACTCCGTTTGGTCTATGTGGTTCAATATTTGTTACTGTTCTCCCAGGACAGACAGACCCACCCCCCCCCCAAAGAGTAGTTTCTAGAATAATACAATTATGATCACTCAGAGAGGAGACTTCTATCCTAGGAGCCAGACAGTAAGAAACAATATTGGAGGAGACAATTACATGATCGATGATTGAGCTGGTATAACGGTTCTTAAAAGTAGGGACGGTCTGGCCTTTTTCCTCTATTGAGAAATTTAAAATCTCCAGGTCATGTTCGCCCATGAATTTAATAAGTGTTTCTCCATAACTATTATGGGGAAAATGCAGATCATCCAGACCAGAATTATCTTTAACCCCACAGACTTCTTGTGTTGACATTTCACAAGTCGGGGTATTAAAATCACCCACCCAAATAAAATTTTAAAAAAACATTAAATTCTGCATCAAATTATCAATGGCAATGGCCAGATCCTTTACAACTTGCATCCTAGTGTTATCAAAAATTTTATTATAAAAATTAAGGAGAAGTACATTGCGTCATTGTCTCTCATATAGCCAAAGGATCTGAGCATGAGCGCCCACAGTCAGATACCTTTTTACAGTAATGGACTGATTAATGGAAACTAGGGTCAAAAGTCCACCTTTGGCTCTTCCTGACGTAGAGCCCTGTGCTAATAAATTGTAAGAAATAAACCCCTCATAATTGACAAAATCCATACTCCACGTTTCCTGAAAGCAAACAATGTCATAAGTATTAATCAAATTCGTCCAGCCCAAAACATCGCCCTTAGAATTCAAGCCAGCAATATTCCAGCTAACAATAGAAATGCCATTTTTCAGCCTGATTCATGAACGGGCTGTTTTGCGAGTCTATAATAGCGATTCATAAGGAATCGCTCTTACAAACTCGCAAAACGGGATTCATGTACGAATCGCAATATTAATTGCGATTCCCACTGATTCCTTATTTGCGATTAGCAATTGGCTAATTGCAAATGAGATTGCGATTACAAGGGTGCCAGGGTGTCCAAAGGACAACCTGTAGCACCCCTGCAATGAAAATTTACACAGGTGTTGCACACACACATGTCCAAAGGACATGTGTGTGTGTAACATGCAACTCAGAAAAATGCATTTAAATACATTTTTCTGAGTTTTCGCAATTTACCACGAGGTTTGACCTCGCGGTAAATTGCGGCCCGAAATTGCGATTTCGCAATTGAAAAATGGATGATGAATTACATTTAAGGAATCTCAAATAGAGATTCCTTAAATGTAATTCCTCGCAAATATGCGATGTAGCAAATAGCGATTTTTGCATTTGGGATGATGAATCCCAAATGCAAGAATCGCACTCGCAAAGGGCCAGATTCTCAGAATCTGGCCCTTTGCGAGCCGATTTCGGCTTCATGAATAAGGCTGTTTGTCCCAATCTTAATACTATCTAAAGTGGGCACTTCATGTTGTCCTTCCCCTTGCGATATGATCATCTTTTAACATATCCCTGCTGACTACTGCTGTACTTAGATAAACCAGTGATGGTAGTCGGGGGGCTACAGATTGTTCACTTGCTCCAGCCACCTGACAAGCTGGTATCACCTCAGGGTAAGAAGAACGATCTTGGCTAAGTCAATCGTTAGCATCTAGGGTACTTAGGGCTTGGTAGCGGTTTTTGCACTGGTACCTCAAATACAGGACGTGGGTTGGTACGTTTGTTGGGAGTTAGGGGGCCTCCTCTACTTTTATCTGAGGGTACATTAATAAGATTTCTATAGAAGAAACCAAGTGGACGTAGGCATATACCCTTCATAGAATATGGTAATGAAGCCGCTCTTAAGAAAGCAGTAGCAGCATGTTGGGGGTATTTAAAATTAGCAATAACGCAGTCTCCTCCACTACTCTTTCTAGAGTTGCCAATCCAGTTAGCCCTTCTAGTAGTTTTTTTGTCAATTTTATTAATAAACTGCATGATTACTTAAAATCTTTACAGTATAAGATAAAAAAAAAAGCTTTATGAACGTCCCGACTCCCCCCCTCACATGTCCCATCCACTCATAAAAGTGAGAGTCACTTTAAGTTAAAATACTAACATATTAGTCCTGTTTAGCTGTCCAAAACAGAGTTCTTTTAAAAGGAGAGATGTATAGGTTGCACCAGTGTTTCCCAACTGATAAGGGGAGGCACATGAAAGTTCGGTAGAGTCAATTCATGTACCAAGGGCTGTTGACGAAAGATGGATTCTTCGTGGATCTTTAAACCAGCCCAGGTTGGATAACTGGGGCCGAAGGCTTCCAGTTACTTTGCAGACAATGCTGTTAAGTGGGAGTCGAGTGCCATTTTTACCTGGTGTATAAATTTCCCAACTCTGGCTATCATACAGGTCGTGGCGACTGAGAGGCACCAGTCCGAAGCCTCTCTGCAAGTTCTATAGTCTGTGTTCCGTAAAATAGGAAGCAGCAAGCGATGGCGGTCATTGGCCAGCTTTGTGCAGCAGCAGAACAAGTGTAGCCAGGATTCTCTACGGTAATTGCATAGACGACAGGCTAAGGTGCCATCCGTACGGGCCCATTTGGGGTTGAAGTCCATGATCCTAAGGGCCAAAAGTCGAAAGTACAAAATGTTCTTTCTCGCGTAAGTGGATACTGGGTCTTGCAGGTAAGGTTGGGGTTTACCTGGAATATATGATTTGTCCAGGGCCTGAGTTAGTGGATTTTGCCGAAGAGATGCAAGGTCAAGTCCATAGGAAATGATCCGGACTTATCGCTTAACTGCTTGGGCCCAGGCTGAGAATGGAATTTCGTGCAGGGGCAAACTCCTTCTTTCGATTTTCAATGCCGCAATAGCTTGTCCTACCTTTGAGTGCCAGGGGGAGCCCACCTCGTCAAAGATTGATTTTAGGGAGTGCTTTAGCGAATGTTATGTTATGTTATGTTATGTTAATAACTTTTATTTGGCGCACAGCTGCCCCAGCGAAGGGGCGTCCTAATCAGGTACCACAACATAACAGGTCGAAGCTGAAAAGAAGAGAAATCAGTTAACAGAGGGGAACAGGTGGGTTTTGATGGCGCGTCTGAAAAGAGTTAAGCTGTTTAGGGCACGAATGTGTACAGGAAGGGAATTCCATAGATCAACCGCCAGAATACGGAAAGAGCGTCCTCCCATCCTACTCAGCCTGAACCTAGGCTTAATCGCCAGATGGTGAGATTCAGACCTGAGGGACCGCGTGGGGACATACGGAGAAATAAGGCCCGCAAGGGCAGGAGGGGAGGAAAGCTTCAGGATCTTAAATGTCAGACAGAGAGCCTTAAATTTGATTCTCTGTCTGACCGGAAGCCAATGAAGGGAGGTCAGAACAGTGGAGACGGAGCACCGTCTCGGAAGGCCCACAATGGCCCGTGCAGCAGCATTCTGCACCCTCTGAAGCCTAGTAGCCTCAGCCTGATTAACTCCAAGCAGCAGAGCACTCCCGTAGTCCAACCGAGAAAGGATAGAGGCCTGAACCACCAGTTGCCGCGTGGGAGGGTCGAAGAATTTGAGGACAGGTCTCAGTCCTCGCAGAATACCAAAGCAGGTAGCTGCTGTCTTCTTTGTATGACTGGTGAAAGAGAGGTTGGAATCCAGCCAGACCCCCAGATTTTTAACTTCGGCCGCTGGAATGGGGGACACCCCCAATTCGGGAGGCCACCACTGGTCTGCCCAAAGTTCCGCCTGCTTCCCTAAGATCAGGACCTCGGTTTTCTTAGCATTAAGCTGTAGGCAGTTGTTACGCATCCAATTAGCCACAGCTATAAGTCCTGCACGGAATCTGGGCGCATTCACCTCAGGGTCCCCACTTAGTGTCACCGCCAGCTGCGTGTCGTCGGCGTACGATGTCATGGTAAGGCCACATTGCCTGACGACAGCGGCCAGCGGTTTCACATACAGATTGAACAGTGTGGGGCTTAAGGCAGAGCCCTGAGGGACTCCCAGACCCAGAGAATGGAAAGAGGACTGGCCAGGTGGAATGGCTACTTTAAAAAACCGGTCCGAGAGGAAAGAGCGGAACCACTGAAGAGCCTTCCCAGCAATACCTACTTCCTCCAAGCGCCGCATCAAGATGTCATGAGACACCGTGTCGAACGTGGCGCTCAGGTCTAACAATAGGAGCGCCGCAGTCTGCCCCGCATCCAGCACTGACCGCAAATGTTCGGTCATAAAGAGCAAAGCAGTTTCAGTGCTGTGTTGCGAGCGAAACCCATTTTGACTCTCGTCAAGAATATTATTACGAGAGAGATGGGCAGACAGGGTGGAGTTCACGTGTGCCTCAGTGACCTTAGCGGTCCAAGTCAGGAGGGAGATGGGACGGTAATTCTCCGGGAGCAAGGGGTCTAGGTTGGGTTTCTTCAAAATAGGGCTGACCACAGCTTGCTTCCAGGAGGAAGGAACCACGCCCTCACTAAGGGAGAGATTAATCAGATCCAAGATGGGCTCACGACAGAGGGGCGGGAGAAGAGTAAAAAACTCCGGCTTCAGCGGGTCTAAGGGAGAGCCAGATTTAATTTTGAGGCTCAGAGTGTCAAATACCTCGTTAGACATGGCCGGCAAGGAGGACAGAGTTTCAGAAACCGAGACCTTCACAGCACTAGGAGCATCCCCGGGAACAGATGGTATAAATCCTCGATAGATTGTCTGCACCTTCTCCACGAAAAAGGATGCCAAACTTACTGAACTCAGACAAAACAGAAGTCCTCATCTTAGGTACATCTCCCTCTGCATGGGACGACTCCTGGTGGCCGGAAGCACTCGGAAAGGCACCCATCCCGACAGACCATGCACGGAACTTAGGCATCATACTGGACTCTTCACTCTCAATGAACAAACAAGTCAGCGCCGTATCCTCTTCCTGCTTCAACATTCTTCGCATGCTGAGAAAAACATTTCGCTGGATCCCCACCGAAACAAGGAAAACAGTCACCCATGCTCTGGTCACGAGCCGACTAGACTACGGAAACACCCTCTACGCAGGCATTACCACCAAACTCCAGAAGAAACTCCAACGAATCCAAAACGCCTCAGCCAGGATCATATTAGACATCCCACGCAACGAACACATCTCCGGTCACCTTAAGAACCTCCACTGGCTACCCGTCAATAAGAGGATCACTTTCCGACTGCTAACCCACGCACACAAATCACTCTACGACATCGGACCAGAATGCCTCAACTCACGACTGTCCTTCTACACCCCCTCCCGCCAACTACGCTCTTCCAGCCAAGCCCTCGCCACTGTACCTCGCATCAACAAGACCACCATGGGCGGCAGATCCTTCTCATACCTGGCTGCTAAAACATGGAACTCACTCCCCGCTTACCTTCGCCTTACCCAGAACCACCTAGCATTTAGAAAACAGCTTAAAACGTGGATATTTGACAAGTAATCTCCCTCCCCTCTCTAAGCGCCTTGGGACCCTCTGGGTATGTAGTGCGCTATATAAATTCTCTGACTTGACTTGACTTGAATATCCTGACAAACTCCTCCAGCTTGAGTTTACGCCAATTGCGCTTTAGGATCTGTTTATCCACAGGTTTAAATTGTGGGTTATCTAAGGGACATGACACTTTAACCAGCATATGGTCCGTCCAACCCACGGCCATCGGGTCATATGTTCTAGCCCGGACTAGGGTGGTGAAGAAGGGGTCAAGTATATGTCCTCCTATATGGGTGGGGGAGGTGACTAGTTGGTTAAGTTGCATCGCTTCAAGGTCCGCTAGCAAGGAGCTGATGGGTAGAGATGACGTCTGATCAAGATGTATGTTTAAGTCACCCACTATGTTAAAGTTAGCACAGCTAGGAACCAGCGAGCTAACCACATCTACTAGGGCTGCCTTGAAGGTGGTGTCGTTCCCAGGTGGACGATAGATAAGCATGCCACTAAAGGTAAATTGATGACTAACCTTTACCTTAAAAGAGGCGCTTTCACACATTGGAAGATCCTGAGCCTTCCACTCAGCCGGGTAGCAAGATTTAGTCGCCATGGCTATACCACCTCCCCTAGTTGCGCGGTTCAAAGTGAACACCGTATAGGTAGAAGGGAAAGCCAGGTTTATGATGGCAGTGTCAGCATCCTGTAACCAAGTTTCGGTAAGAAAAATGATATCAGGAGAGTCCGTATCTATCATGTTAAATTGTTAAATTGTTAAATTGTTAAATTAGGGCTTATATAGCGCAACGGCTACTCCAAAGGAGTGTCCCGGCGCTTTGAGCTCCAAACCAAAAGGGGGGCAGAAAACATAACAGTAACAAAGAAAGGGGCCACAGAGGGGAGAATTATCCGGCAAATAGCCAAGTTTTCAAGTTTTTCCTGAAGATAAGCAAATTAGAGGTGCTCCGCAGAGACAACGGCAATGAGTTCCAAAGCTTAGGAGCGAGAAAGCTAAAAGACCGGCCGCCTAGCCGAGCCTTTTTGATACGTGGAACCCGAGCCAAGGCCAAAGTTTCTGACCTAAGGGAGCGTGCCGGTCGATAAAAGTCCAGCCTCCTCTGAAGATACTTGGCACCAGTGCCATATAAGGCCTTGTGGGCAAGAGTCATGGTCTTAAACAGTATCCTCTTCCGCACCGGGAGCCAGTGAAGGGATGCAAGAAGATGAGAGGCACTAGTCCGACGATGAAGGCCAAAGATGGCACGCGCAGCAGCGTTCTGGGTGATCTGCAGGCGTTGGAGGAGGTATTCAGGCAGGCCCAGATAAAGAGCGTTAGCATAGTCCAATCTGGACCCTATGAGGGCCTGAACGGTAATCCTCCGATGTTGCTCCGAAAGTAAGGGGAAAAACTTGCGCAACATTCTGAGGATCCCGAAACAGGTTCCCGTAAGGGTGGACACCTGGGATTTGAGCGACAGCTCATTGTCGATTTTGACTCCCAGGTTCTTAGCCCACTTAGATGACTGTGTGGGAGGGAACTTGTCTACAGGCCACCAGCCTCGCCAATCTGGTTCAGAGGGGCATCCGAAGAATAGTATCTCGGACTTATCCGAGTTGCACTTGAGGCTGTTTTGTGAAAACCAGCTAAAAACAGCCCCAAGGCACTCGCGGATCCCTTCGCCATCAAACTCTTCACCCTTACGACAGGTGAAGAGGAGCTGAGTGTCGTCAGCATAAGAGACGATCCGGGCCCCATAGGACTCCGCCAATGTCGCCAGAGGGGTCATCAAGATGTTGAAAAGAGTGGGGCTCAGGATAGAGCCCTGAGGCACTCCGACTCCCAATGGCGGCATCTCGGCGGATCCGGGTGGAACCCAGACCGTCTGGCGGCGGCTGGCCAAAAAGGAAGAAAACCAGTTGAGCACCGTCCCCCCAAGCCCGATGTCATGGAGCCTAATGAGGAGATCCTCATGGGGGACGGTGTCAAACGCCGCCGACAGGTCTAGCATGACTAACAGCACCCTGCCTCCCATATCCAGCACCTCTCTAATGATCTCCGAGACTTCCAAGAGCGCCGTCTCGGTGCTTAAGTTGGAACGGAATCCCGATTGGGACTCATGGAGCAGATCATTAGACTCCAGGAAATTGGAGAGCACGCCATGTACGTGCTTTTCCAAGATCTTGGTCAGTGCTGGGAGGAGCGAGATTGGTCTGTAGTTGGAAGGAGCCTCCGGGTCAAGATTTGGTTTCTTGATCAGAGGAATGACCATGGCTTGCTTCCAGGTCGGAGGCAAAAAGCCCTCGCTCAGAGATAGATTAAGGATGGGATTGGCTATAGGATTTATAGCATCTGCCACTCTCGCCAGAAATTTTGCCGGGCATGGGTCTAATGGTGAGCCCGACTTAAGATTTCTCATCAGGGTTAAAGATGTGTCAGCCGAGATGTGTCATGTGTCATGTGTCATGTGTCATGTTAAAGATGTGTCATGTCCCGGAGTGACTGATAGTGCTTGACCAGAGGTCTAACATTCAAGCTCCATATATTAAGTGATCGCTCAGTACAATCTATATGAATGCCGCGGGCCGTCCCTTCAGCAGGGCGCACCCCAGTGGGTGAGGCCAGAGAGAAACAACCGCAAGCGCAGTCATAAGGTCCCGAAAGAGGAGGTAAAGGGACATGGTTGCACACCGGAAGACTATCTCTTATGGAAAAGATATCAGCACAATCGTACCTGAGCATCACGATGTTACACATGATGGTACAGTGGCAGGAGGCCAGAGTCCATAGCCCGCACCCGCTACCTCGACGCGGACGAGCGCAGACGGGCAGGAATCTGGCACGACTCCGGCTAAGCGACGGCGTCCCACTGCGCGTTCCCGCTGCGCGGGAGAGGACGACTTTAAATAGGCGTCTCCCAAAACAACTCGAGCGTCGGGACGCTCCAAGATGGCGCCCGCGCAAGAACACTCACCCCAAACAAAGATGGCGCCCACAAGTATCCACAAGTATCCAGCCCCGGGACCCGGACCCGCCGAATGGCGGTGAGTTTTCCAAAAATTAAGTGTGAGTGAGAGGACAGAAGCCCAGCAGAGCGGTGAGTAAAATCAGGGGATAAATAACATAAAATAACCAAGATAAGCTAGCAGGTAGATTTAAAATATCAAATTATCAGAGCCGCTGGCAGCGCGACCTGCGCTAGTGCAGCAATGATCAGAACGAGTGACAGTGCAAGTCCACCTTAAATAGGCGTCTCCCAAAACAACTCGAGCGTCGGGACGCTCCAAGATGGCGCCCGCGCAAGAACACTCACCCCAAACAAAGATGGCGCCCACAAGTATCCACAAGTATCCAGCCCCGGGACCCGGACCCGCCGAATGGCGGTGAGTTTTCCAAAAATTAAGTGCGAGTGAGGGGACAGAAGCCCAGCAGAGCGGTGAGTAAAATCAGGGGATAAATAACATAAAAGAACCAAGATAAGCTAAAGGTAGATTTAAAATATCAAATTATCAGAGCCAGCTGGCAGCGCGACCTGCGCTAGTGCAGCAATGATCAGAACGAGTGACAGTGCAAGTCCGCCTTAAATAGGCGTCTCCCAAAACAACTCGAGCGTCGGGACGCTCCAAGATGGCGCCCGCGCAAGAACACTCACCCCAAACAAAGATGGCGCCCACAAGTATCCACAAGTATCCAGCCCCGGGACCCGGACCCGCCGAATGGCGGTGAGTTTTCCAAAAATTAAGTGCGAGTGAGGGGACAGAAGCCCAGCAGAGCGGTGAGTAAAATCAGGGGATAAATAACATAAAATAACCAAGATAAGCTAAAGGTAGATTTAAAATATCAAATTATCAGAGCCGCTGGCAGCGCGACCTGCGCTAGTGCAGCAATGATCAGAACGAGTGACAGTGCAAGTCCGCCTTAAATAGGCGTTTCCCAAAACAACTCGAGCGTCGGGACGCTCCAAGATGGCGCCCGCGCAAGAACACTCACCCCAAACAAAGATGGCGCCCACAAGTATCCACAAGTATCCAGCCCCGGGACCCGGACCCGCCGAATGGCGGTGAGTTTTCCAAAAATTAAGTGCGAGTGAGGGGACAGAAGCCCAGCAGAGCGGTGAGTAAAATCAGGGGATAAATAACATAAAATAACCAAGATAAGCTAAAGGTAGATTTAAAATATCAAATTATCAGAGCCAGCTGGCAGCGCGACCTGCGCTAGTGCAGCAATGATCAGAACGAGTGACAGTGCAAGTCCGCCTTAAATAGGCGTCTCCCAAAACAACTCGAGCGTCGGGACGCTCCAAGATGGCGCCCGCGCAAGAACACTCACCCCAAACAAAGATGGCGCCCACAAGTATCCACAAGTATCCAGCCCCGGGACCCGGACCCGCCGAATGGCGGTGAGTTTTCCAAAAATTAAGTGCGAGTGAGGGGACAGAAGCCCAGCAGAGCGGTGAGTAAAATCAGGGGATAAATAACATAAAATAACCAAGATAAGATAAGATGTTCTGGCGCTTTCAATACTCTAACATAGAGTTTTAAAAGGTCCCCCAGTAATACCAGCTCAGGTCGCTTAAGGCCTATTTCTAGCCTTAATCTATTGTTCCTTGCGTATCTAGGGGCTTGTAGCACCATCTTATAGGCTTTCGCCTGGGCCGCGTTGACCACTTTGTCAAATGCACCTGGGTAGGCTATGTGCCCATATGCAATGGCAGGGATCAGTTTTGCCCGGAGCACTGTCAACATTGGTTCTGCTGAGGGACTGTCCAAGCGGTGGCATAAGCGTCTTAGCGACAAAATGGTTTTGTCAATTTTAGGTTTAAGCTCCTTCTAGTAGTTAAAATCTGATCAGAATAGATAGTAGGGAACCCACAATGTTTATGAAGCCAAAACACAGTTTTATTTTTAAGGGATTCCTGCGATTCCTGTTGGCTCTGGTTCAAATGTTGTTCAAGAGGTGGGACATTGTTAAAACAGCCACATATGGGGCGCAGTCAGGAGGTAGGTTAATTGTATGGCTTCTCTTGACTTCTATCGGCACCGGGCCACCCTCAGGTTCTACTGCCCGGTTCTTCCGGCATCCTGTCGGTTGGGCCACAGGCATATCTTATTCTGTCCTATTTATCACCCCATTACAATTAACAACTGAGTTATGTACACTTAGCATAGCTTTACTAGCCCCGGGAACTTCATCCTCGACCCTGGGTCTCTTCTCTGATTCAATATGGGCATATAATAAATCGCCTAGTTTCAAGACTACAGAAATCAGATCTAGCTTCTCTATTAAGGGTTAAGTTTTCTATTTTAACACCCATAATACTAACCAATGAATCAAGCTGATCAGCTTTTATTTTTACTGTGCTTGGGTTATCCATTAACTCCTCTCCTCCAATAGTATTTGTTAGTGGCGTTTTAACTCCTTTTTTGTTATGGTTTCCCCCACGTTTAGTTTGGGATTGTCTACAGCCCCTTCTTGTTCTCGGGACCGGAGATCTCTGAATAGAAGTATTAGAGATTTCAACCAGTTCGGTAGGTGTTACTACTGTTTGAGCTGGAGCCTCAGGAGAAGAACGAACTAAATCACTGGGGTCCCTACTAATATCTATGTTTTTTTTTTAAACTTTATTTTATTTTATTTTCCAGTCACAAATACAACCCCGCAGCCCCACCAGGCACTTTATAGGTGTGGACAACATCAGGAACAGCAAAAAGGGCCAGCACGGAAGTCCAAGTGATAATCGTAGCATGAATCCAAGTATTGTGGACAACGTGAGGGTAAACAGTCAGGCCCCATGTCGCACCTGCTACAGGCATCCCCTCAGCACTCCCCCCTTCCCTCCCCTTCAGACTCTGACCCTGGTGCAGAGAACAGTTCGCCACTTGTCCCATCCGAGTCAGTATGTGATGTTTGTTCGTCAGTATTTAATGCCTCAGTACACATTATACTCCATGCTAACAGATCCTCCTGCAATTTCTCATCCTTCCGAGTGGCCTGCATGTGCGTTTCCTCCGTGAGTGTCCATTCCGTCACGTCCCTAAGCCAAGCATCCATCCCGGGGGCCCTCTGTCCCATCCAAGTTATGGCCACTCGGCGTCGAGCCAGCACTAACATTAAATGCAATAGTTTAAACTGAAGTTTCTTTTTTCTCGGCTTGGGCACCAGTCCCAACAGGCAGTGTAGGGGGGACAGTTCAAGTTGAAGGCCCGTCGTGGTCGATATATGACTGACTACCCCTGTTCAGAAGCTCCCCACCAGCGGACATTCCCAAGCTAGGTGTAGGAATCCCACAGCTCTTACTCCACACCTGGGGCAACTGTCTCTCCTGTCTCCTGCATAACGACTCACCGACTGCGGGGTAAGGTAGGTGCGGTGCATAAAGTTGAAATGGATGAGCTTGAAGCGAGCATTGCAAGACACCCGCCGAGTCAAAAGCCCTATGCGCTTACGTTGTCCCTGCTCCAGGGGAGCCCTCAAGTCCGCCTCCAAGGCCGCCCATGCAGGCGGAACCGGGGGAGCGGAGTCGCGTCTCATGGCAGCATAAAGCAAGTTTATCAACCTACGTCCTCTGCCACAGGATAACAGGATATGTAACGTGTGGGTCATCGGGGGTATCTCCGGGCACTGCGGCCAAACAGAGCGCACTATTGAGCGCAGTCCCTGATAGTGTAAATATCGACCCCTCCAAAGGGCGTACGACTCCTCCGCCTGTTCGTAAGTCAGAAAGCTCTCCGAGGGGTACAGATCGGCGAGGATCTCGCATCCCCCATCCCTCCACGCCTGGAAGGACATATGCTGCTCCAGGTCCCTCATAGGCGCCAAGATCTAGATCGGCAGAACCCTATGAAATGGGGCCATGCGCAGGACCCTTTCGATGAAGCGCTGCCAGATAGCTGCAACCTGCCTCACCACAAAAGGGAGTGCAGTGTCAGCTCCAGATCCTCGCATCAACGCCACCCGGAGCTCCGGCGCCGAGGCCCTCCCCGCGAGCAGCTGCGTCTCCCATGTGTCCGCATCGGTAAACCACCTAGCTGCCGGGAGGAGCTGCGCCGCATAATAGCAGAGATCAAAAAGCGTGGCTTCTAGCCCTCCCTCCTCAAAGGAGCGTACAACGGTGCTTAGGGCCACTCTACTGTGCCGCCCCGTCCAGAGCAGGGATGTGAGCAACAAATTCAGGGTCCAGAAAACCCTAGGGGGAAGGGGGCACAAGGAGTTCTGGAGGACATATAACATCCTAGGCAGCATCACCATTTTGGCGATCACTAGCCGCCCCATGAGGGACAGGGGTAAGGTGTTCTAGAATAATATGGAGTTCCGGAGGAACGCGAGCACCCTCTCCGCATTGCGGGTGAGGGACAGTTCCTCCGACGAGGTCACCGGGATTCCCAAATATCGGAAACTGGTCAATTCCCATCTCAGTCCGAGCTCCGGTAAGTCCTCCAGTGGCACCGCTTCGAAGCCAGATAACGGGAAAATGAGGGACTTATCCCGGTTAAGGCGAAGGCCCGACACATCACCAAACTGATCCTGGAGGCGCAGCAACCTCGGAGGAGCCTCCCTGGGGGCCCTCAGGTAAAACAGCGCATCATCCGCGTATAATGAGTGAACATTACAGGTGTCACCCACCTGAATGCCCTATCGTTGCAGTTCCTCGTGAACCCGGACCGCAAATGGCTCCATTGCCAGGGCAAAGAGCAGCGGCGAGAGGGGGCACCCGTGTCTCATGCGCCGACCCAAACGCCACTTCTCTGACCTAGCCCCCCCAGACGCACCCACGCCCTAGGGGAACTATAGAGGATTCTGATCCATCGCGCAAAGTCGGGCCCAAAGCCCATCGTCCGGAGGACCACTTGCAAGTATCCCCAGTCGATGGTGTCGAAGGCCTTGGCAAGGTCTATCGAGACCAAGACCGTCTGTTCTTTCCTGTCCCTCACCTCGTGTTGGATGTGCACCAGCCTCCGCAGGTTCATCGCCGTATTGCGCCCGGGGATAAAGCCACATTGATCTTGGTTTACTAGGGGCGCCATGTGGGGGCCAGCCTGTTGGCCAATAGTTTTGTGAGGATTTTGATATCTGAATTTATCATTGTAATCGGCTTATTTATTTTATTTATTTTTATTTTTAACATTTCTAAAGCGCTGCTTATACCCGTAGGCGTCTTGGCGCTGTAACCAATTATTTGTAAATGACTCTGAGCATGATTGACTATTGAGTGAACAACCAGGTTTTCAAAAGCTTACGGAATTGAAGGAGGGTGGGACTTCGCTTGATGTTGAGAGGCAGAGTGTTCCATAGCTTGGGGGCGGCCACCAGAAAGCGGCGATCGCCCCAGGTGACAGTTTTGGTACGGGGGTAACTAATTGGTTTAGGGTGGCTGACCTTAGGGCTCTGGAAGGTTTGTGCAATTGAAGTTGGTCTCTTAAAAACTGGGGGCCTTGGTTGTTAAGTGCCTTGAACACAATACATAAAGATTTGAATTGGATTCTTTTCTGCACAGTGAGCCAGTGAAGGTCTTTAATGCTATTGGAGATGGATTCGATGGATTATATGAGGAGGGATCAAGCTTGTCCCCCCCTGGTTTAAGGAGCAGACAGATGTCCCCTTGGGCCATACTCTGCGGTAGTTCTTCTCTTTCGAACGCCTCCAGGAACACCTGTAGGAAGAGTGGGGCTAGGGTCTCCCTGAATTCTTGGTAAAATTCCGCAGGAAACCCATCGCTTTCCGGGGATTTTGGCACGCGGTAGACGGCCCAACGCCCCACAAACCACTGGCAAAGTGAGGCCTGCTTCTAAATCCTCTCTATCCGAGTCCGAGAGGGTCGGGACAGGTAGCCCCTGCAGATAGGGAAGATAAGAGGCCTCAGAGATGTTCGCATCTGCGGAATATACCTGCTGCAGGTGGGAGTGGAGAACCCCCAGGAGGGTCTGCTCAGAGTGGACCAGTTCGCCGTTGCTGTCCCTAAGGGCCACGATAGGTTCGGGGTCTGTTCCCGTTTCAAGATCCAGGCCAAAAGCCTCCCTGCTTGTCCCCCTCTCTGTGGAGATGCTGCCGATACTGACCTAGGGTGTATTTGTCGAGTCTATCTAAGGTATCGTGAAGTTGCGTCCGTACGGTCTGTTCCTCCCGCCTTTGCAATTTGTTGGGGGACTACCACCTGTTGGGTGCCCAGGAGGGCACTCTCCGCCTCCTGGAGATGGCGGAGCAGCTGCTTTTGGACCCCGTGGGGTCAGTCCCATGCAGGTGCCCCGCACCACCGCCTATAGGGCCTCTCACTTGGTGGCCAGGGAAAGGTTTCCCTGCCCCCAATAAATCTCATTGTAATCTTCAATGGCTTTACCCACTTAAAATTTTCCCACCTGGTCCCGGAGGATGTCCACCGGAAGCCTCCAGGTCCGGGGGCGGACAACCCCAGACCCCCATTGCACCATGCAAGCCACTGGGGAGTGATCAGAGAGGAAACAGGTTTGATGCGTTATGTCTACTGTCATGGCGGGATAGGCGTTTGCTATCAATACCCTGTCTAGGCGACTCTGTGTGTTATGTGTGAGAGAGAAGCACGTGTATACTTTCTGTGTCGGGTGTCTTAGGCGCCAGGCATCCACCGCCCCCACATTTTCCATCACCTCTTTAAGCTGTTTCGCCATCCTGGGTTTAGTGCCCGCCCGGGGTGGGAATCTATCCAGGTCGGGATCAAGGATGCAGTTGAAGTCCTAAAACCAAAGCAACGGGGTGCCCAGGTCGTGAGTCAGAGCGTTTTGCAGAGACCCGTAAAACATCGGGTCGTCTATGTTGGGTGCATAGAAATTCAAAATCACCAGATGCCTACCATCCAGTTTGGCTCTAATAAGCAGGTAACGACCCTGCCTCCACATATTGGATTGCGAACAGTACCCCGGGCTCCACCCACACCAGCACCCCTCTAGAATATGTGGAGAAGGATGAATGAAATAGCTGGCCACGCCATTTCTTCCCTAGTTTCTGTGCCCCGTCCTCCCCCAGGTGGGTCTCCTGCAAGCAGGCTATGGATACCTTGTGTCGCCTAAGAAAGGAGAGGACTCGATATTGTTTACTACATGTGCCTCAATCCCCTGTCCGAGGAGCAGTCCCACTTCAAATACATAGCATCGTCTGTCCATAGATCTTCTTCAGGGGGGACCCACAGCCTCGGTAGTCCCCGTCGCCCCGGTCTCCGGGACCGCCGGAGCCGTCTGCACAATGCTCTCCGCCGTGACCTGCAGCGTTTCCAGGACGAGCACTTCGTCGTGTTCTTGCAGCCCCAGGGCCTCCGGTTCATCTCCGGCTCCCGGCTGGGCCAGATGCAGCGCTCCATCTTCCCCCACAGTAACCCTGTGGCTACTCTGACTCTCCGAAGTCGCAGATCTGCGCCGTCGTCTGTTTGAACGTTTCCTCGGTGGGCGAGTTCCCCATCTCTCACGCGGTCCCCCGTGTTCACCCGGAGGAAGATCATCTCCCCTGGTCTTCAACCACTCCCAGACCTCCTCCGGGGAGTCAAAGAAGTGCGCCTTTCCCTGGGCCAGCACTTTGAGTTTAGCTGTGTATAATAGCATGTATTGTTGGTGCATCGCCCGGAGCTTGCGCTTAACACCCAGGAATGATTTCCGTTGCTCTTGGACTTGTTGGGTAATGTCCGGGTAGATGGAGATCTTACTATTTTCAAAGGAGAGATTTGCTGCTTCCCTTGCCACTTGCAGGATACAGTCCCTGTCCCTATAGTTCAGAATTTTGGCAATAAGGGCCCTCGGCGGGGCTCCCGGGCATTGCGGGGGGACCAGGGCCCGGTGAGCTCTCTCAATAAGAAAGACCTCCGAGAGGCCCCGTGGCCACAGCTGAGTGCGTATCCAGGTCTCCAGGAAGCGTTCAGCTTTGCCCGCCTCTGCCCGTTCATCACTCCAAGGACCCTAATGTTGCTGCGGCGCGCCCGGCCTTCCGCGTCCTCCGCCCTCTTTTCCAGGGCCCCTGTCGTGGCCGTGAGTTGGGAAACCGTATTCTTGACGGAGGCCACCTCACCCTGTAGCTGTGCTATATTTTCCTCCATGTCGGAAACCTTGTCCGCAACCTTACGGAGGTCCGTCCTCAACAAGTTAACATCAATGGACACAGTCTCTATTTGATTCTCCAGGGCAGTGTGGGACCCCTGGATCGCTTTGAGCAACTCTGCCTTGGAGGGCTCGCCGGGGGCCTCCGCCCCCTCATCCTGCTCCGATTGCCTCGTAATCCGCTGTACGGGAGCCTCTGGGTGGTGTATTGTGTAATCGTATTGGGCTGCGTGGAGCGGGACATCCTGTCCTTACGCATTTCCAAGGTCCCAATCGCCCCGATCCAGGCTCCAGAGGGACGAGAAGGGCAATGTCAATGTTCTGGGGCACAGGAAGTCCTAGCAGGTCCCAGGTCAGGCAGTAACCCCACTCAGCCGATCCCTACTCCTCCGCAGGGCGTCCACGTACCAGGAAAAGGGTGCCACCGCCTTGGTATATCAGCCACCAGACCGCACGACCCCAGATGGGGCCCAAGTATCAGTCCGTGCCCTCTATTAGAGAGGGAGGGTAGTACTACGGGGTAAGCACTCAGGGGAGCCCCCAGATGAACAGGCCCACACAAAATCTGCCCGAGGTCGGGCCGTCCCACTCCTGCCAGCACCACAGACCCACTCCACTCGCTGACCCCAAGGAGAGGGCCCCCGCCCTCAGCGCAAGCTAACCCGGTCAAGGAACGGCACAGCCAGGGGGCCCCCCGCCGGTGACGCACTCCAGGATGCGGAGATATGTCCGGCCTCCATCAAGATTAATGGCAGCAGGGACCACACCGGGTGTAGGGCTCCACACAGATCAATCCTTCCGCCTGCAGCCAAAGTCATCCCCCACTGTCCCGCACTCTCGGCCCCCCGGCTTCACGATCCACATCAATGTCCTGAATCGGGACCAACAGGCGGCGCAGGCAAGCTGCGGCTGGGCACTCACCAGCAGGCCCTCCACCGATCTCAAGGGCCGCAGACCGGGGCCCGCCTCGGAAGCGGGCCGCTTCCTGTGGTGGTTGTGTAGGCACCGGGCCAGTCCAATGGGGCCCCCTGTACCGGCCGGGGCACTCACCCTCAAGGCCGCGCCACCAGGATTCCCTGCGTTGGGGGAGGGGCGTCAGGGATCAGGGCCGGTCTGCGCTCCCGCTCTCACGGCCCCAGGGCCGGGCACAGGCTAAACAGGGCACAATGAGCCCCAGCAGAGCTCTCCTTAGCAGCACCCAAGTCGGAGCCCCAGATGGCAGCGGGCTCCGTCCTCCACCGGTTGTTGCCCCAAGTCAGCGGCCGCAGATATCCGTCGGCTCTCAGCTATGCCCCTCCATCTCTCCCCCGGAGCAGGCCTCAATCCCCGGCCTCGCGTGATCAGGGGCTCGGGGCGTCTCTTCCACGGCCGCTCCTGGGGCTCAAAACCGGTAGATCTGCCACCTTCTGCTCCTTACAGGGGCCCGCTGCAGCAGGGGTACTAACGACCCCCGAATTCAAGGGCTCCGGGCCCAATCAGGATGTTGTAGCAGGATATTGGGGTTTATCGGCCGAGAGCTGGCGGAGCTCACGTCCTGCAGGCCAGGCTGCTTGGCCACGCCCCCCCTAATATCTATGGTTGATATGGCCAAGGGTGTAGAGGGCATAATTGGAAGACTGCCCAAACCCAGCGATAATCGCCGTTCAGTTTTGTCAATTTCTTCATTAATTGTCTTAACCGCTTTTACCAAATAGTTGTCAAACGCGGCGCTAGCTAGCTCCAGGGGGTTTTATTATCCTTTCGTTTGGACATATTTGCGTTAAGCAGCTAAAACCAAAAATTTAAACAAAGTATGCGAAAAGCTATTATGAATAGATGCAAATAGAACTGGATAAATTATAATCCAAATTTCCACATTACCAAAAACATAAAATACAAGGCTAAAACCACAACCAAACTTTTTCCTCACTACATACAGTCAATGATTGTGCTCATAAGTCTCACTTCATTGTTAATAGGGGTCCTGAAGTTCAAAAGCCAGGAGATGTGGCCCAGCCCAGCCACGTCCTGCCTCGGACGGCCTCAGACGGTCCCGTCCTTGTCCTGGGCTTCTCCCGGCGCGTCCCGCACGAGATCCTGCGATGCTGGTGGCTCAGCTGTGTTTTATGCACCTCAGGGCACGATGAGGGTGTAGGCGGCTTCCGCCGCAAGGAGTGCTGGGGGTTGTAGTCTCCCTGCAACTCGCACGCCTCGCTGCGGTGCAATGGACTGAGGTGGCGGGAGGGGACCAACAGGGGCAGCAAAAGGGCAGCGGGTAAATGTGGAGGCAGCAGCTCTGAAGTAAGTTCTCCCAAAACAACAAGGTAGCTGAACACCCGCTCCACCGGGGCTCAGCTGTGTTTTATGCGCCTCCGGGTGCAGAGAGGGCATAGGTGGCTTCCGCCACAAGGAGTGCTGGGGGTTGTAGTCTCCCTGCACCTCGCACGCCTCGCTGCAATGCAATGGACTGAGGCGGGGGAGGGACCAACACGGGCAGCAACAGGGCAGCAGGTAAATGAGGAGGCAGCAGCTCCGAAGTAAGTTCCCCCAAAACAACAAGGTAGATGGACCCCCGCTCCACCGGGACTTAGCTGTGTTTTATGCCCCTCCGGGCACAGTGAGGGTGTAGGCGGCTTCCGCCGCAAGGAGTGCTGGGGGTTGTAGTCTCCCTGCACCTCGCACGCCTCGCTGCAGTGCAATGGACTGAGGCGGCGGGAGGGGACCAACACGGGCAGCAACAGGGCAGCGGGTAAATAAGGAGGCAGCAGCTCCGAAGTAAGTTCCCCCAAAACAACAAGGTAGCTGGACCCCCGCTCCACCGGGGCTCAGCTGTGTTTTATGCACCTCCGGGCGTGGTGAGGGCTTAGACGGCTTCCACCACAAGGAGTGCTGGGGGTTGTAGTCTCCCTGCACCTCGCACGCCTCGTTGCGGTGCAATGGACTGAGGCAGCGGGAGGGGACCAACACGGGCAGCAACAGGGCAGCGGGAAAATGAGGAGGCTGCAGCTCCGAAGTAAGTTCCCCCAAAAAAACAAGGTAGCTGGACCCCCGCTCCACTGGGGCTCAGCTGTGTTTTATGCACCTCCGGGCGTGGTGAGGAAGTAGGCGGCTTCCGCCGCGAGGAGTGCTGGGGATTGTAGTCTCCCTGAACCTCGCATGCCTCGCTGCGGTGCAATGGACTAAGGCAACGGGAGGGGACCAACACGGGCAACAACAGGGCAGCGGGTAAATGAGGAGGCAGCAGCTCCGAAGTAATTTCCCCCAAAACAACAAGGTAGCTGGACCCGCTCCACCGGGGCTCAGCTGTGTTTTATTAGCCTCCGGGAGCGGTAAGGGCATAGGCGGCTTCCGTCGCAGGGAGTGCTAGGGGTTGTAGTCTCCCTGCACCTCGCACGCCTCGCTGCGGTGCAATGGACTGAGGCGGCGGGAAGGGACCAACTCGGGCAGCAACAGGGCAGCGGGTAAATGAGGAGGCAGCAGCTCCAAAGTAAGTTCCCCCAAAACAACAAGATAGCTGGACCCCCTCAAGTCAAGTCAAGTCATCAAACTATACCAAAAGAAAAGCATCAAAAGAAAGGAAAATATTTAAAAAATTCAAAGTAATCCAAGACAATTCAGAAATGCAAAGGATCTCAACATCAGGGGCCTTATTTATGAAGGCCTTGCGCCGCCGGTGCGTCACTTTTAACATTGCAAAAAGTGACGCACCGGTGGCGCAAGGCTTTCATAAATGAGGCCCCAGGTTTTTTGCCTTTAAAAAAATTGTCAATAAAGGATCAAAAATACAAGCCTGGCCACTTGATAAAGCTGAAAGGGCAGGGAAAAAAATGGATGGATGGTATTGCAATCATATGAGAGTTGGGGCCCACAACCCTACCTCACATGTCATATATCCCCATCAATACAGCACTCTCTTCTTCTTATTCATCTGGGAGCTTTTTCATGAAAAGACCAGATCCCATCATGGAAACAAACCTGACCAAACCTCCTTTGCAGGCTATGCTGCATTGCAGAAGAAACCATACTACATCTCCTTTGCATCTGCCCTCCAGTTGGCCCGCTGAGACGGTTACTGTTATTACCAGCCCTCTGGTCTCTTCAGATAAGATCCTGTCAACCAGCCGTGATGACACTCTTGAATAGCCAGTCACTGCAGCTTGCTTGCACGGCAACAATGTTTCTTCAATCAGTAAACAAACAGCTACAAAGCAGAGGGAGGAGAGCGAAAGGTCTGATAGAGCCAGCATGGCACATGGAAAGGAATCTAAATCACATTCAAGTTGTAATCACACGCCAGCAACAACTGGGAATTTGCATCCCCTCAAGTCGTTCAAAAGTGCAAAAGGTTCAATCAGGCCAGGGGCCATACTTGGACCATAGTTGTTGGGGTATCCAACCCAGCTACATGGAATCACACCGCTAACAAAAGGTCATGGACGAGGGCACCGTGGCAAATCGAGTTTTATGTGATTTCTCTTGATGCAAGGTATACTCAATGGTGCGGGACAGCTTTACATAATTACATTTTGTAAAGCAAAGTCACTAGGAATACTAATCAGTTTGGCCTAAGCCTCCAGATGGGGATTTTAGTAGGTCCTTGCTCTTTTGTTGACCAAAAACATCACCATGGCCATTTTATAAATGTTACCCTTGCTCTTATTGTATGGTTTTTACTTTCCATGCAGTTTTAAATACTAGCTGCTATGCAAATGTTTCACGTCATTGCTAAGGTTTTAATTAACCAAACAATAAAGGTATTTCAATAACAAATTTCAACTTGCCAAGTTGCATAGATAATCATTAAATAATCCTTTAAATTATTTTACATTTTAGATACACTGCAGAGAAACAATGACCACAATAGATGTCAACACCTCTACCAAACCAAGATACAACCCTAATGACAGATGATGAAGAAATAAATCCAAAGGTAAACTTTTGACATAAAATATAACAGAACAACATTAACCACATTCATTTTTTGAAACTAGTAGCTAGCATAGACTTATGTTCTTAAGTTTCAAACGTACAAATTAGCAACTTTTTCCCCATGAACTCTATTAATTAATTTTACAATGTTGTTTTTTATTCCTCAGATTGTCCAATCAAAAAAAGAAAATAATACTTAACATTATACCATCATTGTCATATAATTGTGTTTCTGTTTCTCTTTCAGATCATTTAAAAATTGAAAACAAGCAAATTGCATTAATCAAAATGCGGTGACACAGTTCTAAAATATGGAGGATATATTTATTGTAAGGAAAGATTAATTTATCTCATGAGTTATTGGAGATATGTTGAATATTTTTCATCCCGTTGCAACAGCAGAGTGGTTACTCATGGTGGAACACTGGAAAAAAACACAGAATGCAGCCACTCTCCCTCTGCCATCCAGGTTGAAGTATTAGAAAGTATTCAATAAACAAACACACCTTCAGCCACCTCCGATGAACCCTGTGGCTTAGTTTAGAGGGAAGTTGCCCAGATCATCCCATGCACGTTACCAGTAGTTTGCCTACAATTCCAATTTTAAGAAGAATGATTTAACAACAAAAACAGATAAGTAAGCCTCAAAGAGTAGCTCCTCTGTTCTACTCTGAAATACACACCCACCTTGGTTTTACTGTTACTTTTATTAAATACCTATTTCTACTCTTGTTAGTGAAACCCCTCAAAAACTACTATTAATCTTTAGTAAAATGCATAACTCACTAAAGTTAGAGAATAGTGAAATTTGAATGATGGATGACAATTTCAAATCAACCCCCATCTATTCACTCAAATTTATACTATTCATAATAATATTAGCAACACTACCATCTCATTAGTTTATGGTTTACTTCCTGAGAAACAATCCTTACACACTAAATATTTATGATTTATAAAATATAAAACAATAAATAAAACCCCTAGGATAATATTCATTGACTTTAAATTACAAATGATTAACACAATTGCTAAAACATACACATTCCAGGATTTATTTCACTTTTCGCAGGCATATTGGAAAACATTTCTAAAAGCATCATTAGCTGAGGCTTAGATGGCAGCAACATTAACTGCATTGTGTGTTGTACCCCCTGAATGTGTGGATGACTTCTACACTTAAATTATACCATCACAATATTTTCACACACTAAGGAAAAATTGGCTCCACTTCTAATTTACTTGAAAGACACATGGATTGGGCATCGAAGCAGATCAGCTAACAGAAGGAAACCACGATTTCCTATTGAATAGTGGAACTGTTACTCAACCAGCTTAGAGGGAGGTACAAAAACCAATAAGCCATAGAGGGTTGGCATAATTCTTACAACAACTTCATGGGAAGTGTCACCCCAACCTCTATAATTCACTGGACATTTTGAACAAAGTTTCCAGGAAATGAGAGTGGCACAGTCATTGTCAGGTAGTCTGAATCCTCAGCTATCTAAAAAAAGTTTAAAAAATCAAATGATTGGAACTTCTGATTGCCTTCACAACATTACATACATTTTACACACTTAACAACAGCTAATACCCTGTAAAATTACTCTCCTGTTTTCCCTGAACAAATTAATTTAATTGCCATCCCACCCCGAAAAAAAACGGGAAAAGAATAATCAATTTTTCATGTTGCATTCTTTAGTAATCCACAAGTAACTCAATCCAACAAACAGGCTACCGAAAAGATGTATTTATTTTAAAAATTGAAAAAAGTATTCCTTTTCCAAATGACTTGAATAGAGAAAATGTAAAGCAATCAAATAATCCAAATTATTGTCTTCAAAAGTGTAGTCTTCTGCTTTCAAGATTAAAGAACAATAAAAAACACAACTTATAAAATTTAAAATGTTGCTTTTTACTCAAAAAGATTTAAATTGGCTGTTAAAGTGATATTTTTTTTAAACAACCATCCCACAGTGTGCATACGAAAACAACCTGCATGCAGTATATAAAACTGGTTAAAACACAACATACATACATTATTTTATTAAATGGCAACTACCTACCTCTCTCCATCCCTCTTTATAATTAATGTAGGTACCAATATGTCTTAAACAATAAACTAAATTGCTCCTATTTCACTACAATTCCTCCTTGGTCCCGAGCCTCTACCAACTGTAGAAAGACCCTGAATTGTTTATGTAAAACTGGAAAAGGACAATTATTTTCACTGAAGTCAATGGAAAAGCATGGGAAATGTTTCAATGATGTACATAAATATATTTAACCTATTTAAAAGTATTATTTTAAATTAAAAGTATGACTATATTTTGTTATATTTTTTATATATTTTGTATAATAGTTAATAATTATATTAAAATATGTATTACACAAATCTTAATTTATGTATTATATGCTTTATTAATTTAAAATAACTGTTTTTAAAAAAGATGAGTGACTTTTTATGTTTTTAGAATGTCTCATTATAAAATAAAAAAGTGTATGAAAATATTTATTAAAATTAATAATTGTAGGAGGCACGTGGCGACAAGATGGCCACCACCTGAGAGGCTCCATTGCATCGAGCTTCACTTCTTGTCGAAGGAGCATCTTTACCGCAACGCTGATGTTCGCGGACGGCAGCTAACGTTTCGGAAACTGCCAGGAGTAAGCAGGCATGTTTCCGACTGCTTTCTTCCTCAAGTAACCTTTTTTTCCCAACATTGCGAGCTCCTCAACAATGACGACCGCCATTTTGCACGCTTCCGGTATATTTATTTATTTATTTATTTAGTCACTTGTAAAGCGCGAACAGCTACCCCCAACGGGGGTGTCCCGGCGCTGACAACGTGTGAAGTCCTAGAGGGTCCATCAGAGAGCTCCGTCAGGCTAGATCCGAGAGAAAAACCAGGTTTTGAGTTTCCTGCGAAACACAACTTCGGATGAGAGAAATCTGAGTTCTTCTGGAAGGGAGTTCCACAATCTGAAAGTGGCCACGGCAAAAGCTCTACCACCTGTGCGAGTCAGACGAAAGCGTGGGCAAAACATAAGCCCAAGATGGTTGGATCTGAGATCCCTTGTGGCAAGAGATCACCTGATTCTGAGCCTTAAGAAAGCCGGGCCACGACCATTGAGAGCTCTGAAGGCAAAGACCAAGGCCTTGAACTGGATGCGATATCTCACAGGTAGCCAATGGAGTTTGGCCAGGTGAGGTGAAATCGAGTAGCGATAAGGGATGTTGCAAATCAGCCGGGCCGCTGAATTCTGCACAAGTTGCAGCCGGTTAATGACATATGCAGGGGCGCCGACATAAAGACTGTTTGAATAATCCAGATGGGATGTGATTAGAGCATGTAATACTGTTCTGCGGGACTTAAAGGGCAAAAAAGGGATGATTTTTTTAATCATTCGGAGTTTTCCGAAACAAGATGATGAAACCTTATTAATTTGGGTCTTGCAGGACAGCGCTGTGTCAAATTGAAAGCCCAAGTTGCCAGCAGCTTGAACAGGCACAGGAGGGGGATTAAGTTGAGATGGCCACCAAATATTGGAGGGAATGGCAGATTTTTGATTAAAAAATAGCACCAAAGTCTTGTCAGTATTTAATTTTAAATTATTGGTGGACATCCATGAGGCGATGTTAACCAGACAGTGGCGGAAGCGGGCCAGGGAGCTGTCAGAGTGATCCTTAAAAGAAAACACAAGCTGAGTGTCATCATCATAAAAGATCACTCTGACGCCCCATGCCTCGACTAGCTCCGCCAGCGGCCTTAGGTACACATTAAATAAAAGAGGACTGAGGGCAGATCCCTGCGGAACCCCCCATCTCAATGGTTTCTTGGTGGAAACAAAGGGTCCTAGGGAGACCTGTTGACATCTGCCTGACAAGAAAGATTTCACCCAAGCCAGGGGAGTTCCTCCAATGCCCACCTCCTGCAGGCGAATCAGTAGAGTGTCATGTGAGATAGTATCGAATGCTGCGGATAGGTCGAGGAGGACCAACATGGCCTCCTCGCCCCTATCCACACACTCGCGAATAGATTCAGACACTTCCAACAAAGCTGATTCTGTGCTAAAATCAGGCCTAAATCCTGACTGTGTATCATGAAGGAGGTGGTTAGTTTCTAAATATTCAGACAGCTGCTCCTGCACCGCTTTCTCCAACACTTTTTCCGGCTTGGGGAGCAGTGAAATGGGGCGGTAATTATTAAAGCATAGTGGGTCAGCGCCTGTTTTTTTAAAAATAGGTATCAGCAGTGCCTGTTTCCATAAAGAAGGAAAAAGGCCTGACTGCAAAGAAGAGTTCCAAATTTCTAACAAGGGCTTAATCAATAATGGTGCTAAGTCACTCAAGCCATGAGCTGGAGCAGGGTCCAAAGGAGAGCCAGATTTACACTTCAGAAACAGAGTCAGAGCATGATCTTCCGTCAGTGGCTTAAATGAGGTAAACACTTCCGCACAGCTGGTGGCCTGGGCTGGCGGTACAGCGGTGGGAATATGCTGGATGTTTACTGTGATATTATTAATTTTCTCATAAAAAAAATCGGATAGACCTTCACTGAGTGATTGGCTTGGGATGATTGGGGAGGCCATTGCAGAAGGATTAGCAAAATCCTTAACAATATTAAAAAGGGTCTTGGTAGAATTTTCTGCACTTTCGATTTTATCTGCAAAATACTCTTTCATGGCCATACGTTTCAGTTTGTGAAACTCTTTAAGAGCAGATCTAAAATGGGCTTTAGCCTCCGGGTCATATACCCGGCGCCAAATTCGCTCCAGTTTCTTACAACTGCTTCTGTTTTCTCGTAATGACTGTGTGAACCAAGGGGCCGAGAGTTTGGATCTTAAAGAGGAGAGGTTTTTCAGGGGGGTAATTTGCTCAATAGCATCGAGAAGATCTTTATCAAGTGAGGCAACACGTTCATTGAGATCGTTAACTGGTGAGGCCGGAGTGCTCTTAAATCCTTGTTCCAAAGCAGGGCAGGTAACTTTGTGCCAATTTCTACCCTTGCCTCTGCAAATAGTTTCTATCCTAGGTGACTTGGATAAGGACACCTCAAACGGGATTAAATGATGATCAGTCCACGTAAGGGGCACAGACGGAAGAACTTTAAGGTCAGGCAGATTGGAAAAAATCAGATCGAGAGTATGGCCTGCAGAATGGGTCGGGCCACTCACCCTTTGGGATAAATTCAGACCTTGCATGATTTTTAGCAGGTATACAGTCATGCAAATCAACATGATGATTAAAATCCACCAACACAATAAAATCAGAGTGCTTAAGGGAAAGATCAGCGGTGGCGGCTATCAGCGGGGTAAGTGCCGACTGATGGGAGCGCGGGGGATTATATACCAACAGTCCTGAGAATATCGCAGCAGATGACTCGGTGATAGAAAAGTAAAGAGCCTCTATAGGCTCTAAATTTGGAATTTCCTGGAAGTAATAGTAAAGTGATTCCGTAGAATAACGGCAATGCCACCGCCTGGTTTCGAACCTTCACGGCTAATTCCTATGAAGCGGTAGCCCGGGGGAGTAGCTAAGGCAATGTCTGGATGGGACGAGTCCTTAATCCAGAGTCCTTAATATAGCGCACAATTAACCCATTGAATGCCTCCTACTGTATCTGGAATTTAAACTTCCTGCTAATTTTTCTGCAAGTTGATTTATCGTTTTTTTTCTTCTTTTTTCTTCTGCAAGAAGATACTTATTTTTTCAACAGATTAAAGGGTCTGTTTTCTCACAGGAAGCTTGGAATCCTTTCTCCTCAGCACCATGTCAGCATTATCTTTCTTCCTGCAGTGTTTCCTGTCACTTGGTACAGTTTTCTCCTATTATATTACCAAAAATTAACACATTCCTTGTCTGTCTGGAAATATATAGTGAACTTTATGCACCTGCAGTCTAGTCCAGTAATATATTAAGCACCAATATTGTCATGTCAAATGTCATGTCAAAGGTTCTTATATAGCGCCTTTTCACCGAAAGGTCTCAAGGCGCTTACTTTGGGAACCTGTCCTGGCTTTTCCCTGTGAGATAACCCCTACAGGGCATCCCCAAGGTGAAAGCCAGGCATCCCGCCACGGTGGGTCCACTTTTCGCAGGCATATTGGAAAACATTTCTAAAAGCATCATTAGCTGAGGCTTACATGGCAGCAACATTAACTGCATTGTGTGTTGTACCCCCTGAATGTGTGGATGACTTCTACACTTAAATTATACCATCACAATATTTTCACACACTAAGGAAAAATTGGCTCCACTTCTAATTTACTTCAAAGACACATGGATTGGGCATCGAAGCAGATCAGCTAACAGAAGGAAACCACGATTTCCTATTGAATAGTGGAACAGTTACAGGTCTCAAGGAGCTTGATTTGGGAACCCGTCCTGGCTTTTCCCTGTGAGATAACCCCTATAGGGCATCCCCAAGGAGAAAGCCAGGCATCCCGCCCCGGTGGGGCCACTTTTTGCAGGCATATTGGAAAACATTTCTAAAAGCATCGTTAGCTGAGGCTTATATGGCAGCAATATTAACTGCATTGTGTGTTGTACCCCCTGAATGTGTGGATGACTTCTACACTTAAATTATACCATCACAATATTTTCACACACTAAGGAAAAATTGGCTCCACTTCTAATTTACTTCAAAGACACATGGATTCTTTACAGCATTAATATATTTAAGGATATATATGCCTGCTGGTTGCTTTAGCTCCTGCTCATATATTGCTTGGTGGCGTTTTCTGTGACAGACAACTGTTTTCCTTTTTTTTCCCCTGCAATACCTGTTTGAAATTCTATCTTTATATGCCTTCACGCTCCGCTCATTATACCCAGGATAACTCTTTTTTTATCTTTATCCTGGTGTTTTTCATATTTTGAGCTCTGAATCCGCCTCATTGGTTTATACGTCATGGAACATTTGCAATCTTCCAAACCTCAAGGTGCTGCAGGAACTGTTTCTGGAGGTTGTAAAGATACAACAACGTACTCTGGCAAGTGACTCAAGAAGGAGCTTTGTTCTCCACCTAAATCACCTCCTCCCCAAACACTGGAGGATATTATGGAGGAATTACGACTGTCCCTTTATGTTTGACACCACCGCTACTCTTCAGAGGATTGAGGAGAATTGGTTCGTCCTTGACTTGAGACTATCTGATGTTGAGCAGAAGATAAGTGATGCACAAGACATCCTAGCTAAATTTGACACTCTCACCGAAGAAGTTACCCAACTGAAGAAGACTGCAGAGAATTTAGAAAATCGAAATCGGTGTAACAACCTACGCATTTATGGAATTCTGTAAGGTTCTGAAGGTTTTCACATGATTTCCTTCCTGAAAACCCAAGTCTTACAGATTGCTGGCCTTCCAAAACCAATAGATTTTAATATTCAAAGGGTGCTTAGATTAGGTCCTAAATCTGCTTATTCTTCTACTAAACCAAGAGTCATCATTGCATATTTCCTGCAGTATTCTGATCTTAAGGCATCCCCAACGCAGCCCAACAGCATTAACATATGCTATGGTACAGACATAAAATGTTCTTCAGTCACGATGTATCCAAACCAACAGCTAACAGACGTAAAGAATTTCTTGGTCTCAGACCAGCCCTGAAATCCATGAAGCATCATACATCCTTGCTTCTTTAAAGTGTCATACAAAGACAGAATATTTTCCTTTGAGGATCCAGCTGACCTTCGGACGTTCATTGATTCTCATCAAGGAGAACTCATGGAACTTAGCAATCATTGATTGTTCATTTATTTGTCATATATATTTGTTTTTCTCCCTGAGGTGTAATATTTGTGGTATGTTGTGTCATTCATTTTGACTGTGTCTTTATTCTATTCATATTTTCCAGATTCCCATTGTGCTGTCCTGTTGGTAAAGAATCATCCCTGCATTACCCTCATGTTTATCACTTCTGATTCATCCCTTTGCTTTGTTCTTTAATGTTTGGTAAGTCTCCTTCCTCCTTGTTTCATTTGTCTACTATTTTCAATTTGGAGTTTCTTCTCCCTCTTTTCTTTATTATTTTCCATATCAATGTTATTTCCTCTTAGTGTTTCTTCTCAGTGGAGTGGTTGTCTTGGGTATTGCCATCCCCCACACCATTGTTCTTCTTTTTTTGGACTGTTATGGCTAAAGCCACTTGGCTTTCTGTTATCTCTTCTTTATTATCTTCTCCTAGTCATCTTCTTTCCCCACCTTCATCGTTTTTTCTGGCAACATTCTCCTTCTTCATTTCCTCCTATTTCCTTTTCTCTCCTTTCTCAGCTCATGGCTCTTTATTGCTCCCTTATCTTGTTCCTATGGTGGCCATCTGTCTCACTCAGTTTACCTTCTGCTGCCTACTATTTCATCCTTTTTTTGTCTCTTTATTCCCTACTCTTTCCCAGCTCTAACTTCTCTATACTTTCGGGCTCACCTTTTCTCAAAACCTACGCATGAATGGTCTTCGCGTTGGAATGTTAAAGGTATTCACAACCCTGTTAAAAAATGGTGAATCCTATCTCATTTAGCAAGATTGAAATGTCAAGTTGCATTATTACAAGAAACGCACCTCAATCTGCAAGATCTATCTTCACTGAGTAAACAATGGGTAGGAGAAATCTTTTGTTCTCTGGCAGTGAATAACAAGAAAGGTGTTGTTATCTTGCTTCATAAATCGTTAAATGTTCAGTTACAAAATGAGTTTCATGATAACAATGGTAGATAGTTATTTTTAAATACTACTGTTAATAATACTTAACTTTCCTACTGCAATGTTTATAGCCCTAATGGCATTGATTTAGTTTTTTGGACCAATTCCTAGATCGGAAGTCACTAACCAAGTACGTTCCCAATAAGATGCAGAAATCCTTTTATAAAGCCATCTCCTCAAGAGGTCTAATTGACTCATGGAGAACCTCTCATCCCGACACTTTAGAATTTTCCTTCTTCTCCCCTGTTCATAAGTCCCACTCATGCATCGACTAAAATTTTCTTACTCAACACACCTTACAATCCATGACTAATTCAGAAATAGGCTCTATCCTAATTTTAGATCACGCTCCCATCATTTTAGACTTGGTTTTATATCTAGACATGCTGTTTGAATTGTTGCCTTTCTCTTTTTCATGTCACATTTGTTTTTTTCTTCCTTCTATTATCTTTCTTATTCCTAACTTATTAATACTCAACCATTAATGATTTATTAAGTTTGATGCTTTCCTTCTTTCATTCTTTCTCTATCCTTTCTTTTTTTTCTTTCTTTTCTTCTTTCTCTCTCTTTCCTCCTTAAAAGCAAAAAAAATTCTTAAAAGCTTTTTGTCTTAAGTACAGTTTTTTTTCCCCTATTTGGGATTGTATTGTACACATGCTTCTTTTAGTATTTTTTCAATCTCCTTTCTTGCCATATTTTTCTTTGTATTGATGTTTTACTAGGTTTATCATCTTCAATAAAGCTTTTTAAACTCAAATGTGTTTTAATAATTAGATATCACAGTTGATACCTGAGAATTAATACACTTTCTCTTATAATATAATTTGCACCCCACTCCTAATACTTCTTTGCTATTTTTAAATTAATTTGCATAAAATATTTTTTAAATATTCAAATTATTTTTGAATACATTATAAATTGAATACTTAATTATCAATGCTGATACCCAAGTATTAATACACTTCCCTACCCATTGCCCCAAATTCCTTATATCCCTCTCCTCAAACTTAATTTTGATATTTTTTAATTGCTTTTCATGAATAAAAATGAAAAGTAAATTATTTTTAAGTACATTGCAAATCTAGTGCCTGATTATGGGTTTGGCGGTCCGATGGACTGTTAATTCAAAGGTGGCAGTGCGGCAACACCCGCACAGGTGGTCCGACCGCCCAATTATGAGTTTGGTGGTCAGACCACCATTGGACTGCCAGAACCACCAGAGGCTCGCAAAATGCACTGACAAGTATATCACAAGTTTCTTCACCGCCACAGTTTTCATGGTGGTGAGCCCACCATGAAAAGTGTAGCAATGAGGAAACAAATGGGGCCCTAAGCCTGGGGATGAATGCAGGGGGTACATGGTGCGCCTCCATCTGTGCATGCACCGCCTTCATAGTCCACGCAATTCATGAACGGGCTTGGGTGCTCCCATGGCACTGACTTGCTAAGGCTCATATATGAGTCTTAGTGGCACTGCCGTGGGACCGCCCGCCAGAGCAGGAGAAAACTCTTAATCTGGCAGGCGGTTGGCAATTGAGTTTGGTTGTGTGACTACCCATTCCTTCACCACCTAACTCATAATAAAGCCCTAAATACTGAGGTATTAACGTTGATACCTGGGTATTAAAACACTTCGTAGAGGTAATAAGGGTGTGCAGTTCCTTAAGGAAAGACAACAAGAGGAGCTTTTTAATGTTCCACCGGTGTGCTTCAATCAGAGCAAGAGCCCTCATACACCCGGATGGGTGCCATGCTTCATCATTGGGCTAGCTCCTCATTGGGCCGACACTGCAATGCCCAATGGGAACCCACTAGGGGGCTCTCTGTCGGAGATCTTTTTTCTTAGCTGTTTGATTAATTGAGGGTGTGTGGGCTCAAGTGGTGTGTGTAGAGAGGTGAAACAAGTGGTTTAAATAAGTTAAGGGATGTTCAGGGTAAAACTATTTAATGATTGAGCTCGCTCACCTAATTTGAAAAGATGTGGTGCTTAATTAAGGATAGAATGGTCCTCATAGCTATGTGGAAGAATTGTTCTAAAAAAGGGTCAACATGTTTCTCACCTATGTATGTCAGCCACTGATCATGTGGTGATTCTTCAGGACCTCAATGAAGAACCTACTCTACATCTGACAAGATCCAAATCATGGTGTAGTGATCAGTCACACAACAGGTTAGAAAGTAATGGTGTACCTTAACCTGGAGTAATGCATTTACCTGGAATATAAAAAGACAAACAAATCACAAACATCTAGTTACAGGTAAAAATGTATATGGTACCCAAAGGCATGCAAAAAGTCCAATGAATGCATGCCCCCAGTTGTGCACATAACATACAAGTGCACCAAAAAGAACCTCGTGGTGCCATGAGCTGCATCCTGTAAAAAATGAAAGTTCTGACTTACTTTGTTAATACAATTCAACTTACCCAATTAGGGTATCACACAACATACCATGAGGAGATGACAGAGGAAGTGCTGGATTAAGCACCCTGTGTGAGTTGAAAAACATGGCTTGTTAAATAATAGAAGCGTCTTACCCTTGTGTCGGATGAGTAACACTGAAGCTGTTGTCTATTTACTTGGACACGTAGTAGCGTCCTTCGTATGACCTACCCCAGCTCTGTCTCCTCTTATGACAGCCAAACCGGGGAGCGGGAGCTATTTGAGACGTGGCCGTGTCATGTAGGCTCCTGAAATGTGACTGAGGAAGGTGCACTAGGTGCTTAGTGATATCCTGGTCTCACCAACTGAAACTATTGATGGCATGAGTGAAACCCTACCAATTGTGTACCCTTAATGTATGTAAGGCATAAAGGAAACAGCTGAATAGCAGTGGCAGTTGACCACTTGACTCTGCACTTCGCACATGACGAACAATGCTAAACATAAAACCAAGCTGTGTGTTTGCCTGTATTATACATAACTAGGCCTAGAAATGGATAAATACACATGTTAAGGCTACATTGTGTTGGTTGAAATGTTTTGGGAATGTCATGTCTTTCCATAAAGCCAAAAAGCCACATATCTGCACATCTAATGAGCTGATAAGATCCACTAGATGTATTGAATGTCTTCAAATGTCTAGTAATGAAACCTCAATCCCATACAAATAGATGACTATACTAATCTGTATCTATTTTGTTTCATTCTAGGACACTTTTTACTGTTACACAAACAACGTGGATATAGATACCTCACTTCCACCAGTAACATTGTTTTCTATTTATCAACAGGTTCATCAAAAGAAGCACCTGCACAGAGGTTGGACAATGACCAAAGTTTCGCTCCACTCCAGGATGTAGCCCTCAGTGATGGCAAACCTTCTGGTCAAGTGGTCATGGGTGACTGTCCTGGCCCATCTGGTCAGCATGGGCAGACAGCCACAGTGGGGCTCACAAGGCCCACAACAACACCTTACACCACACTTGCAACAACATAGACAACCACAGCATCCCCAACCTCGGCACATAGCACAGTCTGTATTATACTGTGCCCCCCAGTCCTGGATTCTGAGGTGGCTATCAACACATCAGTCACTGAGGAATCAGGACCAAGTGAGAGGGTGCAGTCTGTGCCAAGAGCACACGCCTGAGGGGGTAGGTGTTGTGGGACGTTAACTGAAGGCCTGCAGAGTGAGTCCAGTGGGCCACGGACACCCAGGCTGCCATCACCCAAGTCATGGGAATATAACAGGACTTCCAAGGTGTGATGGGCCAGGTTGTGACCAAAATCCAGATATGAAGCAGCTGCAGAGGGACACCTACCAGGAAGCTGCCGGAATACACACCGAGGTGGCTGGCATCAACACCAACATGGCCTTCCTGGTTGGGGTACTGCAGGACAGCAACACCACCCGCTGCCTGTAATCACAGTCCATCCAGGCCATCAACATCTGCAGCAGCCACAGGAAGGTAGGCCTTGTCTGACACTCCTGCAGACACACCTGTTTCAGCATCTTTGAATCCCCCCTTCTCAAAAGGAGGGGACATCCACCCAAAATTCCAGGAGGTGGGGATGGCAAGACACTCACCATCCCCAGTAAGAAACCTCACCCCTCATTTCCCTCTATGCGTGCTACACATTCACTTTGTGGACTATTCCTGCTCACTTTTCCATATCTGATGGGAGTAGTATTTTGGACTTCAGTAAATTTGGACTCTACAACAATGGTTTCATCCACCATTGCTGAATGCTTCACTTTTGGTTTTCGTTGAATAATTTTTAGAAAATGTCTTGATCTCAAACTTGTTCACTTCATTAAATCACACATCACCAAATCTGTGTCTCCCCTTGTAATTCTCACATACAACTTTGTGAATGTACTATCATGTAAGCTTTGCACTGTCAAAATCTAGGTACTTTTGAAAGCATGGGTATGTTGCATGTAATGTCTGGGCTGATAACATCTTTAGCCCATTGTTCTAATCATAGGCTGTTATGATGTCAGAAACAGCAACTAATACATGACTCAGTTAGTCTGAATCAGTGATCACTTGATCAGTTGCAGACTTTCCCAGCATGGAAGAGATACATCTGACAATATCCTACACAATTGTCAACAATATAAATTAGGTGTCCATCATCAGCTGTAGCTATATTGCCTACCTAACAAATGAAATACTACACCAAATGAACAAATGAACAGATGTGTTCAGTATAATAGTTTCTGGTCACAGGGTCATTACAATCCAGTGTTGCTTGCATTTACTAGAAAGTCACAAACAAATGTCAGTGATGTGCCATTAGCACTTTGGCCCATATTGAGGAGACATATCAACAGCTACATACAGTTCATACACAATGAGGATTTAGCTAATGTGAAAGCAGATTAGCATGAAATGGGTCCCAAAACATTGTGTTGGATCGCATGATGACACACATTCTACTTTATGACCAACGCACCACAAGGAACAAGTCCAATGAAAGCCACATAAAATCCATCCTATCGCTGTGCAAGCTGTCTTGGTACCAGCTTTGTATACCCAAACTCTGTGAAAGACATTCCCTGGACCAATCCATGTCCACTTCGTACATCTGAACAGCATCATTGCAACTCTGAAATTTCCAGATGAAGCTGCTATGATGAAGGAATCTAAACCAGACCAACACAGAGAGGAATTAACTAAGAAACAATACAAATAGCACAAATCACATTGCCAACTCTTAAAGTACACAGACCCAGACAACATTTACAGCTGAACAAAGCTACACTTACAAAACAAACACCTTTTCCAAGAATTTTTCAGACCGATATATTCCTAGTATGTACCATTAACATCCTCCTCACAACATCTCTACAAGAGTTGCAATAATAGTCAAAGGCATCACATCTCACACCATACTTATGCTCAGGAGAAGTTGTCTTGGATGAGATCTTCACACAAGTCCATTCCTTCCGCTTCACCACTATCATCATCATCATTTGGAATTTAAGGCTCCTCACTCGGTGGCTCTTCATGGCCCGCATCGTCTGTGATGTAAAGGATGCTCCATCGCAGGACAATATTGCGGAGCATGCAGCAGGCCATGGTGATCTCACACACCTACCCAGATGAGTAGAGGAGGGCTCCCCTAGTCTTGTCCAGACATCTGAATCTGGCTTTCAGGAGCACTAAGACCTGCTCCACTGGCCACCGTGTTCTTCCGTTGGCCTCATTGAAATGGATTTCCCCTGGCATAGTAGATTCCTCAGCTTTGCCAAAAACCATGGCCAGTTGGGATATGCTGAGTCTCCTAAATGCAAGACAAACAAAAGTCTAAAAATGAGTAACACACTTTCAGATTATACCAACTGACATTACCCACACAAAGATGCAAGATGGCCATCTCGGAAGTTTTGCAAAGAAGAGTCGTGGAAACTTGAAGTTATCTTGAGGTTTATTGGTGAGAAAAAGACCCCTAGATGTCACCACACGAACAGCTTAACTCCAACTCCCATATCAACATTCTGGTGCAGACCATAGATGTGCCAACATTCCACATGAGTTAAAGGAACAGTATATAACAGCATATAAGAATGTAACACATCTTCCTTTGCAAAAAAAATAATAAAAAAAAAATAAACAAAAATCAAACTATGTATATTCAAGAATACAACATGTAATCATTGAGCTTAACAGGTTTCACAATAATACGACCAGATAATCTTCTTGACTTAGGGACATCTTCCTTTAGAAGAACAGACGACATTGGTCGAACTTCGTCGGAAAGAACCTTATTTGGAAACTCTTCTATTAATTTGGAAGTAACAGTACGTGAATTAGGTACAGAAATGTCACGGTTCTTGATCAACCATAGGTTGCGTTCCAATTCATTGCATAAAACAACATTGCAAAAATTCCATTTGCGTCCGTCATCTAACAATACACAATTACTTTTTACCTCTAGTACCTTCTTTGGATGGGACCATTTGGAAGAACCATCTTTTGACAACCCAAAACGTGAAGATCTCACCCAATCACCAACACGAAAATTACTCACACATTTCTTGATTTTATTATTGTGTCTATCTACCTACTTCTGCTGGTAAGCATTCATCCTATCACTGAGATTCTCTTTATGAATGTGACTAGAAGTTTTGAGCATCCATGCAGGAGTTACCTTATTACCAGCAGAACGCCCCTTGAGAAGATGGAACGGAGACACTAAAGTTGCAGAATGTGGGGAATTCCTGTAGCTCCAAATCATATCTTTAACAGCAACTTTGCAATCTGCTCCTTCAGCCACAGCCAACTGTATGCATTCCTTCAACACACGGTTGAATCTTTCTACCATACCATTTTCCCTTGGACAATAAACAGCGGTGGTAATATGTTTTATTCCACACAAACGCAAATAACCTTGAAACTCACAAGCTACAAATTGTGGGCCATTATCTGTAGTAATAGTTTCTGGAAAACCTTCTCTATGGAATAGCTCTTCACAAAAACTTTCAATATTGGAGGCTTTAACCTCTCTAACAAACGCTACTTCAGGCCATTTACTGTAATAATCCATTAAGACAATAGCAAACTTTCCAGCAATGTTACCAATGCTAAACGGACCACAGATATCCATAGCCAACTTCTGCCACGGTTTGTCTGGAAACGGAACAGAACTAATAGTAGATTCTTGGGAGACATGAGATTTATCACTGCAAGTGCATGATGAACAATTCCTGACACGCCTTTCAACGTCCTTATCCATGCCTGGCCACCAGAAATCACATCTACACCTTCTCTTCATACCAGACATGCCTGAATGCCCCTCATGGATGAGATCTAATAACCTATAGCGTAGACTAGATGGTACTACAAGTTTATCAGCTCTTCTAACTATACCAACTGCAAGATCATAAGAAAGTTCTGGCCACACTGTTTTATACTCAGATAGTTCACAATCACTCCATGAAAAACTATTGCACGGTGAAGTTAAACGTGCAATCACTTCTTTTAATACAACATCTTCCTGAACAGCTTGTTTCCACTCTTCCAAACTAATAGCACCATTACAAACTTCATCCACCGTAGCTATTGACCAGTCTTCATCTTGATCCACCACATTGTCTTCTTCACAGACTGGAAGACGAGATAAACAATCAGCATTAACATTCTTAATGCCTGGTACATACTTCATTGAAAAATCATATTCTTGTAATTTGTAAATCCATTTAGCAATTCTAGGAGTAGCCTTCCCTGCACCTTTAGTCGAAAATATATCCACAAGGGGTTTATGGTCAGTTCTCAACTCGAAATTAGTGCCCCAGACATAGTTCCTAAAATAATTCACACCCCAAAAAAAAGCTAGAGCCTCTTTCTCTATGACTGAGTATGAAGGTTCAGCACCTTTTAATGTACGCGAAGGGAAAGCTACAACCCATTCCAATTTGCCTTTGCCTTGCATTAAAACAGCTTCTAAGCCATACGCACTAGCATCCACCACAATGACCGACTTCTTGTTGGGATCAAAAGGTTTAAGTGCAACAGCATTTATGATATCCCTTTTTACATCATCAAAAACTGATTGACACTCAGCGCTCCACAAAAATTTAGCACCTTTTTTCATTAGCAACCTTAAACAAAAACGTTTAGAAGCAAAGTTTGGCACAAATTTGGAATAATACTCCGCAAGTCCTAAAAAAGAACGGAGTTGATCTTTATCAGATGGTGACGGAGCATTTTTGATGGCATCTAATAAATTCTTCTTAGGTTTAACACCCTCTGCTGATAAGTTGTGCCCAAGATATTCAATTTCATTTGTAGCAAACTTGCATTTCTCAGCAGCAACAGTTAAACCTGCACTTTGGAGTTTGCACAACACATCATTTAAAATTATGTCATGGTCAATTTTATCTTCCCCCCATACAAGTACATCGTCCTGAAATACTAACATGTTGGGTATACCTTCAAGAACCCTGCACATAACTCTCTGAAAAACAGCTGATGCAGAGGATAAACCAAAAGGCATTCTTAAAAATTGAAAAGCCCCCTCAGGAGTGATGAAAGATGTCAAATGGCGAGACTCTGGATGTAATTTTATCTGATGATAAGCATTAGATAAGTCAATTGACGAAAAATACTTAGCATCTTTAACTGATGCAACCATTTCATTTATTTTGGGTAAAGGGTAACGATCCACCCAAATGTTCTTATTCAAATCTCTTAAATCGACACACATGCGCAATTTGCCATTAGGTTTTTGCGCCAAAACAACTGGACTAAGCAATCAGAGGCTTCGATGGGCTCAATGATGTTCTGTTGACATAATCTGTCCAGTTCCGTCTTAAGTTGAGATCTTAACACCAAAGGAACATTGCTTACCTTATGAACAATAGGTATACAATCAGGTTTAAGAATGATTCGATGTCCAAATTTTTTAAGACATCCCAACTTTGGACTAAACAAATCTGGAATTCTTTTATGCCATTCTAAACCAGTATCGGCTTGAGTTACTAATACTTGGTCAGACTGTTTTTTGTGCCAATTAGATGATAACAGAACCTGATCAGGATGATTGGGGTCCAGAGTGATTCCCAAATTTCTTTGTTCTTTCCAACCTAACAAGGCTCTGCCTTTTTCCACAACATATACAGTTCCAGGACTGTTCCTGTCTTTAAAAATAATTTCAGATACAAAACATCCAATCACAGGTAATCTAATGTCTAAATAGCCTACAGGTGTTTTCTGGGAAGATATAAGACTAGGTTTACCACATACTTCCCACATGTTCTTGTCAATAATGGTATACAGTGAGCATGAGTCAGCCCACAGAAATAAACTGTGATTGTTGATGATAACTTCACATTTGGGAGGTTGAATCTCTTCAGAAATTTCATTTACCTCATTATTCCAAATTGTCATAACTTCAATATCACTATCACTATTAGAGTAGGTAGATTGATCAACAAGATTAACAGAATTTTTCCATGCACCTGGATTATCAGATCTACACATTTTGGCAAAGTGACCTGTTTTGTTGCACTTGAAACACGTGACATTTGACGCAGGACACCAAGAATTTTCAGTAGTATGTCTAGCATTTCCACATCTAAAGCAAAATTGTTTGTTAAAATGGTGTGTTTTGTTAGAAAACGGTTTGCTTTGTGACATGGTGTTTTTATTACTGCTAGAAAATGTTTGTGGTTTAACCTTGACATCACGTTTGGTATTATATCTATTATCAAAAGATTTTGGTTTGTTATTGACCACAGTACATACATCACTAGAATCTTTACTGTCAGAAAAATTCTGATCCGATTTCAGATACAAAACATCCCATCCTCGTCGCCACTTTTGTAAAGAAGAGTCGTGGAAACTTGAAGTTATCTTGAGGTTTATTGGTGAGAAAAAGACCCCTAGATGTCACCACACGAACAGCTTAACTCCAACTCCCATATCAACATTCTGGTGCAGACCATAGATGTGCCAACATTCCACATGAGTTAAAGGAACAGTATATAACAGCACATAAGAATGTAACAGGAAGGAGCATCAAGATGAGCTCCTGAGGGACGGTATCACTAATGTTGAAAATCCTATTAATCCCACTGACATCCATCCCCCTTATTTCAAGGAACAGAACAAGAATCCAAACCGGGGCAATCCCAACATCCGCTACAGCTGTTCTAACCTCACCCAGGGGCTGCTCCATTGTCTAACCTCGCCAAGGGTCAAACCTACAATTGTCTGTTTGCCTGCTTGGCTGCTGGCCGCCTCGGCAATGTTGGGGTACATGTTTGATGCCCACACCAGGCTTTTCTGCCCACTTTCAAGAGTGGATGTGGAGTCGGCCTTCTACTGCACTGAGCCATTGAGGGCTGGATCCAGGGACAAAAACCCTCCCTTGAAACCCTACGTGGCCTGCATGAGGGCCCTCTCTACCCCCACTGTTCTTGCTCCTTTCCTGGATGCCGATCTCCCAGTGCTGTTTGATTCGACACCCTCCACCTTGATCTGTTTTGAAGCCCACAGACCCTGGCCCTCTACTGATCTCTATTCTGCCACTAAGAAAGGACCAGCATTTTCCCAATACCCGGGATTTCTCCCCTTCTAATCCACAATAAAGATTTGTGTATGATGTCCCTCTTCGCTCTCCTTGACTCCCTAACCACAACAGAGAAAGTGAAAGAGGACTACCAGTTCACAGAAAGTAAAAGTAGACTACCATAAACTAAGCTCCACTTTCACCTCATGTGTCGTCAGCCATCTTAGATTGAGTTGGTATCAGTTCTAACTCTTCTCCACTTTGCACTTTCTGACAGCTCACCTCATAGTCATAATCTAATGCCCACAACTACTCTTTTGTCCAACTAATGAGAGCATAGGAATTTTATCTCCCCAACTCCTGCAAAGTTCACAAGCCCCACCTGCTGTCCAATTGAGAGAATTATCGACTACTCATCCCAGCTTGGACATAGTATCAGAAATAAGACCTAACTACTTATTCTCCCTAGTGGCAGATATCCTGGATTGATTTTTCCCTTCACAGTATATATGTATTCATATTAAACATTAAATCTCTTACTGAGATTTGGCCTTTTTTCACTAGTACAAATGTGATACCGAATAGGGCAATGGAGGCAAGCCAGTTTTCTGTCATGGTATAATTATACTATTTGCAGATTTCAAAGAACTCTGTTTTGACTGGCTTTGTTTGAGAATAAATAAGGGCATTCACGCCTATATATAATTAAGCTATTTAGCATGAATTGAGACATCCTCTAGAGATTCTACCCTAATGTACAGTTGATTGGCAGCAGCATATTGGTGAAAGTAAATGCCAAGCTAATATAATAAGTCAGTAAAAGGCTCCATGTGAAGACTAAAAAGAAAAGAAGACAGGGAGAGTTTGGAACCATTTAATGTTCAATGATTTGGGTATCAGAAAGAATGATGATTGTCCATGTAGGTTTCCATCCTTTTGTTGCAGAGATAAAAGCCAAGATTATTCTATTCTAGGTCTTTTCTGAAGGTGCAGGTATAAAATGTGGTATGTGGTGCAATGCGAAGGATTACGGGGAGCCAAGATTAATCTATTACGAAAATTATTAAGGCATCTTTGACAACATGTACAGTAACCATTTTGGTGTGTTCTTTGTCCTACAAGTAGACGGAAGGTCTTCTAGAAGGTTGTGGTTTTTAGGTATCCCCTATGACAGAGCATAAACTGCATGCACTCTCGCTTTCAGGTAAGATTGATTATAACAAGGGGCTTGCTGTCCACCTATTGCTTAACATTCATTAGCTTCATAGTCACTCTTATCTGCTGCCTTCTAATTGGCCACCATGTGCTCACTCACTTCCTCTTCTTTCGGCTGGAGCATGGACCAAGTACTTACTGCTTCAGCTTAATTGATGTCCTTCTTCTGATCACACCATGATTGGGGTACTCATTTTATTTTCATTCATCCTTCTTGTCCTTCTTGAACCTCCTGCCATTTGTAGCACTATTTTACTATGCCACACACACTTCAAAGAAGCTTCTTTCTCCCTTGAAATGGATATTTATTATAACAACAGATGTTATTTGCTTTTATTGTGAGAGCAGATGTTATCTGGTTTCAAATTTATTTTCACAAAGACATGGGCATGGGCACAATTGATTTCTTTATGTGATTGGATTTTTTAGCCACCCATGATCTGATTAACTAATTAGCCCAGAAACATAGGGGTGTCAGGCTGAGACATAACAACAATTGGCAAAAGCCAAAGGTCTTGCCTTTGAGACTATTGGCTCTACCATTGCCTTTTGTTCATGTTGTAAGCCATGAGAATTGTAAACTTTGGCAATGATTGGTAGCCCTGCTGTAAAGCAGCGTTTTTGCTGTGCAGTATGGCTAAAAATAATAATAACAAAAGCATTATGATGCTTTCAGTGCTATTGTACTTCTATAGAAAAAAAATGCTGTAGCCCTGGTTGCATCATTGCGCTTTATTAAATTAGTTTTAGTCACACTGTAAATGATTTGCGCTGCTGTACAGCATGTCTACAAAACACTATAAAAGGAAAGCTCTAATAGGCGATACCTATTGGCTTTGCCAGTGCTTGTTCACTTGAGCTGCTACTTAGGTTACCCCAGACGTTTAGCCAAGATTGGCATGCCTATGATAGTTCTAGGGACACACATTCATGAATTTAAACCAGGAGTTGTTAAGTGGGAGCTACAATTGTTTGCTAAGGAAGCAGTTACAGGGTCATTTACATAAAATGAGGGCTTTCTATTTGTAATCAGTTAGGGGAGGGCAAATCTAATGCGTATAAAGTCACTGCTTGGCTTATGTTTTAAATTTGATTTCACATATCATTTTCAGAGTTTCTGCTCGTGAGACACACTGCTAACTCTTTTTAATTGTGTGTTTTCTGACAAACTCCGCAATTTTTTGGATGACTTTAGTATAAGAAGGGTGCAATTTGATTGAACAGAATTACACAAAGCTTCACACAAAAGTAACTTACTTAAGGAACTGCCTTTGCTTGGTTTGGTGCAACTCCATTCAGTAATTTTTGATAAATTCTGGGTTAAAATAATTATGTGTTGGCAATACCTGGCCTGTTAGTTCACAGATGGTCCACAAACCTGGGAAAAGATGTTGTCAGAAAGAATCTAATAATTTATGACAACATGGCTGTGTGTTGAAAAATGTGTTTTTAATTGTGATGATGAATTAGCGACTTGGAGTATTTTGGGAATATATGTCGATGATACTATACCTGCTAGGTATTTCTTTCCTTTGGTGATATGATGCTGCCTTTTTATTATTGATGCATATGGATTGTGATATAGTGTAGTTCCTATTTTCCCTATAGGCCCTGCGCATTGGAATAACAAACAGCAGTGTAGACGTAGGACTGCGGTCTTCTAGGTCTCTACTGACTATATTAGACTTAATTTAGGTTCGCGCCAGCTAGCTCAGAGGTCACTGGAATCTTTCTTGACTGAATAGGAAGTGATCAATTTCCCTGGCTCAGACAAGAAGGGATTCAGCTTCCGACAACCGCATAAACATGACAACTTTGCTCCTCAGAATAAGAGTCAATCTCTAGAGTCGTGTGAAACAATAGACAGCTATTTCACTCAGTCAGTTGTGCATATTTTACTTTCACCAAGATGCAGAGAATAGAGAGACGGGCGTTTTCAATAAAAGATATTATTTATTGAGCAGTCTTCCTTCTCATGCAAGAGAAATGAATTGCCACAATTGCAAGACTTGTTAAATATGAAAAGTGCATACAATAAAAGGAGTATTACGAAATAATACTGTAAAAGCATTGATATGGTTTCTTAGCCATGAGATAGTAAAATGAATAAAATATATACATTCATATATACATTAGCTAACGACCTCAACTGGTGCTTCTAACTACGCCTACCCCAGTGTACCTGACCTAAGCCTAAAACATGGGAGGGAGTAAGTAAGTAGCAGTTTAAGTTAAGTTGGTTTTGCCAAGAGTTTGTTTCAAGAATTCTCTCTAAGGGTTTAGTCAGCACCGTACCTCTGGAATAGAATGCAGGACGTCTGGTATCTCCTCTCAGGACCCGATATCCCAGTCACCCGCAAGGGTAGGCAGGAAACGCCGGAGCTGGATTTTCTCCGGAGGAGAAAAGACAGCGTCTTTCTCAGCGCGTCAAGGAGGAGGGGCAGCGTCCCTGGGCTTCTCGCATCTGCATTGGCTCTGCAAGGGACAGCTGTTCTGCTCCAGTATTCACCACCACTGTGTGCTTGCTTAAGGCAACGTTGGTATATTTATACCTGAAAGGTGCCGAGTTTGACGTAAATTTTTTGACATAAGACGTCAATAAAGATGTCACTAAGAACTGGTCGTTCTTACAGTGCTCACAGGAGTTCTATTACTAATCAAAACAAAGCAAGCGGGGCTTTCCCAGGTTGCTGGGGGGTTTGAGATGCCGAAAGAACTCTGTGTGTTATCTAGGAATCTAAGGAAGTGGCTTCTGCTGTGTCATGGACTGTCATGAGCCGCAAAGACGAGTTACTGAAATATGGCTCTGATCGTTTATGCCATTATAGGGATATGTATTGATTATAGCCGTATAGGGGCATGAGGTCACAATATTGATCGGGGTCCTAGATAGAACACAACAGTGAACTAACTTTTCTATTTGCACGAATGCTACAGAGTCCTACTATATATATATATATATATATATATATATATAAGCGTAAATTCTCCTCCGAGGAAAAGAAACAGTGACCCAGGCAGAGGATTCAAAGGGGCACTTTATTAAAAGAAATGTCCTCAGCGAATGCATTTCGGCATGTGTGCCTTCGTCAGCGCTCCTTCCCATCTGCTTGCTCTGCTGTGGCGTAGGCAAACCTGCCTCGATGTAAGTACAAGTCCACATTGCTCCGCCCCCTGATGGTTTTGAGCTCCCACATGCAGTCCTGTAGGCAAAGACTGCAAGTCCCAGAATGCCACGGTATGGTGCCAGCTCGGGAAGGAGATGCTCGGCGGGGTTTCAATCGCGGAGAGTGAATCGATGGCAGGCACAGACTCCAAGTATGATGGCAGGTAGGGCATCTCAATAATCCAGCGCCCCCCCAAGTCCCCTGCATTGTGACCGCAGCAACCTCTTAGCTGGGAGTTATTCGCGGGGGTGTGCACAGGAATCCTGGTTACCCAAAAAGGAAGTGGAATACTTCCTAACCGCTGCGTGGTCCCGGCGTCCTGGTGGGTTCTGGGCGAAATTGCTAGCGCAATTAATGTAGAGAAATGCTCGGTCGAGCAAGCCAGAGCGCCCAGGCCTCTTGTGCTGCGGGGGTAACACTGAGTGCGAACTGGCAGTCGCATTGCTAGATGAGCGTAAATTCTCCTCCGAGGAAAAGAAACAGTGACCCAGGCATAGGATTCAAAGGGGCACTTTATTAAAAGAAATGTCCTCGCATCTGCTGGGCTCTGCAAGGGACAGCTGTTCTGCTCCAGTATTCCCCACCACTGTGTGCTTGCTGAAGGCAACGTTGGTATATTTATACCTGAAAGGTGCCGAGTTTGACGTAAGTGTTTGGACATAAGTCGTCAATAAAGATATCACTAAGAACTGGTCGTTCTTACAGTGCTCGCAGGGGTTCTATTACTAATCAAAACAAAGCAAGCGGGGCTTTCCCAGGTTGCTGGGGGGTTTGAGATGTCGAAAGAACTCGGTGTGTTATCTAGGAATCTAAGGAAGTGGCTTCTGCTGTGTCATGGACTGTCATGAGCTGCAGAGACGAGTTACTGAAATATGGCTCTGATCGTTTATGCCATTATAGGGATATGTACTGATTATAGCCGTATAGGGACATGAGGTCACAATATTGATCGGGGTCCTAGATAGAACACAACAGTGAACTAACTTTTCTATTTGCATGAATGCTACAGAGTCCTACTATATATATATATATATATATATATATATATATATATATATATATATATATATATATATATATATATATATATATATATATATATATCTATATATATATAATGAAAGTCGAACTTTTCAAGCACAATTTCAAAGACGACTGCGGACCCAAGATTTAAGGTGCATTTTGTTTATTTGTGCTCAAAACCCCCGCACCTAGCCATGACGCGTTTCGGGCCTCCCTGGCCCTTGATCACATGACTGTATATATATATATATATATATATTACCTACTGGCGGTCACCAGTAGGTAGTTATCGTTCGGATTTTGTTGCCATAGAAAAAGCATTTTATTTATTTTTAAAAACAAATTTTATTGATTTTTAACCACACATAACCCACTTTTACATGGCATTCTTTTCAATAGTAAGCACAGTTGAAGTACATTGCATGTATATCCAGCATCCATAGTTGAGACAACATCAGCGTCATTAGTCCATAATGCCTTATGGTACCTCCCGGACATATTGCCAATCAAGGCCTACTCCAACATGTACTTTTGTGTCATCCCATGGTGCAATGCTTCCTTAATTTAGTGCCTCCTGTATATTCCTGCCCTGTCCCCCCATCCCCTAACTCCCCCCCACCGGTGTGCTCCAACAACATAATCAATAATAATCTAGCGTCTTTTCGAGTCAGGGAATTCAGGTTTCTGGCCTCACTCCAGTCATTCTCTCAGCTATGTGAGTTCTGCCCCCCTGCTCCCCCGAGGACTACTCATAGCTCCCTGTGAACCCTTCAGTGAGTCTGCGTCTGAGTCCGCCTCCGGGCATGTCAAAAACTCCACTAATGCCTCCCAAGCCTGTGCAGTTTCCATCGCTAAGTCATTATTCCTTCTCCTGGCGTGCAGAAGTCGGACCATGCTCTCACTGGATGCCTATTTTACAAACTCCTCTCTCCACCGCTAGGGCCCTATCTGGATGTCCACTGCCTTGTCAATTCTCGCTTAGCAAATAATAATCCCAAGTCTAAGAATTTACTTGTGACAATAGTGCGCTTTGTGTGTTGAAACCAGGGCAGTACGCATGCCCCTATGTCAGGCTTTACCTGTGTGTCCGTCACCCGATTCAGGACCTCCATCCCCTCCTTCGAATACTTTCCGAGCTGTGGGCAGATCCATCTCATATTTTGGAAATCCGCTGCTTGAGTGCTGCACCTGGGGCAGCATGCCGTCTCTACGTGAAAGTATTTAAATATCCGTTCAGGTTAGATAGGCCCTATGTACAATGTAGAAATAAATTAGCTGACACCTGGCATTCCATGTACCTTTCCATGCCCTTTCAACGATTCTGACCCTTGCTGTCTCAGGAATATCCCTTCCCAGATCCGCTTCCCATTTTTCACTCAGCTGTGTCAGTGGCTGCAGTCCCTCCTTCACCATTCGCCTGTATAGGCATGTCACTGCCTTTCCCGTCCCTGCTGCAGTTACCACATACTGACACGTCAATGATGTCTGGGGCTCCATTAGCCCAGTCCCCCAGTACTTCTGAATCGTGGCCACCAGGGCAGCATGCAGCAAGTAGCCACCTCTAGGCAGGTCATATCCATCCAGGAGCGCCCGGAAAGGTAGAAGGGCCCCCTCTTCGTACAAGTCTCCGATCATCTGCAACCCTAGACCATCCCACTCCACTAGCAAAGTCCAGTCCCCTCCGTGCGGGAAGGCCTTGCACATGCCCAGGGGAATTTCTGGCGCATACGGACGCGGAACACCACTCCTGTGCTTATATCCGTTCTAGCTGGTCCTGAGCGTTTTCTCCTCACTCGTCAGAGTTGAGTCACAGTCGCTGCCCCAGCACTACGAACAAATGAACATGCCTCGGCAGCCACCTGTTCTCTAGCCCCTTCGGCCACCTAAATTCTCTGGCTACTGCCTGCATACGTAAGCCACTGCAATTGGGCTGCCAAGTAATATACGTCAAAATCAGGGACTGCCCATCCTCCGGCTTCCCTAGGCATCATCATGGTGGTCAGAGCCACGCTCCATTTTCCCACAGAAGCCCCCCACCATGGGTCGCAATGTCTTGAACATTGAGCTCGGAACACCGACCAGCAGTGCCCTAAAGTAATATAATAATCGAGGAAGTGCCACCATCTTCAGCAGTGCAACCCTACCCGCTAACGAAAGCGGGAGAGTCCCCAGAATGCCATATTCCCTTTAATCCCTCGCACCGCCCTGCTCATATTGCCCTCCAAGAGGTCCGCCTGTTCATGATAAATGTTAGTTCCCCAATATTGCAAGCAACAATGCTCCCACCACAATCTCGCCAGCCCTGCTGGAGCTGCCATTGCCATACACACCGGGAAAAAGGAAGTCTTCTCCCAGTTCACTCCAAGCCCTGACACTTCCCCAAATGCTCGCAACAGCTCCGTCACCCCAGTATCTACCTCAGCAGGGTCCGCCAGGTAACATCAGCAGATTATCCACATAGAGCGAGATATAGTGTACCTCCCCACGAACCTCTTTTCTAGTATAGTGCTTCCCTGATCTAGCCCGGATCGCTAGTGGTTTAATTGCCCGGGCAAACAGGAGCCGGGAAAGTGGGCAACCCTGCCGTGTCCCGCGTCCCACCGAACAGGGCCCTGACACTGTCCTCCCCGTCCGCACCAGGGCCGTCGCCGAGTCAAACAACAGTTGGGTCCAACGCACTCAAAGCTTTGCCCAACCCCACTTTTCTCATTACTTGAAAAAGATATGGCCATTCCAGGCTATCAAATGCCTTCTCTATATCCACTGATAAGTTCATGGCTTTCATTGTTGGTTCCCAGCAATCCTCCAGGATTCGCAATAAGTGCCTTACATTGATAGACGTATTGCGTTTGGGAATGAAGCCCGATTGATCTGGGTGCACTAACTGCATCATGTATGGGAGTAGGCGTGTCACCAGGATCCTACTCAGGATTTTATAATCTGTTGTCGGTATTGAGAGTGGGCGGTAGGCTTTTACATCCGTCGCCACCCTACCCGGCTTGAGGAGGGGGATGATGATAGCCTCCCTAGTGGCCACAGGTAGCCTCCCCGCATGTACGTCTCCTTGTATACCACTTGCAGTCCCGGAGCCAGAAGGTCCACGTACTTGCAATAAAATTCAATAGGTAGGCCATTCACCCCAGGGGTCTTGTTGTGGGCCATGTGTTTAAAACAGGCATCTAATCTCACCCACTGTAATCTATTTATTGGGGGTTTTGTAGAGCGCATAGTAACCCGTAAGCATCCCAGCGCTGAGACCAAGATATTCGAGAAGTGGGTAGCGGGGAAAGAGGCAGAAGGGGGATCAGGGGAATAGGTGTGTTTTCAATAGTTTCCTGAATTTGAGGTGATCAGATTCCATCCTTAGTTTACGGGGAGGGTGTTCCATAGGCTGGCCGTGTTCACATCTCACCTCCCAATGAATCTCCTTGCTTCTTGCTCAAGCTCGGCAATACAAGTCCTTCCAAATAGTACTCTATGTCCCCAGCATCCACAGCCAGCTGAGTGCGGTACAGATCTGGGTAGTACTCTAGGAACCACCCATTGATCCCTAACTGCGTATATAACAATTCCCGTGTGGTCGCTTCCAAGCCTAAAATCGGTTCGCCTCTTGGATTTGGGTTGGCCAGCCACGCCAGTAATGCACCCGATTTGTCCTCCTCCGCTTGTACCTGCTCTCTATAATTCTTAAATCAAATGAGCGCAATCTCTCCATCTGTACCACAACCGCTTCCCTGGCGTCCAGCACCGCTGGACATATCCCAGGCCTCCCCGCCCGGTCCCTTACTTCACCTCTCAGTTTTCCCTCCGCTGCCTCAAGGTCTGCTATCAATGTATCAATGTTTTTCCCACCCCCACAACCTTGCTGATGCAAATGCCCCTTACCACGACCTTAAACACACCCCACTCTATTGCCGTCAACATCGCCATCCCCTCGTTCTCCTCATAGTACTGGGAAAAACCCACCCTCAACTCTTCGCTGAAGATCAGATCTTCCAGCGCCTCTGGGCAGAGTCGCAAGGTCGGTATAAGTGGCCGCTGTCAGCTTCATCGTATCCTCACCAACAACGTGTTGTGTCCTCTCTAAGTACTCACTATCTAACACCTTGGCAAAGCATTTTTTGTTTTGCTAAAGCTTGACACCGTTTGATAAATCCTTGTTAAATGTCCAGAACTAGTATGATGCTCACTTCATCTGCTTTCTTTAAAGTTTCGGGGTGACCCTTCAAGAGGGGGGAGAAAAAGCAGGGTCCCAAAATGTGTTCCCCCTGCAAATTCCTATAGGGATTTTAGACACGACTACAGCCTGAACTGTTGAACAGAATTACGCCATATTTGTTGGATCAGAAATCAACCTTTTAGTGAATTGGTGTTATTCATTTCAATAGATTTTTGAGATGTTAAACGAAATCCCAAAAATAAAGATATATGGGCATGTGGATCATTCGAGGATATGACAGTCTTGGGAGTCGACTTCAACCGAGTCACAGAAAAAAAAGAAGAGGGACCCTGCCATGGCAAGAAACAGCTTTAAAAAAATTGCTGTGGAAAGGCGATGGAGCTGCAAATCTGCTGCAAAAAAAAAAATAGTCATGGCCTCCCGTGTATGCTTTTAATAAAGCCCCAATCGTTGGGCCAGATCCTGTGGGCATGCGGCGTATAGTAAATATAAAAGGAGGGGGTGCACGTGGCCCTCCTCCAATTGCAATTATATTCCCCGGTGACCACCACCTTCCCGGGACTACATAACTATGTAGGCGAGGAGCTGTGCAGACCCCCCAAGCCCGAAGGGACCACCACCTCCCATGAGCTTTTTTTTTTTTAAAAGAAGGGGGACTGCACAGACCCCCGGTCCTAGGGCTTTGAGAAGCCCTGGCGACCACCACCACCCAGATGTTAAATATACAAAATAAAGGAGGTCTGTGCGGACTCCTAGCCCCGGGGATCACCACCTCCCCAGGGCCACATTAAAAAACTACAGACGGAGGGGGGGGTCGCTCGGCCCCCCTTCCAGGCCATATACAGCCCCGGGGACCACCACCTCCCCGGGGCAGCATTCAAAAATTACAGATAGAAGGGGGTCGCGCGGCCCCCCTTCCAGGCCATATACAGCCCCGGGGACCACCACCTCCCCGGGGCAGCATTCAAAAATTACAGATAGAAGGGGGTCGCGCGGCCCCCCTCCCAGGCCATAGACAGCCCAGGGGCCACCATCTCCCTGGGGCCAGTCCATGCAGATCATAGGAGGGGGGACATGCAACCCCCCTCCTGGAGCAATACGGCCCTGGGAGATCGCCACCCCGCCAAGCAAAAGCAAACAATCTGGTTCCAGCGTGTGGGTGAATTCAAAGTGCTCCCTCTTGCTGGAAGCAGAGGTTTCATCTCTGTCTGCAGACATGCCAGCAGGGAATAAATTGAAAGGATTGCTCCTGCATGCAGGAAGCTGCATTTTAATCAGCTAGGGTAAGATCAGAAGATAGCAGAAAGAGGCAGGTTTATGTTTTGGCAGCCATTCACCGTTTAGCAGGGGTATTCTCCCGATATGTATAAATTCGGATTTCTTTTAATACCTCAAAAACTACTGAAAGGATTTACACCAATTTACTAAAAGTTTGCCTTCTGAACCAACAGCTACCTTTCTGCCAAATGTGATGTAATTCTGTTCAGCAATTAAGGAGTTAGGGCTGTAGTAAAAACATGTTTTTCCTTGCAGCCTCTTACGCTGCCGCAGCTTCGGAGCTCTCCCAGAAGTCTCTGGTAAGGCAGAGGCTGCTCAGCCAATCCTAGTGCTGATCTGGGAGAGCAGCACGAGGATTGGTCTTAGTGGCCTGCTCTGCCACTCACACACTGTCTGTGAGCCTGTGGCAGTTCTCCAACCTGGCTGTGAACACAGCTGGGTGGGAGAAATAGACATACACATGGACATATAGGATGGCTGGTCAAACATACATGCACACTTCGAAGTGCCACCCTCTACTTGTCATGGCCGGGGCCGGCTCCACCCTGAACATATTTCAGTGAAAAATAAAATGATATTGTTTCATTACCATTTTATTCTTCTGAGACTGGCACTGACAAGTGGGGTGATGCTCCTGAGGTAATACGGAGGTGCCTCCCCTGGACAGTTGGTGTAAGTGCATGAGACCATGTGACCTATTTAGAGTTGATGGTCTGATGCACTTTTCTTCAGAAAAACTAAAAATGGCATCCAGAAAACTCCAAGGGTGATTTTTTATTTTGTTTTTCAAGAACAAACTCCCACTGTTTGGGTTTGTTTGGGGAAACAAAAGTAGTTTGTTGAGGGACAGCATGAAAGAGGAGTTGCTCTCATGGTCATTACCTCTGCTCCCCTTGGTGTGTGTTGTCCCGACTGCTTAGCTCCAAATCAGCGCCTCAATCTTCTCAGTACCTAATACTAATTTACCTTGCTGCATGCTCATCTAGTTTTCTATTCACTGTTGTTCTTATATATGCAAGAAATACTACTGATACAATCTTCACATATAAATACAAATGATGTATCTACTGAATTCTATATCCTTTCTTCATGATGCCCACTTTAAATTGATAACTACACACTCATTAAAAGGTTTTTGCGTATTTGAATATCAATTATGCAAGCATTTATATGTATGGCTAGGTGGGCTGAAAATACTGAAAGTCAGAGCACAGTGCTCACTGGCCTTGAGGTGGATTATTGTAACTGCAATTCTCACTTTGATGGAAAGTCTTTATTGATTTGTGCTGTCCCTGAAAACATTAATTAACAAATGTGAGATTTGTTCTCGGTTCTCCCCGTGAAATGCAGCTGAAATTTAAAACTTGCTCTACAAATACTTAAGAATCAGGAAATTAAACTGTTTAAGTGTGTGTATCAAGCTCCATGCACATCTCTGTGCTGTACCTTAACAGACTATCAAAAATGCTCTTCATAGAGTGTGAAGAAGAAGTTAAAGGAAGATGAGTTTTCTATCAAAGTGCCAGATTTTTTTAGAGCTATACCAAAGGGGATGATGGACGGAGCGTTTGAACAAATCAAACACTCACCCCCAGTCAATAGTTTTGGGTTTAATCCATCATCATTCTTTAACTCACTCCACCACCCCAGTTCAGACATGGCCATAGGCAAATCAGTCTGACCTGTGCCTCATGGGAACAGTCCAGCCCGAACTGCCAAAGCCATGTCTTCCTTGGACTGGAAACAAGCATCCTGGGACCGGTTTCTGGCATTTCAGCCGTCAACAGCTAGGCTAGCTTGAATCCAGTGGCAAAGTGAGCAAGGGACTCACATCTGAGCATACCCTGCCAACTTAGGGCGAACAAAGTGATACAAAAGGGGATGATGGACGGAGCGTTTGCACAAATCAAACACTCACCCTCATTCAACTGATCTGGGTTAAGATTTTTATAGAGGTCAAAGAAAACTATTACACTGGGAGATTTTATAAGCTGACACCAAGTTTTCCCTACTAGATGGGGGAATCACATTCAATTTCAAACCTGCATGGTAACTCACTTTCGGCACATCTTTCCTCATGGAAAATGTCTCCCATTGATACCTGAGTCTGCGTTACATACCATGCTCTAGAGACGCAACAGGTGTGTGCACTCTGGTATTACAGAAGGGTCTGCAGATGCTAGAGCAGCCACTTCCTCACTGTATACCGCACCAGCGCACATGTGGTGCAGGTGCTAGCTAATGGGGTGGTCCTTCATTTGCTTGAAGGTGTGGCCTGATGTAAACGAGGGAAGTACTTTACCTATGCACCTGCATCATATTACGCACAGAGGTGCAGAGGGGCAATCATGAGGCACACTGACTGTTTGACACATAGAGGTGGAGCCAAAAAAAAGTGCCACATATTCAATGCCCCCAAGACCACCCTATGATAGGGGAAAAGTGAGCCACTGACAGCACTCACCTGCACTGGAATCTTTGTCCTCTTTTTGTAGTGCAAGCCAGGTGCCACCTATCCACATTTAACAGTCCCTTTCCACTCTGTTGCTAAAATGTGCTGCGCGCCCTTCATTGAATCTTCTGCCACTCTCCTCTTAATATTGGTCGATATGATTTCACAGTTCCTTCTTGTACAAATGATCAGAATCACGTAGGAGACAGCAGGCTCCACTTCCCTGCCAAGATTGCGACCGATGGTTTCAGCTGTTTTCTTTTCTGCTCTGCAAAGAGAAAAAAATAGCATTACCCTTTCTCTCTAAAGCAATTATTTTTTTCAGATGGCAAAATGACTGAACCTGTTTTCTCAAATTTGGGGATTGATTGAGTGCAATTACGGCACAAAAACCGCCAAATTGTGGTTGGCGTGGAAGATGTATATGCAGGTTAATGGGAAATTTAAAAAAATGCTTTACGCGTGCAATTTTCACAGGATAAATGGTTACACGTTTCCCAATGTTTTGGCAAAAACCGAAAGTTGTAGGAAATAATAGTCATAATTACCCTACAATGTGCTAATAATATATTATTGTGTGATGCACAAGGCAATGGAAAATTATCAGTACTTTTCTGAGTGTCAGCTAAAATTTTGTTTTTGTGATTAAGATGTGCAACCAGAATAGATGAATCACACTAGACATATATGTTTATGTTGCTGAAATAATATATCACTTTCACCTCAGTTTATCAAGTTAGCCCAGTCACCGAACTTCTTACACTCACTGAAGAAAATAAAACACACCTTGGCAATCAGCTACAACCCGTTGCTAGGATGCAGGTTATTTCTCCTTTCTATCTTTTTAACTCCATTTTAGTGGAAGTTCACCAATAATCTGGGGCCCTAAAAAAGGCCATGTTCGATGCTGAGGGACATTCCGTACATAGCTAGGAGAAGATAATAGGTGACTGGAGCTAAAATCATTATTTTGGCTTACAATCCTGGTAAGAAGAAAATTCAAAGGGGCATATTATCAAGGGAGTTTATCTCCGCTTTTTTGGCTTTAAAAGCCAAGAGAGCGGAGATAAAATTATCTCCCTATTACCTAGCTGTCACTAACACCAGTTAGCGACAGCTAGTAGGAGATAGCGACCATCTTGGGCCCCACTTTGCATGTCATTAGTGATATTCATCACTAATGACATGCAAAGTGGGCGTGCCAAGATGTTAGCGACTGGAAACAGTCGATAACATCGCTATCTCCCATTACCAACTTTTGGAGATATTCGCGCTAAGCGCGATTATCTCCAAAAGCTAACACCTGCCCCTGAGCAGTTCTTAGCCATGTTATCCAATGGGAGGTGGATAACATGGCTAAGAGCATTAGCTCGGTAATGCATGAATATCGCTGACTTTTCAGCGATATTCATGCATTGCAGCTGATTTTTATCGCATTTGCGATAAACCTTGGTAATACCAAGGTTTATTTGCGATAAAAATTGCTGCAGCTCAGCGGTAAATTTTTGTCTCTAACTAAGCAATAGCGATAATTATCGCTATTGCTTGGTAATATGCCCCAAAATGTGATGTCTAGTGTCCAAGGCTTGCTGCTGCTCGATCAGCCTTCCATGGCAAAACCTAAGATCATCTCAAGAGGACTGCGGGAGTCCTGGAGCAAGGAAATTCTTCAGCTGGAAGCCACACCATTTATTTAAAATGTCCCAGAGCCTAAACGTGGGCCTTAATAACTGTAGGAAATTGGGTTTTTGGTTGAGGGGATGAGAACCTCGTTCTCAAGCACAAACCACATTCTCTATCAGGGTGAACCACAAAAGTCACTAAATTAACCTGTGCTTTATGGTTTGGTAACTTGACACAAAAGCAGTCAAGCTTAATTTAGAGGCATTTTGTTAAATATGTATGCAGTACTCAAACAGTAATAATATGAGAACAAAATACAAGAAAACCCACACACCAATTTAGAAAAATAAAGAAACTGTTAAAAAATGAAATAGCATCAAAAATAATGAAATCTAATCAGTAGAACTGGAGTTATGAATTTTTAAATTTATTTAGTAAAAACTAGTGCCTAAAAGATATAAGCACCAATCACAGCCATCTAGTTGTGCAAGACCAGGGTGAACTCGAAAGTTATGGCAGACTGAGATAGAGCGCGATTTGGATACACAGAGTGGATTGGGTGCAGTCTCAGTTTATTTTAGGACCTTAAAAAATGTCGAAGAAAAATGTCTGAGAAGGTAAAGTTTAACATGGGAAGCAACTGGAGATATCTGAGGAGGAGCTGTCGTCATTGATGCAGCGTAATGATTGCCCACCCTTTACATGTTACAAATGCCACAGACACTTGAGAAACATACAGTATGAAAGTGCACATACCACATGATTAATGCATGGTTTATCAAATTAATGTAAGCGTGCAGTTGACATATATTAAAGAGTGCCTTCACTGTAGGATTAGAGAATGTACTTATACAAAATGTCTTCCCTTTATTAGTATGATTATTAAAGAATTCTCTTCATTTAATAGAAAATGTATTCATTATAGAGATGAAATGTGACTTTCTAAATGTATGTGTTACTTCACATAAATAACATGTAACAATGTGATTAAACATTTCCTAATATGTGTAGAATGTAATTCAGCCAGAATCAAATTAATGTAATCAGTGCATTAATATTTCATATGTTTGGTTTTAGTGTAGTTCTCATTCATAGATATTACCAAATTTTATGATGACTGATTGAATATTTGCAAAATGTGAGACACTGGGGGATCCCAATGTCTAAATGGTAACGTTTAGCACACTTTCACGTGAACCTCAACGGTTCTACTCCAGTATAAATGTATCCCAAAGTAATAATAATCCATACAGGTTTTCTTGTTTCAATAATCCTTGTTTATTGCTTCTTTATCATTCATTTGCATTCTTTCATTTCTAGGACATTTTTAGTTATCATCTTCCATTTACCCAATGCATTTCGGGTCTATGGTGACCCTTCTTCGGGGGTCTCTAGTGAAAAATCAAGAAAAAGTTGCTATCAGCCCTTAAACTCAGGTACATCAACACATTAACATTTATGCATAATACACTAACTTCTTAAGTGCAAGATAGCGTAAAACAACTGTGCTTCACGAAATGACCTTCTTCGTTAAACGGTATCTCTGTTTATACCAAGAATCCTAATGTTAAAAAATATGCCAGAACACCAAAAACCTAAGTTAAAAAAACATCATGAAAGAAAACCGTAATAGCCACCGTTTTAACGTATATCATGTTTACTAAACCCAACAGAGATTAACTATAACAGCCATTCTACTCTCTCTCGCGCTGTACTTACTGGAAAATGAACAACGTCCCTCGCTAGCATGCTCTCGGCGAATCCGCTGCTGCCTATCATCCTGCATGCCGCTATTTAAAGCTACCTGATCGCTAATTGGCTCAAATCGCGATCACATGATCGCTACATTGGACCGATATTACAGTCCTAATTCTTACTTTGAAAATATGTTCATACATTTAAATCACTGTGTGAAAAGTATCTATTCATGCAGTTGATATTAACAAACAAAAATTAAAACATGAAATTTCGAAGCGTATTCGATTGATATTTTTACGTTGCCCTATCGTTCAACATGATCATATTCATATTTGGTTCAGCTATCACATAAACAATATGACTCTAATATCATGTGCTTACTGCAAAAAATTACGCAAATAATGCAAATTACAAAGTGAATCGACTTTGGTGTCGGCCATTTTGGGTAGGGAAAGTTCTCATTCTTATTGTTATGCAGACGAGTAAGTTCGGCTTTACACAGTCTCTTTATAAAAAGCAGGATAATTCTATCCTGTCATTCAGTCCATTTGGTTGTAGGCTGCCCATTTTCTTTATCCAGAAGTATTCTGATCTTAATCTGGATTTTTGTGTTTCTTTTTCAGGGTGTTCTTTGATGACTTCCAATATTGTAAAACGTAGTTGAGCTACGTTATGTCCTGCTTCCAGCCAATGTGTTGCCAATGTGGATTTCAGATTTTTCAAGCGAATGTTACTTTTGTGCTCAGTTATTCTTATTTTGATTTTTCTCTCTGTCTGTCCTATATACAGTTTTCCACATGGACATTTGATTCCGTAAATGACATTCTTAGTGTCACAAGTTCCTGAGTATAACAAGGTCACTTTTTTGCCTGTCATAGGGTGTGTAAACACATTTCCTGTCATTACATTGTTGCAATGAATGCAATTTTCGCATCTCTGCATGCCTTTGTGATTAGTCTCTTTTGGTTCATTCTTCTTTTTTAACAGTTCTTTCAAATTTTTTGATCTATTGTAGGCAAACGTAATCCTGTCAGCAAAAAGTGGTTTTAGATCTGGTTCACTTGCTATAAGTACCCAATGTTTTTTCATGATGTTAACTATTTTGGCTGATTGTAAAGAATGTTTCAGGACACATACTGTTTTCTGAGTCTCTCCTCTTGGTTTTGTGACTAATAGTGATTCCCTCTGCATATTCAAAACTTTGATTTTTGATTCTTCCAGTAGTGGTGTGGGATAGCCTCTAAGTTTGTACTTTTGGATCTGTTTGTCGATGGTGGAGAGCAGATCTTGTGGGTCAGATGTGATCCTTTTTTGACGAATGAATTGGGATATTGGAAGATGTTTCTTTAGTGAGAAGTGGTGAAAGCTTTCATAGTGTAAGCCACTGTTTCTGTCCGTTTCTTTTATGTGTAGACTGGTTCTCAGCTTGTTCTGTTCAAGGTGAATTTTTACATCTAGGAACGCCAATTCTTTCTGATCCATTTGATAAGTGAATTTAATCCGGTCGTGTACATCATTCAATCTCTGGATGTTACTGATCAATGTTTCTTTCTTGCCTTTCCATATAAGGAAGATATCATCGATATACCTTTTGAATACCATGATTCCCGTTATCCAATTTGAGTTCTCAATTATATGGTCATGCTCAAATTTAGCCATAAAGGTGTTTGCGTAGGACGGGGCCCCCGCAAAACCCATAGAGGTTCCACTACATTGTTCATAAAAATCGCCTTCCCAGTTGAAGTAACTATGTAACAGAGCAAACTGTAATAGTTCGAGCATTAGAGTTTTTTCTCCTCCATGTATTTCATTATTGAGTAAACACCATTCCATTCCATGGCTTCAATACCCTCCCTATGTGGGATTGAAGTGTACAAAGCTGTCACATCTATAGAACATAGCCATATCTCATCATCATTTGGAATATTTATTGTAGATAGCATGTTCAAAAATGCGGACAGAAACAGTGGCTTACACTATGAAAGCTTTCACCACTTCTCACTAAAGAAACATCTTCCAATATCCCAATTCATTCGTCAAAAAAGGATCACATCTGACCCACAAGATCTGCTCTCCACCATCGACAAACAGATCCAAAAGTACAAACTTAGAGGCTATCCCACACCACTACTGGAAGAATCAAAAATCAAAGTTTTGAATATGCAGAGGGAATCACTATTAGTCACAAAACCAAGAGGAGAGACTCAGAAAACAGTATGTGTCCTGAAACATTCTTTACAATCAGCCAAAATAGTTAACATCATGAAAAAACATTGGGTACTTATAGCAAGTGAACCAGATCTAAAACCACTTTTTGCTGACAGGATTACGTTTGCCTACAATAGATCAAAAAATTTGAAAGAACTGTTAAAAAAGAAGAATGAACCAAAAGAGACTAATCACAAAGGCATGCAGAGATGCGAAAATTGCATTCATTGCAACAATGTAATGACAGGAAATGTGTTTACACACCCTATGACAGGCAAAAAAGTGACCTTGTTATACTCAGGAACTTGTGACACTAAGAATGTCATTTACGGAATCAAATGTCCATGTGGAAAACTGTATATAGGACAGACAGAGAGAAAAATCAAAATAAGAATAACTGAGCACAAAAGTAACATTCGCTTGAAAAATCTGAAATCCACATTGGCAACACATTGGCTGGAAGCAGGACATAACGTAGCTCAACTACGTTTTACAATATTGGAAGTCATCAAAGAACACCCTGAAAAAGATACACAAAAATCCAGATTAAGATCAGAATACTTCTGGATAAAGAAAATGGGCAGCCTACAACCAAATGGACTGAATGACAGGATAGAATTATCCTGCTTTTTATAAAGAGACTGTGTAAAGCCGAACTTACTCGTCTGCATAACAATAAGAATGAGAACTTTCCCTACCCAAAATGGCCGACACCAAAGTCGATTCACTTTGTAATTTGCATTATTTGCGTAATTTTTTGCAGTAAGCACATGATATTAGAGTCATATTGTTTATGTGATAGCTGAACCAAATATAAATATGATCATGTTGAACGATAGGGCAACGTAAAAATATCGATCGAATACGCTTCGAAATTTCATGTTTTAATTTTTGTTTGTTAATATCAACTGCATGAATAGATACTTTTCACACAGTGATTTAAATGTATGAACATATTTTCAAAGTAAGAATTAGGACTGTAATATCGGTCCAATGTAGCGATCATGTGATCGCGATTTGAGCCAATTAGCGATCAGGTAGCTTTAAATAGCGGCATGCAGGATGATAGGCAGCAGCGGATTCGCCGAGAGCACGCTAGCGAGGGACGTTGTTCATTTTCCAGTAAGTACAGCGCGAGAGAGAGTAGAATGGCTGTTATAGTTAATCTCTGTTGGGTTTAGTAAACATGATATACGTTAAAACGGTGGCTATTACGGTTTTCTTTCATGATGTTTTTTTAACTTAGGTTTTTGGTGTTCTGGCATATTTTTTAACATTAGGATTCTTGGTATAAACAGAGATACCGTTTAACGAAGAAGGTCATTTCGTGAAGCACAGTTGTTTTACGCTATCTTGCACTTAAGAAGTTAGTGTATTATGCATAAATGTTAATGTGTTGATGTACCTGAGTTTAAGGGCTGATAGCAACTTTTTCTTGATTTTTCACTAGAGACCCCCGAAGAAGGGTCACCATAGACCCGAAATGCATTGGGTAAATGGAAGATGATAACTAAAAATGTCCTAGAAATGAAAGAATGCAAATGAATGATAAAGAAGCAATAAACAAGGATTATTGAAACAAGAAAACCTGTATGGATTATTATTACTTTGGGATACATTTATACTGGAGTAGAACCGTTGAGGTTCACGTGAAAGTGTGCTAAACGTTACCATTTAGACATAGGGATCCCCCAGTGTCTCACATTTTGCAAGTTAACAAGAAGTGTTTTTAGGCTAAAACACTAAGGCAACGGTGCACAACAACGAAAAAGATTAAAGAAACAAAAAGGAAAGGAAAAGTAAGAGTGCTAGATGGACCCTATCACGACTGATTGAATATTACATGTATCATGAAACATAATGCATTAGAAACATATATTAAGGGGGGCGTGGCTTGGCGCCCGGCGAGGACAGCAGCGAAGATGTGAGCGCTCCCGGTCGCTCGGGGATTCCGCCGCTTTCACCGCATCATTTCCGCCTGCAAACCAGGTTTTACCAAATCGGAGACTGCAGCCCACAAAGCGGTTCCAGGTACAGGCTCCGTCAAGCAGCGGAATGGTCGTTTTTGGCGATATTGCAGCGGACGCGGCTGAGTGATAGCCGCGCCCGCCATTTTGTTTCCTGTCAGCGCGAACTGCGGCGCACCCGTTTCCCGACCATGCGAGTCTGCCTCAGAGACTTGTGCATCACCAACTCTTCCTGGTGAGGTTTTTTTTTGCATTTTTGCTCCACCGCTGTACAAGTATCACATAAGCTGCTCTTCAATGAAGTTTAACGAGTTTTCCTCGCATTCTGCATGTCCTTGGCGGCCATTTTAAGCAAATGGACTTCTCTTTCCTCAAATACCCTGCCAATGCACTCAGACTAAATCAATTCTTTGCTGGAAGCGCTGCTTTCTCTCATGCTCCTATATTTAACATTATCTACAATTTGGGGCAGTTTTGAGCATGGTTTTTGTACGCTCTCCTTACCTACTCTCCATGTCTTTCTGATATCCTCCACCTGACGGACCTTCTTTGCTCCACAACGTGCCACTTACCTATATCTCATCGCCATGGTGGTTCTTTGTTCTCATCGTCAATACGCTAACTCCTCCAAATAGCGAATTGGTCGCTGCTCCACCCATCTTTTTGACTCTCTGGCACTCTTACATCCTGTGCGGTTTTCTAGTCAAGAATTTTAACGCAAACTCTTTGCTGCCTTTGGACAAGTAGTGAATATTATTGGACTTTTTCTTTATTTTCTCCTCACCAACAATTCTTTCCTACTTCATTTTTATGGAAAGGAAGGCATTCCCTCGGACCCCCAAAACTCCACGTCGTGTCTTCATCAAAAATTCAAGAGTCTTCTCTGCACTGGCACACCTCGAGGCCTCTCAGGCCCTCGTTACTCAAATGTCGCAATCAACCGCGGAGCGGCCTATCCAGCCTCCAGGGAAAGTCACGACGAAACACCCTAAAAAAGATCCTCCATCGCCAACGGGATCCACATCGGCTGTCTCTATGGAGCTGTTATTGGAAGAGATCCGTGCTCTCAAGCCCTTCATGGAAGAAACCAACTCTAAGTTGCAGGTTCTTACTGACAACTGGTCTCAGATGGATGCCAGAGTGACTACAGTGGAACACTCTCTCACTTCTCTCCAAGAGTCATCCTCCAAGGTATCACACATGCAGTCTCAAATTTCCTCTCTTCAAAAGCAAGTTGAAGAATTGGAGAACCGAAACAGGCGCAACAATCTTCGTCTCTACGGCCTGGCGGAGAATTGTGAGGGGACTGATCCCATTGCCTTCTTCAAATCATTTCTGCCCAAGCTTCTACACCTGCCTGAGGATACTACGCTTAACATCCAGCGTGCACATAGACTGGGTCGTCTCCCTTCTACTTCCTCTCCTTCTTCACGACCAAGAGGTGTCATCATGTACTTCTTAGAATATACTGACCTCCTCAAAGTTATCTCAGCAGCTCGTGCCTCACCTCGCTTACAAGGTCGGGCTCCAATCTTTTCTTTGCGCAGGATTATGCAAGAGCCACAGCTAGTCGCCGCAAGGCCTTCTTGGATATGCGACCAGAACTTCGTGCCATTGGAGCTAGATATGATTTAGAAAAGGGGGTGGTGATGAACAGAGTGTCTGAGTTAAACAGACCACTCTTACCCAGTCCAAAGATCAGGGCTTGATCCATCACCGTTATTTATCTCACTGCCCCATCCCAGCTCAGAACCTGGCTATATGCAAATCAGTCTGTCCCTGGCCCAGTGCATCATGGGAACAGGGCAGACTAAACTACCAAGCCAATTCTTCACCAGAAAGGAGACAAGCTACCGGGGACCGGTTTCTGGCATTTCAGCCTTCTTCGGCCCAGCTTGCTTGAATCCTGATGGAGCAGTGAGAAAGGGACTCATGTCTGAGTATACCCTGCCACACCTATGGTGGCCAAAAACGATTTAGAAAAGGGGGTGGTGATGAACAGAGTGTCTGAGTTAAACAGACCACTCTTACCCAGTCCAAAGATCAGGGCTTGATCCATCACCGTTATTTATCTCACTGCCCCATCCCAGCTCAGAACCTGGCTATATGCAAATCAGTCTGTCCCTGGCCCAGTGCATCATGGGAACAGGGCAGACTAAACTACCAAGCCAATTCTTCACCAGAAAGGAGACAAGCTACCGGGGACCGGTTTCTGGAATTTCAGCCTTCTTCGGCCCGGCTTGCTTGAATCCTGATGGAGCAGTGAGAAAGGGACTCATGTCTGAGTATACCCTGCCACACCTATGGTGGCCAAAAACGATTTAGAAAAGGGGGTGGTGATGAACAGAGTGTCTGAGTTAAACAGACCACTCTTACCCAGTCCAAAGATCAGGGCTTGATCCATCACCGTTATTTATCTCACTGCCCCATCCCAGCTCAGAACCTGGCTATATGCAAATCAGTCTGTCCCTGGCCCAGTGCATCATGGGAACAGGGCAGACTAAACTACCAAGCCAATTCTTCACCAGAAAGGAGACAATCTACCGGGGACCGGTTTCTGGCATTTCAGCCTTCTTCGGCCCGGCTTGCTTGAATCCTGATGGAGCAGTGAGAAAGGGACTCATGTCTGAGTATACCCTGCCACACCTATGGTGGCCAAAAACGATGTAGAAAAGGGGGTGGTGATGAACAGAGTGTCTGAGTTAAACAGACCACTCTTACCCAGTCCAAAGATCAGGGCTTGATCCATCACCGTTATTTATCTCACTGCCCCATCCCAGCTCAGAACCTGGCTATATGCAAATCAGTCTGTCCCTGGCCCAGTGCATCATGGGAACAGGGCAGACTAAACTACCAAGCCAATTCTTCACCAGAAAGGAGACAAGCTACCGGGGACCGGTTTCTGGCATTTCAGCCTTCTTCAGCCCGGCTTGCTTGAATCCTGATGGAGCAGTGAGAAAGGGACTCATGTCTGAGTATACCCTGCCACACCTATGGTGGCCAAAAACGATTTAGAAAAGGGGGTGGTGATGAACAGAGTGTCTGAGTTAAACAGACCACTCTTACCCAGTCCAAAGATCAGGGCTTGATCCATCACCGTTATTTATCTCACTGCCCCATCCCAGCTCAGAACCTGGCTATATGCAAATCAGTCTGTCCCTGGCCCAGTGCATCATGGGAACAGGGCAGACTAAACTACCAAGCCAATTCTTCACCAGAAAGGAGACAAGCTACCGGGGACCGGTTTCTGGCATTTCAGCCTTCTTCGGCCCGGCTTGCTTAAATCCTGATGGAGCAGTGAGAAAGGGACTCATGTCTGAGTATACCCTGCCACACCTATGGTGGCCAAAAACGATTTAGAAAAGGGGGTGGTGATGAACAGAGTGTCTGAGTTAAACAGACCACTCTTACCCAGTCCAAAGATCAGGGCTTGATCCATCACCGTTATTTATCTCACTGCCCCATCCCAGCTCAGAACCTGGCTATATGCAAATCAGTCTGTCCCTGGCCCAGTGCATCATGGGAACAGGGCAGACTAAACTACCAAGCCAATTCTTCACCAGAAAGGAGACAAGCTACCGGGGACCGGTTTCTGGCATTTCAGCCTTCTTCGGCCCGGCTTGCTTGAATCCTGATGGAGCAGTGAGAAAGGGACTCATGTCTGAGTATACCCTGCCACACCTATGGTGGCCAAAAACGATTTAGAAAAGGGGGTGGTGATGAACAGAGTGTCTGAGTTAAACAGACCACTCTTACCCAGTCCAAAGATCAGGGCTTGATCCATCACCGTTATTTATCTCACTGCCCCATCCCAGCTCAGAACCTGGCTATATGCAAATCAGTCTGTCCCTGGCCCAGTGCATCATGGGAACAGGGCAGACTAAACTACCAAGCCAATTCTTCACCAGAAAGGAGACAAGCTACCGGGGACCGGTTTCTGGCATTTCAGCCTTCTTCAGCCCGGATTGCTTGAATCCTGATGGAGCAGTGAGAAAGGGACTCATGTCTGAGTATACCCTGCCACACCTATGGTGGCCAAAAACGATTTAGAAAAGGGGGTGGTGATGAACAGAGTGTCTGAGTTGAACAGACCACTCTTACCCAGTCCAAAGATCAGGGCTTGATCCATCACCGTTATTTATCTCACTGCCCCATCCCAGCTCAGAACCTGGTTATATGCAAATCAGTCTGTCCCTGGCCCAGTGCATCATGGGAACAGGGCAGACTAAACTACCAAGCCAATTCTTCACCAGAAAGGAGACAAGCTACCGGGGACCGGTTTCTGGCATTTCAGCCTTCTTCGGCCCGGCTTGCTTGAATCCTGATGGAGCAGTGAGAAAGGGACTCATGTCTGAGTATACCCTGCCACACCTATGGTGGCCAAAAACGATTTAGAAAAGGGGGTGGTCATGAACAGAGTGTCTGAGTTAAACAGACCACTCTTACCCAGTCCAAAGATCAGGGCTTGATCCATCACCGTTATTTATCTCACTGCCCCATCCCAGCTCAGAACCTGGCTATATGCAAATCAGTCTGTCCCTGGCCCAGTGCATCATGGGAACAGGGCAATGTTGTAAATATTTTTGTCTACCCTAAGCGTGGAAGGGTATTCTCAGATGTGAGACACTTGCTCATTGCACCATCAGGATTCAAGCAAACCGGGCCGAAGACGGCTGTAATGCCAGAAACCGGTCCCCGGAAGCTTGTTTCCTTCCCAGTGTAAGAATTGGCTTTTGTAGTTTGGTTTGCCCTGTTCCCATCATGCACTGGGACAGGAACAGACTAATTTGCATACAGCCAGGTTCTGAAACTGGGATGGTGCAGTGAGCTAAAAAACGGTGCTGGATCTAGCCCTGATCTTTTGACTGGGTGAGAGCTTTCTGCTTAATTCAGAGACTCGGTCCCTCACCACCCCTTGTTGTAAATATTTTTGTCCACCCTAAGCGTGGAAGGGTATTCTCAGATGTGAGACCCTTGCTCATTGCACCATCAGGATTCAAGCAAACCGGGCCGAAGACGGCTGTAATGCCAGAAACCGGTCCCCGGGAGCTTGTTTCCTTCCCAGTGTAAGAATTGGCTTTTGTAGTTTGGTTTGCCCTGTTCCCATCATGCACTGGGACAGGAACAGACTAATTTGCATACAGCCAGGTTCTGAAACTGGGATGGTGCAGTGAGCTAAAAAACGGTGCTGGATCTAGCCCTGATCTTTTGACTGGGTGAGAGCTTTCTACTTAATTCAGAGACTCTGTCCCTCACCACCCCTTGTTGTAAATATTGGAGCTAGATATGGCCTTTTCCACCCTTGCCTATTTAGAGTGACCTACAACAACAAAACTACGACATATGAGGATCCTGTTCGTCTTCGCAGCTTTTTGAACGCAACTCAAGCATCTGACATGGACTTTTCCAGCTCTTCGTCAGCTTTCCCGCCATAATTCCTACGTGACGCAGGATTGAAGTTTCAATTAATTTGCATGCTTATCGTGCATTGTTGAATGTGTTACTGTTTGTTTATGCCATGTTTTCCAGCGCCTCTAGTTTTCCTGCTCTCTCCCTCACCCTCCGTCATTTTTCTTGTATCCCAGTTCGTTAATTAGTATTGTTCACTATTATTTCTTCACACTCCTTCTTGTCATTTACTGTTGTTTTGTTCTCATCTTCTTTCAATCGTCTCGCTCATTATTGGTTTTCCTCTCTTTTCCTTGCAGGTTTTTACATTATGTATGGCGTCTCTCCCCCGACCTGTTGGTTCGTTTGCATTGGACGCTTGCTTCCTTTGTCTTGTGCTCCCCCCTCATCCATTTCCTCGCGTATCCTCCCCCTGGTGATCGACCCTCCCCATCTCTACCCTTCGTAAGTATGTTTTCCTTCTCCTCCCGGATGTTCACTTCCCTTCTTGTATCTTTATCACTTTTAAGTTCACCAATTTCCTTTGGTTCACAGGTGTCTCTCTCTCTTGTTTCTCGAATACTCTTCTATCACCATCTTCTTCCTATTATTCTAACTACTTCCTGGACTACCTTCTCATTTTTTCCACATCGATTGCTTCTATTCTCCTTTTCCTAACCCTCTTTTCTCTTTCCTCATTCTTTTACTCATTATTATACTGCTCTGACTTTCATCGACTTTCTCATTCTCCATGGTTTTTTCATTCTTCTGGGTCTCCTTTGCACCTCTTTCTCTTTCTCTGTTTTCTTCCTCTTCTCTGAGATGATATGTCTCTAAAGGTAATTACATGGAATGTTAAGGGCGTCAACTCCCCTATCAAACGTCAAAGAATTTTATCTCATCTTTTGCGTTTGAATGTGGACATTGCTTTTTTACAAGAAACCCATTTATCTGCTGAAGAATCTGTCAAATTGAAGAGAAGCTGGGTGGGTGATGTTTATTATTCTCCTGGGGATGGTAAACGTAATGGCGTTGCTATTTTATGTCACAAAGCTCTTTCTCACTCCCTGCTTGCTCAGGAATCGGATGCTGAAGGCCGATGGATATATGCCAAACTTTCTATTAAGAATGTTCCAATTTCTCTCCTGAACGTCTATGCCCCTACCACTGGTGATCCCACCTTCTGGCACTCCTTTTCCCAGCACATCACCAGATTCATGGACGATAATTTTATACTGGCAGGAGACTGCAATCAACCCCTAGATCCCTTTCTAGATAGGAACTCCAAAGCACACTTCATCCCTAACAAATCGCATAAATCCTTCTCTCAAGCTATTTCTCAACACAAACTCACTGATGCTTGGCGCCTATGTAACCCAGAACTTCAGGAATGTACTTTCTATTCTCCATGTCACCATTCCCAATCCCGAATTTATTACATTTTTGTTACCCACAACATTGCCCAAACTCTCACTCACGCGGAAATTGGCCCAATTTTACTTTCTGACCATGCCCCCACATTAGTTCAATTGGACGTCTTACCCAGATCAACTGGCCCTAAACGCTGGCGTTTCAACAATTCTCTCCTCCTAGACCCTAAATTTACTACTTCCTTCACTTCCTTCTCCCATGAATTTTTCTCCCTAAACGACAACTCCCCTGTCCCCAAACACACCATTTGGGATCCCTTTAAAGCGGCAGCCAGAGACTTCATCATTGGCTTTGTTGCTAAAAAACGCAGAGCTGCTCGCGATTTTACTAAGGCTATTCTTCTGGATATTAAGAAATTGGAGCATTCTTATTTTACTTCTCGCTCACAGCATACTCTAAACGCCCTGGTTATCGCTAAGATGAAATTTAACATAAAATCTACGGACGATGCATCCTTGTACTTGTTAAAATCTAGTGCCAAGTTTTATGGAGGCAAAAATAAGGCTGGCAAGATCTTAGCCAATTATCTCAAGGTGAAACACAATAAATTAAACATTGAATCAATCTACGACGCCAACTCAAATCTCAAACACACAGATGCAGATATCGTCACTGAATTCTCTACCTTCTACAAGACCTTATACTCTTCTGAAACTCAGCCTTCTTCCCATTCTCTAAACACATTTTTCTCCTCCATTCAAAAACCATCTCACTTCCCACTTGACCTCTCTCACTTAGAACTTGATATATCCCAGCAAGAACTACTCAAAGCGCTTCACACTCTCCAAAAGGACAAGGCCCCTGGGCCGGACGGCTTCACAGTAGAATTTTTTCTCCACTTTTCAAAGCTCCTTATCCCCAGACTCCATTCCCTTATTGGCTCCTTCCTTTCCTTGGGTTCTTCATCAGGCTCTTTTTCAGACGCTCATATCTGCCTCATACCCAAGGAGGGGAAGGACCCTCAACACTGCAAAAACTACAGACCAATTTCTCTGGTCAATATTGATTATAAAATGTTTGCAAAGTCTCTTGCGGCACGTCTCGACCTTCTTCTTCCAGACCTCCTGGGTGAGGAACAGTCGGGTTTTGTCAAAGGTCGTTATATCACCGATAACACCAGACTCCTCTTCAACATTCTTTCTAAATCTCGCCTTTTACCCCATTCCCTTGCGGCCATTGCCTTGGATGCCGAATAGGCATTTTATAGGGTTGAATGGACTTATCTATTTCACACCCTCCGTTGGTTTGGTTTCGGTCCTGTTTTTATATCCTTGATTTCACTACTTTATTCCAACCCCCGCGCGGCGGTTTGTGCCAACGGTCAAATATCTTCCTTTTTTGATTTAAAAAGAGGCGTTCGCCAAGGCTGTCCCTTATCTCCCTTTCTCTTTAATCTGGCCTTAGAACCCTTCCTCTCCAAGCTCCGTCAAAATCCCTCCATCCATGGTTTCCAGTTGTCAGATTCCCACATCAAACTAGCCGCTTATGCGGATGACATCTTGCTATTTGTCTCCAACCCCTCCGTTTCCATTCCCGCCTTTCTCACTGAAGTCCATGCTTATTCCCAAATATCTGGCTATAAACTCAATAATGATAAATGTGAGATCCTCCCCTTGACTAAATTCACATTCAAACCCGATTTTGCCGCCTCTAACTTTACGTGGAAACCTTCCAATATCAAGTACCTTGGAATGCATATTACCCCTACCATCCCAGACACTGTTTCCCTGTGTCTATCCAAATGCACTCAAAAATTCACAGATCTCACATCCAAGTGGCATCCCCTTTACTTATCCTGGTGGGGTCGCCTTGACACTATTAAAATGATGTTGTCTCCCATTGTTCTCTATACCCTCTCCAATATTCCGGTCCCTATCCCCTCCAAATTTTTCAAAAAGATCAACTCTATTCTAATGTCCTTTCTTTGGAATAAAAAGAAGCCACAAATGTCTCTAGCACGTCTGATTCGTCCTAAATCAGAAGGTGGGGCTAACTTTCCTGACTTCCCAGCGTACCACAAGGCATTCCAGTTGAGGCAAGCCTCTTTTTGGCTACAAGACCCTGACGCCCCATCTCCTCTATGGGCCAAATTTGAACGCCTCCTTTTTTCTCCCTTTTCCTTTGCTGAATACCTCTCCTTCTTTCGCAAACTCGCCTCTATCTCTACTCCGATTCATAAGTTTACCACTAAACTACTCCTCTCTTCCATTCACTCGCCTCCTATCACCACTACTGATTTCCTCTCTTCCCCCATATGGCATAACACATCCTTACTCATCCGTGACAGACCCTTTTTTTGGAACACTTGGCATGCTCGAGGTCTGCTATGGATCTCCCAACTTTTTTCTCACTCCTCTTTCTTATCTTTTGACACCCTTCGCTCCCTCTATGACTTACCCACTTCCTTTGCACGCAAATACCAACTGCTTAAAAACAAAGTTCTAACGAAATACAATGCCCTCTCTCAGCCCTGCCCTTCTCCTGCTTCCTCCACTCCCACCTCCACACTTCATTCCTTTTTACGAACTACACCAAAAGCCACTGCCATTTACAAATACCTTCACGCTGGTGAGACTCCGAGGCCTAAATCTAAAGTGGAAGAGTCTTGGGAGCATGATTTGTCTGTCTGTTGGTCGGTCTCCTTCTGGGTCAAAATCTGGACCAAACTTCGCAAATCCTCCAGAGCAGCAACCCTCACTCAGACTTTGTTTTTCATTTACAATAGACTTCTCTTCACACCCTCTAACCTTCACAAACGCTTTCCCAATACTCCCCACACATGCTGGTCCTGTTCGTCATCACAAGCTGATTTGTTTCATATGTTATTTTTATGCACTCATGTTCGTAATTTTTGGCTACAGGTATGGGCTCAACTTAATTTAATCTTCCACACTTCTATTCCATTTTCTCACACACATATTTTTATGGGTAGCCTCTCCCCTTGCTGGGATGACGTTGATTTAAAACCTCAAATTGTTGACCTATTACTTGCCGCTGCCTTCCAACAAATAACGGTCAACTGGAAAGACTTCTCCAAGATTTCCTTCAAGGCGTGGTGGTTTAATGTATGCCATAACCATAGACTCGATACTGCTCATGTCTTCCCGGCAAGTATGGCTACTAAACGCATGGACTTATGGACTCCCGTCACACTTTATCTGGACTCATGTAGTAAATGCTTGTTTCACCTTCCGCCTTCGCAACAGGAAGTCCTTAAACCTCCTTAAGCGCTCGATACATTCCACTTATCCTCCATTGTACCATTATTCTTTTAATTCTTTCCGATGTTTTCATGATTTTCATGATTTTCATATTTTATGCTTAATGTATTTTCTCTTTACCTTTTCCCTTTCTCTCATCTTGTACCCAGATTTCTTTTATTATAATGCTTGCATTTGTATGATTGTATTGTTCTGCTTAGAGTTTTTAACTTGATATCATATTGTACTTTGTTTTGACACCTGGCTTTCTCTCTTATTACTTTCAATAACATTTTCTTGAACTTAAAAAAAAAAAGAAACATATATTAATTTGTCTCTCAATGTACACGCATATGTTAAATGTGAACCATTGAAGTTAATGCTAAACTCAACATAAATAGTCCTGTATGTCACTATGCTGCATTAAGCTGATTTAAATTTTCTGCGAACTCGACCTTTCTTGAATATATTCACATGTATTGTTAGTTTAGAATAGGTACATTACTGTGCAAGCAATTTGGGGAAACAGGAGCCTGACAAAAGAACCTTAACTAAATGTACGCGGAGAAACAGAGCGCTAACAATTGCAACCTACATTTCTTTGAAAGAAAGATGTCATTTCCATGTCCAATGTGGGACAAAATGAGAATGTTTCTGTCTGCAACGTGATGATTCATGTGATTTAGTGAGTATTAACAAATGGACTTTATACACAATAATTAGGGCTCCCGGTTTTATGGTATTGTTTTTTTTACATTTCTCTCTGTATTTATCCATGTTTATTGTTTGCTAATTTTTTTCTTATCTATCAATTTTTAATTTGTACTTTCTGTTTAAATGAATCCGCAATGGGTATTTTTCTACATTTATTTTACTGATAAATGTATACTCACATTTGATTGTCCAAACGTTTTCAGCAGTATACAGTGCAATAGTGTTATCTGAAAACACTTGGATTGTAGAATAGCCTAAATAACTGTAGATCTGTACTTAATGAAGCTTAATTTGGAAATCTATTGCCTTTTTTAGACCCCCATACCTCTCAATCTGGACACCTACTGACTTGGCACTCATGATTGACAGTAGAAAAAAATATCCAAAGCAGGCCTATTGTCCGTATTTTTCTGTATTTCAAAATAAATACAGACAGGGAAAAAAATAGTTTTCTGTCTGTATTTATCTGTACAAATCAGTAAAAACGGATAACTGGGAGCCCTAATTATAATATACTGTTCCCCTTGGACTTCAAACCAGGCCCCTTTTTCCAACCCTATGTGATCTCTCCCCAAATTCCTTACCAGATCCCTTCCTGACTCTGCACAGGTTCTCTTGCAGATTTCTTCTCTGATTCTGATCTGATTCCTTTTGCATAGACCCATCCTTGATTCCTTCCTTCGATGAGATGCTGCTTGCCTCATGGACTTTGAAAGGTTTCAGGCCTAAATGCTTTTCCTGATTCTCGCTTAAGTGTGGCTTAGGTGACACTTACACTTGACCCATAGAAGACTCTTAACTGGGCTACTGAGATATTAACACTTCCCTTTTTTGATTTATTTTGTCTTGACCTGACTTCCTAAATTGAATTTCCTTGATTACTAGAATCGTATTACCCCAACCCATCCTCAAGATTCCAGATTACTAATGTATAGGAGAGAGAACCTTAGATTGTTTGCCAAACACAGGTTTTGATGTTAACGTTCTGTATAGGAGTCAGAGAACGGCTTGTTTGTTTGATACTAGTTTGCCCTAATTTCTTTTGCCAACTGGGTATCCCCATTGTTATTCTGTACCTCTACTGCATGGCACTGAGAGTAGTGTATTTGACGATGATTCTTAACTGTTGGAAGGTGGATCATTAGTAGGGGTAAGTATGAACCTTCCACTATCAAAAATGCCACTAACACAATATAAGGTCCAGTCAAAGTCTCAATACATTAGCCCTGGCTCAACCCTTGGTAGCTGACTGTGAGCAGACAAGCTTAACTCAGGAGACAGGTATGTAAAGCATTTAAAAACAACAATACATTAAATACGTAAGACACAACAGACAAATTTATAAAAATAGGAAATATTTCCATCTTTAAAAGGACACCACAACAAAAAAATTCAATTTAGGGAATAGGAGATATGATTTTTTAAAGCGTAAACACTTTATAGTGCTTAAAAACATATATTGCCAACGTGGAACATCTGGTTGCGCTTGACTTGGATAAAGTCAAAGTTTGGGCCGACCACAATGGAGCTCTGTTTGAATACACTAAGCAGGATGCCCCAGTCAAAATGTTACCTTCGGACTTAGAGACTTCTCTCAACGTCGTGGGTTCACCCGATTTTGATGCGACTTTGTCAGATTGTTTCTCGGTGAGGCCCGGTCAAATCATGGAAATCTAGAGCTCCCATTTCAAACAAGTTTGAGTTGTTAGTTGCAGTATACCATGTTGGATAGCCACTGTTTAAGTGATGCCACTCGTCCCCAACCCCAATTCTGTTCCAACAATCTCTTAGCTAACAGAAGGCAAGCGAATTTAATTTATGCATGGAGTGAGGGACTTCTGCACCCATCCAAGGTGGCACATCAGCGATGGTCAGGGGTGACAATCCTCCACAATAAATTTCAATGTACTGAACACTTCACACTAAATGCAGTAGACTAGCACACAACCAGATGAGATGAAGAAAGTCAGCATCCCCAGCTCCAGAGCAGGCATGCCAAGAGTCCTCTCACCCCTCATCTAGAGAGCACTGAAGGCTTATAGTACACCCTATGAAGGTATTGATGGGGAATCAGTCATAATCTTCTGCTAGGTATCAGCCCCCTGGTTTATAGCACATCAGTAACTGGAAGTGGGCCTAAGTCTGCCTCCCATCCTGTTTTACCAGTGTTGACTCTGCTAGGTTTATATGATTGTGCCACTTGGAAAAGCAGTATAATTAGTTTTTGGGGGTTTGTGCAGCTACCTACTATCCCGAGGGATTTGACCCAGTTGGGTTCTTTGGGAAACTCAAGAGTCTGTTTTTTTCACTCATCGCTTGATATTTTATGGTATGTTCATTTGTAAAGTGCACTGATCACCTGAGACGTTATCCAGGCTCTTGGGCAAGTCTGTGGGTGTGTGGTCCCCAAAGTTCTGATATGAAGAGCCAAGTCTTGAGCTTCTTGCGTAACTAAAAAAGTGAGGAGGAGGCTCTGATGTATTGAGGGAGTTAATTCCATGTCTTGGGTGCGATGTTAGAAAACAAGTGACCTGATTTGCTTTTGCGGATTTGGTGAGTGTGTGAGTGAGAGTGAGGCATAGGGTATGTGCCTGGTTGGTTGGTGAAAGTGTATATGGCAGTTTAGGCATTCTGGTCCTGTTTTGTGGAGGGTATTGTATGTGTGCATGAGAAGTTTGAATTGACTGAGCCTGAGAATGGGAAGCAGGTGAAGCTTCCTGAGGTGCGGTGTGATGTGGGTGTGGCCTTGCAGTTCAAGTACGAGTCTTGCAGTGGCATTTTGGATGGTCTGGTGTCTGTATTGGAGATTACAGCATAGAGGGTGATACTGTAGTCCAGCCTGCTGGTGTTGAGTGTTTGTGTGATGATCCATCTGGTTTTCTGAGGCAACCATTTGAAGATCTGTCGCAGCATGCTTAGGATGTGGAAGCAGGAGGTGCTCATTGCATTGACTTGAGCCATCATGTTGAGCTCGTTGTCTAGGATGAGCCCTAGATTTCTTGCATGGTCTATGGCTGTGGTTGTTGATATTAGCTCTGATGGCCACCAGGTGGAGTTCCATGGAGAGGTCTTGTTGTTGAAGACCAGTAGTAGTAGTAGTAGTAAACCTCTTTATACGATTTTGCATTAAAACCATAAAAGCACATTTTATACAAGTCATTGAAAAAAGGGAAAAACATTTTGAGAAGAGTGATTGGTTAAGGAAACGGGGACTAACTGTTTCAGAGATCTGGGTTAAGTTAAGTTACTATGAACATTTAGTGAAATACATGATAGTAGTACCATTTAAAACCAAGGATAAAATTTGTGCTAAAATTAAGATATTTAAAAGTTTTAAAACAAATTCATCTGTATCGTGTTGCAGTAACATTTGACCTATGCATGCCGTACACCCATAAACAGATTGTAATACACCTCTAATTCATTTGATCACGGTAAAGATAATAACAATTAAAAAAGAAAAATTCCATCAAGTAAAATACATACACAATGCTTTCTACATATTACCACAGTCTATCTTTCACTATAAATCCTTCAGCCTGGCCTATTTGGTTGTATTCATGATTTTTACTGTACTGCTTCTTATGGTCCATGAATAGAGCAGGCATCTAGATAGAGCAAAGACCAGGTATTCTGTAGTGTCACTTTTCAGAATTCTAGTGATCTCCTTTTAAGCGGGTAACTGCTAAAATCCGTCAAATGGGGTTTAGCCATATTCTTCTTGTTTCTTGATACATCAAACAGAAATACAAGAAAGGGGTTTCTGACTCGAGTGCTGGATCACACACAGGGCAACAGGACGAAGTATCAACCCCGTTCCAATTGCTGACAAAACTATTTATTGGCAAAATACAATACCTACATTTTAGGTATAATATTTTAGCTAGGGGCGGCTCTATTCGATTGAAAAAATCCTCTTGTAGCATGTTATCTTTAAAATTGAGGAGCCTGCTGTCAATTCACCCGCAGAACTCTTGTTGAGCCAGCTATCCATGACATGGTTCCAATAATTCTTTTTAAGATGAATTACCATTCTTTTTTCAAATTTGCTAGGGGTAAGCCACAGATCAAACATACCAAGTTTGTTCAACCATGTCTTGATGTGTGTGTTTAAACCACTCAATACGTCCTTTGGTATTTCATAGTAGTATGTCATGAATTGACTCTTTCAAGAGTAGCGGTGAATTATTCACCTATATGCGCATCCAATAGACTAATGGTCGAAGGGCGATTACATAAGAAATGCTCCTCATTCCTAAACCTAGTCGCATGGGAATAAGTGGTGCGTTACAGGGAAGTTCCATGATTGATCTGATAAAATTATTTTCGGCCTTCTCAATGTCTGCTACATTTACATGGCCCCATAACTCTGGCCCGTATAGCGCTGCCCCTAATCCCTTTGCCCGGTACACTTTGGTGACTGGGATCAATGGTCTGAAGCTTGACTTTTTTTAGCTTTGTACATAAGACCGATCCCACATGTTGTAGTGCAAATTGACTTTTTTGTATTTGGGGTCCCCACGATAGTGTGTTAACAAATCTCACTCCCAAGTGATCAAATTGATTAACTTCCTCCAGCACAGTTGAGCCCAGTTTTATATTCTGATTAAAAATCATGAATTTAGTTTTTAAATGGTTAATTTCCATCCCCTTGTTCTTCACAACCTCTCCCAAATTGATCCACTAGATTTTGGAGCCCCATTGTTGACCTTGAAATAAGAATGGTGTTGTCTGCAAAAAGTAGTGCAGGCACCTCACATCCTGCAAGCTTGGCTTGGGGGGATCACCCCAACAGTCCCTTAGCTGATCAATCAGGTCATTTATATAACGAGTGAATAATGTTGGTGCCAAAACACATCCCTGCCTTACTCCGCGGCTCATCCATATCCGGTTGGTTAATCCTCTGTTGTTGCCCCATCTTATTTGGACATACTTTTTTGTGTGGAGTCTGATGAGGATCTGCAAAAGGTTTGGTGGTAACCCAAGGTTACTCAAAGCTGTCCAGAGTTTTCCCCGGGGTACCAAATCAAATGCGGCCCTTAGATCTACAAACACCATGTATATAGACCCTTTACCTATTGTTGCATATTTCCAAAGGATCAAGAGGAAGCGGAGCAACTGATCAACAGTGCTTGTCTTCTCTCGAAACCCTGCCTGCAGGGGTGATAATAAATCCCCCTCACTAATTCATTCCTTCACTCTCTTCTGCAAATGCCAACAGAATATTTTCTGTGCTATGTCAATAAGACTTATCGGCATGTAGTTTGTCGGGTCGCTTTTATCTCCTTTCTTGTGGATGGGCACGACTTTCGCGCCCAGCCATGTATCTGGTATCTCTGCCCCACCCAATATGGCATTGAATGTGTAATTTAAAATCACGCTCCATATTTGGGGTTCAGAGAGGTAAAGGTCGCCCGGTATTAGATCTAGGTCTGGGGCTTTCCCCCACTTCGTGGTCATGATGGCCTTGTGTGTTTCCTCTACTGAAAATAAAAGATAGACAGTGTTGGCTTCCTGGTAAAAACATTTACTGGGTGATGCCTCACTTTCCTCTGGTCCTGTATATAATCTAGAAAAGTGATCCTCCCAAACCTGTGGGAGGATGTGAAAACTGTCTTCCACAACTAAACTTTTTGTCCCTTTTGCAATTAGGTGCCAGAAGTATGAATAATTTCTAGTCTGAGCTGCAGCAAGTAGGTCTGCCCACTGCTCTTGGTGCCAATTCCTATGTGCCTCATGCTGGGCCTTTTTATAGGCTCTTCTATGATTAATAATGGATTCTCTTTGGCCAGTTTTTATTGCACCCACCAAAGACTGGCATGCTAATTTACAGTCACCATTAAACCACACTTTTGATTTGGACCTTGTGGTTATGTTCCTGCTAGAGGTTTTATAAAAGAATGTATTGATCTTGCTTAATATAATCCTGAAAGCGTCTACAACTTTTTGCAAGTCCAAATTCTTAGGCCCTAGGGACACCAGAAAATTGGCTACCATGATATAGATTTTTGACAGGGACTCTGCATTGTTCCTTATTTGCGGCCATTTAATCATTCTTTCGTTGTTGCTAATAACAGTGTGATTCTGTGGATTTAGTTCTGCAGATGAACAACAGGAACCAAACACCTCTATTAATTCTAGAGAGAGGGCATTATGGTCACTACCTGCTTGTAGGTATGGTGAAGACCGATGTCTGAGATTGAGCTGCCATTCACAGCTCATAACCCATGTTTGTAAGTAAGAGAAGCCACTTTAAGAGCCACTTTAACTTTCTTAGCTAACTTCTCCTGGCCCAGGGATGGAAAGCCCAGTTCCAGGTCTACTTCATCAGTGATGTTTTTAGTAACTTCTAAAGGCTTGAATGTTACATTAAAATCCCCTCCTATTACTATATGATGGTGTATCCTTTCCTTCTCAATTATCTCATCTAAGTGCACAATAGTTGGAGAATCTTGATGTTGTAAGGTGAACCTTTTGTAAATGTTTACCAGTAATACAGATTTCATTAAGCTTGTATCTTTCAGGATCACGGTCATTAGGTTAGAATTATCAGAATCAAGCTTACTAATATGGATCCCCGAATCAATTTTAATCCAGATGATTAAACCACCTGCTGGACAACCCTTTTTCTATGGAATAGCTTATACACTATGTTTGGTGCATCCTACTCTATGAAATTTACCGACTGCCCTGTCTCCTGGAAGAGGCAGATGTCATAGCTATCTATCAGCCTTCCCAGTCATCACAGGCAATCTTTGACCTTAATCCTGCTAGGTTCGAGGACAGCAACCTAAGTTCCCTGCCATTCTCTGTTTTTGATTGCTGTGCCCTTACCTCATTACATACCAGTGAGTGGGTCATGTGGGGTTTTATAGTTACCACATTCAGGGACTGTCTCCCCTCAACGATAGCTGTATTAACTCCTGATGATTCAATCGTGCTAGAGTGGAAATTATAGTGCATAATTGAGATAGTGCTGTGTGGAAAGAATCCCTCAGCAAGTCACATGGCCCTATTTGCAGCGGCTATGTTGGAAATGGCTTGTACATGATGAGTTGGGCATCATCGACGTAGGAATTGATAAGGATGGTTTGTGATTGGGTAAGGTTGGTGAGCGGTGTTATGTATGTGTTGAAATTGGTGGGGCTGAAGGATGATCCCTGTGGGACACCGCATGTCATTTTCTTGGTCTATGATGTGAAAGGTGGCAGCCTAACCCTTTGAGTTCTTCCCATGAGGAAGGAACAAATCCATTTGAGAGCAGATCTTTGTATGCCAATCTCGTGGAGTCTGCTGAGGGTGGTGGGTAGGTTAGCAATGAGTTCTCTGTCATCAAGTTGGTGTGCAAAGTTGCTATAGATTTTTACGATTTTGCTGTGGAAAAATTTGTATAAGTTATCGCAGAGTAGTTGGGAGCCAGTGATGTAGTTGACAGAGGGCGAGGTGAAATGCTTGACAATCGAGAAGATCTTCCTGCAGCTGTTGGAGCTTCCTATGAAAAGGTCCACCAATGCTTTTTTCTTGATGGCTCTTATTTGCTGGTGAAAGTGACTAAGTGCAGCCTTGTATCTAGGTATCTCAGTGATGTTGAAGTTATCTGTGGGGCTAGTATGATCCATGCTGAGGGAGCTGAGACAGTCTGCTTCAGACATATTTAGATGTGGTAGGGAAAAGTGGGTGTATTTAATGGGAGAGAGTGGTGTATAGCTGTTTATCATTGGCATTTTTCCTCTGTCCCACCCATGCCTCATTTGTACAGGTGCTGTATCTATTTCCTCACTGTTGGCATGTCTCTTCACACACTGGACAGATTTTAGGGGCATTGGAGATGTTATATTTTTTCTACAGCAAGGTGAGCCATATGTTTTGATGGGTGAAACCAAAAGTGTGCATAATATGCCAGGGCGCATAGATAGTAGAGTTGCATATTCGGGATGGTGAATCCGCCTTTATGGTAAGGTAAAGTGAGTACGTACCAGGCCTCCCATGTCTTTTTGCCTGCCTGCATGATCCTAAACAGGAGGGAGGTCAGTGTGCAAAAAAATCCGCTCTTCAGTAGTCACAACCATTTTGATGAGGCTGAGTCTACCTGAAATTGAAATTGAGCCAGTGATGTTTCTGCTCCTCCAGAGAATGTATTGCCCTGCCGTAATTCGCTGTCAGGATTTCTACCATGGCATGACTGATCCAAAATTCCAAGTGTTTAATTGGAGTGTCACACCAGTGAAAGGGATAACCTGACATGAATCTGACTGTTCCTTTGGTAGGATAAGTGTCAACATATGCCAGTTTACAGTCAGTCTGGATAAGCTGCCTTTTCTGACAAACTCCCTGAAGAAGGGGTTGGGGATAATATGTGGGTCCCTGTCATATAAGTTCAGGTCATCTGCATTTATTGATATTAGCAGAGGACTGTCTTGGAACTGCAAAGAGAACTTGCATAATCCTGCTGAAGCTTGCTGCTAAAAGTTTGACCACCAGTGCAAATAGGGCGGGCAATAGGGGGAAACCTTGCTGAGTCCCTCGCCCTATGCCAGGCGACTGTGGCGGCGGTCTTGATTCATATACAGTCTTGCGATTAACTTGGTATTCAAAATTTGTATCAGTGCCAATAGTAGCAGAGGTAAGCCCATGCACCCTAGCACCTTCATAAGATTGTTCAATTCCAACTAATCAAACACCTTAGTGGGACCAGGTTGCACGACCGCTGCCCGCATGTTAGGGTCAATGTGGGGGTATCTCAGCAAACATGGCCCTCAGATTGTGCTTGGTTGACCTCCCCAGGACAAAGCCCGCCTGATCTAGCAAGATCATTGTTGGGAGAAGTATCAGCAGTATGTTGCCGATGACCTTTGTGAGTTTCTTTACATTGCTCATTGATCAATGATAGGGGCCTGTAGGACTCACATTGGTCTGCAGGCTTCAAGGGTTTAAGGAATGTTATGATAATGGCCTCACACATTGGTAGGCGGGAGAACGTCTGTGCCTAGTCCTTCTTCCACCACAAGATTGATATATTGGCATCAGAAGATCGATATATGTCTTGTACATCTCAGCTAGCATGCTGTCAGAGCATGTGGCCTTGCCGTTGGGCAGTCTCCAATTCGCATCCTTGATTTCGTCTAGTGTGACAGGGTGAACAAGGAATTGATTTTAGGTTAGATTGAGCCAAGCAATGGCCGTGGTTCCAAGAAATTCAAGTGCAGGGCCATACACGTGGTGTATAGAGAAAAGTCTTTGTCAAAATCATGGAAAACTTCATGTATTTCTGCAGCCTCATACCACGGCTAACCATCCCTGTGTGTGATTAAAAGAATATTGTTTGCAGCCCAAGGTTTAGTGATTATAGCTGCAATTGCCATCCCTTGCCTTCTCTTGGTAATTGGCCTCTTGTGCTGCAGTCTCAATGCATTCCTTCATGTGTTGACTCAACTCTTCTGTATGCTGTGTACCATCCTGTCCTGCTCTTTTGTTTTCTCTTTCTTTGAATTCAGCGTCTAATGTCAGTAGGTGGTTTCCTAACGCCCTAAGTACTCCATGAACAATAGGGTGGCCCACAGTTTTCCATTACATAGTCAGAGTTAGTGGTTTGTATTTCGACCTGAAATGTCCCATCCATTGGCTCCCTTGTTGAGTGGCGCCACAATCGGGGTCTGGGACTTGTCTCAGGTATAATAATGTCCAGCAGCACAGGGGAATGGTCTGACAGCATGCAAGCCTGGTGAGTAAACGATTCAACCCTCGTACCAACAAACCGACTGATGAGACAGCAGTCTAGCTTTGCCCGCATTGAGTAGACAGCCGAGTGGACACCTCCTCTTCTGTAGTCATGTGCTGCCCAATTTCTACAAGGTCATGGTCCCTTATTATGTTGTCAAGAGTCTGTAGTGGTAGCAGAGCAATGTCTATGTGCCATGTATGATCTATCAAAAATGGATTTAGCAGTGTATTAAAGTCCCCAGCCCAGAAGATAGTTTTGGTGTTAGTCCCTGGATTTTGCACCACAGACAGCGGAACAAGTCAGGGTCATCTGTGTTTCAACCTTAAACATTTACCAGAGTGATGCACCTGATATGTAGGGTCCCCTGTACGGTGACATGTTTGCCCGTATCGTCCCTGCCTGTTGTGGACAGTCAGAAAGGTACATTCTATCTGCCAGGGATTGCAACCTCCTTGCCAGAGCTCGAATAGTTGACAGCAATACTTAGTGCCACCCACTTCTGAAATGTACGTGTGGCAGTGTGAGTCAGGAGGTGCATCTCCTGGAAAAAGGTTATGTAAACCTTCTGACGATGTAAATACGCATTAAGAATTCTCAACCTTATGGGGTTATTTAACCCACGCACTTTCCAGGTGAGGACCCTGCGTATTCTCCTGCACAAAGTATTAATTGTCATGTTTGTGAAGTAGCTGGAATGAATTATGTGATTGCTCCCATACGTGGTGGTCATGGCCGGATTTGGAAATGAAACCAGCCCTGGCAATCAGCTTGACCAGCCCCCAAGGGGTGGAGGGGTGCGAGTGGGAAGCACCACTCCCGGTATTTTTTTAACAGGCTGCTGATATTGCAGCACTGCTGCAAAACCGGCCACCTGTAACAAAACCGGCTCCCAGGGGTCCAAAACCAGCCCCCACCTTTCCAGCCCACTGGGGAAACTCCTGGTGCCCGCTATGGCCAGTCCGGCCCTGGTGGTGATCCTACAATAAGTGTGAACATTGGTGTCCAACTCAACCTATCCTCACCACTCCCACACCTGCTACCCCACCCTCCTCCCAAATCCAAACTTAAGTCATGTGACAATAAATACCACAATGCCTTTTTGGGCAGCAACAAGATAATAAAGGAATCCCTGTAGTCACACAGGGGGATGTCCACCAACCCATGGTGGTTAGAGTACCAGCTGCTACACTAGCCTGGGAAAATGTGTACACGTAATACAACAGAATTTCCTAGTTCTCATGGCCTTCGATGTTCCCAAGTGTCTAATGGTCTACCAAATGCTGGTCCATTTGTGCAGAGCCACCCACCGCCATCCGTGAGAGGTACAAAAATCCAGCATGATGAGGTTCAAGCCTTTCAAAAAGTTATTTGCTCGTCATGGGGTTTGGAAAGTTGTATGTTTGCTCTGATATGTGACTTTCAGGTGAGCTCGGTACAACATTCTGTACAGTCTGTTCAGGAAAAGGAGATGCTTATTTACTGGCAGAAATGCTTTTTGGACTTCTGGCACTGCCGCGGTGAAGTTGGGATAGAACGAGACATTACAACCTTGTATTGCAAATCTTTTTTGTCTCTTGCCAGTTGCAGGACTGCATCATGACCCCTGAAATTCAGTAGCTGAGTTATGATAGGCCTGGCGGGTGTCGCCGGAGGCTTGTGGGGTGCAAGAGTATGATGGGTGCACTCCACTATCAGTAGTTTGGAAAAACTTTCTGTGCCAAATAGCCATACCAGGTTTTCCACCACAGAGTTTTCCATTTTCCCTGTAGAGGTCGTTTCTGCTACTTCCACTTTGAGTAGATTATTCCTTCAGACTCCTGCCTCTAAGTCATCATTCTTTGTTTTAATTAGGTATAAGACTTTGTTCATTTGCCACAGCTTCTCATTATGCTTCTCATTATAGGAGTGTTGGTCATCTTCCATTTGGGAGATCCATTGTTCAGTTTCTGATATGCAACTGTCATGTTTCTATATGTTGTGTGTGATATTGTCCATACATGTGGTTAGGGAGTCTATCATGTGGTCAATAGATGAGAGGCTAAGCTGTATATTGTTGAGGAGTGCCTTATTGTTGGTCTCCCATCTGCACAGGGATCATCCTACTGTGGCACTGTTTCGAAGATCGTCACTAGATTCCTCCCACTACCCATCCTCGCGGCAACAAATGAGAGTTTAGGCTGCTTCGCACATGTTGCCTTTCCTATTCAGACACATGAGTGGTTCAGCAGGCGCAGGGCGGCTCTGCTTGTCATCATGCTCTCCTCCCTCTCAGACAGGACTGGTCCAGAAGGGCCGGCCTCCCTAGGGCCGGATGCCTGCCTCACCCCGTGGTCACTGGGGGCACAAGCAGCCTTGTGCCTTCATGACTCGAGCGATCAGGGATCAGGTGTGACACTGTACACCCCAAATGGGCCCAGCATGGCCTCATTCAGGAGCGTTCTCATCACCCACCTCTGTATGCTCACTAGGGTCAAGCCCTGCAGCCTTACCATGGCCCAGGGCTCAATGTCCTATAATCATGTGAAGGGCTGGCGGGTCATACTGTTGTGGAATACGTCCATAAAGAAGGCACCCTACCCATCATGTGCTTTCCCCTGCTGACCATACAGTCTCCCGAGAGGCAACAGGGTTGAGCTTGTGGCCTTCTTTGGCCTGGCAACCCCATCCGCTCTCTTGGGGGGGAGGGGTGGGGGGGAGAGAGTGGCAGCCACACCAGCTCCAGTGGTCAGCAGACAAAACAATGGTTGCAAAGGCCAGGGGCGCTGTAGGCCTCTGCTTCTTATAGCACTCACCACAGGTGGGGCACCGTACTGCAACAGAAGCAGCCTGCTGCACTGTTAGGGTTCCAAAGCGGGCAGGTCTCACACTCTCCTCTGGCGTTCTACTGCACACGTGGCCTAGTACTCCCACGGTCATGGTGCCTCCGCCGTCCTTGTTCTTTCCAGCCCATCCTTATACATCCAGGGGTTCCATACAGCCAGTGTCCATGGTTTTTGTGGCTATGTCGAGTCCAGGGCTGATAGAACTCCAAGATTAGGTGGCCATGTTGGATGATTCAGGCCAATGCACTCCCACTCTTAACAACCCTTGTGTCATCAGGTATCTGGTGATATAAAATTTGTCAACGAAACTCTGTAAACGGCTTGAACTTTAGCTGATTAAAAAAGTAAAACACTGCTTGAAAGTATCAGTCATCCTCATCGCAATGTTAGCTGATTGCCTCTGATAATTTGACACAGTGTGCGCAGTATCAGCCTTCTCTACTGCATTGAAACTTAGCTTATCAATGCCTGTGATCTTTGTTAAAGTGCTGATGTTGACATTGTCAAGACTGTTGCTTTTCTCAGAGGCCATCTCAGTTAAAACTAAAGCTTACTCACATCCTCTCGAGCAATGCCTCAATAACACTGAAATCCGTCGTGCTGGAGCTTAAAGCCATTGATCTCGCCACTGAATCTGTAGAACACTCTGCAAGCGAAACTAATACATATTAAATCAAATGCATGCTGATATGGCTTCCTTCAGATCCCAACTGGAAGCCACAGCCATTAGACATAGTGCAAGACCAGATATTTGGTGTCCTGGATTACAACAGTGAAATATGGAACTTTTGCAACGCAGTTGTAGAATTTGAAGATTGAAGTAGAATACATAATTCTTAGATGTCTAGAGAGCAGGAAAAAAGAAGAAAAGTATGACATTGTTGGCTTCATGACAAAGTTTAAACCCACAATTGTGGATATAATGTTTGACCCCGAACCCCCCAACTGCAAATGTCACACAGGATATGCAAAAGATCCATATAAAAATGAAGATTCATGTAGACCCTTAATCATATGACTGTGTCATCATAGACAAGCATTACAAATCATTACAGCTGCCAAAAAACATGGCCCTCTCCAGGTCACAGACCGAAGAATTATGCTTGCTGCTGAGAATTCATATTAGACTAACCTAGTTGTGATGAAAATTCTTAGGACTGTGACCAGTTTTCAAGAACTGGAAAACTAGAGTCAGTTTGATGGAATGAGAAATGATGTTTATTTGCTTATTACAATACATGACAAATTCAAAGAAAGCTTCGACCAGGCTGATTTGAAAAAGTTTCTATAAAGTGCGAATGCAACAGAGATACCCCGTCGAAAATAATATGACACTTACATAAACCCTAACTACAGTGATGGAAATGGACTAACCTCACACAGAATGGTTGCAAAGCATAGTGAAGGCAATGAGGAGGACATCACAGACACCACGGAGAAAATAATTCTAAATAAGGGATAACTCCCACTAAAAACCATGGTTGCTTAAATATGAATTAGGACATTTACACTGACAACCCTCTCTCACTGATCCCATGACACTAGCAATAGTGATAACTATGATAATCATACAAACCTACTGTTAGAACAGTGGTGTTACTGACATGCGAGCAGCACACCTTTTAAAAGTGAAACACAACCAGTACTGTCCACTATTTTCACATAGGGCTTATAAACGCTTTATCTAAATTCGCAGCACATCAGGGAAGCTTACTAGTCCAATACAACCACTATGTGGTATTTGCATCAAGGGCCTGATTACAAATAAAGGTGGTATTTATCACATATGATAAAAAACTGTACCACAGAGTACGTTTATTGAGGGCGTGACGTATTGAACGCACCGAAATCCGCATGATACTGTAAATGCCAATGGCTTCCTTCATTAAATTCGACAGGTTTGGGTAGTCGAAATTTAACAAAGGTTGAGTTATTTAATGCATCAGATAATTATCAGATATGTTAAATACCTGACAACTCATCATTCCTATCCATGCAGAAAGAAGGGTTTACGCACAGGTGAAAATTAACCCCCACTCATAATCAGGCACCAAGGAGTTTTATAACCACAGAAGGCTCCAGTTTCAGAAAATAATGATTGCAAGAGCATACATGGCTGGTACCTGTCTAGTTTACACAGATTCAGCAGTGGGAAAGCATGGGAGACTCCAGCTCCATAAACTCAAGCCATGAGAGGCGCCAGCACCAGCACAGCCATGCCTGCTGCCGTATCTCTAATAATCATATCAGCTGGCCCACATTACAGGTAACGCCCAGGCTTTGCCTGGGCAAAGACTGGGCCAAGAGTGGGCATGTGTTCGCCCATCATCTCCCAGAAGAGGCTGGGCCTCCCCTCTGGCAGCAGCAATTTGAAAAATGTATGTGTGATTTGATGGGCAAATATTAGTGAGTGCAGAAGTCACCCTAATTCAGAGGCATATTTCTTCTATCCAGAAAACAGTAAGTACTGGCTTTTTTTCTAATCTCAAGCTGGAACTTTAGCTCCTCTTGCTCTCTTTTAACATAAAATGGGGAAAAAAAGGCACCTGAGACTTCTTTTGTGGATTTCTTATCAAAGAAATCAACGAAACCTTCAAATAATAGCAAAACACTAAGGGGGCCCCGGATTGGACCAGGTATGGGGAGCTCTGGATTGCATTCGCAGCTTGGGTCTCAAAAATAAATATTGCCAGTGCTTGGAGGGCGCAGGCCCCTCCGCAGTGGGATCAGTGGGTGCCGGATCTCGACTGGTGCTAGAAAGCGGAGGAAACCATCTATAAAAGCAGGGGGAGCAATAAAAAATGGAAACGGATCTGGGGGCCGTGGCAGAAATATAAAGACATGGGGGGTGGGCCGGGGGGGGGGGGTCTAGTCTGAAGGTCGGGCCGGGGTCCAGGTTGGCCTTGCTGTGTGTAGTATACTTTTTATCTATCCTATGTTATTAGACCATTGTACTGTAAACTTGTCTGATATGAGCATTGTTAATAAAAAGATTTTCAAAAATAATAATAATAATATTAGCAACGCAATCTTTCGCTGGATCCCCACAGAAACAAGAAAGACTGTCACCCACGCACTGGTCACTAGCCGACTGGACTATGGAAACACCCTCTACGCCGGAACCACAGCCAAACTACAGAAAAAACTCCAACGCATCCAAAACGCCTCAGTCAGACTCATATTAGACATCCCACGCCAAGCTCACATAACCGGTCACCTAAAAGACCTTCACTGGCTTCCCGTCAACAAGAGAATAACGTTCCGTCTCCTCACCCACGCACACAAAGCCCTCTACAAAATAGGACCCGAATGTCTCAACACACGACTGTCCTTCTACACACCCACCCGCCAACTAAGATCCTCCAATCAAGCCCTCTCCGCAGTTCCGCGCATCCACAGATCCACCATGGGAGGAAGATCCTTCTCCTACTTGGCGGCCAAAACCTGGAATTCTCTCCCCACTCACCTCCGCCTTACACAGAACCACATTTCCTTCAGAAAGGAACTTAAAACCTGGCTATTCGATAAATAATGCACCCCCTCCCCAAGCGCCTTGAGACCCTCTGGGTGAGTAGTGCGCTATACAAATTCCTGAACTTGAACTTGACTTAGAATCGGGGCCTAAGAGCTTGTAATAGCAGATCTCTATTGGATCACAGAGGTGCCAACACTTTTAAGAGGCTAAATCAATTTAGCAGAATTGACCATAAGCTATATACTGTTAACCCTTCAATTGTGGCTGCACGTGGGGAATATGATAGTCTTGAAATGGCACAACAGCAGCCATAATGATCTCAAACTATCACTAAAAGGTTTTATGGCTCTAAACTCTAAGGGTACTAGATCTAGGCTCCTGGGTGATATACATCTTACATACAATAAAAAAGGCATTAACATAGGCGTATGTATCCGGCCAACCCAATTTAATTGTATAAATGTACATTAATATAGTCAACACAATGGAAACTATGTGTAGCATTGGTCCTCAAGGAATAGAACCAAAGTTTGCACTTAAACATTATGAGGAATTGTTTAACTATTGTGTGAACTGCTATCAATGGAACTCAAAAGCCCAAATAAAAAGGGTTCTAAAATTAATGGTTTAACAATCATTGTAGGCTTGCCAAGCCAGATTTAGTTAGTTCTATAAAAGCTAAATACTGCACAGAAATCCCCCTGGCCCGAAGGAAGTATAAAGAGGAGTTGGCCAAAGCCAAATCAAATTGGGAAAATAAGGTGTGGAAAGATCTGGTTAAAGCAGTCAGACTAGGGGAAATAAAGACCTTTTGGGGTTCAATTTCTCATGTTAGTTTACATGCTGTTTCATTGGTGGACTATTATCTGCAACCGCAGGTATGGGTCAAGCATTTTGAGAGAATTACATAGATAAGGTGGCTTATCGAGGTGAAGCTACAAATCAGGGTCTTATGAATTCTAATGAACAACTAGCACCTCTTGAAATATCTATTAAAGATTCCCTTGACACATTGCTGGCCAGTGTCTAAGGGAAAGCGCCTGGTTCTGATTGCATCCCCGGGGATTTGTATGCAGCTGAGCCTCTTACATGGGCCATTACCTTAATCTGCTCTCTCAATTAATTCTGAAAGGTGGTCCTATACCAAAAATCTTAGCAGAATGCTGAGATTGCCCCTATATACAAGAAAGGCTGCCAGGACGATCCCTAACATTATAGACCCACCAGTCTGATCGATCAACAATTACTGGGGAAACTGTCTAAATGGGTCATGTAAAATCATATTTTATTCGACCTCCAAGTAGGATTTCACCAAAAAATCAGCAAAACAGACCAAATATTTAGTTTTTGCACAATTTATTGGAAAACTGTTGTGCTTTGGAAGGGCAATGTTAGACCTAACAGCCTTAGGGTGGTCTTCCCCCAACTTTGTGCCTGCCTCCCTCCTTTTTCCTTAACTCCTTTTTGTTGGTTTGAGAACTTTTTGCGAGTTATCACTGCTCACCAGTGCTAAAATGCTTGTGCTCTCTCCCCTAAACATGGAGACAATGGATTATTCCCAATTGGCATATTTAATTTACTTGTAAGTCCCTAGTCAAGTTCACTACGTGTGCCCAGGGCCTGTAAATTAAATGCTATTAGTGGGCCTGAAACACTCATTGTGCCACAAACTTAAGTAGTCCTCTAACAGTGGTTCTGTTGTGTGGCGATTTAGATTCTGTATGCATTTTCCCCGATTCATGCCCTTATATAGGTACAATTAACATTGCCCTTATATAGGCATAGAAATCAAGCCCTTATTTAGACATAGCCCATGCTACCCAAATACAGGCATGGCTACTTCCATCCATTCATCTACGTCACAACGATTTCTTGGAAAACCAGACTCTTAAGCTGAAGGGATTTCCCCCTAGCCTGAATATTGATTTCTCCAAGAACTCATTTATTATGCATGAACAACTATTCCATATGCCCAAATTTACATCAAAGCTGGCATTCCTAAACACCTTCAAGGTAGAAATATACCTTCACTTGCTATAGCAAAGCGCGGTGTGGTTCTGTGCAGTTTGGACCTACTTGCCAGACGCAGCTCCCTAGAGCAAGTGCCGAAGGAAGCCGACTCTCCAGCTGACACACTGACAAAAAAGCTGACATCCTCCTGCCGAGAACCAGCTCCAGTGTTTCTGACTCCCCTTGCGGGGTGTTGGGAAATCGAGTCCTGAGACAGAGATACCAACCTCTTTGATTCTAAAGGTATGGAGCTGATTAGAACCTAAAGAAACCTTTGTCAATTCTTGGCAGAACTAAAACATATGCTAAGCAACACTTACTTCTTCCCTCGTACTAGACCTAGGCTAGGTACATAGGGGTAGGCGTATTTTGGAAACACCAGTTGAGAAATTTAGCCTGTGTTATTCATGTATCTATTTTTACATGTCATAGCAACTGACAATGTTATTACAGTTTTATTTTATAATACTATTCTCGCTGTAAGCATTATACTTTGCATAATGTCTAATGAATGTAGCAGTTCACCTCTCTTGCATGAGAAAGAAGACTGTTCAATAAATCCTTTTATTGAAAACGCCCGTCTCACTATTTCTCTGCAAACGCTGTAGAAACGAAGCATGCATGATTGACTGAATAAAATAGTTATCTATTGTGTCCACGACTCTGAAGATATTTGTTCCAGTCCAACGGAAACAAAGTTGTCATGGTTATGCGGTTGTCAGAAACGAATCCCTTCTTGTTTATTCGAGAAAGTTTCTAGTGACCTCTGAGTTAGTCGGCACACACAATTAAGTTTAATATACTCAATAGAGACATACTGACCTCAGTCCTACGTCAAATCTATAGTGTGTATTATTCCAATGCGCAGGGCCTACTGGGAATACAGGAACCACACTACAGTTCAGGGCTACCATTGCTGAGTCTATATGTGCAGTACCCAGTGAGGCCCAAGAATGCTTTGACATCAGTCTGGGTTTTGGGAGGCAGCCAGGCCATGATGGTTTCTATCTTGGTCTGAAGGGGTCGCACCTTCCCCCATCCCACCAGGGGTCCGAAGTACACCACACACCCATGCCCTGTCTGGCACTTTCTTGCCTTGACAGTAAGGTCCACCTGTTGCAGAGCCTGAAGCACTTCCTGGAGGTGAAAAATATGGTCCTTCTCGCTGCTACTCAAGACATCCACGTCACCCAGAGAGTCAGCAGAGAAGGCCTCCATATCGGCAAGGAGATGGTTCACCAGCCTCTGGAAGGTGGCAATGGCATTCTTTAATCCAAAGGGCATCACCCTACTGCTGATAGTGGTACTCTCAAGTGGAGAAGACTGACCTCTCCTTGGCTCCTTCAGTTAGGGAGTTCTTCCAGTACCTTGATGTAAGATCAAAGGTAATGAGATACTGGGCAGCCCCTAACCTGTCTATCAGCTCATCAGCCTGGGGGATGGGGGGAGCATCTGTCTTAGGTACTGAATTTAGCCCTCTGGAATCCACACAGATAACACAGGAGGGAGATTTTGGTACCAGAACCACAGGACTGGAACATGGGCCACAGGAGGGTTCTATCACCCCCAACTCTTCAACCTTAATGCTGAGCCTCAACTTAGGTGACAATCTCTAAGACATATTCGTAACAGCGGGCTGTTCCCTGTGTTAACATAATGGGTAAACAAGTGGGTAGTCCTATGGTTGAGGGAGAGCAGAGAAGAGTACTGCCCCAAAACTTGGTGGTAGTCTCTCTGTTGCTTTGAAGTTAGAGTGGGAGAAAGGATTACTCCTTTCCCATACCCATCCTTCTCCTTGGAGTCCAACAGGTCAGTGAGAAGTTTACTCTTCTTTCCTGTACTCACCTGTCACCAACATATTGGTGAGCTGAGACCTGTCAAAGTGTGGTTTTGGGTGGTTTACATGCACCACCCTATGCAGTTGCCTATGGGTTTTGAGGTCCACCTCGTATGTGTCCTCACTTTTTCATTCAATCGCCTCATAGGGCCTGTTCCAGCAATCCTGGAGGGTCTTGGTTTCTACCTGTTTCATCAGCGACTCTTTCTGACTGGGTTGAAAATCCACAGTGGTAGATTTTTTGTCATACCTCTCCTCAATGACTTCCAGTAACCTTGAAGCCGGCTTCCATAACATAGCCATCTGGTTTCTGAAGGCCAGCATGTAACTCATTACATCCTGGGAACCTTCCTGGGAGCTTGTTCCCACCCTTCCTTTACTAGACTCAGAGGTCCTCTGACTGGGTGCCTATATAACATCTCGAAGGGGCTGAATCCCGTTCAACTCTCTGGCACCTCTGTTTAAGCAAACAACAGGCATAGTAAGAGGATAGACCACTTTTTCCACATGGCCTCTGGCAGGCCTCTGATCATGCCATACAGAGTCTTGTTGAACCTCTCAAAAAGCCCCTTGGTTTGTGGATGGTAAGGGGTGGAGAACTTGTAAGTAACTGCACACTCATTCCACATTGACGGATTTAAGCATACATGAAGTTTGAACCCCTATCAGTCACAACTTACTTGTAGAAACCCACTGGGATAAAAATCCCCATCAGGGCCTTTGCCACTGCAGGTCCAGTCATGGTTCTCAGAGTGATTGCCTCTGGACACCTAGTGGCATGATCCACCAGAACCAGGATAAACCTGTTGCCTGATGTAGTCTGGAGATCTATAGGCACTACAATGCCCACCCTCTCAAAGGGGGTTGTTAATGACAGGCAAGCGATTAGGGGGTTCGGGGTTCTAAACTTCTGCCCTGTCTTCGCACTGGGCTGGCAGGTCACATAAGTCCTAAAGAACACATCAGGAATTCTTAATCCTAGGCCTATAGAAGTGGAGGGCAAGTCTTGCAAAGGTATTGTCTTGGCCTAGGGGTCCTGCCAGGGGAATTTAGTGAGCTAGCTCCAGTAGGAAGTCCCTGTAGCATTGATGGACCACCAGGGACCTTAATGTCCCATGCATAGGAGCCTTAGGCTCACTGTGGAGGAGGTTGTACTTCCAGTAAATGTGGAGACAGCCTGTTGCCTCATGCCCACAAGGGTTGAGCACTCCCCTTGTGCCCTACAAACTGCGATCTGGTGGATACTCCTTCTACATGCCATCCAGCAAGCTCAGGCATGCCACCAGGGGAAACAATATCCTCCTCAGTGGACTCTGGGATAGCTGCCCCAGATGCCCTATTCATCTCACTGGAAGTACATTCAGGACCTGGTTTCCCATGCCCTTTGTCTCTCCCCTTCTTAACAGCTGGCTGGGCCATTGTTCCAGGCCTTTTTTACTCCCATCCCGGGCAGCCACCCGTGTGGTAGCACAGATCCAGTCAGGCAACCCTACCATCTCCACATGAACCTTGAGCTCCACTTCCTATCAGGTAGTGTGCTCCAGGTCATCTCCCAACAAACAGTCCACAGGCATGGCAGGGCTCACTGCAACTCCCAGGAGACCTGAACCCCCTGCCCCATCTCAAATACAACAAGGAGTTGCAGGATTTTGACTCTCTCTGTTGTCAGCCACCAAACAATGGCGGAATACATGGGGATTTATCTGCTCTGGGAAACCAGCTAACTCCTTACCATAGTCATACTTGCTCCTGGATCCCTCAGAGCCTCAACCCCTTGCCCATCGATGGTGACTCATTGTCTATACTTTGAAACCCGTTTTCTTTGTAATATTATTGCTCTTTCACAAAGCACCCCGACACTGCCTTTGTTGATTGGCCTTGACCGTAAAGCTCTGATTGATCTTGCCAGGCTGCATCCTATTCTGTATTGGCACATAATCTGGAGCACACCAGAACCTCTACCATACACTGAAGGCCTTAGGGATATAATCAAAGCAGACCCTTTTCATAAGATCCGATGGCTATGTGGAATACGAGCATTATTGACAAAAATGGGCATGTAACATTTATGGGATAATCCTATGAACAACCCAATCCCATCAAAAGAGATGGTAAAATAAAAATACTGGAATGAGGTCTATCACAATAGTTATAACAAATGTGATAGCTCATCCCTAACAGGGCCTTTCCTGACAGTGAAACATCGGCCTAATTTTGAGATGTACTGGGACATTATATCTAAACCTTATGACCGGACGCTGTACTTCCAATTTAGAGTGGGGGCTCTGTCCTTGCGAACCTTTACAGCTAAATGGGCAAGTGAGGGGGATAGTTAATGCCCTTTTTGAGAGATGTCTGTGTTCTGTTTGTGTGCCCAGCATATACAGCCGCGCGCAAAGCGGGGTTGGCTCCAATCTGTAGATTGCTGTGCACCAGAGCATGTAGTGTCGCAATGAGGATATTGCGCAATTATACTCTTCCTTGTATTGTAATATCTGTAGCCAAGTATCTGAGGTGGATGCGGGCTATAAGAATCAAGATCTCTTTCCACCAATTGATCTATTGATGTCTGGCATCCATGTCTGGAGTTTACCTTTTTTAAAAAAAGTATATGTCTAACTACTTACAGTATTTTTAACTAAGACAATCCAATATTTTATCCAATGTATTATTCTAGCTGTTTAATTAAATCTTAACTGAGTGTATGTTTGATGTGTATTTATTAATAATTTTATAGTACTTTTCAAATTACTGTATTTACATTTTGTGACCAAAAATTAGTTTTTATTAGATGTAGTTCGCTTTTATGTCATTCATCTGCCAAATAAAGCTTTTTCGGATTGAATATGTGAGGGCACATGGATCTTTAGAATCATTTCATTGTCACCCAGGGATACTAAGGTAATCCCACTAAACTCTCACCCATTAACTGGGCCAAACCCCTCCCTAGCACAATACTAACCACCAGGGGAAGCTTGCCTCCTGTAGGAGGTAGTGCTCTTATTGTACACATGGGATCCCCCTTGTAGCGTCCATACTAATAGCACCTGATGAACTCAGGCTTCTGACCTATGTCAAGGTAGTTATTCTTCTGGTGGTCAGATTGGGAATGTGAACCATACCCTTTACCCTATGAGTTGTTTTGAGGCTTGAAGAGAACTCCTATTTTTCTCCCCCTCCTTCTCCTGGTGGGAACCTTGACCACCCTTTGGGATTACCCCTCCCCCCCCCCCAAAAAAATACACTTTTGGACACTCTGGTGCTGACCCAGAGGTCCACTATTCAGCAGGCTTCCTGGCGTCCGCAAGCTTGCTATCACCGCGTGTTATCGAAGCTCTGGGACAAAGTATTAAGAATGTGCTTCTTTAAAAACAAGTTGTACAGCCCTTCATAATCATTAACTCTGCTGCTCCTCATCCAGCCCTTAAGTGACTTACCAGCATAGTCCAGGAAACCCATCCATGTTTGTGGATAGAGTTTGTGACTGGCCCTGAACTTCTGCCTGTACTTCTAAGGGGTCAACCCAAACTTACTAATTAAATTAGTCTTAATGGCAGTGTAGTTAGACTGATTCCCCATCGCTAATGTAAGGGTGTGTCCCTCCACACTGTGGGCATATACCACTTAAGACTACCAGCTCAGAACTCCTCTGTGAACTTCTGCACTTTCAAAGCCACTTCATAGGTTGTCAACCATTTAGCTGTGTCACCCCTTTCATTTCAACTCAGCACCGTATCTTTTGGGATATGAAATGTGGATTTGTGAATACACAGCAGTTATGCTGCCACCATTTCTGGACCCCACTTGGCGGGCTCTAATACCCACCTCTCTGAGGCTCAGCTCATGGGCCATCTTTCTTTCCTCCATGACCAGCCTCTTATCTTCTAGAGCTTGCTCCTTCTTAAGCTTAGCAAGGGCTTGCTCCCTATCAGTCTTGGCAGGATCTAGAACGTCTTTACTCTCCTCCCTCCTGTCCGCCAGTTTCTCTGGGGACTGGTTATTTGGGGACACATTGCTGCCTGGTCCAGAGTGGACTTCTATCCCGGAAATAAAATTACTCCACCTTCTGTAGGCCGTATGACAAGACCCTCTGTTGGGTCCTGCTCTGATCCTTCCTTAGAGTTAGATCTCTCCTCCTCATTTACTTCTCCTTCTGGATCGGGTGCTGCCCATGCTCTTAAGGCTATCTGAAGCTCTGCCTTCTTGGATCTTCCTTTATGGAACACCCCTCTCTCCTGGCAGAACTCCTTGAGCTGGGTTATTGTGTATGTCTCCAGGTTGGCCAGCCGAAATTCAATATTGCCAGGTAGGACCAGAGGCATTTCAGAAACAATAGGACTTTGGCAAATCAAAAGATGTCAGAACAGGGAGAATTGAAAAAGACTCAAATTGGTCTAAGTATGAAGTTGTATTGAACAATGAGTTACTAAATGGTTTTGCACAAACACAAGCCCTATCCGCCAGCTGCCACCACTGTTAGAAATGGGATTCCTGGTTGACTAGGGTATGCCCCCTGGCCAGGCAGGAACCACCACTCCAGCAAGGGTAAGCTAGATACAAACTAGGGGATAACCTATGCTCACCCTCTGGTTTCTTGGCACAGAGCAGTCAAGCTTATCTAAAGAGGCAATGTGTAAAGTATTTGTGCAGCACACTCATACAGTAACAAAATGAATGCACCAAAAACAATTAGACAAAAGTTTCCAAAAAATAGATTATTATATTCTGAACAAAACAAGACCAAAACAACAAACACCCAATGTATTGATATATTGAATTTGAAAGGAATAAATGCAGTAAAGGGCTTAGAAGCAAGTAGCGCTAAAAATAGTTATTTTAGGTGCCTCTGGACTGAGGAAAAGTCAAAGTTTGGGCCGACCACGATAGAGCGCTGGTGGGCTACCTGAACCACGCAGGACCCAGTGTACAAAATACCTTTCCTGGTCGCAAGCAACAGTATGCATCGATCTTCTGCACTCAACAAAGGCTCTGTGTCAGTTCCAAGGATGGGTGCCGGAGTTGAGAGGCATCGAGAGATGCACCGGATTCTTCCACACAGAGGGGATGTGTTGATGTCACCAAGCAGGCTATGTATGGTGGGTAGTCATTTCTTTATGAGGGAACAGAACACAACCTATCCAAGTGAAGTGGTAGGCCCTCCCTTCCATCTTGAGCAGGCAAGGTTATCAGATGGCAGTTGTATGTAGACGGGACACATCTATACTTCCTGTGTTGTGTCAGTCTATAGGGAATGCACAAAGTATAGCTGTCACCCACCTCAGATGTATTCAGAACAGTAATTACTGAGAAATGTCCACTTTCTAAAAGTGGCATTTCTGAAAGAATAATATTAAATCCAAACTCACCAGTAAGTAGCATTTATTATATCTTAAAAGTGTATTAAGTAATTCCTAGTGCTAGTCTAGCCTAAGAGAGGAGTTGGCCTCACAGTAGTGAAAAATGAAATACAGTATTTGTCACTACCAGGCCATGCAAAACATAAACGAACATGTCCTACCTTTTACTTACATAGCACCCTGCCCTTAGGGTTACTTAGGGCCTACCATATGGGGTAACTTATATGTAATAAAAGTAAGAATTCCGCTCCACCCTAACCTACATGCAGGCAGCAGACCTGAAGGGTTCCTGACCCTCAGACTGCCATCTGCTTGGCTTCCCTGGTGCGTTCTCCACCGTGCCCAGCCTGTCCTCCTCCTGGCAGTCTCCTCGTCGGTGAAAAACACCTATGCTGTACGTCTTGGGAGGACTGCGCATGTGGGCACACGTGCGCATGCGCAGTCCTCCCAAGACGTACAGAGTAGGGGGAGGCAGCCAGGAGGAGGAGGACAGCTGGGCATGGCTGAGAACACACCAGGTAAGCAGCGGCGGCCTTCCTAAGGGTGGGTGGCGGGGGCAAAGTCTGCCAATGCCACGTAATCAGAGTTTTTGCTGGACTCTGCATTTACAGCACAGCGCGGAGTTGGCAAAACTCCGCTGCCAGAGTGGAGTTTGCCACCCATCTTAAATAAAAGGGGTGTTTGATTCTTGGCAAGTAGTTTTAAATGCGAAGTCAAAGTGGCAGTAGGCTGCACACACAGGCACTGCAGTGGCAAACCTGACACAGGTTTGAAAGGTTACAGATATTGGTGGCCCAATTAGTGCTGTCAATAAGAGGGAAGGGTCCCCGTTTTGAATCATACCGACTAGAGGTCGGAATAAATAATAGTTTACCTTTTAGCAAGGTATTTTTAAAGATTTTCTTTCCACGTTAAATAACCCCCACACTCCAATTATCATCATTCTACACTATATTATTACATCTATAAATGCTCCCACATAATTTGTAGGTCGCAGCATGCCTTGTTCTACAGCAGAACCGGATGGACCTGATGATGAAGCATGCCACCAAGGGACGCCCTATTGGGTGAGGGTTATATAAGAAAGCAAGTGTGTTTTCTTTAACTTGTGGAGGGTTATATTGCATCAATCTGAGTGACTCCCTATATTTTTTTACTTATCAGTAGGATGAAGAACCTCTCTTTCCCTCTATCTCCCGCTAATTTTTTTATAGTAATTTACTCACTTTAGCCATTTTGTGCCTTCTACCTGTCTCTGGAACACACACTGGGGGGGGGGGGGGTGTGACAGCTGGCTTCCTGCATTCCCACTAGACAGTCCCGCACAAAGGAAGGGTGGGTGTGTCTGAGTGGTCATCTACATGCAGATGGACCATCTTGAGCAGGATGGGAGGTAGGAGATGACACTTACACCTGAAAGGGCTGTTTCCTGTTCCCATACAAAGGAATGTTTCCTCCCCTGTAGTGTGTCTGGAGCCAGGAAAGGAGGGGAGTTGCTGTCCTGACCTCGGCCAGGCAGCACTCTCCCCGGCAGCTCCGCACTCATTTTCTTCGCCAGCAGCAGAGTTCGAGCCTCGCGCCCGACTCTGCCTCAGGTTTGCGGTGTCTTGGGGTCTAGAGCTCTGACACCAGCGCTTTTACTGTAAAGTGTGTTTTGTGCTTTTGGTTTCTGTTGTGCACTTCCTCCTAACAGGTTTCTCAGTGTACTTGCTATCGCTGTAGTGCTTGCCGCCTCCCGCCCCGATCCCGTGTGCTTTCACTCAAGCCCTGCCACCTGCCAGACTCCCGCCCCCTCCCCTTCAAAACGGCGACTGCTGCGGGGGAAAGCGTGTTGCTGTCCTGACCTCGGCCAGGCAGCATTCTCCCCGGCAGCTCTGCACTCAGTTCTCCGCCCGCCACTACCCAGCAGCAGAGTTCGAGCCACGCGCCCGACTCTGCCTCAGGTTTTGGGTTTCTTGGGATCTAGCGCTCTGACGCCAGCACTTTTACTGTAAAGTGTGTTTTGTGCTTTTGATTTCTGATGTGCACTTCCTCCTAACAGGTTTCTCAGTGTACTTGCTATCGCTGTAGCGCTTGCCGCCTCCCGTCCCCGACCCCCGGTGTTTTCACTCAAGCCCCGTCACCTGCAGACTCCCACCCCCTCCCCTTCAAAACGGCGACTGCTGCGGGGGAGCGGGTGTTGCTGTCCTGACCTCGGCCAGGCAACACTCTTCCCGGCAGCTCCGCACTCAGTTCTCAGCCCGCCACTACCCAGCAGCAGAGTTCGAGCCTCGCGACTGACTCTGCCTCAGGTTTTCGGTGTATTGGGATCTAGCGCTCTGACGCCAGCGCTTTTACTGTAAAGTGTGTTTTGTGTTTTTGGTTTCTGTTGTCGGTTTCTCCTTACAAGTTGATCAGTGTACTTGCTATCGCCGAAGCGCTTGCCGCCTCCCGCCCCGACCCCCGGTGTTTTCACTCAAGCCCTGCCACCCACCAGACTCCCGCCCCTCCCCTTCAAAACGGCGACCGCTGCGGGGAGCACGTGTTGCTGTCCTGACCTCGGCCAGGCAGCACTCTCCCCGGCAGCTCCGCACTCAGTTTTCCGCCCGCCACTACCCAGCAGCAGAGTTCGAACCTCGCTCCCGACTCTGCCTCAGGTTTTCGGTGTCTAGGGATCTAGCGCTCTGACACCAGCGCTTTTACTGTAAAGTGTGTTTTGTGTTTTTGGTTCCTGTTGTGCACTTCCTCCTTACAGGTTGTTCATGTACTTGCTATCGCTGTAGCGCTTGGCGCCTCCCGCCCCCGACCCCCGGTGTTTTCACTCAAGCCCTGCCCCCACCAGACTCCCGCCCCCCTCCCCTTCAAAACGGCGACCGCTGTGTGGTCGTGTCAAAGGCGCGCCTGTCCGAGCCCAGACCGTGCCCAGCGCCAGGACCCCTGGTTCTCCAGGCCGCCCCCACTACACCTTGACCAGCCTCTTCGCACTCAAACCCAGCCAACTCGAGCACTGCGTACTGGCCTCACCCGACACCACACTAAGAGCCTTCTCGTGCGCCCACTGCCGAAGCACCTTCTCCATGAACACCTCACCCGGCCCCAGCGACAGGCCGCCTACCGCCAAACCCACCAACCTAAGCCACTGCGTCCTTCTCAACGTTCGGTCCCTGCACCGGCACGCCATAGAGATATGGGACCTACTCGACACCCTCGCCCCGGACGCTGCCTTTCTCACCAAGACCACGGCTTTTTCCGATCCTGAAATCGCCACAGCTATACCAGACGGCTACAAGCTAAAGAGGACAGACCACCCTAACTGCCCGGGGGAGGCCTCGCCATCGCACACAAATCCTACCTCCAACTCTCCACCAAGCAGCACTCTGCCCAACTTAGAACACTTCCACTTTCAGATCCACACCGGCCCCAAGACTACACTACGTGGCACGCTCATCTACAGACCACCAGGGCCACGCGCCCAACCCAACGCCACCATTACAGAACCCGCTGCATCCCACGCCATCACATCCATGGACTACATCCTACTCGGAGACCTACATTTCCACCTCGATAATCTCCAGGACCCCGACTCCATCGCGTTACTTGAGAACCTTGCAAACCTGGGACTCAATCAGCTGTTACACACGCCTACCCACATCGCAGGACACACTCTTTTACTGTAAAGTGTGTTTTGTGTTTTTGATTTCTGTTGTGCACTTCCTCCTTACAGGTTGCTCAGTGTACTTGCTCTCGCCGTAGCGCTCACCGCCTCCCGCCCCCGCCCCCCGGTGTTTTCACTCAAGCCCTGCCCCCGCCAGACTCCTGCCCCCTTCCCCTTCAAAACGGGGAGGGGGGGCGGTAGTCTATGTAACGAGCTGGGGTAGTTCTTCATTGACAAAGTGAAACTCATTTATGAATCTATCAATACACTTAACAGTAACTGCCATTCAACAGGAAATATACAGCATAACCCAAATAGGGGCTCAGAATTGATTATTGCAGACTTTCAGTTTTCAGCCCCGTCCGCAGATCAGATACCCATGCCCACCTAGGGTCCTGCACATGTTCCCGGAGTTGCTCAGAATCAACTCCAGCTGCTCCTTGCTAAAATAATACAGGCAAACTGCTTCCCGAAGGCATGGAAAGCTGCTTCTGTATGGCAACTCATGAAGAAGCCCAACCTGGACTCGTCGGTCCCTGCTAATTATAGACCAATATCCAGAATTCCCTTCCCGGCTAAAATCTTAGAGAACCATTTGAACACACAACTCTCCGGATTCATTAGGGCCTCTCAGGCATTAGATGTTTCACATTTTGGGTTCCGGAAGGAACATGGGACAGAAACTGCTCTGATTATGGTGTCAGAAGAGATCAGGAGTGTGCTGGATGCAGGTGGGAAGGCTGCCCTTATCCTGTTAGTTCTGTCGGCAGCCTTCGACACCGTTAATCATAGCATACTCCTGACCCGTCTAGAGAAGAAATAGGCCTGCATGCATCCGCAGTCACATTAATGGCCTCCTTTCTGGGAGAAAAAACTTTCACGGTTCAGCTAGGGGAATTCTCATCAAAACCCTTCAGAACCCCTTGGAGGGTACCATAGGGCTCGTCACTAAGCCCTTCCCTTTTTAATATATATGTTGCCCCATTAGCAAACATCATTAGGAACTGTGGTTTTCTCCCCATATCCTACGCTGACGACACCCAAATAGTGGTGTCCATCTCGAACAACACAGGCGAGACAGCAGACAGTTATAGGCTTTGTATGGGCCAGGTTAGCCGCTGGATGCAATCAAATTGCCTAAAACTAAACAGTGACAAGTCAGAGGTCATGCTGATGGGGGCTGAACACAGCATTTGGTCACCGGATTGGTGGCCTGACAGTCTGGGCTGCTGTCCGTCACCAGTGGACAGTGTAAGGAACTTGGGGTTCCAGTTTGACTCCAAACTAAATTTCAAGGCCCAGATCAATAAACTTTCCTCCTCTGTATGGCACACTCTGAAGCTGATAAGAAAGCTCCTGCCATTTGTCCCTTTATATACCAGGAAAACTTTGGTAACTATGTTGGCAATATGTGAAATGGACTATGGAAACGCTCTGTATGCAGGGCTTCAAAAGCAGCTACTACTAAAACTCCAGCGCCTCCAGAAGGCTGCAGCCAGGCTAGTTCTGGACATACCCAGATTTGAGCCGGTGGCCCACAGAATGAGCACTCTCCACTGGCTAACAATAGAGAAGAGAATTCAATTTAAGTCAGCGTGCCTGACATATAAGGCCTTGCACGGTTCAGGCCCCCATTTTCTGAAAAAAAACTAAAACAATACGAACCAACTAGGACCCTCAGGTCTAGCAGTGCTATGCTACTCAAGACCCCGAGATTTAAACAACTAAGATGGGGGGGAGGAGCTTTGTTCTGCGCACAGCAAAGACCTGGAATCAGATATCAGTAGCAATAAAAAGCAGCCCATCACTGCTATCTTTCCGAAAGTCCCTAAAGACCTGGCTCTTTTCAAAATAGTTCCTGGCACCTCTGTCGTATCTTCTTCTCCCACCTCCGGCAGTCTTAAGTCATTTTAGCACCAAGATGCCCACGGGCATTTGTGCGCTCTACAAATCCGATAATCAAATCAAATCACTCTTGACCCCATTTTCGCTGGAGGGTCAAACATTCGGGTCACCCACACCACGCATCACGCCTGGACAGACCACCACTGCATCCATTTCACCTTCACTTCCAGCACTGCACCCAAACCAGCCCCGCGACCACCTCGCCGGAACTAGAGCAAGATCACTGAAGAACTGCTAAACGCTACCCTCCTTCGCGAACCCCCCGCAGCACCCACCACCGCGGACACCGACACCGCCGCCGAGGAACTCCACCGATGGATCACCAGCTGCGCCAATGAGCTAGCCCCTCTCCGGCTGCCAGCCACCAAGCGACCGGCAAAGCCGCCTGGTTCACCACCAAACTCCTAGAAGCCAGACGCACCTGCAGGTGCCTAGAGAAAATTTGGAGAAACCAAAAGACCACTGAAGCCCACAACGACCACAAAGCAGCCATGAAGAACCATCACCAACTGATAAGGGATACCAAAAGAACTTTCATCGGGGAAAAGATAAACTAAAAGCTTCCAACACCAGTGAGCTCTTCAACGTCTTCAAGCATCTCACCAAACCACCTTGAGAATCATCTGACATCACTCCCTCCCAGGACCTCTGCAACAAGCTCACCTTCTTCCACCAGAAGATCGCTACCCTGTATGACAACTTCAACAAACCAACAAATACATCCACCCCGCATCCACCACCAACGACAAACCAACCATCCCCACATGGACCCCCGTGACCATCGAAATCACTGTCGCCACCATGAAGAAGACCCACTCTGGACCCCCACAGATCTGTGCCCCCCCACATCTTCCACAAAGGCTCCACCGCCATCACCCCGAGCTCGCTCTCACCATCATCTCCTCCCTGGCCTCGGACTCCTGCCCCATTGCCTGGAAACGCGCAGAAGTGAAACCCCTCCTCAAAAAGCCATCGGCCGACCCAACAGACCTCATAAACTACCTACCCATCTCCCTCCTTCTTTTCGCTGCCGAAGTCACGGAAAGGCTCATAAACACCCAGCTCACTACCTTCATTGAAGACAACACCATCCTGGACCCCTCCCAGTCCGGTTTCCGCAGCCACCACAGCACGAAGACGGCCCTGATCGCCGCCACCGACGACATTCGCATGCTGATGGACCGGGGCCACACCGCAGCCCTCATCCTCCTGGATCTCTCCGCTGTGTTCAACACTGTCTCTCACCGAATGCTAACCACCAGAATCCACAACACGGGAATTCAAGGAACCGCACTCAACTGAATCAACTCCTTCCTCTCCGATAGAACTCAGAGGGTCATGCTCCCCCCTTTCTCTTGGAGCCCACCAACATAGTCCGCGGAGTCTCCCAGGGGTCTTCTCTGAGCCCTACCCTCTTCAACATTTACATGGCCCCTATCGCCGCCATCATCAGACAGCACAGACTTCGCATTGTGTCCTACGCGGATGACACCCAGCTCATCCTCTCCTTCACCAGCAACCCAGAAGACACCAGACTAAATTTCCAGGAGGGAATGAGAAACGTGGCGACCTGGATGTAGGACAGCTGCCTAAAGCTCAACTCCTAAAAAACCGAGGTCTTCATCTTCTGCCCCCGCCCTTCAGCATGGAACGACTCCTGGTGGCCTTCCACCCCTGGATCCCCACCCACTCCAACAGACCACGCTCGCAACCTCAGCATTATCCTCGACACCTCCCACTCCATGAAATGCTAGATCAACGCCATCTCCTCCCCCTGTTTCAACTGCCTCCGGATCCTATGTAAGACATTCAAGTGGATTCCCCCAGACTGCAGAAAGACCGTCACCCACGCACTTATCACCAGCAGGCTCGACTACGGCAACTCCCTCTATGCCGGAATCAACAAATCCCTACTACAAAAACTTCAGACCATCCAGAACACGGCCGCCAGGCTCATCCTAGGGATACCGCGCCATGATCACATGACGCCACACCTGCGAGAACTCCACTGGCTCCCAGTGGAAAAGAGGGTCACATACAAGCTACTCACGCACGCCTATAAATCCAGTAACAACATCGAACCCAAATACCTCAACAACCGAATGAGCTTCCATGCACCCAAAAGGAACCTCCGCTCAGCCGACCTCGCCTTGGCTGAGGTCCCCCACATCCACTGAAGCAGGGCTGGTGGGAGAGCCTTCTCCTACGCAGCGATCACAACATGGAATACTCTGCCAGTAGAAATAGGACAATCACCAACCCTGCACACCTTCAGCCGGGCTCTCAAGACCTGGCTTTTCAACTTACAGGGGTAGCTACTTTTGTTACCCTCCCCCCATAGCCTTGAGACCCTCACGGGTGAGTAGCGTGCTTTACCAACCCCTGACTGATTGATTGATTGAACTTCTGTGCACTTCAAAGCTTTCTTTGAAGTCTCCCCCACTTCAAAGGCACCACTGGGTATAAGTACTGGACCTCAGTATGCTTTTGACCTGTGACTACTCTGCCAGGAAGAGAGGTGATGTGCCGTTTAAAGGACAGCTACTTGTTGGACTGTTGCTTTGCTGAACTCTAACTTGACTGCTGCTTTGCTGAACTCTGTCATGCTGAGCTGAGCTGCTTTGCTGCCTGCTGTTCTCCTGCCTGGGTTTGAAGGACTAGACCTGAACCGCTTGAACCCAGAGTGCCTCCAATGGCTACCTGGCTTGCCTCCTGCTACCAAGCTTTAGGGATATCGAAGACTTGAACCACCTGCATCAGCACCTGAACTCTCCAAGGTGTAAGTCTGTCCTGTAAAGTGGTGCTACCCCAGTCCTGGACTCTTGCAAGGGAGGCCTAAGGTGTTTCTTCAACAAGAACCCACGCATCCTCATCAGAACTGAAGTATCTTTGCCTTTGCATGAGTCGGGACCAGTTCAACTTCATTGTTGCTGGGAGCAGACACGGCGCATCGCCCTCGGAATTAGCACTTCCTCGTCATTGTCTGGAGCGGACCCGGTGCATCCTCCTCAGATCTAGAACATCACCTTCGGCATTGATGCATCACCTACTGTGGCAACAACAACCACACATATCACATCCGGAACCAGCACTCACACTTGGAACCAACGCATCACCACAGTTGCGTGGAAAAAAATCGATATATTTAGTTCACTGCGGGGCTTGAACACTGACGCATCGCCTCAGCTTCACATTGCATCCTCGTCAACGATGATACGTCTCTGATTAAGGTACTTTGGTCAGTGGGCTCAAGTGGGTCCCTGTATCTGGCACGCCCTCCATCAAGTTGGCCTAAATCTCTGACTTTGCTCCGGTATAGCGTGACAAGATAACCATCTCAAGTGCAGATTGCTTCTAACCTCTATTGTAACATATATTCTTTAACAATAAATATCTTGACGTCTACTTGAAGGATTTTTGGTTGTTTTGGTCTTGTTTTTTTAAATTATATAATCATACTCTATTTTTTAACCTTGCATGAAGTCCTGCTGTATGAAGTGTTGCACAAATACTTTGAACATTGCCTCCTAAGTTCAGCCTGACTGCTCAGTGGCAAGCTATCAGAGGGTGAGCACAGGATAGTTTAGAATGTGTGGTGACTTACCCTGACTAGAATTGTGGTTCCTTCTTGGACTGGGGGCATACCTCTGCCAAACAGAAATCCACTCTCTAACAGGCCACATATATGTGGTCTTTGTCAACCTAAACTCAGCCTTCGATTTGATTTCCCCAGCAAAAGTTACGGGTTGTTCTAGCCCTCATGGGGGTTCCTGATAATATCCTATTGGTTGTAATAGGACTCCATGAAGCTAATTATGCCTGTGTCAGATATGGAAATAGGAGAGAGTTATCTGAATCTTTTATTATTTAGATGGGAGTTCTCCATTCTGTGCTCTGGCTCCACTTCTCTTCACATTATATTTCAATGACCTACTCCAATTTATAGAGTTTCCAGGAAATTGTGCCCCAAAAATAGATGCATCTAAAATTCCAATGCTCTAGGGGCCAGATGTTGGTAATCTCAATTTACCTATTCTTAAATACCGAATTTTACTGATTCGCTATTTAAGAATAGGTAAATGGGATGTAGATAATTTTTCGGTAAAAATTACCGAATCGGTATTCAATTCAATATATTTGTTAAAGATTTGGAACTCCTAGGAGGTCCACATAAAATGCATTCGTAGAATTACAAATAAAACAGAAACACATAGCAAGCATAATCACAAACCATCATAAAATTTATCAAGAGCCTGCCTTTGATTAGCTAAATTTCGATAAGAAGAAACAAACAATATTATCAAAAAATGGTAAGATTCGGTAATTAAGAATCGGTATTTACTGATTCGGTATTTACCGAATCGGTAAATACCGATTCAGTAATTCCCATTCATTCCTATTGGCCTAGAGGCCCGTAGGAATGAATGAGAATTACTGATTCGGTAAATACCGAATCGGTAATAGGGGGAACCCTTTCAAGGGTGGCAGGGTGTCACATTGACACCCTGTTGCACCCCTGAATAGTGCATGGGTGCACATGTGGCACACTTATATGCCCTAAGGGCATGTATGTCTGCCACATGGCACTGAATAAAAAGCAAAACATTGCTTTTTAAAAGGAATTAGTTATTTACCACCAACTAATAGTTGGTGGTAAAAACCGAATCCTTAAATGTAAGAAGAACTCACTTTAGTGCTCCCTACATTACAGATTCGGTAATTTACCGAATCGGTATTTTAAGAATTCGGTAATTTACCGATTTTTTAAATTACTGATTCGGTAAATTACCGAGTCCTGAAATGTGGCCTCCTACATCTGAAAAGCCTAATACCGGTCGGTAACGGCCGAAATTCGGTAATTCCGGCCGTTATCCACCAGTATTAGTCTTCCTACATCTGGCCCTTGATCTCCAAACCTCTGAAGGGCTGCAGGTTTTAGTAAACTGCATTTTAGTCTTCTGCGCTGAAAGGGAGTTTAAATTAAATATTAGTAAGACCAAGTTTATTTCATTCAACCCATATAAAGCTGTTAGAAACCGCATTATAGTACAGAAAGAACCTCTTGACCAAGTACAAGACATTTATTCACAATTGTGAAGTACACCACAAGTCCCGGAGAAACGATGACCGCTGCTGCTGCAACAAGAGTTTACTAAGGCACTGTTGTGGGATTACCATCATAAAAAAGATACCAAGCCTTCCCTGGATCCAAGAGGGACTAGGCACATGAAAGAAGTAATGGACGATTGTCCACAGAACTAATATTCATGATACTTGCTGAAGAAAATAACGACTAATCAATACGCCCTGATGAAGTCCACAGAAGTTGGACAAAACTGCTGTTTTTACCTAACTCATTTGAAGATTAAAGAACAATTTTGGATTCATATTGATTGGATGGACTAAGTTACTATTGGAACTTGTGGTGCACTTCACAATCGTGAAATCAGTTTTTGAATCAGTTTTTGGTCCTTGCGATCGCTCTCTGGAAACAGAAGAAGCAGTGGAGGTGCACACTATTCAGTAACATAATTTGAATTCTGGACTAACAGTGGGGAAGGTGAGGTGTGTTTTGCTTTATAGGCTTGCTGTTTAGTTTTGATTGCATAAGTACTAGATATTGTCTACCTAGGAGTGAGATTGTCTAATATATTTAACTAGATTCTGCAGATAAATAAGAGCATTTAAAAGCTACAGCCAGAATCAGGGACTGTTGTCAAGCTAGCAAAGAAAATGAAATCTAGAATACTTACTCCAGCTGTGGAAAGCTGTTTCAAAGTGAAAGGATTGGCCTTATATGGCTCAGGATTATGGGGCCATGTGAAAGACAATGGGCTTGCTGTTGTTGTAAACAGGTTTTTAAGTCCCTACTAAATCTCTCCCAAAATACCGCTCATCTTCCCTTGTTACTGGATACTGGTGTGTATTTTGATTTCTTTCACTCCAAAATCAAGACCCCTGGTGTCCTGGCACAGATTACGATCTAATTTTGAATTAGAAGCCTATAGCCTCACAGTTACAAGCTTACTAAATTCCAAGGGCCATCTTAAATCCCCTGGTTAGCCCATGTCAGAAGCATTCTCTTCGAACTAGATTTCTCTCTGAAAATCCCCTATTGAAGCGAGTGCAGTAACAAAATAATCAATGAAAGAAACGTTAAGGGCATGTCTAGAGGAAGAGGAAGTAAAGAGCTGTAAGGTAGGTAGCTTGACTGACAGATTTTTAGACAATAAAATCACCCCTTCATACGAATCCTTTCTCAATATAATTCCAGGCCTCTCTGCTAGGCAATTACACACAACATTTAGATATAGGATCCTACCTATCCATAGTTGTTGTATAAACTGGGGAAATAAGTACTGCATGAACACTTTATGCCCATCATGTAAGCTAGAGTCTGAGACACTGCACCACTTTCTTTTCGTTTGCAGTTCTTACTTACTCCCGCGGAAGAAGTGTATGTAACCCGGGTGTCAACTTATGGGCATCAGACAATATGAATTTGAACTAAGAATCTTGAGTTCTGATACTAGGTTTGTGATTGTCATCAGGGTTACCAAACTGTTGCATTCTGCATGGTTGATAAGCAAAAAGAGTAGTAGTTAGTGATGCTAGCAGCTCTCCTGATTGTGCTGCGGTTTTTGACAAATATAATATTTTAACCCGTTGCCTGCTGCTGACGGAACCGCTCCGTCATCAGCTGCGGTGGCGCTGTGCTGATGACGGAGCGGTTCCGTCATGGCCCGCTCGGAGCCCCTGCGCGGCGCGAATTCCGCGCCTGCCCTGAGCGTTCCATTGAGCGGGCGGGCTATGACGGAACCGCTCCGTCATAAGCACAGCGCCACCGACGCTGGTGACGGAGCGGTTCCGTCACCAGCATGCAGCCGCCGCGCGGCCGCCCCACCCCCTTAGCACTGCGGCGGAATAGCCGCTGCATTGAAGGGGTTAAATTCTTACCTGCTCCTGTTTTGGATATTTTAAATTTTTTGTGAAATGTACTTGGTTACCTATTTTTCACAGGTATTTAGCACATCTGAGGAAGGTGATGAAGCAGATAAACTGCTGAATCCTTTAGTTGACATATAAAACCGATTTTGACACCTTTGGGAGAAAAACAACAACCATGCACAATTTGTACTCACTATACATTGGAGAATCTTGAGAAATAGAAGACTAAGGGCCCAATTATGATGGCGGTCTGATGAGTGTCTGACCATCATCGCAGCAGGATTGGGACCTACCGACAAGTAGTCGGCTGTCCCACCTGCCAAATTATGATGCAACAGCTGTGTGGGTGATCAAAATCATCGTTTTTTCCTGTGTAGCTTGTGCTGCGGCCCAAAAATGGCTACAGCACAAGCCACAAAGGAAAAAGGCATGTTTTTAAACATCCATGCACTGTGTGCCAGACACCATGTGGAGCACAGTGCAAGAATGTTTATGGGGACCCAAAGTCCCCCTCCGACATCCTATCCTTTCCATGGCAGTCGGACAGCCATGGAAAGTCTGTCGGAAAGGGACATTGTAATCCCTATAGCGGTGCCTGAGCAGAAACAATCCTACTGTAGGGAATACGATCCTACTGACGGGTCGACAGGTTTTCTAAGCCTATTGAAAGCTTTTGTCGGTCCCGCCGACCGATGCGGTCCGACTGACCACATCATAATACAGCGGTCGGACTGCTCTGTTGGATGTAGGTCTGACCGCCACAAGCCGCCTGTCGGTGGCAGTACAATCTACATCCTAATGAGGTCCCTAGTTACTGCATTGTAAAAGCATACAAAAGAATGTAGATTAGATAAAAATGCTCGTTTGAATAACATAGTTTCATGCTTACTAAATTGCAATTGTGTATTCTTTTAATGTGGAATAGAAATGTAAATGTGATGAATCATGTGTTATAGAGATTTTATTAACAATTTTCCTTTTAAATAATATTGTATGCGAAGAAGTAATGAAACTGAAGGCTAATAAGATAATGCTATGAATGTTATTGAAGATTTCTTGATTTCAACTCTATTATTGCTCATCTTAAAAGTGTGCACCAACAAAGAAAAGAGAAATGGTGCCACATGTTTATAATAATTCCAGTTTCTTTGAAACTTCTATAGAATAATCTTCATACATATACTAATGAGAATTACTAGAAACTATATCATTATTTTATATTTTGAAAGGATTTCACATGTGGGTACTTTTGAAATGTAGTAATGTGCCATAGTTACAAGTGCTAATTTAGATGTAACTAAAATATTTTATACATGAGTTATAAGAAAGGATATAAGGTTTTAGAAACTTTTGGATCTAATTCATATTTCCTCTATTTTATATTGTGTATTTCATTAACTAACTTCATTTTAAGCCTGCATTTCTTTCCCTTGCTTGATTCTGTTCTCATGCAAAGGCTCCATAACTTGCAGTATGAGATGAAACTATGTTTCATATAAAGAGTTACCATGCACACACTACAACTTTGCTAATAATGTGTTACTTGGGGAACATCTGCTGTGAGAAACTCTCTTCTTGAACTTACTCATGTTCCTTTTCTAAAGGAATATTGTTCACAACATTACTTTTTGAATGGTTCGACAGCTTACATGATGATCACCACTTTTTGCCATTTTACTGCATGACAATCACCCTATATGAACTGACCTATAGACTGATTGGTCTGACCAGTTGAGGTGACCCAGGAGGTGTCACCCCAAATCTTTAGAAATTATATCATACATTGGAGTGACAATAAGGACACAACTTTTTGACACATTCCACTTTTCCAAAGAACATCTTGCTTCTTTGCGGACTGAGAGGCAGCTTTTTTTTCTTGCAGGCTCCATGGTTTTCCTTGGGCTGACGCATACACTGTGTGCTCTATTCATGGACTTCTTTCCTAATGGGATAGAACTTTTGAGCTGTTATGATTTTGTCTCTCAATGACTTCACTCCAATAATCGACTGTGCATACCAAAATAGTATTAATGAGGAATGGGAATTCTAATAGAGATAGTCTCTGGTCAACAGATCCTAATATTACTCTTTTGCATAGCTTAAACCGAATTATTGGTTTGCTTGGTTTTGGTCCAACTGATTTTCTTCAGGACATTTGGTCTAGCTGTATATATATATATATATATATATATATATATATATATATATATATATATATATATATATATATATATATATATATATATACAGCTAGACCAAATGTCCTGAAGAAAATCAGTTGGACCAAAACCAAGCAAATATATATATATATATATATATATATATATATATATATATATATATATATATATATATATATATATATATATATATATATAATGAAATCCTGTCAGCACGGCCGCCACGTCTTCACTCACGTGATGCCAGCAAACAGGACACGGACGCAAAATTCGTGCTTCAAATTTTATTCACCCAAGAGTCAGATATATATATATATATATTTTTACCAAGCACACTTCCTCACGATGAAGGACGGCACCGACTCCGTGAGTTACTTAAGAATGAAGTTTATTTTTCAAAGCTGCTGAAAAAGACGCGTTTCGGCGGAAGCCTCCGCCTTGCTCACTTCACCTACTCAGATGTGATAAAAAAACATATATACCTCTTGACCAACACAGTTGCCTCACTGTGATTGGTAACTAGTAACTATGGTAACACATTGTATGGTCATGTGATAACGCAACAAACATGGAAAAGTTACTATTGAGTGAATGTGCATTTTTTAGATAAGGTAATACCATCACCATAACAATTCCAAATCATAAATATTCTTGGCATTGCATATTAAATAAAACAGAATAATTGCATGTATGTCTAATTGCGAAAATTAAAGTGTTGACTTTGCAGATATATGGCATTATTCATAAACAATACACCGGGTTAGAACCTAAGGAGTCATATCACAATTGATACAATGACCGACCGGACATTCAGGGCACTTTGTAGTATACCCTGTGATTGTGATCAAACATAGTCCTGGTTACACGACTTCTAAAGCATGTGGGTAATTCTCTCACTATAACAATGATAATTTTATGCAAATGAAAATGGCTCAATACCCAAATGACAAAATTAATCTATACTAACATCATGAGTTTCATTAACCAAATTTTAAGAAAAACACAAAAGTTGCTACACAAACATCGTCTCCAAGTGGATTAATATATGTGTGTCTAGCATGAAGTATGAACCATGATCATACGCATATTATTGGATTAACATCGTACATGCCTAGATGCGTGCATCTATTTTAGGGACCCCAAAGTTTCACCCGGATTGTTTAAAGCATGACTTTACCAAACTAGATAAGTGCCAAATTCCTAAAATAATTAACATAAGTTACAGAGGAAACAAAGTATTTACACAAGTGATGGTGTAGGTGTTTAACAAGCGGGAAGAGGAAAACTGCGAGAGTATGCTGCACTGGTTTATAAATGTACTGTTAATGCTTCATCGGCATTAAGCCCATTCGGAATCTTAGAGTCCAACAAGATAATGTATCTTGATTCCAGACGTCTAAGGGCAAGTCTGCGATTCCTCCCTCTGATACTTTTTGCAACGTTATCGATGACAAAGTATTTAATGTCAGAACTGTTGCCAGCATGTGTCTTGTGTATATGCCTAGCCACCGGGTAGGTTTCATCATTGTTCGTTATTGCTCGCAGGTGCTGCAATATACGAACATGCGCTGGATGGATGGTACTACCAACATACCTTTTGCCGCATTTGCAAACAAGGACATAGACTGTGTACTCCGTTTTACAAGAGTAGCAGCCTCTGATGGTGTATGGTTTGTTTCTGAAAGGAACAGAGACCTCTTTGGTGTTGATGCCTTGTTTGCATGCTTTGCATTTTGTGCATTTGATGAAACCTCTTTGGTTGTTTAACCAAATAGGTGGCTTGGTGATAGTTGGTGCACTGACTACAAGCTGGTTGCGCATCGATTTGGCAATATATATATATAGGGAAACAATCTTTACAACTCAACCATTACATTGCACTACATTTACAACGCAGACATTACATCGCAACATCCTTTACAACGCATGTCACTACAACACATCCATTACATTGCATGTCACTACAACGCATGACACTACATTGCATGTCACTACAATGCAGACATTACATCCCATGTCATTACAACGCATACCATTACAACACATAGTATCCCTACACTATCCAACATTTACCCTACTATTGCACTCCCTGGAGTTAGAATAGTAATTTTTACCCCTACACTAGCCAACACTTACCCTACTGCTAAACCCCCTGGAGTTAGAATAGTAATTGTTACCCCTACACTATCCAACACTTACCCTACTGTTGCACCCACTGGAGTTAGAATAGTAATTTTTACCCTTACACTATCCAACACTTACTATTCTGTTACACCCCCTGTAGTTAGAATACTAATTTTCACCCCTACACTATCCAACAATTACCCTACTGTTGCACCCCCTGGAGTTAGAATAGTAATTTTTACCCCTATACTATCCAACACTTACCTGAAATGCAATGTAATGGTATGTGTTGTAAAGGTATAATGCGATACAATGGAATGCGCTGTAGGTGTACTTTAAAAAAATTGTTGTAGTGGTATGCGTTGTAAATGTATGCATTGTAAAGGATATTGTGATGTAAAAACTTTGTTGTAAAGGCATGCATTGTAAATAAATGCAGTGCATCGTCACATTCATATATATATATATATATATATATATATATATATATATATATATATATATATATATATATATATATATATATATATATATATATATATTACCTACTGGCGATAGCCAGTAGGTATATATAGTTAGGATTTTTTCTCTATGGGACTTTTGAAAATTCTATGCCTAATAACTTTGGCGTTTGTGGACGGAATTGGCTGAAATTTTCAGGAAAATGGCACATTTTGTTTCTGAGCAGCTCCTGGAAATTTGGGGGGGGTTCGTCAAGGGGGGGCCTAGAAAAAAGGGGGGTCCCAAAACGCGTTTTTCCCATGTTATTTTCCATAGGGCGGTTGGACTCACTTTTAGCCCAAACGGCTGAATGGATTTTCACGAAACTTGGCAAAATTGTAGGGACTGTTAGCCCGATGTGCCTTTGCTAGGTCTCAATATATGTGCTTCAGTGGATTTTGAGAAATTAACGTTTAAATCAAGATATATATCTGTAACAGCGCTCCGGGCAGCTATCCGGTTAGCGAACCTTTCGCGTAACGGAACTTTGCGATGAGAAGCTGATTGGCCCTCCGGTGTCTGTCAACATTCTAAACAGTCCGGAGCGGCCGCCATCTTGTCTCTCGGTAGGATCGAGAGACAAGAGGAGGCCAAAACAAAGGGGGAAATTACCATAAGGGGGCATAGTAGATCCTCGTTGACCCCCTAGGTTTTATGTGGAGGTTTTAAAAGGGCCTAGGAGGGTCCAAAAAAAAAAATTTTTTTTTGCGTGGTAAGCGCCAAGTTCGCGAACCGGATAGCTTTCTGGGCAGCGAACTTTATGGATAAAAGAATGAAAGACTTTTCTAATACTGTATGTTAATTGTTTGTTGTTTTTCTTGTTTTTTTTGTTTTCTTTGTTTATTTTTTTTTTTTATTATGATTGTGTTTCATACTTTATTAAATTTTCTAACATTTCATTGTCAGAAATGTCATAATTTATTATAGGGTGTAATTGTTTTTCATTTTGAAGCAAGTTGTCTACTGCTTCAACACATTGTAGAAGTTCGTGGTCTCTACTGTCATCCATAAAGTCATCAAGTTTGTCTTGGCTGCTCTCCTTCAGTTCAATCGAAAATGAAACTTGTTGTTCGCCTTCCATTTTGCCTGAAATTTTGAATAAGAAAATATATATTAGTAGAGATAGGGCACTGTTGGGATTAATTTTAGATAGGCAGTTTTTATCAGTGAATTTATCTTTTGGCAGTGTATAGTATGAGAGTGGAAATAGGACTATAAAAAAGTGTATGTGATTTAACCAAGACAAGCCTTACTCCATTGATAACTATAACAGAGAAGTCTATCTAAATACATTACTACTACAGAGGGATAGTGTATATCTAGCAGAAAAAGTCTACTATATTAAGTCATAGTGCACAATATATTAAATTATAACTTACCTTCACAAAGAAGTTGAAGTTTTTTGAAGCTTTTGAAATAGGAGGTACAACAAGAAGTAGTAGTCAAAATGGCTGTGTTTCCTTCTCTCCCTTTATATATATACAGGTATATAACCAATCAAATGTCAGGTAATAAAAGTAGAAAATGAAAGTAACATTTTCATTGGTTGTCAATTCCAACAATTCAGATGTGTTTTGTGAAGTAATTTACCTCACGGTACTTGGAGAGGTCTACAGGCTAAATGGCTAAATGGAATTTCAATGAAATTTGTGAGAATGGAAGGGATTGTTATGTAGTATGAGCTAATCTATATTTGGTGAGAGTGTCTCTAGTAGTTTTTCTGTAAATTACTTTCCCGCCTTTTTTTAGGACCGCTTTCCGGGAAGCTGCCCGGTTAGCGAACCTTAAGCGTCACGGGAGTCCACCATTTTGTGTTTCGTTCGCATTAAGATACAAGATGGAGGGCAAATAATGTTTAGAATGGGTAGAAGGGGTCATGGTAGACTTATCTTGACCCCCTAGGTTTTCTGAGCGTGGCTGAGGAGGCTTATATGTGCGGAAAAAAAAACTTTTTTTAAAAAAATTCCGCGAGGTTAGCTTTCGGTTAGCGAACCGGGTAGCGCTCCGGGGAGCGAATTTTGTGGAAAATTAGTGAAAAAAGTTAGAGAAAAATAATAATTGTGAGTGATCAGATGTAGGGTAGCTCTGAGAAGAGCTTTTGGGTTTATGGTACATTTAGGTACTTATAAGTAGGTACCAATGCACAGTCTTAAATTCAGAATGAAAATTCTGTTGCCCTCATCTGAGAAGTGAACTCCATCTCCTCTGTAGATATCTTGCATGTAGTAACGCAAGTTATTGTTGTACAGAGAGCCCATTCCATGGTCTCTCATGTAAGCTGAAACAGATTTGTTTACATGCTTCCTCGCTTTCTCAATTTGTGGACAAAATTGGTTGGACCACCTCCATTTCTGTCTTTGGCATATATTGGAATATACCAAGGCAGTTTGAGGAAAAAGTGCCATTAATTGCTCCAAGGTGTCCTTTAAAAGCATTTCCAGACCTACCCCTGTCAAAGTGCCCAAATCATTACCTCCACAGTGCACTATTAACAGGTCAGGTTTTGGCAAATGCATAAAGGTTTTCACCAATGGAATCAATTGGTGACATTTTAATCCTCTTTGGCCCAACCAGTTAATTTCCACATCTTGTAAATTGAGGTTGTGTAAATTTCTGCTCTCAGCATACCTTTGAGCCCAGTGGATGTAACTATGTCCAACAATCCAGACGTTAAACATGGTGGAAGAAGGTTGTTCTGCAGTCAGATGAAGTGTGGTAATGAAAGGGCAGTTGAAACAGTAGGAGTTTCTAAAGAAAAAAAACTGTGGTTTTACTATGCTAATGATTCATTAGCAGTGATTGGTGCATTTCCATTTCTGAAAACAGAAAGTTAGGGTGCATGGATGTGTTCTTTGAAAGATGTAATTTGAATGGTCAAGGAAGAAACAATTAATGAAAGATTGCACTGGATACGCAGGTGCACTGAGAGTTCAGAGTTCAATTGAAACATTGTTGTGTGAATTTGCAAACATGAGAGGTCTTCCAGGAGGTGGTTGCTATGGAAACAAGGCAGACAGGGCAGAGGGGGGAAGGGTTTTGATTTGAAAAAAGTGAGGGAAGAGGTATGATTGGCTAATATGAGAGATATGTGAAAAGAATATCTGTATTTCTGTGCTTTCAATAGCTGCAGCCTTTGGAGTGCATCCTTTTTCTTCTGCTGAAGACAATTTGGTGTATTTCTGAGACTGTTTTCAAAACTCAAAAAATATTTGCTAAGGTGAGAAAAGATTTATTTAATTTAGATAGAGAATAGTATGATTTAAGGAGAAAATGATGAAGAAAGCTGTGTTTTTAAAATGTGGTTTTGTCTCTAGTGATATACTAATAGAATTAGTTTCATAGAGAAATTATAATTGCATATTTGGTGTAACATTCTGGCATGCAGTAACACAAGATATTGTAATACATGGAGGCCATTTCATGGTCTGTTATGTAAGCTGAAACAGATATGTTGCTTTTGAAAACGATTTAAGAAATCAATTACATTTCTGGATATGTACTGCTAGAGCTTCATAGGTTGTTTTGGGCCATATTTATAAGGTATTTGAGTGTCTAAGATGTTGTGTTCGCCTTTTAAAATGTAAAGTGTTCCTCATGGGGCAAGTGTCTTGTAAATACGGTCCCACTTGTGCTTGGCAAATTTAGATTTTGATTATGGGAGTTACCTAGCCATGTTAATAGTGTCCCAAAAATGGTGCTAGGGCATTCCAGAAAACACTTTCATGTGTCTCAAGGACATTTTTAGTTATTTCTTCATGAATGCAGGTATACAATTGATTTATATGCTGTGTTTAAAAACGAATTTTGAAATGAATTAAATTTCAGGATATGTACTGTTAGAGCTTCATAGGTTGTTTGGGGTCATATTTAGAAGGCATTTTAGTGTCTTTGAAGTTATTTTTCCCTTTTTAAATGGAAAGCGTTCCTCATGGGGCCCTGAGCAGTTCTTAGCCATGTTATTTAATAGGAAGTGGATAACATGGCTAAGAGCATTTGCTGGAAAATGCATGAATATCGCTGATTTTTCTGCTATATTCATGCATTGTGGCCGTTTTTTTTCACATTGCTTCATAGGTTGTTTGGGTTCATATTTAGAAGGCATTTTAGTGTCTTTGATGTTATTTTTCCCTTTTTAAATGGAAAGCGTTCCTCATGGGGCCCTGAGCAGTTCTTAGCCATGTTATTTAATAGGAAGTGGATAACATGGCTAAGAGCATTTGCTGGAAAATGCATGAATATCGCTGATTTTTTTGCTATATTCATGCATTGTGGCCGTTTTTTTTCACATTGCTTCATAGGTTGTTTGGGTTCATATTTAGAAGGCATTTTAGTGTCTTTGATGTTATTTTTCCCTTTTTAAATGGAAAGCGTTCCTCATGGGGCCCTGAGCAGTTCTTAGCCATGTTATTTAATAGGAAGTGGATAACATGGCTAAGAGCATTTGCTGGAAAATGCATGAATATCGCTGATTTTTCTGCTATATTCATGCATTGTGGCCGTTTTTTTTTCACATTGCTTCATAGGTTGTTTGGGTTCATATTTAGAAGGCATTTTAGTGTCTTTGATGTTATTTTTCCCTTTTTAAATGGAAAGCGTTCCTCATGGGGCCCTGAGCAGTTCTTAGCCATGTTATTTAATAGGAAGTGGATAACATGGCTAAGAGCATTTGCTGGAAAATGCATGAATATCGCTGATTTTTCTGCTATATTCATGCATTGCGGCCGTTTTTTTCACATTGCTTCATAGGTTGTTTGGGTTCATATTTAGAAGGCATTTTAGTGTCTTTGATGTTATTTTTCCCTTTTTAAATGGAAAGCGTTCCTCATGGGGCCCTGAGCAGTTCTTAGCCATGTTATTTAATAGGAAGTGGATAACATGGCTAAGAGCATTTGCTGGAAAATGCATGAATATCGCTGATTTTTCTGCTATATTCATGCATTGCGGCCGTTTTTTTCACATTGCTTCATAGGTTGTTTGGGTTCATATTTAGAAGGCATTTTAGTGTCTTTGATGTTATTTTTCCCTTTTTAAATGGAAAGCGTTCCTCATGGGGCCCTGAGCAGTTCTTAGCCATGTTATTTAATAGGAAGTGGATAACATGGCTAAGAGCATTTGTTGGAAAATGCATGAATATCGCTGATTTTTCTGCGATATTCATGCATTGCAGGCCTTTTATTATCACATTTGCAAGCACTTCTTAGCCATGTTATCCAATGGGAGGTGGATAACATGGCTAAGAGCATTTGCTTCAAAGGTTGTTTGGGGTTATATACCATTTTTGGGAAATTATTAACATGCCTATCTAACTCCCATAATCAAAATCTAAATTTGCCAACCGCAGGTGGGAGCGTATTTACAATAAATTTGCACCATGAAGAATGTAAAATAGCATACTAGATACTCAAATAACTTATAAATATGACCCAAAACATCTTATGAAGCACTAGTAGTGCATATTTCCAGAAATGTATTGGTTTTCATTTAATGATTTACTTCATTGGTAGGCCTTCACATGTTTTTTTACCTTGGTTTTTTTTCAGTGAAAATCTTATCTGCAACCATGTGTTGGCTTCACCTCAAATAAACAAAACAGGTGATGGACTGAATGTGGATCAATGACACACATTCACCCCAGTCCAAAGATCTGGGCCTAAACAAACCTTTAGATAGGCTACATCTTATCGTCATCCTGAATTCATGATTTAAAATATTAGGGAGTGATTTATGAGTGTTGTATGCCTGTTTTGTACCATTGAGTGTCATTTTTGTGATGCAGTGCTGGTGGAAAATATTTGCTATGTTAAATAATTAGTACGGCATTAAGTTTTAGATGACTGTTATTTATTTACTGTTTGGTAATAGTGGTTAATAACATTTTATATTATATTTTTTCACAGATTCAACTGCAGATTCTTTCATAGTTTGGAAAATGCCTTCCAGAAGTCGAATACGAAAGGCTAGAAAACGTCAAAGACAGCAGGATGATATTTTATTGCAGCAGTCCTCTTCCCCAAATACTTGTCAAAACACCAAGAAAGGTCCGGGTAAGAGCACAAAATCATTCTTAAGAAATATTTGTAGTAAAAAAAATTTTGCTCAAAAAAATGTGTCTGTTCACAAAAAGAAAAGTAATTTAAATGGAAAGGAGAGACACATCACAAATGTTACTGGTAGAGGAAGAGATAACTCTGTGCATGATAGTAGAAGGAAACAACAGTTTAGGGACATTCGACAACGAATGTTCCGTAATAGGATATTAGTTAATTTATTGAAAAATATTAAAAAGAAAGGCCAACAGAAAGCGGCATTTTATAGGAAGAAGAAAAATGTAGAGAAAATTATTGATCATGCTTTTGAAATCAAGCGAAAGTTGTTTATTTTGGTAATCAATAGAATTAGGAAACTAAGCAAGGTAATTTCTGATTTCAAAACAAAAAGTAGATGGAAGAGAGTAGTAAATCGTACTAACTTTTGTGAAGTTTTTTCTGGAGAATGGATGCATAGTTCAAGTTCTGAGGCATTTTTTAATGAGGAGACTTATTTTCAGGATAATGATTTGGTGCATGCAGTTGACATCAGTGGTCGAGCTTATGAAGTGAAGGATGGTTGTCCAGTTGAAAAAGAACAACTTGTGACAACAGAGACAGAAGAGGCGCTAAGTGATGAGGTTTTAGGAAGACGTCCTAAGGGTCCTGTGTACATTTGGAAGTGTAGTTCTATTTGCAGTGTGCGACAGGTTTCCATCAATTTGCTTTGTGATTTTATACGGACATTTAATAAGAAAAGTTTGAAGCAGAAAATGAAGTTGTTGCAAGATTTAGATCCTTGCAGAGTGAGACAAATGACAGGTTTGCGTGGTCATTCACTGGCTTGTCTTTCCAGGAGAGTATGCCAGAGTGTTTTTCATCATTTCAGGATGCTAGCAGTGCATCATAATAAAGTGAGAAAATTAGTGAGAATGTTGTATTATGCTAAGAGTCCAGCAATTATGCTTAAACAGTTATGTGCTGCTCTTTTGCATGGTTCTGAAATAGATGTGAAGAATCTTTGTGAAGAAATTGAGTTTTGTTACTTTGGTAGTAAAGATGAGAATGTTCAAATTGACCCTGAAGTAGAGGGTAATGTGGAAGATAATGTACAGGTTTCCAGTACAGATAATTTTCAGAAGGAAATTGCCACGTTTCAGATGAAATCAAGTGAGAGGCCTAATTTCACTTGTGTATGTTGTCGACGCACTTATTATAAGAATCAGACTAAGGTAGTGGATTTATATGCAAAAAGTGAAAGGGTAAATAATAGTGAATGGAAGGATTTTGCCACATACTTGATGGTAGAAAATTATTTTGATTTGGGATCGGATCAACGTGTGTGTACTTATTGTTGTAATAAATTAAACCAAAACCAGATGCCTGCTAGGGCAGTTCATAATAATCTGGAATTGGTTGAGATTCCTTCTGAATTGAAGGATTTAAATACTTATGAATCTATTTTGATTCAAAGTATCCATCCCTTTCAGGCTATTGTAAGAATGGAGCCAAAGACAGGGAAGTTGCCTCCAGCAGATTTACAGAGAGGATTAAAGGGAAGAGTTGTTTATTTGCCTCTAGATTTGAAGAAAAACATTAACACAATTGGAATAGAAAAAGTGGAAGAGGAACCTCTGGTTATCTTGGTTAATGGGGTTCCGACAAAGAATAAGAAAATATGGCAAGATTTAGTGGATGTTAGGAAAGTCAAAAAGGCAACAGTGTATTTGAAGAAAAATAATAAGTACTATAAGAATGTATATGTTGCAGAAGAGGAAGTAAGTGATGAAGAGGATAGCGATTTGTGTGCTGGCCAAATTGAGAAAGTAGAGGCCTCTAAAAGTGAAGAAATATATGAACATTATAGTGTTCATCCTTTGCATTCCAAGGAAGTCATGGGGAATGCTATTGAGTTGTTTCAAATGAAACAAGCCAAAGGGAGTCCCATTAGTGTTTGGGAGGAAAGTTTGGAAGCTCGGTGTTTCCCACAGCTATTTCCCACAGGTCAAGGAGGAAGATATGATGAGCGACCTCGTGAAATTCCTGCGTCTGAATACCGGACTTTACCATTGTATGCAGAAGATCCTAGGTTTCGGCAATGCATTCCCTATTTGTTTCATCTCCTGTTTGAAAGCGATCTGTCTGGACTTTCATATGCAGTGAACCACATCTTAAAAAGTGGTATACAGATGCGAAACATCTCGGCAAGTGACTTTATGCATAAAGTCAATGTCCAAGACAGTATTTTGGATTCTCACTTAATTAATCTCATGGCGTGTCAGCGTGGTACTAATGAGTACTGGTACCGTCGTCATGGTGATTTAAAATGTATGCTGAGGAACTTAGGAACTCCGACATGGTTCCTCACTCTGAGCTGTGCCGAGTATGGCTGGGATGACTTACTTGAATTTCTACGAGAGGCAAATGGAAATATTGAAAACATTGAATTCAAGACACCTGGAGAACTGTGTTCTTTGGATCCTGTGAATGTATGCAGGTACTTCAATCATAGATTTGAAGCTATGATGTCTTTCATCACAAATAAAAAGAATCCACCTCTTGGAGAGGTGTTGGATTTCTTCTGGAGAAAGGAGTATCAAGCAAGAGGTGCCCCTCATATACATATGTTGCTGTGGATCAAGGATGCACCTAAATTTGGAACAGATCCGGATGACTTAGTGATGAATTTAATCGAACAGTATTCTACGTGTGCTGTTCCAAATGCAACGGAGAAGAAAAGTCTAAGAGAACAAGTTCTACGTTTCCAAAGCCATCGTTGTGGAAAGTACTGTCGTCGTAAATTCAGAAACAAGGACAAGTTCTACACCAAATGTCGTTTCAACTTTCCACGACCGGTGATTTCTAAAGGAAGAGTGAACAGTTTGATGTCTTCGCTGCGACATAATGTGACGAGGAAATCACCCAAGAATACATACAATTTGAAAAGGAACGAAGAGTCCAAGTACATCAATGACTACAACCCAGTGATTTTGTCCATGTGGAATGCCAACATGGATATACAGTTTGTGGCTGACAACTGTATGGCTGTGGCTCGGTATGTGACATCTTACATCACCAAAAAAGAAAAGACCGAACTGAAGGATATGTGGGAGGACATTTCCCATGAAAAGAGCCTCAGCAAGAAGTTGTACAGTTTCAGTCTGAAGATGTTGTCGCATCGAGAAATCGGAGCTTACGAATGTTCTGATCGATTGTCTTCAGCAAGTCTCTATGCCAAATCCAGGAGTCTCGTTTGGGCGAGTCTTGGTCTTGCTGCAACGCGAAATCGAGTTCTAAAACCTGTTCGGGAAATTGAGTATTTGGCAGAAAAGGAACCAAACAGTACCGACATTTTGAAGACCAACATGTTGGATACTTATTATCCAAATCGAAGCAGTCACCTTGAGAATGTTTGTCTATATGAGGTTCTCCAAAATTATATATTCAAGAGGAACATCAAAGAAGATATTGAGAAAGGAGTGTATGCTGTAATTGGAAGTGAGGGATGCCTGGTCAAGCAAAGAAAATGCCAATTAGTAAACCATCGAAAATTAAGTGGCGAATCTCCAGAAAAAAAGGAGTTTTTCTATTTAGCACTTTTGCAACTTTTCAAGCCTTGGCGTGCAGAAGAGGAACTGCTTGGAGATTTCCTCTGTTACGAAGACTCTTTCAATGCAGCCAAGGAGTCCATAGAATGTCCTGCTTTTTCTAAATATCAAGAAATGCTAACTTTGGAAATTGAGCAGGAAGCAACGATTGCAGCCGAGATTGCCAGAGACAGTTCTCAGGACAGTCAGAGTTCTGTTTCATTGAGTCAAGATCCACTTGGAGGACCTATTATCGAAAATGAAGCTGCCACTGCTATGAATGAAGTAGAAAGAGCCATGGCACATGCTCAGGAGGATTCAGTTAACTTACAAGACTTGGAAAAACAACTCAACGTTGAGCAGAGGAAAATATATGATGAAGTTACCAAGGAAATTGAGCACGGATTAAGTCATGAGAAGAAAGAGTGCTCGTGTACGTCGTTGAAGCCTGTCCGACTGTACGTGAGTGGAGAAGCGGGAACTGGAAAAAGTTTCCTCATTAAAGCAATCTCTTGTTATTTGCAGGAAAGGACTGAGTCATCGCTGTCTTGTGTTGTCACCGCTCCTACTGGACTGGCAGCACATAATATTAAAGGTATTACTTTGCATCGTCTATTGATGCTGCCGGTGGAGCATGACAACAAATTACAATACAACAAGTTATCTGGAGATGCTTGCTGTGAAGTTTCAAGAGTTTTGAGGAAAATGAAACTACTTATCATTGACGAAGTAAGCATGGTTTCCAATGTCATGCTTGCCTTTGTGCATTTGAGAATGCAAGAAGTACTTAAAACTGAATATGATGTCTTATTTGGTGGGAAACACATTATTGTTTTCGGAGATCTTCTACAGCTGACACCAGTAAAAGGTCAACCTGTGTTCAAAATACTCACGCATGAAGATACCAGGAAGTGCCTAGGGAGCATTGGCAACGTCAATATATGGTTAAACTTCAATTATGCAGAACTGCATCAAAATATGCGTCAGGCAAAGGATGAAGATTACAAGAATATTCTACAAGATATTAGAATTGGAAAAGTGACCGAGCATGGGAAAGAAGCTTTAAATGCACGGTTACTGTCAAATTTGTATCCCAAACAAGAGATTGTGCCTGAGAATATTTTTCAGAAAATTACTGAGAAGAAATCCGGGATATGTCTCATGCCAACTCTTGCAGAATGTGCCATCTTCAACAACAAAATGTTGAATTTAGAAAAGCAAGACATTGTGAAACTGGAAGCTATCGACAAATTAGAGCATATGGGATCAACAATTATTTTGTCAGATAATTTGAAATCAAAATTGGATTCATTAGAGAAGACTATATCTAAGACAGCGGGTTTTGAAAAGACTCTGAATGTGTGTTTAAATTGCCGAATCATTTTGAGACGGAATTTACATGTAGAAAGAGGTCTGGTAAATGGATCAATGGGTAATGTTGTTGATTTTGAGAAATACAGAAATAGAGATGGAATAGAATTTTTAAGAATTAAATTTGATGGCATTGAGGAAGTACAGCAAATTGGTCGTTGTTCTGCTAGGTTTTTGCTTGTTAAAGATTTATATGTTCGCCGTAAACAGTTTCCTGTTTGCTTGGCATATGCGGTGACAATCCATAAATCGCAAGGTTTAAGTGTAGACTGTGCATTGGTGAATATTGGCAGTTCTGTGTTCAAGGAGGGTATGGCATATGTGGCATTGTCACGAGTTAGAACTTTATCGGGATTGTACTTGATTGACTGTGATGTCACAAACATTTGTGCAGATCTAGATTGTGTTAAGGAATACAATAGGTTAAGAAGAGAGTATGCGCCACATTTGCCTCAATATCCTTTGTTTGAGAAACGTGTGGTATGCCGGAAACGTAGAAATAGCATTAATAGTAGGGAGGTTGTTGCAAAAAGACCAAAAGTCAATGAACCGAAAATTGTTAGCAGAAAGAAAGTGGATTCTGTTGAAGATGTTGTTGGTTTTCAATTTGAAAACAGTTCTGGTGTCAACTGCTATGCAAATGTAGTGGTTAATGTTCTCTTTTCACTAGAGAGTTTAAAAGAACAGATTCTGTTGAATTCAGAACAAATTTTATGCTGTTTGTTGAATTCTGTTTTCAAGAAATGTAGCAGTGATCGAACAAAAGTAGAAAGTGTGTCTGAAGTTCGTTATCTTTTAGATGAATGTTCAGGTCAAACAGACTTCTCTGAAAATAATCAGCAAGATTGTCAGGAGTTTTTAATGTATATGCTTGATATATTGCAAGTTGAGGGTGTAGATGTAGATCAACTGTTTGGGCTTTCTTATCAATGGCAGCATGACTGCGAGAACTGTATGGTATCAAGTACTACTAGTGTAGACTCAGAAAGATTTATATATTTAACTTTGCCAGACAGTAAATCAGTGTCCTTTAATAAGCTAGTAAATGCAGCGGATCACAACATGGAGTGTAGCCAATGTAAATGTGATATGATGTCAACATTATTTATACGTAGATATGGCCAGTATGTCATTTTAATGATTCAACGATGTAGGCCTGATGGATCAAAATTGTCAACTTTAATAAAAAATTTTGTGGCTTCTCAGCTGTCAATATCAGGGAGGACTTTTGTTACTGTAGCAATTATCTATCACGATGGTCCATCAACAACATCAGGACATTATACAGCTTACTTAAAGTCTGGAAACGGCTGGTCATTCTGTAATGATTCTGTTGTAACTTTCAAAAAAAAATTGCCGTTTGACCTTAAAAATTCTTACCTGGTGTTTTTAAAACCAAAATTTTAAGTAGAGGGAATGTAAGTCTGCAATGCTGTCTCGATTAAAAATCCAACTATATAAACCTGATGCAAGTAAGTCTGCTTCATAGTAAGCAGTATCAGTGTCATAGGAAAAGGAGAACATGAGTGACAAAGAAGACTAAGATATTAGTAGTCCAGGATTGTGAAAATAATCTCAAATATTTTATTTTTGAAAGTTGCGAAAATAGAAAATGTCGGGATTTGATTGGAAGAATTACAAGACTTGCGAATCACGGCAACATGATTTGGCCTAGTGGAAACATGTGATATAATGAGAGAAGTTTTTTTTCTATGTAACATATTTCACGTATCGATGGAGGTTTTCTTTCAGAAAGTGGCGGGCTGAAAATATTTAAAGCACAACAGAGTGGATGCTGTTTATAGGAGATCGTTTGACGTCATTGAAAGTAAGTTAATTTTAAGAAGTTTTGAAATCAGATTTCTTAGGTTGTATGGGTTTTTTAAACACAGTCATTTTGATTGTGTTTTTTTTTCCCCGCTGTTACATGATGAATACCTTCAAGTCACTGATTTAAGTGAAATTTGATACATTCTGAGAACAGCAAAAATAAACCATTTAACATGTATAATTAATGTTATGCTTTTTGTCCTTATGATATACATTTAGAAATGTGTGGTACATATGGGTAAGCTGAGTTCTGTAAATATCAATTTTAATGCTTAGAGTGCTGTACTTCTGGGTAGTGTTTTTTTTTTTTATAAAAAAAAGAGGCCTCACCTCAAAGAAAGCTCTTGAAAGCACACATCTTATTTGCATCCTAAAACAATCATTTACAATGTTAGACACAATTTTATTATGGCTTTACATCTTTTTTGCGCTGCTATTGCATCACTATTGTGAGACATTAGCAGTGCAAGAAAAACATCATGTTCCAAAATAGGCCTCAGTTCAGCAACATCAAGATACAGTTTCTTTCGAATATATATCTTTAGGATTGTGTAGGGGACGTAGAGAAGCAGAGACTTCTGTAAATGTCAAAGTTGTTGAAAAACTGTTTGTTTTTGAACCTTTTCCCTTGTCTTTTCTAATTTTTAAATACATGTTTTAATATTTTTTGAAATGTTTGTTCTTTGTTTTACAGATTGAAAGTATGAAAAAATATTTAAAAAAGGTAACAAGAATTATAAGGTAAATGTTTTCCACTCTTTTTACCCGCAATGCACTGCTGATGATGTCATTGACACTATCTCTCATTTACTCTCTCTAGCTGTCTTTCTTTTTACATTATTCTCTGATTACTTCCCTTATACTAACTCTTCTTTTTTTTAAAAAAATATTTTTTTAGTTCGCTTAAAGTTCGCGAACCGGTCAGCGAACTTGAAGCGAACCAAAAGAAATAGAGCTTGCCAGAGTGATAAACATTCTAGCAATTTTGTTTGAAAGGGGAGGTAGTTCTGAAAAGAACTGTTTTTTTTTGTTTTTGTTGTTTTATATTTTTTTTTTATTTTTTGAACATTTTTTGATTTTTTTGTATTTTTAGAACTGTTTTATGTTTTTTTTGTTTTTTTTATGGAGGGGAGACAACAAAAAACAGGCTTTCAAAACGGCTCAACTGGAGCAAAAAAAAGAAAATTACTTTTTGGGTGCATTAGGGCATTTATGATTTTCATATGCAATGTTCATGAGGTTGACACTCATGTTGCCATATGACAGCATATCACCACAGTAAACACAAGATAACTTTATGTGCTGGAAGTTAGGTTGGATGTTTGGCACAGTCTCTTGTGCCTCTCTTCCCGTCAAAGACAATGTAGATGTAGATCTTGCCACAGGAGTTGCCGTCGGATTGTCTACAAGATCCCTTAACTCAGCCCGGCTGTAGTTCAAGGGATGCCACCTGCTCATGTGACGATGCATTGTATAGTTCCCCATACTGTACTTCTTTTCTGTGCCTCTCGACAATCTGTAGTCACAGATGAGGCAGGTGGCATATTTTGCATTCACTTTCTTTGTTCCAGGAGGGATGGTGAAAAACTGCCAGATGAAACTGGATTTTCGTTTAGAAACCCGGGGCAACTCATCAACAAATTGTTGTTCCTCTCTCTCCTCTTCTTCTTCTTCCTCATCTTCCTCCTCTCTGTTAGTCATAATTTGACTAGGTGGTCCTCTCTTCTTATGAGGAGGTGGAGGTGGTGGTGGGGGTGCACCAGCTGCAGCAAGAATGGAAGCCATTGTGGATCTTCAGATAAATGGTCTTTCTCTCACCAAGATGAAAGTCAGAGTGAGGAAATAAGGAGGGGTTTACATGATTTGGGGAAAACAAAAGTTCTGAGCCAATGAAAAGTGTTATTTTTAGGTCACATGACCTAGTCATACATCATTTGGAAACCAAAAGTGAAATGAACCAATGAGAAGTTTGATAAACAAGTCACATGACCTGTTCCGCTTACGTTACGCGGCGCGCGCCGCGTCCCAGATCGCTTCCGGTTCGCGGTTCGGAGCACTTGCGGGAGCGCTAACGCGACGCGTCATTAGACGCATTACGCGATAACGTGATATGTCGCGCTTCCGCGACGCGTCACTGTTCCGCTAACGTAACGTTGACCGGTTCGCGGACTAGATCGCGGCATCAAGATGAGCTAACGGAAAGCTTCCCGGTTCGCGAACTAGAAGCGAAGAAAAAAATATTAAAAAAAAATTATCAATAAATATCTATATATATTTTGGGATTTAAAGAATAATACATTTTACAGCTACAGATGTTAGCTTTTAAAAAACCAATGAAATTCACTGAAAAAACCATAGGTTATAGACCATATATAGTTAGAAATTTGCATTTAAAAAACCATTGAAATTCAATGAAAAAACCATAGGTTATAGACCATATATAGTTAGGAATTCGCATTTACAAAACCTTATTTTACTCGCACAAAACCATTGATATTCCATATATAGTTAGTTGCACTAACTATATATCGCGCACCCGCAATCCACTGCTGATGATGTCACATATTACATCATTCATGACATGGTCAGTGACATCACTGATGACATCACTGATGACATCTCAAATGACATGACTGATGACATCACTGATGACAACATCCAGTGACTGTATGTTTCTGTAAAGTTAAAATATCTCTTACATATTGAAGAATGAGTGGATGTATAAGTGTCTGGATGAAGGATTTAGTAGGTGCATGACTGACTGTATGAGTGAGTGATTAAATGTGTCTCACTGAGTGCATGGGTTAGTGACTAAACTGTCTTAATTTGTGCATCATTATGTCTGTTGTTCTGTAAACTGTTGCATGTGTTGATAAGTAGCTATATGAGTAACTATATGGGTTATTGATTGGTTGCCCAAGTATTTGTATGGGAGACTGTGTGTGTTTGTGGGTGGCTGGGAGGTGTATGACTCTGTGCATAGATGTGTGAGCAGTTGATTCACTAGATGTATGGTTTCAAAAGTGCATGTGGAAACAGCTGTATGGGCGGTTGACTGTGTGCATGAGTGTATTGGTGAGTGAATGGATATCTCAGTGCTACATGTCAAAGTAAGTACATATGTAAAGCACAGTACATGTGAGAGTTGACATATATAAATAACTGTGCATAAGAGCCAGTGAATGTGTGAGTGGCTGTATGGATCATTGTGAACTTGTATCAGGGATTGTATAAGAGAGTAAATATGTGTTAGTATATGTTTGAATAAGTAAAGTTTGTCTAACTGTATAGTTGAGGAAATGGAGGTGTGATTGATTCTTTGCATGACTGACTAGGTGTGTGAGTAACTCCATGGATGAGTGACAGTCTGTGAGTGTCTGTTTACACTGATTGTATCTAAGGTTATATTAGAGTCTGAAGAGGTTCATCGTATTATCACATGAATGATATCATCAGTGATATGATCAGTAATGTCAAATGAGATGTCATCAGTGATGTCATCAGTCATGTCATTTGAGATGTCATCAGTGATGTCATCAGTGATGTCACTGACCATGTCATGAATGATGTAATATGTGACATCATCAGCAGTGGATTGCGGGTGCGCGATATATAGTTAGTGCAACTAACTATATATGGAATTTCAATGGTTTTGTGCGAGTAAAATAAGGTTTTGTAAATGCGAATTCCTAACTATATATGGTCTATAACCTATGGTTTTTTCATTGAATATATATATATATATATTAGGCATGGGCGGAAAATCCGTTCCGCTCGCGGATTTTGCGGATTTTCGGGAAATCCGCAATCCGCGAGATTCGCGAATCTCCCGCAAAATCCGCAAATCCGCGAGCAGCGGATTTTGCTCGCACTGCTCGCACTGTTCGCGTGAGTTCGCGTGAGTTCGCGCCCCGCGAATAAGTGCAAAATTGCTGAAATACGATCTTAGCAAAACTGAAAGTAACTACTTACCAGGTTCAAAAGTTCAGGCTCATCATTAGTAGCCATTTCCTGTAGTGCTTCCTGAGGGGCCCCTCCAGAGTTCAGTTGCCAGTTGAAACTATTATGTGACCCTGCTCTGAACCTCAGAATAGTTACACATATGCCACAAAGGTCCTGAATTACAGCAAAGGGAGACAAGCAGGAGCCAGGCTGGAAGTTAAAATCCATTAATCAGCCCCTAATTCATTATTGTCAGTTGGGGCAGGGCAGGTGTTGTAACTAATTTTGCAACAATGAAAGCACTTAGCAAGTGCAAAAGATCACTAATCAGGGCGCACTAAGGAAGCAGGTGCCAGCTAAAAAAATATTCTGTGACACATTAATCAGCCCCAAATTAATTCAGGTCACTTGAGGCAGGGAAGGTGTGCTTTGCTTTGCCGAAAATAATGTACACTGGACAACCAGAGGGTGTGGTGATGAAACAGAGGGTGGCATGGGTGGGCCAGAGGGTGGCATGAGTAGTCAGAGAGTGGCAGTGGTGACAGAGAGTGGCAGTGATGAAGAAGAGTGTCCCAAACAGGCTGGACACGTAGAAACAACAAGTTCGCGAAACTTGCGACCCGACAGGTAAGTTCGCAATTTGCGAAAGTGTACAAAACCCTCGCGAACTGGCAGAAACACGGGCGAACACAAAAAAAAAAAAATCCGCAAATTCGCGGGAATTCGCGGATTTTGCGGATTGCGAATCCGCAAATCCGCAAAATTCGCGAACGCGAGATCCGCAAAATTCGCTCATGCTTAATATATATATATATATATATATATATATATATATATATATATATATATATATATATATATTCACAGAAAAAACCATAGGTTATAGTGGATATATAGTTAGGAATTTGCATTTACAAAACCTTGAAAATTCAATGAAAAAACCATTGGTTTTAGGCCATATATAGTTAGGGATTTGCATTTACAAAACCTTATTTTACTCGCATAAAACCATTGAAATTCCATATATAGTTAGATGCGCTAACTATATATCGCGCACCCGCAATCCACTGCTGATGATGTCACATATTACATCATTCATGACATGGTCAGTGACATCACTGATGACATCACTGATGACAACTCAAATGACATCACTGATGACAACATCCAGTGACTGTATGTTTCTGTAAAGTTAAAATATGTCTTACATATTGAAGAATGAGTGGATGTATAAGTGTCTGGATGAAGGATTTAGTAGGTGCATGACTGATTGTATGAGGGAGTGATTAAATGTGTCTCACTGAGTGCATGGGTTAGTGATTAAACTGTATTAATTTGTGCATCATTATATCTGTTGTTCTGTAAACTGCTGCATGTGTTGATCAGTAGGTATATGAATAACTATATGGGTTATTGATTGGTTGCTCAAGTATTTGTATGGGAGACTGAGTATGTGTGTGGGTGGCTTCATCCAGACACTTATACATCCACTCATTCTTCAATATGTAAGACATATTTTAACTCTACAGAAACATGCAGTCACTGGATGTTGTCATCAGTGATGTCATTTGAGTTGTCATCAGTGATGTCATCAGTGATGTCACTGACCATGTCATGAATGATGTAATATGTGACATCATCAGCAGTGGATTGCGGGTGCGCGATATATAGTTAGCGCATCTAACTATATATGGAATTTCAATGGTTTTATGCGAGTAAAATAAGGTTTTGTAAATGCAAATCCCTAACTATATATGGCCTAAAACCAATGGTTTTTTCATTGAATTTTCAAGGTTTTGTAAATGCAAATTCCTAACTATATATCCACTATAACCTATGTTTTTTTCTGTGAATTTCATTGGTTTTTTAATAGCAAATATGAAAAGCTTTAAAATGTCAAGTACGTGATAGATAAAAGTAAAATGAACCAATGAAAAGTTTTATTAACAAGTCACATGACCTGTTATGCTTACGTTACGCGCTGCGCGCCGCGCCTCGGATCACTTCCAGGGTGCGCTAACGCGGCGTGTCATATAACGCATTACGTGACAACGTAGGTCAAGAATATAGTCAAAATGTCTCCACCAACCAGCGTTCGGAATACAACCCCTTTCAGCAGTCCAAAAAGTTCTGTTAAATGACAACAGAGGGGACAGGCAACAAGAACCATCAATCAAAGAGGGGAGGGCAAGTTCTTCTCTTCCGGGTCATGTTGGGGCGCTACCGGTAGTCTCCAGTGTTTCTGGATGTTTCAGACTAAAGCTGGCGTCAGCATGAGAGCACTTCCATCTCGTAGCTCCGTCGTGGCCATTCCACGAGCAGACATGGCAGCCGCTCCCGACCAGAAGCCTGCGGGAGTCAGAGGCCCCCAAGACTTTTGTAGAATCTTCACGGCTGAGGGGACGCTTTCGAGAATGGGACCCAAGCCCTATCAGGGAAGCGTCCGAGTTCAAAGGTGTCCCAGGGCCATTTTAGTGGACCAGGCCCAAAACCGAAGAGCCGGCCGCCATTTTGAGAGTCCTGTGGCAGCCGCCTATCGCTGCACCGCAAGAGCGGGAGCAACTCAACAACATGGTGAGCGAGACGCTGTAGCCGCAAGAGCGGGCGCAACTCAGCTGGATGGCCGCCACCTGGGGAGGCCCGTTCACGCCGCCTCCCCCACGCCCCACCCCCCCGGGCCGCCGCACGCCAATTTTCGGAGCAGCATTGTAGGATACCAAAACCAGTGCGGCAGTTTACTGGACATCACCTGGGTGCCATCAACATCTCAGCGCGTTCTGCTGCCTTGGGACTATTCGCACAACAGACCGCTACTGACGAGGCCTCCCCCCGCACCACCCGGGACGCCCCACGCCAATTTTCGGAGCAGCATTGTAGGATCCCAAAACCAGTGCGGCACCCAGGCGACATCACCTGGGTGCCGTCCAGAACTCTGCACGTTGTGCTGCCTTGGGACTATTCGCACAAAAGACAGCTTCTGACCATTGTTGCTTTTTTGGGTGAAAAATGTTTAAATGTTTTTACAGTTTTTGTTCCGTTCATTATAGTTAAAAGTTAATAAAGTTTTAAAATCTAACTTTGTTGGAGTGCTATATATGTTTAAAAAATCGGGTGAATGGGGCCTTGAATCGGGTTATTGTCATGTGTGGGCTTTGCAAGTGTACTGCTACAAGATCGGACATTTCAAACTCAAATGCACGTTCTTTTTCCTACCTTTCTGAAGCATGGAGCGCAATAGCAGGCAGAGAAAGGGTGATGCACGTGTTGAACACTGCCTGGCCTGGCAAGTTGCTGGCAGTGCCCCCCCCGCCCGCTCCTGAAAGAGGGCACACACACACCGCCGCCCCGAGTACTTCACAAATCTTTAAAAGACCATGCGCTTGTTCATGAGGCTTAAATGGTTTATCACCCCTTCTAGAACCCCTGCATTGACCCTCTGACGTTTCCTGGAAGAATTAGCACGTAACACAATACCAAGCCCTGTCAGCTGAAACCCCCGAGAAATCATGGGGCATATTATCAAGGGGGTTTATTTCCGCTTTTTTGGCTTTAAAAGCCAAAAAAAAAGAGATAAAATTATCTCCCTATTACCAAGCTGTCGCTAACACCAGTTAGTGACAGCTAAAAGGAGATAGCGACCATCTTGGGCCCCGCTTTGCATATCAGTGATATTTATCACTAATGACATGCAAAGTGGGCGTGCCAAGATTTTAGCGACTGGAAACAGTCCCTAACCATCGCTATCTCCTATTACCAACTTTTGGAGATATTCGCGCTAAGCGCGAATATCTCCAAAACCTAACACCTGCCCTGAGCAGTTTTAGCCATGTTATCCAATGGGAAGTGGATAACATGGCTAAGAGCATTTGCTGGATAATGCATGAATATCGCTGACTTTTCAACGATATTCATGCATTGCGGCCGTTTTTTATCGCATTTGCGATAAACCTTGCTAATAGCAAGGTTTATGTGCGATAAAATTCGCCGATGTGCGGCGATAATTTTTGTCTCTAAACAAGTTAGAGACAAAAATTATCGCTAGTTGTTGGTAATATGCCCCCGGGTTTTTCCTTGCAGGAATCGGGAAGCGAAAGACTAGCACTGAAATCAGTAGTCTCACGCCTGAATCGGGAGGGTTGGCATGTCTGGATACTCTACAGCTGGGGCCATAAACTACATCCGCAGGGCTAGGTGATAGCCTAGGTCCGGCCTGGACAATCGGACACAGAGGAAGAGGAGTGTCAGAGGGTGCGGTAGTGAATAGGGTGAAAGGGAGGTGTCGGGCGGACACAGGGTGTGATTCTCAGAGAAGAGCAGATGGGGGGAAGTATATGGCCCATGCATGAGAGAAAGAGCGGGGGTGACCAGTGCGTGGGGGAGATGCTTGCGAGGGTGGGGAGCCATGCTGAGGATCGGCGGCGTGCAGAGAGTGGCCCTGGTCAAGGCATCTAAAATGGCTGCCGTGCACGACAAAATTGTGGCATTGGACAAAAACGCAAGATGGCGCAGACAATGTCTATCAATAAGGATTCATTTATAACAAAATATTTACTCGCAGTGACAAAATGGTGGTCAACACTTCCTGATTTCCGTCGAATCGAACGTTAACAAACGTCACGCAGCAAAAAAAAAAAAAAAGCTCACGCACAGAGCAGTTTTTAGCCATGTTATCCAATGGAAGGTGGATAACATGGCTAAGAGCATTTGCTGGATAATGCATGAATATCGCTGACTTTTCAGCGATATTCATGCATTGTGGCCGATGTGCGGCGATAATTTTTGTCTCTAAACAATTAAACGAAGCACAAAATGGCGAATTCCCGTTTCGCTACCAGTTTGCGGCCCAGTTCGCGGCCCGTGAAGCGCTTCTACCGTGAAAAATCATTTTTTTTTTATTTTCCCCACGGGACCCTTTAATAACCCCAACAACATTCCTAGGGGGTCAAGAGGGGTATACCTTGCCCCCTTTCAATAAATTCCCCCTTCGTTTTTCACCTCTTCTTCTCTCTCGATCCTACCGAGAGATAAGATGGCGGCCGCTCCGGACTGTTTAGAATGTTGACAGACACCGGAGAGCCAATCAGCTTTCTGCGCGCAAAGTTCAATTTCGCGAAAAGTAAGCGGACCGGATCGCTGCCCGGAGCGCTGTTACAGATATATATCTTGTTTTGAACGTTAATTTCTCAAAAACTACTGGAGCACATATATTGAGACCTAGCAAAGGCACATCGGGCTAACAGTCCCTACAATTTTGCCAAGTTTCGTGCAAATCCATTCAGCCGTTCGAGCTAAAAGTGAGTCCAACCGCCCTATGGAAAAATGAATGGGAAAAACGCGTTTTGGGACCCCCCTTTTTTCTCAGCCCCCCCTTGACGAAACCCCACCAAATTTTCAGGGGCTGCTCAGAAACAAAATGTGCCATTTTCCTGAAAATGTCAGCCGATTCCGTCCACAAACGCCAAAGTTATTAGACATAGAATTTTCAAAAATCCCATAGGGAATTAATCCTAACTATATATACCTACTGGCGAACGCCAGTAGGTAATATATATATATATATATATATATATATATATATATATATATATATATATAAAAGCTCTCTCCCTCCCGGTCCCGGGTGGAAATAAAGACAGCACACTCGGGAATTCTCGTTGGTAGCAACTTTACTCGCACAGACGCGTTTCGGAAGCCACTCTTCCTTCCTCAATGTTTGTTACACCGCAATGCGCGATCTGGCGCCATTTTATTTCAAAATAACAAACAACTCACGTTGGTAAGCATAGAGAGGGGACTGACGCGTGGGCGCCATCTTGCTAGTGCATATAATTCTTACAGTAGCATGACTGAGATTAAATAACACATTCATTTAGTGGTTACTAATGTTGATAAAACATTATTTAAAAACCTCACATAGGCGAGATCACAGTCCATTGCCCACCGTATCAAGGAGAGGGTTACTTGCCGATCCACGGCAATATTACGATGTAAATTCCTCGTTGTAAATATGTGAGTTTGCACGTGAGTTGTTTGTTATTTTGAAATAAAATGGCGCCAGATCGCGCATTGCGGTGTAACAAACATTGAGGAAGGAAGCGTGGCTTCCGAAACGCGTCTGTGCGAGTAAAGTTGCTACCAACGAGAATTCCCGAGTGTGCTGTCTTTATTTCCACCCGGGACCGGGAGGGAGAGAGCTTTTATATTCTAAGCGCGAAGCTCTGACGTGCTCAGACTAGCACCCGCTGCAAGAGTGCCCCGAAATTTGGAGCAGTGAGCCTGGATATATATATATATATATATATATATATATATATATATATATATATATATATATATATATATATATATATATATATATATATATATATATATATATATATATATATATACATATATATAAATATATTACCTACTGGCGGTCGCCAGTAGGTAGATATAGTTAGGACCTAGTTTCCATAGGAAATCCATAACATTCTATTTGGAATAACTTTGGCGCCGGAGTATGAATCTTAGCGAAATTCTCAAAGAAAATGGCCTGCACCACTCCGCTCCTTCCCTGAAAGTTTGGGGGTGATTCGTCAAGTGGGGGCCAAGAAAAAAGGGGGGTCCCAAAACGTTTTTTCCCCATGCAATTTTCCATGGGGACTTTTAGCCAGGGCTACAGCCCGAACGGCTAAACGGAATTATACCAAATTCGGCAAAAATGTAGAGTTTGGTTCGAAGATTGTGCTTTTTGTTAAATGGTGTAAATCCGTTCAGTAGTTCCTGAGAAAACCAAAAGTAAAATAATAGTGATATCTAGAGAACAAGAACCTTACGCGTACAATTACGAGCACGAGCTGCATGCTGATTGGCTGTCAACTGTCTGTCAACACTCCGAACCAGGAAGTGTTGGCAGCCATCTTGTGCCTCGGTAGAACTGAGTCACAAGAAAACAGGGAAACAAAGGTGAAAATGAAGAAAAGGGGGCATGGTAGGAACTCCCTTACCCCCTAGGCCTGCTCAGGGGATCCCACAAGAACCCCCAGGGCCCCCCAATTTTTTATTTTTTTTAAAATCGCGGGATACGCGTACACTTCCGATCCCCCCAAAAAAAATTAGGCACCAGGGGGCGCGTTTGTGGAGGGGGAACTAATTCCCCTTGAATACTGGGGGTCCCTGGGGGCCAAATAGCCCACCAGGAACCTCCAGTATGCGCCAGGGGGCTGCGTTGCAGAGAGGTGTAATATGGGGCATGTCCTCTTTACACTACTCCGCAAGGCAGCACCCTAGCGCATACTGGAGGTTGGCCACTAGGGACCCCTATATTCAAGGGTAATTAGTTCCCCCTCTGCAAATGTGCCAGGGGGCTGCCTTGCAGAGACGTGTAAAGAGGCCACGCCCCTTTTTACACCTCTCTGCAAGGCAGCACCCTGGTGCATACTGGAGGTTCCTGACCCCCTAGGCCTGCTCAGGGGGTCCCACAAGGACCCCCAAGGCCCCAAATATGTTTTAGTTTAAAAAAATAAATCCTGGGATACGAGCATGGTACATGTACCCGGCCAATCCCCCCAAAAAACATTAAGGCACCACTCTGCAAACGCACCCCCTGGCGCATTTGCAGAGGGGGAAATAATTCCCTTGAATACTGGGGGTCCTTGGGGGCCAAGTAGCCCACCAACAACTTCCAGTATGTGCCAGGGGGCTGCCTTGCAGAGAGGTGTGAAGAGGACACACCCCTTTTTACACCTCTCTGCAACGCATCCCCCTGGCGCATACTGGAGGTTCCTGGTGGGCAAGTTGGCCCCCAGGGACCCCCAGTATTCAAGGGGAATTAGTTCCCCCTCCGCAAACGCGCCAGGGGGCTGCTTGTAGAGAAGTGTAAAGAGCCCACATCCCATTTTAAGCTCTCTGCAAGGCAGCCCACTGGCGCATACTGAATGAATGAATGAATGAAGTAGGTCTTGTAATGCGCAAACTTAACCACAAGGGCATCAAGGCGCAAACAACAAACAATCAGTATACTGACGAGGGAAACAGAAAGGCAGATGCCACAAAGTATACACGACTTTAGTAGGCTTGGGAGAAGAGCCAAGTCTTCAGAAGTTTACGGAAAATCTCCAAAGATGGTTGGCTGGATAGTTCATGGGGGAGGGAGTTCCATAATTTGGGTGCCAATGTGGAAAAAGCTCTTCCTCCCCATTTCGTCCTCTTAAATCTGGGAACAGTGAGTAGATTTCTGGAGGCTGAACGGAGAGTTCTATTAGGGGTATAGCGGCTAATTAGGGACCTAATCCCTTCCGAGCCTAGGCCATGGACTGCCCTATGAGCCAGACTAAGGAGTTTAAATGAAATCCTAGCCTGAATCGGCAACCAATGAAGATCTTTTCTGGCCATTGTTGCCGAAGACCGTCTAGGCAGGTTTAGGACCATCCTGGCTGCGGCATTTTGGACCACCTGGAGGCGCTGAAGTGTCTTCTTGTTAATGCCTGCATATAACGCATTACAGTAGTCAAGTCTGGACCCCACCAGGGCAACCGTTGATTGTCTACGAGCATTTGGTGATAGGTAGGGGGCAATCTTTTTTAGCGTCCGAATGATGGCACAGCATGTAGACACCGTTTTGTTGACTTGGAGATCAAAAGAGAGATCAGGATCTATAAGAATTCCCAGATTCCTGGCCTGGCGGGTTGGCTGGGGACAGTCCCTCAAAGATGTAGGCCACCAGTCCCCAGACCAGAGGTCGGAATCCCCTCCAAAGACCAAGACCTCCGTTTTTTCTCCATTCAACTTCCAGTAGGCTAATTGGCCTCCAGGGACTCCCAGTATTCAAGGGGAATTAGTTCCCCCTCTGCAAATGCGCCAGGGGCGCATTTGCAGAGTGGTGCAATCCATCACCTCAAGCCCTGCCCCCTCCCTGCACCACTCTGCAAACGCGCCCCCTGGCGCATTTGCAGAGGGGGAAGTAATTTCCCTTGAATACTGGGGGTCCGTGGGGGCCAACTAGCTCACCAGATACCTCCAGGTAGCGCCACGGTGCTGCTTTGCAGACTGTTGCAAACGCTCCAGGGGTCTGCCTTGCAGAGAGTTGTAAAAAGGGTCGTGGCCTCAGAACACCTCTCTGCAGTGTAGCTCCCTGGCGCATATTGGAGGTTCCTGGTGGGCTAGTTGGCCCCCAGGGACCACCAATATGCAAGGGTAATTAGTTCCCCCTCTGTAAACGTGCCAGGGGGCTGCGTTGCAGAGAGGTGTAAAAACGGACGTGGCCTCAGAACACCTCTCTGCAACGCAGCCCCCTGGCGCATACTGGAGATTCCTTCTGGGCTAGTTGGCCCCCAGGTTCCACCAGTATGCAAGGGGAATTAGTTCCCCCTCTGCAAACGCAATGCAGCTCCCTGGCGCATATTGGAGGTTCCTGCTGGGCTAGTTGACCCCCAGGTTCCACCAGTATGCAAGGGGAATTAGTTCCCCCTCTCCAAACGCTCCAGGGGTCTGCCTTGCAGAGAGGTGTAAAAAGGGGTGGGCCTCATTACACCTCTCTGCAATTCAGCCCCCTGGCGCATACTGGAGGTTCCTGGTGGGCTAGTTGGCTCCCAGGGACCACCAATATGCAAGGGGAATTAGTTCCCCCTCTGTACACGCGCAGGGGGCTGCGTTGCAGAGAGGCATAAAAAGGGACGTGGCATCAGAACACCTCTCTGCAACGCAGCCCCCTGGCACATACTGGAGGTTCCTGGTGGGCTAATTGTCCCCCAGGGACCCCCAGTATGCAAGGGGAATTAGTTCCCCCTCTGCAATTGAGGCCACACCCCTTTTTACACCTCTCTGCAAGGCAGCCCCCTGGCGCATACTGGAGGTTCCTGGTGGGCTAGTTGGCCTCCAGGAACCCCCAGTATGCAAGGGGGCTTAATCCTCCAACTTAGAACGCACTACGGGGCGCGTTTGCACAGTGGTGAAGGTAGGGCGCGGGCTTGAGGTGATATGTGTGCAAACATGCCCTGTGGTGCTATTTAAGTTGGGGAATTAAATCCTCTTCAATCCAGAGGTCCCCTAGGGGCCAGCTAGTCGAACAGGTACCTCCATTAAGCCCCACGAAGCTGCGTTGCAGAGTGTTGTAAAAAGGTGTCGTGCCCTCTGAACACCTCTCTGCAACACAGCTCCCTGGCGCATACTGGAGGTACCTGGTTGGCTAGTTGGCTCACAGGGGACCTCAGGATTGAAAAGGAATTAATTCCCCAATCTAAAACGCACCACAGGGCGTGTTTGCACACATCTCACTTCAGGCCCCGCCCCCTTCCTTCACTATTGAGCACAAAATTCCTCTAAAATCAGCAGAACTACGAATTCCGATTACTCACCTGTTGTCACGAGAGACGTCAGAGCTGCATCTTTGAGCCCGTACGGACCCTGAAAAGTAAATCTAAGCGTACTTACCAGTAACTTGAATTTCCTTCCATAGTAATCTATTGTGTAGTTTTCAACAGAAAAGTTTCTAAGTGTCTATTTTTGAAACGTACAAATATTCCTCTAAAATCACATGAGATTGACACTGCCTTCTCAGATGCCTTTAATTTCAACACCAGCTGGTGTTCAGTGAGGAGCCAGCACTGGTTTGGGCATACCTTTCACTTGATTACATTCTTCCAGTGGAAGGGCAGGACAGACCCAATTTGTTTTAATGTACCTATGAATAGTATGGTAACTCCACCAAGGGTGCCCCAGAATACTACAGGAAATATTCCCATTCCACACCTATTGCAAGGACGGAAGGTCAAGATGAGGATTTGTTATGAAATGCTAGAATGACAAACTGCCCTATTTCTCAAGAATTTGATGATTGGCTTAAAGGTATAGCTACTCTTGTAAATGACACAGGTGTGGGATTTAAAGGAAAAAACACTTCAGGGACAAAAAAGGATATGTCCCTTGATGTTGCAAGGCTAAAGTTGGAATTGGGAGAAATGATTATAAGAACCATACGCCCTGCTAGAATAGTCACATTTCAGGATGATGAATTACTGTTTGTCTGTAAAACCACTCCCGGACACGCTCAAAATATAAATCAAAAGTTATCTGACTTGGCACAAAATGGAGTGGATGTACAATGGTCAAAAACAATGCAGTAAAATATAGAATAGATTTTAGTTACAAGGATTTCAAACACATTGGATCTTCAGGAATGAGGTTACAGATGATGAAAGAGTTACTGGCTACGCTCAGGAAATGAGGAGAGCTAGAAAAATGGAAGGCTGAGGGGCCAAAAAGAAGGAAAAAAAGAGGGTCACCATGCAAATGTTTCCAGTTATTGAGGATGATAGGAGGGAGTGAGGAGGCTTACAATGAGAGAGGTACCGGAGGTGGATATGCTCATGTCCCTTGACCAGAGGTTTTGCTGGAGGATTTAGATACCTTATTTGACATTATGGTCCTGAGTGATTTGGAAAATTGCTGTTGATTGGCATGAAACGTAAAAAAGCAAGGAAATCTCGCTCAGGTGCACCATCTCCTGAGGTGATGAAGAAATATAACCAAGCCATCACCTATTTAAAAGAAAACATTTATCGTAAGTGATTGATTGGGTAAAGATTGACATAACAACACAGGATCAGAAAGAAATAGTTCATGCATAGTATGAAAGGCTTTTGCAGGCATTCAAGCAGAATAGCGTGATGGAAAATGTGTTTGAAAAAGATATGGGTCATTTTGTTTATCAGTTTGTGTACGGACTGAGGCCTAGTATTAGTAGCATGATTCAGCAGCATTTAATTTTCTGCCAAATCAAACCTGCAGACGAAAAACTTTGTTATGTGAAATATTGTGAAGATGAAATTGATTCGAAACACAAGAAGCTTAAGGAGAAGCTAATGATAGCTCATGGGAAAGAGGTTCAGAAAAGCCAAACAGGTTTTGATCCCATGTTCATTGTGCATGGAAGTTATGAGCAGCCCCCAAGGATGTGAGGGGTATGTACAGGATAACAGCAGGGTATGCAGCCTCAAGGCAGAGGTCAAGGTATTTTAATTGATGTGTTGAAAAGGACCAATTTGTGTCATGTTTGCGGCAAGTTGACGCCTTGGAAGTTCAAATCTCGATTTAATCCACAAAAATGGGGAGCAGATTCGGAATGTTGATAATGCACAATCACAGGGAGATGGAATGGTACAGACTCAACAGGTTCACAGACAAAGAAATCTAATTAAAAATGTACCCAAGCTCGCTGCCTGAAAATAATGGTCAGGTTCAGAAATAAAGTGCAGATAAAAGGTTTCATACAGATGCAGGATCTAATGCAAAGCAGAATGTGTCCCAGAAATATTCTTTGATCCAATCAGATGACACAGGCTCAGGACCATACTATGAGTTTGGCAGTCTGATGGACCGCCAGGCCTTGCAGGAATGTGTAACGGCGTTCCCACTGTGGTGCCTTGCTAATTCTCACATATGAGTCTTAGTATTGCACTGCCGCAGGCCAGCCTCCGCAGGACCACCCAGCCCCATTTCCAGTCAGAATCTGGAAGGCGGTCTCAATATGGCTTTGGAGCGTGGCACCAGGGCTCTGGCTTGGTGGCCCGCTGCCATAAGGCCCCCAGACCTGTCAAAATGAGGGTGCCTAAGATGGCAGGAGGAATGTGTGCTAAGTGCATCCTTAGAGGAAGACCAGTGTGGTCCCTGTATTGATGGCAAGGTGACTGGGACTCCTATCTAATTTCTTGTCTACACTGGTGCTACCCATCCCAATGTAAGAATAGCAGAAGTTTCAAACCTATCCCTCTCAGGAGAAAGAATCCAAGTTGTAGGAGTCTCAAACCGACCGATGTCAAACCCAATTACAGAACCTGTACCTGTGAAGATTTGTCGAAATGCAGAAAACTGCCAGTCCAATTAGCATGGCGGTCATAACCGTGGTGGTGGGATTTTCCGCCTGTCATTTTTCCGCTGGTTGCAGTCTACCTGCTTGTCTGGCAGGTGGAGCTGGACCGCTACCATTGTGGCGGATCAGGGCCAAGCATGATTATGATGCTGATTGTAGCCAGCCTTTCCGCGGTGGATAAACCGCCATGGAAAGGCATGCGGAGACATGTTCAGGGGGCCCATTGCGGGACCCCAATGTGTTGGGGGCATGTGGGTACACTGCGGGGTATCTATGGTACCCCCCTACATTTCCCTGTACCAGGTGCCTGCCACGCAGTGCAGGGAGATGCAGGACATGCTCCTTTTAACATCACAGCGGTACTGGTGGCAGCAGCGACCGCCGCAATGTTAATGGCTAAAATCCGACCGCCGCGGTCAGATTTCGACTGCGGGGCATCCTAATTGGACTGGCGGTTATGCAGTGGTCCTTGCGGGCGGTCTTTTACCGTTACCATGGCGGTCGGGGACGTTTTCCAACCATCCTAATAGACCCCAAAGTGTCACTGTCCAAAGTGCAATTTTTCAAAAAGGAACATTCTGTACCTTGGACACCATATTGAAAACGGAGCAAGGAAAGTGTCTCAAGACAGGATCATTGCGATTGTCAATATGAGCCATGAGTCTGCATGTTTCTGGGAATGGTTGGCTATTGTCGACAATGGATTCCCAATTTTTCTGTGACAGCCAAGCCCCTTCAGAGTCTGATACATAAAGATGTGTGAAACCCGGTACCCTGTCCTCAGGTAGGTCGCCCCTACAGCCGCCACACCGTCCTCCTGTGAAGCTTCCCCCCGCTGGTGCTGTAATTAGACCGCCTCTCCCCCTCCGAGGTCGGCATTGCCCTTGCCTTTGCCTGTGCTTGTTTCCGCGTGCGTCCTCCGCCGTTTCTGTTGCCTCTCCGTTTTTTCTTATTGCCTTTATTGTATTTATCTACTGCCACTGTTGTGCCCTTTGTGTCCTCGCCCACGGTCCCCCGTTTCTGTTGCCTCTTTGTTTGTTCTTGTTGCCTTTATTGTACTTATTTTGTAGTGTAGTTCCTATTTTCCCAATAGGCTCTGCGCATTGGAATAACATAAACAACAGTGTAGACGTAGGACTTAGGTCATATAGGTCTCTACAGACTATGTTAGACTTAAATTAGGTTTTGCCAGCTAGCTAAGAGGTCACTAGAAGCTTTCTCGAATGAACAGGGAGGAGTGAACTTCCCTGATTAGACAAGAAGGGATTCAGTTTCTGAAAACCGCATAAACATGACAACTTTGCTCCCTCAGATTAAAGAGTGTATCTCTAGAGTCGTGTGAAAACAATAGACAGCTATTTCACTCAGTCAGTCGTGCATGCTTAGTTTCACCAGATTGCAGAGAAATAGAGAGACGGGCGTTTTCAATAAAAGGTGTTATTTTATTGAGCAGTCTTCTTTCTCATGCAAGAGAAATGAATTGCCACAATTGCAATACTTATTATAAAGAAAAGTGCGTACAGTAAAAGTAGTATTATGAAATAATACTGTAAAAGCATTGATATGGTTTCTTAGCCATATGATACTTAAAAAGGATAAAATATATACATACATAAAAACATTGACTAATGAACTCAACTGGTGCTTCTAAGATACGCCTACCCCGGTGTACCTGACCTAAGCCTAATACGTGGGAAGAAGTAAGTAAGTAGCAGTTTTAAGTTAAAATTAAGTTATTTGCCAAGTATCGGAATCAAGAATTCTCATTAAGGTTTTAATCAGCTCCGTACCTTGGTTATAGAATGAAGGAGGTCTTGTATCTCGTTTCTCAGGACTCGATCTCCCAGCAACCCGCGAGCGTGACTCGGGAACACTGGAGCTGGATTTTCTCGGCGTGAGAAAAGGCATTTTCTCCAGTGCGTCAAAGGGGAGGGGCAGCTTCCTTCGGCTCTCGCATCAGCTGGGGTTCGGATAAGTAGATAACCGCTCTGCTCCACATCACCGTGTGTTTGCTTAAGGCAACGTTGGTATATTTATACCTGAAAGGTGCCGGGTTTGACGTAAGGTTGGACATAAGACGTCACTGAGAACGAACAGTTCTTTCTGGACTCCAGGAGTTCTTGTGCAAATCAAAACAAGAGCAGGAGGGGGATTCCTGGGCTGTTGGAGGCTTGGTTTGTGTAAAGAACGCGTTGTGCTTTCTAGGAGTCTATGGGAGTAGCCTTGCGTGCTTTTGACTGCATGTGCTATTACTGAATATAGATATGATTCTTATGCCTTTATAAGGATACTATTTATTATAACCACACAAGGGCATGAATCGGGAATATCGAATTAGGTCCACAATACAGACACCTCTTTTTTCTTTTAAAAGAGGTCCTAATCTTAGAGATCGTCTGGTCCATACTAGACCATGCATGAAAGAACCCAGGGCGCGCTATGGGACCTTCCCCCCGTAACAGGTCACCATCCATATGGGTCATGTCATTCCTGCCCACAAACAAAGAAGTCCACAGAAATAGACATAGGTCCAACACGACCGTGGATCCAAAATAAATTCACAAACTGTAAGAGTGATAATCTAATATACCTGATTACATATCCCTGTGGCCTCAAGTACGTGGGGATGACCACTCGTAAGATTCGAGTGAGAATATCTGAACACAAGAGCACTATTAGGTGCAACAGGCAAGCCACCAAACTAACAAATCATTTCTTGGAGGCACGCCATCCATCTACTGCTTTCCAGTGGACAGTTATCGAACAAACCAACATCCCGGCACATATCACTGACATAGGCAGATTCCTCTTATTAAAAGAACAAAAGTGGGTGTTCAAATTGGGCACCAATCGGGCTGGGCTTAATGATGACATACCATGGGGCAGCCTATGATCTCCATCATGCTGTGTCTCATGCCAACCAGAAGAAATGTTCATTTAATAATATTCTGGCTGAGACTGATCAGCACCCTGGTCTGACTCTGTATATATACTGCATACATTGCATACATCATTTTCACTTATGCCATCCTGAATTTTAGACACATGGGTTTTGTAACACCTTTCTGTATTTACATTATGCAGCACACAATTGTTCCCTTGATACCATACAGGGCATTGTCTTACCACCAATTAATTAATTAATTAGCTCTCTCACCATTACCTGGCACTTTTTTTGCCCCTATCACTCGCCCTCCTCATTGTTCATAACAAGTGTGGTAATACATTTAACATCAAGCGCTGCGCCTATAAATATTGAATAATTCATGTGCGCAATGATAATTTGCTTAGATGCCGGTTCGTATAAACATACAATAAATATTCCGGTATGTTTACATTTTCGGACAATATCAGTCCTTTGTTCCGATTGGCCGAACATCTAGCCAATGGCGCTTAGCGCATTACCCCACGTGACCGACGCCCGACGAATGACGCTCTGCATCATATACAGAGGCTCAGGCGGGCTCCCTCACCTCCCCGATCAGCTCGGATGCCGACACGAAGTATCGACGGAAAGGTAGGGCGTTCCTCCTAGACCGACTAGCAGTTTGAGATCGTGTGGTCGCGTCTATGATCATTAGTTGAAAAACGCACTTGTAGGAACCGGTGCTTTTAAATGCCTGCGCAAAATCGGTTCCAGCACTATAACTTACACAGTGAGTGCGGCGCTTAGTGACTAACAGCTCCGATAGTAAGTCTTTAGATTTACATAATGTTGCGGCGCGTTTTACAAATATGCAGCGCCGAGAGAGAGAATGTTAATTGGTGGCTACCTACTCCAATATAACAGTTGGATTTAAGTAAAGTTAGCTACACTGTTCGAGTGGAACATCAGATGGCGCTTTCTGGCGCTTATATTTGACTGTCTGAATACACGAGATACAAGTGGCATTTTCAGCTTTGCTGTTCTTTGCCCCCTTTTCAGAGCGGTGCTTCCCCTTTACCCTGAGCCGTGGCCAGGTGGGGTGAGGTCCATACATCTTCCAAGTGGGGTAAGAAGTTAATCTCCTTTGGTTACTTTGACAATTCTATCCAATGTTGAGATTTTAGCACTATGTAAGATGTGTCTATGATTGTGCTTGAACACATGTCATTTTCTACTAGGATTAAATAGTTGTAACCTAGTATGTTCACACAAGTACAAGAATGTAGTGTTTTTCTAACAAGACTTCAGCTAAATATCTCCATGTTTTCACTATTCCTAGCAACCTCCAACTTGGAAAGGTGAAGTCACCGATACAGACATCTAGTGGATACAGGTGATCTAAGTATCGGGTTTGAAATTTATTTATAATTTTGAGCACTTTTGTCTTTTATAAGCACTAGTTCGTAGTAGCAAACAGATTATTGTGGTCCTGACGAAAGCAATGACAATCTGTGACAAGAATTGCTGAAACATGTTGACCCTAGAATACATCTAGATGATCCAAGATTAATTGGGTTGTCCCTGTCTACTTTTTAATATTGGTAGAGTGGGTAGCAACAGAATAAAGTCACTTCCAGCACCCCCTCATCCGATTTTATTTCACACACATTTTTTCTTGTTTTTTCCACTATTTTTTGCACTACGACATCAGTCCCCTTCTTTAACATCCTCTCAGTTGAGAAGCAAGACCACGTTAATCTATCTGACCATGAGAGGGTTTTTACAATCTTAGCCCTTCATGAGAAAGATCATAGATAACACGATCAGTGGTCTCAAAAGGAACCCAAATGATGAAGGGCGGTTCCGTGTGGTGACTGATGGGCATCCTTATATGATCACTTGTTGGGTTCAATGAAAGGGTGACCTTTGTCTTTATAGTTTATACATAGCATGGTATTGGAGTCCTCTGTAGGCGCTCATCTGGCGTTCTTGTTCTTGTCATCCCAGACCCTCTGACACTTCTTGTCTTTTAGTATTGTTGGGGCCGTATCAGAGTGTGGTCTTTAAATCCCCTTTGACCCTCTTTAAATGTTTGTTGTTGTTACTATTTATTATAACCACACAAGGGCATGAATCGGGAATATCGAATTAGGGTCCTAGATAGAAATACAACACCCACTCCACGTATTAATGTCCATCATTACTAAATAATAAGCAATATAAACATATAACGATGCATGTGTGTTTTCCAACCCACCCCAAAATACATAAATTGCATTTGAAATGGTGTATGGCTTATACACGAAAATGAGTATTGGGACTGTACGCTTTTTCAAGCAGGGTTATCATTCAGTTAAATGCAAATACATCAGCTGAATGATTTTAAAAAATTATACATGAAATGGCCTTGTATTCAGAAGAGAAGGTCGAGACCATTTCATAACAAATTTATACCATAATGTACATGTGCTAGAGGCTGAGGTAAAATATTGTCTCTAATGCCTATATAAATAGAAGCTCTGTTCTCTAAGAATAGTTCTACTTTAAGCAAAGTACCATGTGCTGGAAAAAATGGTAAATATTTTTGATAATTTCGTTTTCAGGAGAAAAATAGTTCCAAATGTTTTCAGTTTGCTTTGTTTAATAGAACTGAAGGCCAAATTCAGAGTTCAGGGAACGCTGTGTGCATGTTGTTTTTAAAAGTTATTCTCGTTGTTCAGGGGAGAACATCATATCAGACAGGCTTGCAAAAAATTGGACTACAACATCAGGTGAAAGTTCGACCAAGTTTGAAAATACTGAAACTGTGCAGTTCTCTGCGTGATTGCTATCATCGATGTTTGGATCAGCATGCTCACAGAAGGTTGTACCTGTTCGGTGCTGCTTTTCTCTCGTACTTCACCGCCACCTACTCTTAATGGTGAAGTTTCAACGAATGCCGTCATCAGAATAGGTAGCCGCTGGGGACAACACGTTGCATGAGTCGTTACGGGACCTAGCAAAGTATCGATATCCATTGGTACTGCTGATTGTAGTGTAAGACAGATGTCCAACACGCATTCTTCTCCGCATAGCAGACATCAAAGCACAGGTAAGATGCAATCTTGCCAGATTGGTCTGAATGAAAGAAACCAAGTTGTACTCAGATCTCTTAGCCGGCCCAATCCGAGGACCTTAGTGATACGGTCTTGGTATCGTATTGCTAGGATCGTTTCTTACATCGTTGCTGGAGTCTTGCCTGTGGATTGGCTTGCCATATCGGAGCAGAAGGAACAAAAATAAAATTCCTGCCACGAGTCCCAAAATTAAAGGTAGGCCGCCAAAGACAGAATGGACAAAATTCGTGAAGATGCCCAGAACTGTTTCAAACGGTGCTAACAGTCTCGAAAAAATTGTCTTAAATACATGTGCGATGCCACTGGTATCAGACATTTGTAAACTTTGGCTTAACATTTCTACGAAATGCAGGGGGCAATTTGTCGATAAAAGGGTATGTATCTCTGATGTTGTCCTTGCAACTTGCAGATCATACGTTTCTGTGGACGAGGTCAACGGCACAGTTGTCTCTAAAAGAATATACTTCATTCTGCTTAAAGTATCAATTCGAATAGAAGAGTTTTTCACATAAGGCCATATTGCCGACTCCATGTCTGGATTGCTGTTTGGATACAATACTTGCATACAGCAAACGACCCTGGAAGTAACAGTTACGAGATAGCATTCTCCTGCCACCATTTCACAACAGCTGTGGTCATTTATTAAAACGTAGCTACTATTAGAAAGTGGTCTGAAAAATGGTTCTATCTGTGTTGCAGGAGTGCCTTGTAGATGACATGAAAGGTTATTCGAAGACCCTTCGCAGGCTCCAAGCAAGTTAATACCTTGACACAGAAGTGTACCGCTCAGTGATTTTTTACAGTTATTACCACTAAGGAATACCTCCTTTTTCCCTTCACTATAACATTTGTGTGTGTAAGGTAAATCCCAGGTTGTTTTGAAGTATCCTTTACCCAACCTTTCATACTGGCCTACTGGTATATATTCTTGGCAATATTTAAACTGGAAAGTTGTTATCGGAATTGTAATTGCTCCTTGTATTATCCATTCAATGACAGGTCTCTCTGACATTGTCAATGGTAATCTCTCAAGTTTTTCAATGCTCAGAATCGTATAGTCTGCTTCTTTTTGTGCCAAACTGATTTGTTTATCAGTAAGGTTAAAGATAGAAAATAATGACGTTATGTTGATTAGACGCCAAGGCACGTAGCCTGAACGTAGGTTTTGCAAAGTCCAGCCTAGCTGTACAATAGAACACAATTGGGACTGACCATGTTGTAACATTAGCAAGTCTTGCTCTATTATATCAAAGGCAGATGATACAATACTGTCCAGTGAATATATTCTGGAAGACAGAGTCGTTAATCCATTGTCCACAACAGAAAGTGATTTTTCCAAATTTATACAATCAATTTCTCGTATTTTTTCTGCTGTTTCAATTTACATTACTTTCCAAGCTTCGTTGTATGCAGCGTATATACCGGCCGGTATGAAACGTTTTTGACGCTGTTTGCGAGGTACCATTATGAAATCTCGCAAGTCAGCACTTTCTTTAAGTAAAGTCAAGTGTTGCTTAATTTCAGCCAGTGTGGATTTATGTAGCCACTCAAGGCATAATTTCCCTACACTGTATGTTGTAACTACCCTTGAATGTTGTCTCTGGGAATATCTTGGGTCTGTTCTGGTCATTTTGAACCCCTGTCTTTTGTTCAGGAATCTATCTTGACAGTTGTTTGTGTCTGTGCGCCAGATCAACCATTTTTTCCAATCAGGATTTGTTCTGTTTTGGTGAAAAATATGGGATACGTCTATTTTCACATCTGTAGTGCTATTGCTATCAGGGATGGGCTTCGGAATAGACGGTTTGTTTAAGTCTTTTATCGTAGCTAGGCCAAGACAAGTAGTTTGTTGAATGGTATCATTCAGGAATAGTATTTGTTCTGGGATCATGCAGGCTCCAAATAATGATTCTAGACCTTGTACCTGCCAGTCTTTTGTGCCCCAGATGGTTTTTGTTTCAATGTTATTTTTCCAAAATTCAAAACCAAATGTAGATATTTTGGCATAAAATTTCTCAGATTAAATCAATTTAGTATTTGTTAACATTGTTTTCATTCCTGTCTTATTTAACATTTTAAAATAAAACGTTTCTGGATCACTGTTGTTAAACCATGAGAAGTATGGAAATTTCTCAAAAAATGTCTTTGAACTTCCTTTTGGTGGAGTTGGACAATGTTCCCATTGATTATAAGTAAAAACATTTCTAGGTTGTGCAGATTTATGCAAATAGTGATGACCATAGTGATTGTAACAGTATAATTCTTCATAATGTGATGAACCCTGTAAATAATCATGTTCTGTAAATTTAGCTGACATTACTAAATCTGACATCATATTATTAATATTTTCAAAGTCCCAATCATCAGAAAAAGAACTTGGTATCACAAAGTCACTTAAGGAAACCTTAAACTGGTGTGGATACTTCAAGAGCTCAATTGAGCTATAAATATCATAGTCAGTTGTGTCCCATGCTATACCCCCAGGTATTGGATTGGCTGTGATGTTCACTGATGATAGTTCTCTTTTCTCGATGTGAGAGGATTTAAGAGACTTTAGGACCAAGTTGGTGTTCTGACTTGCTGTGTCCATTGTACTATATTTTCCATCAATGAATCTACCCAAGCATAAAACCATGATGAGCCAAAGCAGGAGGAAAAGTACACCTAACACAGTCCAAAATTCAATCCATGGTGAAATCAGATATGTCTCTTTTAGTTGGTAAAAAAGCTCGATTATTTTTCCTTTGAAAGTTTTTGTTGCTGGCTTGTCTCTTTGTTCACTTGGATCATCGGAAAAGTCATCAAAGTTGATAAAATAGCCAGATGCTGTTCTGTCAATTGTTGGGATTGCTTCAGGATTTCCATTGATCTTTGCATTTTCTTTTGTTACGTTTGTACATTCTGATGCTACATCGTTGTAGATTGGTGTATCATCACAAATTGTTGCAATTTGGGTTTCAAGAGGCACCAGTTCCATGGCTTTGTTCATAGTCCCTTTTTATTTACTGCAGGTTTATAGAATTTGATTAGTCTTTCAGTTTGAACCTCTTGGATTGTAGCAAACTTTTTGGTCTTCTGCTATTTCTTGGGAATCCACATGATTGTGATTTCACCAGATCGATGGAAATAATTCTGTTTTCCTTTTTACCAGCAAGTGGTGGTATTACTACTGATCTTGTTTCGCTGACAGCTAAGACAGGTACTGCTTTTCTGTAAGAAGGCCCAAATTCCTTCTTTACCCCAATCTTTTCTCTGACTTGATCCCCAATCTTTGGAATCCAGACAGGTCTTGCTGGGACAGGTGGTTCTTCAGTGGTTGTTGGCTTAAACTTTGTGTTACTTAGACTTTTTCTTGTTTCATTCAAGTCCTGTAAAACAGCCAAACGATCTTTGATATCAAAAGGTTTTTCTTCTACCACTGAAGTCTGACGATCCAGATCCTGGATAATCATTCTAGTACCAAACATAAGTTTATACGGACTGAAACCTTTTAGAGAATTTCTTGGCATGTTATTAAGACTACGTTGGACACTTATTAAATGTTTGACCCACTCATCACCCGAACCTAATACCCTTGCCGTTATAGATTGCTTTATGTCACAGTTTTTTCTTTCCACTACCGCATTTCCCTCAGGATGGAAGGGAGAAGAGTACCGCAATGCAATTCCCATGCTGGTCATGGCCTCTTTGTAAGCTCGAGAGCTAAATGCAGGACCCTGGTCAGAATGTAGAAGGCCAATAACGTATGTGCCAATAAAGACTCGCAAATCTTTTATAACAGTTCTGTCGTCAGCTGAGCGCTGGGGTCTAAATTTTTAGTGAATCAAGTCTTAATAATTATGGGGACGCATTTCTCCGGCTGGATTTCTGCGTTATTGATCGCCTGATGCTTTCTAATAAAGGTGTCCTGGCAATAGTCTGGTCCAGTTCACAACTGCGATCTCTGTTGCAGTCTGGACAATCCATTGCAAATCTGTAAATTTGCAAGCTCCTCCCCGGCCACCAGTATTCTGATTGTAATTGTATTAGAGATCTCAAGATCTGTTGGTGCCTCGGACCCAGTCCCATGTGTGTGTCTTCAATCAAGAAAACCCTCCGGTTCGTGTTTGGAATTACTCTATCCCCCACTTCAGGGATTTGAGCAAAAGGAACGGAGTTTGCATCGATTATGTATGTATTACCGAGTGGATAGTTGAGAGGTAATGCTGCATAATCGCCTTTTAATGACGCTTTTACCGCAAGCATGGTTTCTCCATCTATTTGTTTTTCTGAACGCTTTTTTGTGGCTACAGAAGCCGGTTGAACCGCTGCGGCTCTGTTAGCCAATGAATTCCCTGCAACGTGAACGCCATCATGTTGATGACTCAGTGTATGTATCACGTGAGTCTTTTGTAGTTCTTCCTTCAAAAGAACTACTTGTTCCCAAAGCGTTTTATGCTTTATTGCGGCACCTGTGTCATCTTTGTAAACGTTTTTGCTCCATGTCTGCATGTCACTGTTGTATGACTTGACGCAGTAATGCGAATCGCACACTATTAGTATGGGGAATTCACGATCAGCATTTTCAAGCGCCATTTTTAAAGATCTTATTTCAGCTCGCTGAGCTGAACAGTTTCTGAGTGATTCAGTTTTGGTAATCATTGGTTTGAATTTACCAGAGCGCCAGCGATCTTTAACAATCGCGCACGCTGCATTGTAGGATTTTTCCTCTACATTGTAATGGTGTGCAAATCTGTCCATATAGATTATACAGGTATAATGTTCGAGAGGCAGAATTTCGATTGGCAGAGGATATTCTTGTTCCTATTCTAGATCATCTAGTTTTAGTTAACATATCTGTTTGCAATAATATCAAAATTTCTGTGTGTTTTTGAGTCCAATGTATTGGTTTAAAATCAGGTTTTATTAATTCATAGAGAGGTTTAACCCTCTCCGCATAATTTAGAATGTATGTTCTACCGAAATTCAGGAAGCCTAGTATTGATTGTAAATTTTTCAGCGTTATATATACCGTGCTGTGGTGTGGCTCACTGGTTAGAGGCGGCAGACCCGGAAGCAGAGGACGGCCCGGGACCAGGGTTCAATTCCCGACGCGGCAGGGTTGTGGACTCGATAATTCTCGCCTCGGTGCCTCCTCTAACCAGGGATCACACTCGGCAACTCTGGGCATTAGCTTGCCTAATCTCCACAACGGCCCCATTAACGCCAGGGATGCCTGGCTCCACCTTGGGGATTCCCAGTAGGAACCATCCCACAGGGAAAGCCAGGACGGGTTCCCCAGCGGTATACAGTGCCGGGACGCCCCTTTGCTGGGGCAGCTGTGCGCTTTACAAGTATACGACATTTAACATTTAACATATAGTTTATGGGGTACACTAACTCATGTATCTGCAGTTTCCACCTGAATGTATTCATTCGTGTCCACTGTCTCCAGAAGATTCATCAGGATCTTGCGAGCTATGTTCACTTCTGCTGCGCTGTCTAGCATTGTCTGGGCCCACTCTCCGTTTTTCAGTTGTGTCCTCAGAATTCTAGGCATGTTTAATTTTAATACTTGCTACCTTCTTTCTAGGAAATTGTGATTTTTTTTTTGATGAGCAGGTTCTTTGTCTTTGGACTTGACGTGCTCTTCCTTGTGTTCTGACCGTCCTCTTCTTTCTGATTTCTGTGAGGAAGATCGAGAAGAATTGAGTGAGAAGGATAGAGAGGGACGTGTATCAATGTCTTGATATCTGTCAGGTTTTCTTATTTTATCCCTATCTCTAAGATTATATCTTTTTTCAGAGGGTTCATTTTGGGGAGACTTGCCTCCTTGGCCAGGAGATCTTTCTCTCCGCTGAGGAGACCTTCCACTGGACTGGAATCGGTTTTTCCTTGGGAGTGGATTGTTTCTTACAATACCAATTCTTTTTTGGAGTATTTAGATTATTTCTAATAAATGTTTTTTCAGGATTTTCAGTTAGTTGTGGTTTTACTGGTTTACCACCCAAACTATCTCTTCCTAATTCTTCATAGGATTTTTCATTATTTTAGCAAGTTCAATTGGTTGGTCTGTTATATCTGTCTCCTTCAATTTCTAGAGGTACTTTATATTGTCCCTTGCCAATTGAACTAATTTTCTATATGCCTTTGTTAATTCTTTTAGTTTAACCAGAATGGAATTTGTTCCCGTTTTGCGGGTGTTTTACCAAGACATGATTGTATGTTCTGTGGTGTAATCTTGTTTGTGCTCTCCTGATGAGGGGCGTTTTGTGGAAGTTTAATTGCAGGTTGGACTGTTGAAGTCCGCATGACATATTGGACCAACTGTCTATGTATTTTAATTAGTTGTTTTAACTGAACTAAATGTTCTATGGCCGACATTGCTTCAATGTCTGGATGTGGTGTGTAGCTGGCTAGAACCGGCCACGTGGCTCCTGGTCTCACTAGTGGACCGAGCCTGGTGATGTGATTTTGATGTTTTAGGGCACCTTTAAATAAAAGCAGGTGCTCTTGGTATGTTAGTGGAATTTCAACTTCGTCAAAAGGAGAGTATTCCTCTGGAGCTCCCGCTATTTTGTAGTAGTGGAACTCATGTGTTACAGAATGTGCTACTGGAAAGTTTATCCAGGTATAGAATACTTCTGTGTGCCGAAACTCATGTGCCTCTACCACAAATACTACTGTACCACCTCTTGATATTAATCCATTTTCTATAAGTTTTATAGTTATGGTTTTCCTTATATTGACCGGGATGAGTATTGCATCCGGGTCGTTTCCTTGCACAAGTGTGTCGTCCGCTATGAGTTGAGCTGCTAGTCTAACTCTTTCTCTTTCTTCGTCACTTGCTGACATTTTTACTGACTGAAAGTATTTGTTGCAGATCAAGTTTCAAGGAAACAAAGATTAGGTGCACAATATTTTGGAACACTGTATCTTTCAACGTTGACTATACCGTAAACTAATACATAGGATTCTCATCCTACTAAGTTTCAGCGGATATTAACCTTTCACCCACTCCAGATGTCTATTGGAGTTTTTACAGGAAAAAGGGGTCTGTGTGAAAAGCACGAATGAGTTACTCTAGTGTCTTGCGTTAGATTATCGCCTTACCAAACGTTGGGCGCCATGTAGTGTAGTTCCTATTGTCCCAATAGGCTCTGCGCATTGGAATAACATAAACAGCAGTGTAGACGTAGGACTTAGGTCATCTAGGTCTCTACTGACTATGTTAGACTTAATTTAGGTTTGCCAGCTAGCTCAGAGGTCACTAGAAACTTTCTCGAATGAACAAGGAGGAGTGAACTTCCCTGATCAGACAAGAAGGGATTCAGTTTCTGACAACCTCATAAACATGACAACATTGCTCCCTCAGATTAAAGAGTGTATCTCTAGAGTCGTGTGAAAACAATAGACAGCTATTTCACTCAGTCAGTCATGCATGCTTAGTTCCACCAGATTGGAGAGAAATAGAGAGACGGGCGTTTTCAATAAAAGGTGTTATTTTATTAGAAAGTCTTCTTTCTCATGCAAGAGAAGTGAATTGCCACAATTGCAATACTTATTATAAAGTAAAGTGCGTACAGTAAAAGTAGTATTATGAAATAATACTGTAAAAGCATTGATATGGTTTCTTAGCCAAATGATACTTAAAATGGATAAAATATATACATACATAAAAACATTGACTAACAAACTCAACTGGTGCTTCTAAGATACGCCTACCCCGGTGTACCTGACCTAAGCCTAATACGTGGGAAGGAGTAAGTAATTAGCAGTTTTAAGTTAAAGTTAAGTTATTTGCCAAGTATCGGAATCAAGAATTCTCTCTAAGGTTTTAATCAGCTCCGTAACTTGGTTATAGAATGAAGGAGGTCTTGTATCTCGTTTCTCAGGACTCGATCTCCCAGCAACCCACGAGGGTGACTCGGGAACACCGGAGCTGGATTTTCTCGGCGTGAGAAAAGGCAGTTTATCTAGCGTGTCAAAGGGGAGGGGCGGCTTCCTTCGGCTCTCGCATCAGCTGGGCTTTGGATAAGTAGATAACCGCTCTGCTCCACACCACTGTGTGTTTGCTTAAGGCAACGTTGGTATATTTATACCTGAAAGGTGCCGGGTTTGACGTAAGGTTGGACATAAGACGTCACGGAGAACTAACAGTTCTTTCTGGACTCCAGGAGTTCTTGTGCAAATCAAAACAAGAGCAGGGGAGATTCCCGGGCTGCTGGAGGCTTAGTTTGTGTAAAGAACGCGTTGTGCTTTCTAGGAGTCTATGGGAGTAGCCTTGCCGTGCCTTTGACTGCATGTGCTATTACTGAATATGGATATGATTCTTATACCTTTATAAGGATACTATTTATTATAACCGCACAAGAGCATGAATCGGGAATATCGAATTGGGGTCCTAGATAGAAATACAATTTACTGCTACTGTTGTGCCCTTTGTGTCCTCGCCCCCCGGTCCCCTGTTTTTGCCTTCTGTGTCACCTTCCCACTGCTGCCTCCCTGCGGCCAGCCCGCCCCCGCTGTCCCATTCGCCGTCCCTCTCCCGCCTCCCAGCTGCTCCTCCCTCCCACAGCCCCTCATATGGAGGCTGTGCAGAGGTGAAGGGAGCGACCCTTGACCCTGTCCTCAGGTAGGTCACCCCCCAGCCGCCACACTGTCCTCCTGTGACGCTGCCCCCACTGCTGCTGTAATTAGACCGCCTCTCCCTATCCGAGGTCGGCCTTGCCCTTGCCTTTGCCTGTGCTTATTTCCCGCGTGCGTCCTCCGCCGTTTCTGTTGCCTCTCTGTTTTTACTTCTTGCCTTTATTGTATTTATAGACTGCCACTGTTGTGCCCTTTGAGTCCTCGCCCCCCGGTCCCACGTTTCTGTTGCCTCTATGTTTGTTCTTGTTGCCTTTATTGTACTTATTTACAGCCACTGTAGTGCCCTTTGTGTCCTCGCCCCTCGTTCCCCTGTTTTTACCTTCTGTGTCACCTTCCCGCCACTGCGTCCCTGCGTCCCTTTGGCCCCGCCCCCGCTGTCCCATTCGCCATCCCGCTCCCGCCTCCCAGCTGCTCCTCCATCCCACATCCCCTCATATGGAGGCGTGCAGCGGACGTGTACCGGACGCGTGCAGCGGGCGCGCCGCTGGCGCACCATAGGCACACCAAAGGCAAGCCCGTCTGTGCCACGTCCGCGCCTGGACCGTGCCCAGCGCCAGAATCCCTGGCCACCGCCGGAGCCAGGGTACCTGACTGAGATACCACACCACCGCCCGCAGGGCACTCAACACCGGACGACCAACCACTTGCTACTGAGACACCCTGAAACGCACCCATGGACCCTTCACCTGCCTAGCCTGCAAATTCACCTGCCTCCGACCCTGCACCCCGCCCGCCGGACCGAACATCAACAACAACCACCTCAAATGCATCCTCCTCAACACTCGCTCCGTCCACAAGCACGCCATCAAACTCTGGGACCTCCTCGACACAACAGCACCAGATGTTGCCTTCCTCACGGAAACCTGGATGAACGCTTCCTCGGCCCCCAACATCGCCATAGCCATCCCGGACAGCTACAAGATCACTCGGAAGGACTGCATCAACCAAACCGGAAGAGGAATCGCCATCCTCTACATGAACACCATCAGCGTCACGACCAATGCCGAAGACACACTCTCCACGCCGAACACCTACACTTCCAAATTCACAACGACCCTGTTAGATCTGGGGGTCTCTAGTTGGCATAGGTAAGTACCTTAGACCAAGTAGGGACCCTTGCTTCTAGTCAGGGTGAAGGAATACACACAGTAGATAACCTCCGCTCTCCTCTAGGTAGCTTGGCGCGAGCAGGCAGGCTTATCCCCAAGGCAATGTGTATAATATTTGCACTCAACACAACAATAATCCCCAATCCACCACAAACTGAGACCACACAGGTAAGTATTTTATAAAAATATAAATAACTTTTATCTGGTTGCAGCAATGTAATAGCAGTTGCACGATAATCACTTTAGTATAGCAATGATGAACTTAATCTTAATTGGTGTTTCTAACTTTCAGGAAGTTCTGGAAGCAAATGTCTCTAGTCTCTTTAATCAGCACAATATGCCAATATTAGGTGATTGAAAACGCTCTTCAAAATGAGCCAAAAACCCTGCCAATGTTTTAGTAATGTAAAACGCTCTCAAAACGAGCAATTAATCAAGGCCAGCGTTGATAAATGCGTCACGGCGAGCCCCTGGCATCAGGGACTCCAAGCGCTACAAGCGCGTCTCACCCGGTAGCTGGGGGGAGGGGGACTCCCTTCCCCGTGATCGGTATCTCTTCAGATGCACCTCGCGGGTAAACGCTTACTCGCGCTCCAGCCCGGCCGGTCTCAAGACGCTCTCCGCCCGCTCTCGGTCCTTCAGAGAGCAGCGGGGAGCAGAGACGGCAGGCCGGGGGCTGGAACACTCTGTGGATCCCTCGGCGAGGTCAGGTCAGTCTTTCCCCGGGCCCGGCGGTGATCTTCAGCGCTTCCTCGGCTCCTCGGCAGCTCCGGTCGAGGCAGCCAATCCCGTTGCGGCGTTCGAGTCGAGCCCCTCTTGAGCGCGAGGCCGCCAACCAATGGCAGCGCGGCCTCGCTGATGACGCTCCGCCACAGGAACCAATCCCGTCGCGACTCTGGTGAGGGGGCTCGGCCCTCTCGCCCAATCAGAGCGCGGCGGGCTCGATCTTCAGGACACAGCCACCGGGTTGATACGGGGCACTTTCCACGGGGGTTACTGACCCCGGGCTGCGACGGTGACACGGCCAGCAATTATTTTTCAGCGTTCCTTACGCTGGGAAGGCCCACAAGCATCCGATCTTCGCTCCCTACGTGTCGATGAACACGTCGATCTCGGCCACACGGCAGGCTGGTTCAGCGCGGCGCCCTCACTCAGATTAGAGAGCAGCCAGTGCGCTACACGGCCCCACGCAGTGTTTCACGATCTCTGTACTGCACAGCAGCTTCAGGGGGGCGCAGCAGTATCTTGTGGTCCTTTGGGCAACCTTTATGTTCCTGGGTTGCAGACAGGAGGCCAGCTCTTCTCAGGCCCTCGGAGATTCAGTAAAGACACAGCACACAGCAAAGTCTTGGCAGTTTCAAGCAGGCAGGGCCACAGCACACAGCAAAGTCCCTTTCTTCTCCTCTCCTTCAGTTGGACAGCAGGATAGGTCAGCCCTTAAAGCACACAGCAAGGCAATCTTCCATCAGCTCCTTCAGCAGTCCTTCTTCTGGCAGAGGTTCCTCTTGATTGTAGAATCTGATTTTCTGTAGTCAGGGGTCCTTCTCTTATACCCCAAAAAGGCTTTGAAGTCCTTTGAAGTCTTTAGAAGTCTTTGTGCAAAGGGGGCCCTGAGCCCGGTCCAAACCAGTTCTGGGGGTCTGGGGTGTTTCTGGTTTCCTTCTTCCTCCCTGTCCCAGGGACAGAGGTGACAGTCGCCCAGCAGGAGGTGGAGCCAGCTTTGTGGTTAGGCAGGCACAGCCCTTCACTATCAGGTGCTATCTCCTCCCACTTCCCTGGCAGCAGATGCTGCCTTTCATCCACGGGGCTGGCTCAGATAACCCCCCGGGGCTCTGCAGACCCTGTCATCCTCAACCCAGACAGTCAATCCACAAACAGTCCCAGGCACACAGAAAGGTTTAGACAAGAGAACAGCCACTTTCTAAAAGTGCCATTCTCAAACACAGAATTTAAAAACAACCTTTACTAAAAGATGTGTTATTAAATTCTGAGTTCAGGGATATCTTTCACTTATGTCCCATCTTGTTCCTATGGGAAGATAGGCTGGGATCCAATGGGACCAGCCTCCCCCATGTTACTCTATGGAGCAAGATAGCCTTACAGCAGTGAGCACACAAAATGGCTGCTGCTCACTACCAGAGCATGTTACCTGCACTAGTACATGCTCTACCTTATCCATGCACTGCACCCTGCCCAGGGGGGTACCTTGAGCCTTCCATAGGGGTGACTGGTGTGTACAGACAGGGAAGGGTTAGGCCCAGCCAGTGGGGACACTGGCCAGGCGGACATGGCAGTCCACTGACTGCACACAGGCCCTGCGCTGGCAGGCCTGAGACATCATTTTAGGGCTACTCATGTGGGTGGCGCAATCTGCGCTGCAGGCCCACTAGTAGCATCTGTCATCACCAGCCCTGGCACACACAGTGCACTTTACTAGGGACTTCATGGTGACACAAATATGCCAATCAGGTATACCCAATCAATATGACAATTTACAGAGGGAGCACTTACCCTCTGACACTGATCAGCAGTGGCAGAGGGTCCAAAGCATCTAAACCAGCAAAAACGAAATCCAGCACAGCATCAAAAATACATGAGTCAGAGGCAAAAAGATGGGGGAAAAACCACGCCAAGGATGTCAGGTCTAACACGTGTCCCCTCCAGCTGAAAGTGGGGAGAACTACCCAACCTCTTGGGAGTCCTCATCACTAAGGCGGAAGAATCTGGACAGACCATCAGCATTGGCGTGTTCTGTACCAGGGCGGTGCTCCACCGTGAAGTCCATCCCCTGTAGGGAAATGGACCACCTCAACAGTTTTGGATTCTCACCCCTCATATGCATCAACCATCTGAGGGGCCTGTGGTCGGTCTGAACACGGAAGTGAGTCCCAAACAGGTAAGGCCTCAGCTTCTTCAGAGCCCAGACCACAGCGAAAGCTTCCCTTTCGATTGCACTCCATCTCTGTTCCCTGGGGAGTAGCCTCCTACTAATGAAAGCCACCGGTTGGTCTTCACCCTCCTCATTGATCTGTGAGAGTACTGCTCCCACGCCTTGCTCTGAAGCGTCAGTTTGCACAATGAACTCACTTGAAAAGTCAGGTGCCTTAAGCACCGGTGCTGTGCACATGGCAGTTTTGAGGGTGTCAAAAGCAGTTTGACAGGCCTCAGTCCAATTCACTTTCCTGGGCTGATTTCTAGATGTCAGCTCTGTCAAAGGGGCTACAATGGTGCCATAACCTTTGACAAACCGTCTGTAATACCCGGTGAGACCTAAAAAGGCTCTCACCTCAGTCTGGGTCTTGGGGGGTTCCCAAGCCAGAATGGTATCAATCTTTGCCTGTAGGGGCGCCACCTGGCCGCTCCCCACCTGGTGTCCCAAGTACACCACAGATCCCTGCCCTATCTGGCACTTACTGGCCTTGATAGTGAGGCCTGCCTTTTGCAGAGCCTTCAACACTGCGCAGAGGTGTTGCAAGTGTTCCTCCCAAGTGGAGCTGAACACAGCAATGTCATCCAGGTATGCTGCGCTGAATTCCTCCAGCCCTGCTAATACCTGGTTGACCAGTCTCTGGAATGTGGCAGGGGCATTTTTCAACCCAAAGGGCATGACACGAAACTGGAAGTGCCCCTCTGGTGTTGAAAATGCTGATCTTTCCTTGGCCCCCTCAGTTAAGGCAATCTGCCAGTAACCTGAAGTCAAATCAAAGGTGCTCAGGTACCGGGCAGCTCCCAACCGATCCACCAGCTCATCAGCTCGGGGGATGGGGTGCGCGTCAGTCTTGGTGACCGCATTGAGCCCACGGTAGTCCACGCAGAAACGGAGTTCCTGGGGGCCACCAGGGGTAGCAGCTTTCTTAGGCACTAAGACCACTGGGCTAGCCCAGGGGCTGCTGGAGGGCTCAATGACCCCTAGCGCTAACATCTTAGAAACCTCTTCTTTGATGCTAGCCCTGACCTTGTCAGCCACTCTGTAAAACTTCTGTTTCACAGGCAGGTTGTCACCAGTGTCCACATCGTGGACACACCAGTCAGTGACACCTGGGGTCAGGGAAAACAGGGGGGCGAACTGACCCAAGACTTGGCGACAGTCCTGTTGCTGCTCTGGGGTCAGGGTGGGTGAGAGTATCACCCCATCAACTGACCCATCTTGCTCCTTGGTTGCCAGGAGGTCAGGGAGAGGATCACTATCCTCCTCCCCTCCTGCATCTGTAGCCATGAGCAAAGTCACTGCTGACCTCTCAAAGTGGGGTTTGAGGCGGTTTACATGCAACACTCTCAGGGGCTGCCTGGGAGTCTTCAGGTTAACCAAGTAGGTAACCTCGCTCTTGCGCTCCACCACCTCATATGGCCCAGACCACTTGTCACGGAGCGCACAAGGCTCCACTGGCTCCATCACCCACACTTTCTGCCCAGGTTGGAACTCCACAAGAGAGGTGTTCTGATCATACCATCTCTTCATTTCCTCCTGGCTAGCCTCCAGGTTCTCTTGAGCGAGCTTCCTGAAGCGCTTGGTCTGGTTGCGGATGCCCAGCACATAGCTGAACACATCCTGAGGGGTTTTCCCACGGGATTTCTCCCACCCCTCCTTCACCAGAGTGAGAGGTCCTCTGACAGGGTGGCCATACAGCAACTCAAAGGGGCTGAACCCAAAGGATTTCTGAGGCACCTCCCTGTATGCAAATAACAGGCATGGTAACAAGACGTCCCACTTCCGCCTCATGGGCTCCTCTAGGCCCATAATCATGCCCTTCAGGGTGCGGTTGAATCTTTCAACCAACCCATTTCCTTGAGGATGGTAAGGTGTGGTAAACTTGTATGTCACTCCACACACCTCCCACAGAGACTTCATGTACCTAGAGATGAAGTTTGTACCCCTGTCAGAAACCACCTCTCTGGGGAATCCCACACGGGAAAAGATCCCCATTAAGGCACGGCCCACCACAGGGGCTGTGACTGTCCTGAGAGGGACTGCTTCAGGGTATCGGGTGGCATGGTCCACCAAGACCAGGATAAACCTGTTGCCTAAGGCTGTCTTGGGGTCTAGGGGCCCCACGATGTCAATGCCCACCCTCTCAAAAGGGGTGCTCACCACAGGAAAGGGTTGGAGGGGTGCCACGCGCTTCCCTCCGCTCTTGCCACTGGCTTGACAAGTTTGGCAAGACTTACAAAAGGCAGCGACGTGCTTCTTCATCTGGGGCCAGTAGAAGTGGGTGACAAGCCTGTAATAGGTCTTGTCTTGCCCCAGATGTCCTGCGAGAGGCACGTCATGAGCCAGGCCCAGTAGGAAGTTCCTGAAGCGCTCGGGTACCACCAGCACACGGGCTGCACCGGGCTCAGCGAACTTAGGCTCACTATAAAGTAAGTCATCCTCCCAGTAGATCAAATGTTCCTTGGACCCCAGGCCTGCTGCCTGGTCTGCAGCCTGCTGCCGCACACCAATGAGGGAAGGGCACTCCTTTTGAGCTTGGCAGAATTCCTCCCTGGAGGGACCACCATCTTGCTGCCACTGGGACAGCTCAGGCAATTCCCCTAGTTCGGCCACCTGTTCCCCTGTAGGTTCCAGGGCATCCCCCTCAGGTTCTGCTTCCTCCTGGACCGTGGGAACAGTGGGGGCTGGTTTCCCGCGCCCTCTGCCCCTTCCTCTCTTGACAGGTCCCTGGGCCATTGTTCCAGGCTCCAGTTCTGCTAATCCACCCTTACTGGCTGCCATTGCACGTGTGGTCACACAGATCCACGCAGGCAAGCCCAACATTTCCAAGTGAGTCCTGTGCTCTACCTCCTTCCATGGAGAGCTCTCCAGGTCATTACCTAACAGACAATCTACAGGCAAGGCATCACTTACAACAACTTCCAATGTACCGGAGACTCCTCCCCACTCAAATGGAACACGTGCCAACTTGCAGAGGCGCACTGAACTGTCAGCTGCCACCACAGGACGGAGTACATCGGGAATGATCTGCTCTTCAGACACCCATTGACACCTGACAGATGTCACACTGGCCCCTGTGTCTCTCAGAGCTTCTATCTCTTTTCCATTGATGGTCACCTTCTGCCCATATTTCTTAGTGTTTAAGGGCAGCAAGGTTTCCTGGGCCATCTCTTGGTCTCCTAAAGAGACAAGGGTCATCACTGCTAACCCCTCCTCCCCACTAGAAATCAAATCCCCTCCCAAAGCTACACTAGCTAATGCCGGTGTTGGAGCACCAGTGGGTGCTGGAGGTTTCTTTGGACATTTGGGGGCAATGTGCCCCACCTCCCTACAGGCATAGCAAGTAGGTGGGGGCCTGTTGTCCTGCTTGCCCTTATGGGGCCAGGACTTCTTAGACTTGGGGGGTTGAGACTCTTTCTCCTGGGAACTATTTTGGGGCCCTTTAGAAGACTCCTTTTGATTACCCGTGTCCCCCCCACTCTTCTGCTGGGGACCCTGTCCACCCTTGGCTGGGGTACTTACCACCCCCTTGTGGACCCTGGTGCTAGTCCAGCGGTCCGCCTCTTTAGCAAGCTCACTGGGATCAGTTAACTTGCTGTCTAAAAGATGCTGGCGCAGCTCTGGAACACATAAACTACTTAAGTGCTCCCAACTAATCAAGTGACACAACCCCACATAATCAGTAACTTTGCTGCCCTTTATCCAACCTTCCAGTGCACGCGTGTACATACTCACACACTCCACCCAAGTACTTGAATCAAGCTTCTTGAAGTTCCTAAACTTCTGGCGGTACTGTTCTGCAGTGAGCCCATACCTGAGGCACAAAGCCTCCTTCATGGAGGGGTAGGCTAAAGTACCTGCTGCTTCTAAGGGTGCCAAGACATCCCTCCCAGAGGCCTCAAAGTGCTTCCATAAACCTGCCCCCCAACTTTTCTCAGGCACTTCATTCATCTTTAGGGCTAGTTCATACGCTCTAAACCACGCATAAATATCCTCACCCCTCTGATAATTCTGTACCAGATCCTTTGGTATGTATACCTTACCCGCCTGTACTGGTTGTGCGCTGCCACCATTAGAGCTGGACCCCCCTTGCTTTTCTTTGATGTCCAGCTCCCTCATGTTCCTCTCATGAACCAATTGGAGTTTCTTCTCCTCCAAAGCGAGAGCATGTCTTCTCTCCTCCGCCGCCTTCTCATTCTCAAGGCGCATTCTCCTCTCATCTGCTTGGGCTCTGAGTTTAAAAATCTCAATCTCATGAGCCCTAGCTCTCTGATTTTCCTCCACCTCCTCTGGAGAAATAATCCTACTGGAACGGTTGCTGCCAGCCTTAGATGCTGGCCGCGCTGGCAAATCACTGAGCGAAAAAACATTCTCCGGTGCGCCTTCCACTTCAGTAGCTTCTTCTGAGACATGTTTGGCCTCCCACCAGGCCCTTAGAGCTTTCTGCAGCTCTTCCTTGTTTGCGCTGCCCTTTGCTGGGCATCCAAGCTGTTTGCAGAATTGTTTCAGGATATCCTTTCTGTAGTTGTACAGCTCCTGAATTTCGAATTCCACTTCCAATTCTACTCTCACGCTTGCCGCTTTCACAGACATGATGCTTCCTAACCTTTTCAACAAAAGGTTTCACCAAAAAGAAAAAAAATCTTGCGCAACCTGTGCTGCTAACTAGACTAGTGATGTACAAGAGATCACTGCAGGTCAAGTGCAATTATTAGTTCAGAATCCGCACCGCTGTCCAACAATGTTAGATCTGGGGGTCTCTAGTTGGCATAGGTAAGTACCTTAGACCAAGTAGGGACCCTTGCTTCTAGTCAGGGTGAAGGAATACACACAGTAGATAACCTCCGCTCTCCTCTAGGTAGCTTGGCGCGAGCAGGCAGGCTTATCCCCAAGGCAATGTGTATAATATTTGCACTCAACACAACAATAATCCCCAATCCACCACAAACTGAGACCACACAGGTAAGTATTTTATAAAAATATAAATAACTTTTATCTGGTTGCAGCAATGTAATAGCAGTTGCACGATAATCACTTTAGTATAGCAATGATGAACTTAATCTTAATTGGTGTTTCTAACTTTCAGGAAGTTCTGGAAGCAAATGTCTCTAGTCTCTTTAATCAGCACAATATGCCAATATTAGGTGATTGAAAACGCTCTTCAAAATGAGCCAAAAACCCTGCCAATGTTTTAGTAATGTAAAACGCTCTCAAAACGAGCAATTAATCAAGGCCAGCGTTGATAAATGCGTCACGGCGAGCCCCTGGCATCAGGGACTCCAAGCGCTACAAGCGCGTCTCACCCGGTAGCTGGGGGGAGGGGGACTCCCTTCCCCGTGATCGGTATCTCTTCAGATGCACCTCGCGGGTAAACGCTTACTCGCGCTCCAGCCCGGCCGGTCTCAAGACGCTCTCCGCCCGCTCTCGGTCCTTCAGAGAGCAGCGGGGAGCAGAGACGGCAGGCCGGGGGCTGGAACACTCTGTGGATCCCTCGGCGAGGTCAGGTCAGTCTTTCCCCGGGCCCGGCGGTGATCTTCAGCGCTTCCTCGGCTCCTCGGCAGCTCCGGTCGAGGCAGCCAATCCCGTCGCGGCGTTCGAGTCGAGCCCCTCTTGAGCGCGAGGCCGCCAACCAATGGCAGCGCGGCCTCGCTGATGACGCTCCGCCACAGGAACCAATCCCGTCGCGACTCTGGTGAGGGGGCTCGGCCCTCTCGCCCAATCAGAGCGCGGCGGGCTCGATCTTCAGGACACAGCCACCAGGTTGATACGGGGCACTTTCCACGGGGTTACTGACCCCGGGCTGCGACGGTGACACGGCCAGCAATTATTTTTCAGCGTTCCTTACGCTGGGAAGGCCCACAAGCATCCGATCTTCGCTCCCTACGTGTCGATGAACACGTCGATCTCGGCCACACGGCAGGCTGGTTCAGCGCGGCGCCCTCACTCAGATTAGAGAGCAGCCAGTGCGCTACACGGCCCCACGCAGTGTTTCACGATCTCTGTACTGCACAGCAGCTTCAGGGGGGCGCAGCAGTATCTTGTGGTCCTTTGGGCAACCTTTATGTTCCTGGGTTGCAGACAGGAGGCCAGCTCTTCTCAGGCCCTCGGAGATTCAGTAAAGACACAGCACACAGCAAAGTCTTGGCAGTTTCAAGCAGGCAGGGCCACAGCACACAGCAAAGTCCCTTTCTTCTCCTCTCCTTCAGTTGGACAGCAGGATAGGTCAGCCCTTAAAGCACACAGCAAGGCAATCTTCCATCAGCTCCTTCAGCAGTCCTTCTTCTGGCAGAGGTTCCTCTTGATTGTAGAATCTGATTTTCTGTAGTCAGGGGTCCTTCTCTTATACCCCAAAAAGGCTTTGAAGTCCTTTGAAGTCTTTAGAAGTCTTTGTGCAAAGGGGGCCCTGAGCCCGGTCCAAACCAGTTCTGGGGGTCTGGGGTGTTTCTGGTTTCCTTCTTCCTCCCTGTCCCAGGGACAGAGGTGACAGTCGCCCAGCAGGAGGTGGAGCCAGCTTTGTGGTTAGGCAGGCACAGCCCTTCACTATCAGGTGCTATCTCCTCCCACTTCCCTGGCAGCAGATGCTGCCTTTCATCCACGGGGCTGGCTCAGATAACCCCCCGGGGCTCTGCAGACCCTGTCATCCTCAACCCAGACAGTCAATCCACAAACAGTCCCAGGCACACAGAAAGGTTTAGACAAGAGAACAGCCACTTTCTAAAAGTGCCATTCTCAAACACAGAATTTAAAAACAACCTTTACTAAAAGATGTGTTATTAAATTCTGAGTTCAGGGATATCTTTCACTTATGTCCCATCTTGTTCCTATGGGAAGATAGGCTGGGATCCAATGGGACCAGCCTCCCCCATGTTACTCTATGGAGCAAGATAGCCTTACAGCAGTGAGCACACAAAATGGCTGCTGCTCACTACCAGAGCATGTTACCTGCACTAGTACATGCTCTACCTTATCCATGCACTGCACCCTGCCCAGGGGGGTACCTTGAGCCTTCCATAGGGGTGACTGGTGTGTACAGACAGGGAAGGGTTAGGCCCAGCCAGTGGGGACACTGGCCAGGCGGACATGGCAGTCCACTGACTGCACACAGGCCCTGCGCTGGCAGGCCTGAGACATCATTTTAGGGCTACTCATGTGGGTGGCGCAATCTGCGCTGCAGGCCCACTAGTAGCATCTGTCATCACCAGCCCTGGCACACACAGTGCACTTTACTAGGGACTTCATGGCGACACAAATATGCCAATCAGGTATACCCAATCAATATGACAATTTACAGAGGGAGCACTTACCCTCTGACACTGATCAGCAGTGGCAGAGGGTCCAAAGCATCTAAACCAGCAAAAACGAAATCCAGCACAGCATCAAAAATACATGAGTCAGAGGCAAAAAGATGGGGGAAAAACCACGCCAAGGATGTCAGGTCTAACAGACCCCAAAACCACACTCAGAGGAACCCTCATCTACAGATCGCCGGGCCCGCGCACATAATTCAGTGTAACCGTTGCCAACTTCGTCTGCCCGCACGCACTAACCTCACCAGAATATATCCTCCTAGGGGACCTGAACTTCCACCTGGAGAACAACAACGACAACAACACCACCACCCTGCTTGACAACCTCGCCGACGTCGGACTCAAGCAACTGGTGAACACCCGCACCCACTACGCCGGTCACACGCTGGACCCATCTTCTCCGATAGCAACCACGTCTCCTTCAGCTACTCCACTGGACTACACTGGACCGACCACAGCTGCATCCATTTAACCTACAAGAAGACTACATCCCACCACCGCACGCTACAGATCCCCCGCAGATGCTTGAGCAAAGTCACAACAGAACAGCTAACCACATCACGGAGCCAGAACCAACCAGCCGACACCTCTGACACCAACGACGCAGCTCACAATCTCGCACAGTGGATCACCAACTCTGCGGACAACCTTGCTCAACTCAAGAACCCCCCAGGCAAGACCAGCAACAGGAAAACCACATGGTTCAGCGACGCCCTCAAAGACTCAAAGAAATCATTCCATACTAAGCATGTGCGTGAAATCCGTTACGCTCGCGGATTTTGCGGATTTTCGGGAAATCCGCAATCCGCGAATTTTGCGGATTTCCCGCAAAATCCGCAAAAAAAAATCCGCGAACGTAACGGGTTCAAAAGTTGAACCCACACTCATTTAACTATTTTACAATGGCGCCAGCAAGCTGCCAGCGCCGTTGTAAAATAGTTACAAAGTTAGCTTGCACAGGAACCACTAGATAAAACGAAGCAGGTGCTTCCTGTGCAAGCTAACTTTGTAACAATTTTACAACGGCGCTGGCAGCTTGCTGGCGCCATTGTAAAATAGTTAGAGCCTTACACAGGTCACTCAAGGGACCACTGCGCCCTTCAGGGTGATTGCATAGTAACACACACATGGTCACTCAAACTAGTTGATGCTCAAAATCAGTGACTCATTCATTAGCCCAAAAACAATCATGAGCGTCTTTGAGGCTGGACAGGTGTGCCTCTTCCCAAATCTACTGTGGAAAATCAGCTGTGATGCTGGGTAGAGGCCTTTGCATCCTTGACTTTCATGAGCGCAATCCCCGTGCTGTTCCTGTGACCAGGAGCTTCTTTCTCTTTTTTTTTTATGTTCGCACGGGTTGCTGCAAGTTCGCATGCGTTTTGTACAATTTCTCAATTTGCGAAATTGTACAAAACCCTCGCGAACTTGCAGAAACCCGTGCGAACATTAAAAAAAAAATCCGCGCCGATTCGCGGATTTTGGGTATTTTGGCAATCCGCAAATTCGCAAATCCGCAAATTTGCGGATTGCCAATCCGCAAAATCCGCTCATGCTTATTCCATACTCTCAAAAAAACCTGGTGCCATGAACGGACAATAGAAAACATGACAGCCCTCAAGAACGCCACTCGCGAACACCACCAGCTGATCCACACCACCAAAAGGATATCGTTCAAAGAGTGGCTGGACAACAACACCCACAACAGCAAGTAACTCTTCAGCATCGTAAAAGAGCTCTCCAACCCCAGCGCCAGCAACAAAGACATCACACCGTCGCAAGACCTCTGCAACTCCCTCGCCATGTTCTTCTACCACAAGATCGCAGATATACACAACTGCTTTCACGGCCAGACTCCGCCTCCAGTCAACAAACCAACGACCCCCACCACCACCCTAAGCGACTGGACCCCTATCAGCACAGAAGACACCACCACGTCATGAACACCATCCACTCTGGCACTCCCTCTGACCCATGCCCCCATCACATCTACAACAAAGCTGACACCATCATCGTACCCCACCTCCGGAACGTCATAAACAACTCCTTCGCATCAGCCACCTTCCCAAAGAGCTGGAAGCACGCAGAGATCAACGCCCTTCTGAAAAAACCCACAGCTGACCCTAAAGACATCAAGAACTTCCGCCCCATCTCTCTTCTTCCACTCCCGGCTAAAGTCATCGAGAAGACCGTCAATAAACAGCTGCCTGCATTCCTCGAGGCAAACAACTCGCTCGACCCATCCCAATCCGGATTTCGAGCCAACCACAGCACCAAGACAGCCCTCATTGCAGCCACTGACAACATCAGGACCCTGATGGACAACGGGGAGACAACCGCCCTCATCCTCCTAGACCTCTCAGCCGCCTTTGAGACCGTCTGCCACCGCACCCTAATAATCCGCATCTACAACACTGGGATCCAAGGAAAAGCACTGGACTGGACCACCTCCTTCCTCTCCAAAAGACCCCCGAGAGTCTGCCTCCCGCTGTTCCGCTCCTCGGCCACCAAGATCATCTGCGGCGTACCCAAAGGCTCCTCGCTCAGCCCAACCCTCTGCAATATCTACATGAGCCCCCTCACCGTCATCGCACGCAAACACAACCACAACATCATCTCCTACGCCGACGACACCCAGCTGATACTCTCCCTCACCAAAGACCCAACCACCGCCATAACCAACCTCGAGGAAGGAATGAAAGACGTCGCGGAATGGATGAAGCTCAGTGGGCTGAAACCGAACTCAGACAAGACGAAGGTCCTCATCCTCAGACAATCCCCATCCACCTGGGATGACTCCTGGTGGCCCACTGCGCTGGGCACCACACCGACACCCACGGACCACGCACGCAACCTGGGATTCATCCGGGAATCCTCTCTCACGATGACCAAACAAGTCAACGCCATCTCATCCTCATGCTTCAACACCCTGCACATGCTCCGAAAGATCTTCCGGTGGATCCCCACAGAAACCAGAAAGACGGTCTCCCAAGCCCTCGTCACCAGCCGACTGGACTAAGGGAACGCCCTTTACGCAGGAACCACAGCCAAACTACAGAAACAACTTCAGCGCATACAGAACGCCTCCGCATGACTCATCCTCGACATCCCTCGCCACAGCCACATATCTGCCCACCTGAAAAACCTGCACTGGATCCCCGTCAGCAAGAGGATCACGTTAAGGCTTCTCACCCATGCACACAAAGCGCTCCACGACATGGGCCCGAATACATCAACAATCGCCTCTCGTTCTACACCCCTACCCGCCAGCTCCGCTCCGCCAGCCACGTCCTTGCAACCGTCCCTCGGATTCGCAGAGCCACCACCGGAGGAAGATCGTTCTCCTACCTGGCCACCATGACATGGAACTCCCTCCCCGCGCACCTACAACTGACCCAGGACCATCTCACCTTCAGGAAACACCTCAAGACCTGGCTATTCGAGCAGTAGCGCCCCCCCCGCCCCCTCTCCCTTCAGCGCCTTGAGACCCTCGCGGGTGAGGAGCGCGCTCTACAAATGTATTGATTGATTGATCGATTGATTGATTGATTGGGATGATGATTGAATATGGTAACTTACTAAACTGCAAGGGAGTCTTTGTTGAGCTTAGGCTTTGTGAATGCACGACTAGAACAAAAGCTTTACTTTGTTTTGCACTGAGCACAAGGAAAATCCATTATCGGTAATGACTCAGATGCATGGTAATGCACACAGACCTGTAGCATACTTTTCAGCAACTCTTGATCCTGTTGCTGCTGCATTGCCTGGATATCTGAAATCTGCAGCAATGTGTGTGAGTTTGGAGCAGAGTGTGAGCATTGTAATGGGACATCCACTTAAGGTATATGTGCCCCATTTAGTAGAGGTCTTGCTTACTTGTACTCAAATGAATGCACCACCTCACAAACAGCTGCCTCAACAGGTATAAGCAGATCACACTGTGAGCTGAGAATGTAGCTTTGATGTGATGCATGAGTTTAAATCCTGCAACCTTGATGCCTGTTCCTGAAAATAAGGTTGTAATTGATGAGGCTGATCATGATTGCCTGGATGTGACTGAGTTATGCACTAAGCCTCGTCCTGGTATTCTCAATACCCCTTTGCCTGAATCAGATCATGTGCTATTTGTTGACGGATCCTGTTTGCATGATGCAGAAGGGAATTTGAAAGCTGCTTATGCTGTTACACAGTTGCGGGGATGATTGAAGCTTCCTGGTTAAATGGTGTGAACTTTGCTCAAGTGGCTAAGTTGGGTGCCTTGTTGCAAGCCTGTAATATCTCTGACAAATTGTGAGTTACCATATTCACTGACCGTCAGCACGGATTTGGTGTCATACATGACTCTAGGCAATTGTGGTTACAACGAGGGTTCATGACCTCGTCAGGGTCCCCCATCCGGCATAGAGTGTGAGAAACTTCTTTCTGTCATTACAAATGCCTGCTCAAATAGCCATGGTGAAGTGTCCAGCCCATCAGCTAGGCAATGATTATGTCACAGTCGGAAATCACTTTGCCTATGAGACTATGCACTATTGCTCTCTAAATTCTTATATCTTCAATCCTCTAAGATAGAACACTGATGTTACAGATTGCAAATTGTTGTTATCCACTGTAGGGACATGGGAGGATGTGAAGGCATTACAGGATGAGATACCAGAAACTGAAAAACAAGGATGGCTCAGAACACGTTGTTCTAAAAGGCAGGAAGATGAGGTGTGGGTGTACACTGATGGGAGTCCTGTATTACCAGATAATTTGCTACCTCATATGGCGCAATACTATCATCTTCCCAAAGATGTCGGGAGGGATGCTATGATGCATCTCTTTCATCAGTCATGGTTCAACTCAAGGTTTAGATTAGTGGCAGAAGGTTTGTGTCACCATTGCATAGTGTGTCAACAACAAAATGTGGGGAAAAGAACACCAGTCACCATGAGTCATGTAGGAAGATCAGGAGGTCCTTTTAACCAAATACATCAACATGCCTTCTTGTAATGGTTTGAAATGCATTCTTGTAATTGGCTGTGTGTTTTCGAGGTGGGGAAAAGCCTACCCAACAAGATGAAATGAAAGTCTCACTGTATCTAAATTACTTTTGAGGGAGTTAATATCGCATTGTGGATTTCCAACTAATTTGGAGTCAAACTGAAGGACACACTTAAATAATGAAGCCCTAAAGATGTTGTTTGCAGCATCACACATTGAACAGAAGCTCCATTATGCTTATCGTTCATAAGCCTCCGGAATTGTGGAGCAAATAAATGGAGCACTGAAAACTAGATTGGCAAAAGTGTGTCCTTCGACTCCTCTAAGGTGGCCTTATACATTGCCTCTTTTATTGATGAGTTTGAGAACTACCCCAGGCAGAAGCACAGGACTATTTCCTTATGAAAGAATTATGGGGAGTGTTACAAGACAGCCTGCAGTCCCAAAAGGTGCTTTTGTTAATATTATATATGATTATTGTGAAAGACTGGCTGACATGGTACGTTCTGTGTCCCAACCTGCTGGGGAAGCTGCTACATCCCCTCAACAGGAAAAGTGCCACAACCTTAGTCCAGGTGACTGGGTCCTGGCGAAATAACATGTGTAAGTCATGTTCGGAACCTCTTTGTTGTGGGCCGTTCCAGATTATCCTGGTACCACAACTGCTGTAAAGTGTGGGGGGTCTTCCAAATTGGGTGCATGCTGCCCATACTCCCAGAGTCCCATATTCTCTTGATGATACATTGCCTGTTTTAGATGTGCAGGTGGCTATGGAGAGACAGCCATCTCAGGTTAACCAAACCGTGGAGAGGGCTCCAGCTACTAGGACTCTGTGCACTGGTTCTGAGGGAGATCTGTGAGAGTCGGCTCTTGGAGGCACCGAAGGGTCACAAAAGGAAGAGCTGACTAGGCGTAATTTTAATCTCACCAAAAGGAACAGTACACCTTAAATGCAAGTAGCACCGGACACTGTTGGCCCAGAAGACAAGACAGATTGAGATGCATTCTAACATAAAAAAAGAGTGCCATAAGTCCTTCCAAAAGCCTCTAGTCAGTCAGAGCGAAGCAGCAGTGATGCTCATCATCCCGGTCCCTCAGGAGCGTCAGTGAGGATGACCAAAGAGCAAAAATACCAAGTCAAAAATACGCTGCACCTGAATGGACTTATCTTGCACTGAACAACTTGGAAAAGTATATCACACCTTTTGCTATATCAATCCGAGCTTGCATGAGCCACCATGAAAACACTCTTTGTTCCATTTTAAAATGGACTTAATTTGAGCTGAAGAAAATTGCAAGTTTTGAGAACTGTGCAATTGCTAAGAGCCTGTATTTACAAACTATAAAGAAAGCATAAACTGTGCTGTGGAATGACATAACTGAAGTCTTGGAAGGAAAAATCCAAATTTATAAAAAGTCACGGGGTCATAATCCAAAGAGGCGATTGATCCTAAGTGGTATCATCAAAAGGCAAATGCATATATGCTGGTACATTTGCTATATTTTTTGTTTTGCTTGTAGTATTTTTTATAGTTTTTAATTTTCCCCATCATATTTACACAAACAATCTTGAGCCTTCTTCTGCGCCTAAAACATAATTCAGCAAATCATAATGGACTAAGTAATTCAGATGATAAGATATTGCATGGAGATCAGTCTATTGGTGATTTTTCAACAACAGGTTTTTTTTTTATTATTGTACAAATACGTTGACACCATGGATGCTAGAGGTTGTAATTTGGTCTTACAATTGCCTACATCAGTTTCTGAGGCAATGACCTACCATCATCTTCCTATAACATATGGTATTTCTTGCAGTGTGCTAACTAGCTTATTTTATGGCAAGGGACAATTTCAGTACTATTATTCTAACTATGATCTAATCTTTTCTGAAGTGCTTGGGAGGAAATATTTAAGTCCTGTGCCTGATACTAAAACAGCTTAAATGATGTTAAGCCTACACAGAGTTCAGCTACAGTATATGCACACTGACACAATCTAACATGGCTCTTGAAATAATGTAGAAAGGGAATTCGTAGAATCGATAGAATCAACAGAAGGTAGACAAAGAGAGATCATGGCTAAAGCTGCAAATCATTCTAGGATACCATCTTGGGCAGTTAGAGAACCAAAACTCAAAGTGATGGGAAATCATGATGCTATTGCTCTAGATTGGCAACATAGAGGACAGCTATGTACATTAAAGTGTTGGACTAAGGCTGATACTATTTTTTTTTTGTTCCAGAGAAAGTGACCATACATTCCAAGTTCTGAAAAAATGGGGACTGGTTTTTTCAGAGGTGTTGATCCTGTATTCCCTGGGGTTTAATACATCTGTGGAAAAAAATGCCTCCTACAGTCTTCCTAAAAAAGGGTATGGATCCTGTTACATGGATATAGTTTTCCAAAAATTTATTATGCGGGTCAATCTGATGGAACCAATGTAGGTTCTCAAAGGAGACATAAAAGAGGTGCAAGTGAAGGAAAGATAGTGGGAGGTATTTTTGGAGCCCTGATGGGGTGATATTGAATTCTCACTAAATACAAAAACTGTCCACTGTGGTAGATAAGCTGTCTACTTATGCTGCTGGATGATTCCTTGCCAGAGATACTGAAATGATTGCAATGAGATATTGTGTTCTTTAGAATTGTCTTGCTTTAAACAGCCTCCTGGCAAAGACTCTGTTGAATGCTGAAGGTGCAACATGTATATTTCAGACAAAAGTAAAGATGTGAAAGGTTACATACAGAATATAAAATACATTGGAAAGGACTTGAAAGATGTAAAAGTGGATGGTGCTTGGGAGTCAACTGGGATAGGATTTTCTTCTATAGGTAGATGGTTTGTTAATCTGGGAAGTGGATTGTTGGGAAACATCTTGAAGCCCATCTTGACAATTGCATTATGTATACTGATCATGGTTGTCATCTTTAAGGTTTATAGATGCTTAAAAATTAATAAAGAAACTAGAGGAATAAAAAGGAAGAGAGCTAGAATGGAATTGGAAGTTAGACAATATGTCTGGATATAGGATGAAATGAAGGCTTTGTAAAACTCTAGATTAAAAATGATGAAGACTACACAATTGTAATGTGTGACATCAGAAAATGATTTTTGTGATGACTTTATTCGCCATCAAATGGGGGATTGATGAAGCAGATAAACTGCTTAATCCTTTAGTTGACATATGATAACTATTTTGACACTATTTAGAGAAAAATGACAAACTTGCACAAAATCTGAGCTCACTATACATTGAAGAATCGTGAGAAATAGTTCATGAAAAGACTTGGGGGCCTATTAGGATGACGAGCGGACTTTGTCCGCCTGTCATCCTAGCGGGGAATGGGACTGCCCGCCATAAGGGTGGGGGTCCCGTGGAGGGTATTAGGATGTGCCCGCCACAGTGGCGGGAACATCCTGCATTTTTAACATTGTGGCGGGTGGTGCTCTGAGCACCGCCCGCCACAATGCTAAAAATGCATTACATCATTTGCATAAACAAAGCGGCAGGCACCACGCGATGCCGGCCGCTTTGTTTATGCAAATAAAGGGGGGTACCACAGGTACGCCCCTTTGTGCACCCCCCACCTCTCCTTCACTCTGGGGGCCCGCATGGGGTCCCCAGAGTGAAGACCGCATGCCTTTCTGTGGCGGCATTACTCTCAACCTCCCATGCCACATTCACATCACACCACACCTGACTCACTTCTCACAATTCAGTAGAAGCTCTAGTCCTGGCTGTTTGAGTAGTCACACCAGGCTCTAGGGGGAAACAACAGTTACAACGCAACTTTTACAACACATTCTGTTACAACGCACACCATTACAACGCAGGATCCTTTACAACGAATGCCTTTACAACGCATGACATTACATAGCAGATGCTTTTACAACGCATGCCATTACAACGTAAGTATTGGTAAGTATGTCATTTTATTTAATCATTTATATTTAAATTAAATACATTTATTAAAGTAATAGTATATATTTAGTTTTGGGTTATGGGGTACAAGACTGAGATATAGTTACTGGAAACAGTAGTGTACCTTAACAGTTGTATTTCGTCTTGAAAGAATCTCCCCTGAAAATAAAATAACAATGAAAAATTTAAATAAATTATGTTGGCGCCCGTTATAATCTACATTTAATTTAAGTTTCTCTGTAATTGACTTGTAACCTTCTTCAAAAACAGGGTACTATGCCATCTAAATTATTATAAAGAAATAAAAGGCCACGACTTTCCCCATATACACCTATAATTATTTAATTGAATGGCTGGGGTAATTTTCCATATTTCTACACTCACTACTCTGCCTTTTGTCTTAGAGAAAACTGGTTCGTTGTAGTTATTATACCAAACAATCCGATTTGATTAAATATAGAAACAGCATTTATTCATTTCATTTTCATTAAAATACATTTTGCATACATTGTAGCAACCAACATTTACTCAATCTCTTATTATCAGACATATATGGCATTTGTTATGGCTGGTACAATTTAATCAGCTTTCCCTAAGACAAGTATGTATTAATTCCTCACAATAGCACAATTAATATTAAGATACCTCACTGGAGTGAAAAGATTAAATAAATCTTTGCATAATCCCATCTCTCCTTTTGATTAAATGTCAACATAGTGTCAAACTTCTGGATTTGAATTACATCAACACACCAAACTAGTTGTACTTTTTATATTTGTGTCTAGCTTTAAGTGTTGTATATTAAATCAATATTTTAATATACCTTATCAATTTTTCTAAACGAGTTTAGAGCTTTTTTAAATCTCTACACTATTAGTTCAAATGGCGCGCTTTTCCGAACATCTGCGCAGTTGTATCTTGTACAAGGAAATGTTAATAAATGATTCATTTTGACAGATCTGTTTACCAAACCGGATAGAATAAGACCCAAGAATGAGGGTGATACCAAAGTTCTGTATTCGAAGTTTGTGTTTTTTTCTTTTTGGACACTCCTGTGTTGTCTGTGGTTCTGCGGTGACATTACTAGCCTGTACGTTCATCATCCTGGGTTTCCGTAGCCCTACGAGCTAGGGCTACGGAAACCCAGGGTGCTGGATGTACCGTTTTAGGAACACCACGTGATACTTTACAGGCTAGTACTGCCACCGCAGAACCACAGACAACACAGGAGTGTCCAAAAATAAAAAAATGCATGACGGAATTTATAACGGCGCAATTGGTCATCAGATAGTACATTGACTATGAAGCCCCACAGCACTGTACTCGGCCCGGCTGTGAGCACGTATAACGACTAAAGGAACACCTTGTTAGTTCAGCAATAACTAAAAGAATTTGATCTAACCATAACCGACAGCGCACCTCTGAGAACCGTACTAAAAGAAGTTGCCATCCCGTCTCTGATATCAGAAGAACCCTCCGATTTTAAACATGTTTATGTACTTGTCTTTGTCTATGTTGGCCCTGATGAAGGTGATTTAAATAATGAGTTCACCGAAACGCACATTGGCCTCATACACCTGAGATCCACACACCCACACACAAGAAACAAAGGAATTAGTAACTTACAAACCTTGTACCATCAAGATAAAGAGATGTGAATATATAGTTGTGCAAATATATCGAAATTCTCAGCTGTATTACCTTTCTACGTTGTTGTTACTGTTTTTTGTCACTAGTATTTGTATGTATGTGTTCGTGAGAGTGATGTGGAATGAATGACGGTGAGACTGTCAGCACTTTTTATTCAATATGTGGGGCTCATACAAAGTTTATCACTGCACTTAATGACTTTCTAGCACTGAAATATTAAAACTGTACTGTAAAAAATGCAAAAAATGCCATATATAAAAAATGGTTTCTTACTTTGAGTCATGAAAGCGAAAATAAATAGGAAAAAATTGATGAATAACATGTCTGCCTGAATACTTTTTACAAGTGTTGGATCCTTAGAAATATGTAGATTTATTCATTTTTGGAAAGTAAATAGGTCAGATTAGAGGTACTCTTCTGTAGTTTTTGTCTCTTCTCCCTCCTCTAGACCTAAAATCAAATTCGGGAGTACCCTTGTTACACTTATGCGTCCAAATCTTGCACCTGCTTGAAGCAGGCGTAAGTATTGATGCAGCATTGTGAGAATAGGGCCCCCCAGAGCATTGTGGAGCTGCGTTGCGCTTGTGATGCACCTCCAGCAATGCTCCGCCTTTACTGGACAGATGTGTCACGCATCTGTGCCGTTTTTGCCCCATGGCGGCGGCAGCATGGCGCACAATAACATTGCGCATCCCTGTGGATGCACCAGTTATTGTAAATCTGCCCCAAAGAGCATAAACAAAAAGCAAATTTTGTTGAACTTCAGTGGTGGTCCCATCCTCTTAGGACAACCCCAAGCACAGTTATTGGCAAAAAATCAATCCCATCTTGTTTTCAAGGCATCTGTTTGGTACTCCCCCTAAGTTAGAGAGGATCCCAAAATCATCACCTCTCTCACTGCTTGCTAATTTCTCAGTTTCACTTTTGTGAAAGTACTATAGGCACTTTAGCATATAAAGATAGAGATACTTATTTTATCATAACTTGCATTGTGCAGGATGCCATTTGCAATTACTTTGCAATTTTTTCACAGTGCAGACAAGTGCACAGTGTCATCAGCTACGCTATGCAAACTACGCCCAGGGTTAGTGTAAAGCAATGGTCTAGTTCACCTTGCTACATGTGAAGTGATGAGCCCAGCTTCTTTTCTATATAAGGAAGTGGGGAGACATACTCTATGTATGAGGATAAGAGTGCATAGGGCCATATGTACGAAACTTCCATTTTACATTTCCTAAATAGCAAATGGTTGGAAATAACTATTTAGGAAATGCTTTTGTACATATGGAAAGCCTATTAAGCTGTCCTTAACTGTCTGAAATTGCCATGTGGTCCATTAAGAAACGCTAAATGGCTTTGTAAATATGGACCTATAGATGTGACTTTGACGAGTGACATGCATCTCAGCAATCCCATGAGGAGAGCCATTGTCTCAACTCCACAGCTGTGAGATACTCAGGGCCGGCACTAGGAATATGCATTTTGGGCACCTGCCCAGGGCCTCACTCTTAGCCCACCATCATTGGGACCCGCACCAGTACAAAACACCACCAAACCTCTTGTGTCCATGTTGATCCCATTTAAGGAAGGTGTCTGTTGGTAATTGGGCTCATAAGAGGGGCCCCCTCTCTGGGCCTCTCAGTGATGGTTTGGGGAGGCCTAGGGGAGGGGGACATTTCATCTTGTGCCAGTGTCCTGCAGTTAGGCCTCCTGCCTGGCTGCCCATTGAGAGACACTGCAGGACACCCATTGTCAGCCCTTTACAGTCTGCACTGTTTTAACTCTCAGCCTGCAAGCTATTCTCACACCTCCAGCCTGATATGATCTGAGAAAGAGGTGCTTGTAGCCTAGGTAGCAGAGAGGGGAGCTGCAGCCCAGTAGGAGTCTGCACAAAGCAGCTTCTGGAGCCCTGAATTAGTCACTTATGTAAATTAGAGGGGCTTCGCACATTCCACTTCCCCCTGACCCCCAAAAATCCTAGAGCCTGCCCAGGTGGTACTCTTAGTGCATCATTGTCAAAGTATACACAGAAGCAGGATTGGACCTTGCAAGACAACAAAGGTTGTGATGAACAAATGAAACAAAAGGCAGACTTATAATAAATGCAATGCTGAATAGTAAAGTTTCCATAAATTAAAACTGATGTTTTGGCTTGTATTGTCATTGCATTTATATAGCGCATACTTCTCCTGGCGAGGCGTTGAAGCGCTTAAACCAAAGTTCTTGCTTGAAAATAAAAGCATGCTGCCGCGAACGTGAGCTCCTCTTTTAATGGGCGACTGTGTGGAGGGAGGTGCTAAGATTTTAGGTATAGCGAGGGCTCCAGAAAAAGAAAACACGTGGCTGAAGCATAGGGCATACAGGCAGCGTACTGCGTACACAAGAAGGGAATCGTTGGCGCTTCAAGTGCGCAGTTTCATTGTTAGAACGAGGCGCCTTTGACCGCATCTCACATTCAGCCCAAAAGAGTCCCTATTGAATGACAGCACATCTAAAAAAACTGTGTTTTCTGCTGGGTGAAAAGATGGAATGGCGAGCCATTTATAAGAGAACCTCAGCCTCACCTTTTAAATTAAATGCTCCAGCACAAACAAGCACAAAGATATGTTTTCTCGAAATGCATTGTTGGTGAAAGCGGAGGACTAAACGGAGAACGCTGGTTGCTGCATACAGCCCCACGAAACTTAAAGGAAATACTACAATCGATAGATCTTTGGGGCATATGTTTATTTGCATTGTTCAAACATCACTTACTTAATAGTTTTTTTTTTATACAACGAGTAATTTCGATTTGAGTCTCAACTATTTAATAAAGATATCACGGTTTGGACAGCAATGGCCTTTGTGCAAAGATGATATAAACCAAAAACTGTTCGGTAAAAATATATATATAAAACGCATTAAAATACGTACGAGATAGGAAAGTCCTATCTTTTCGTGTAAAGAGTTCTCCACCCTGTTTGGAGAGTCTCCACACTCGTATTAAAATGCACTTTTTGAAAATTGAAAACGCATACGTTTACACTAACGTGTACGTTTATCTCTGTGAATAAGCCCCATAGTGTATCAGTACAGCACAGCAGGTATGTATTAGTAGAAACAAACAATGGAAAATGCTACAGAAAAAATGCATTATGCTGATGCTGTGTAGATTAGCAAAAAAGGTGAAAAAAATGCACAATGAAGAGTGTGTATGCAAGCTACATGATGCATCCATGAAAGAATGGCACAATTAGGATGGCTTTCATTTTAATATTATTTGCTGTATTACACGGGAAGCTGAAAATCTTAGAGCATTAAATAACTAAAAAGCTAAACTTGTGAAATCTCTTTTTAAACAAACATTGGGAAATAAAATAGGTTTTGCCTATGTGATTATTAATAATTTGTTTTGTTGTTAGAAATGGGGTGCAAATTTACAAGCCCCTTGCGTCACTTTTGCACCGTCGTAAAAGTTACTGCACATTTACAACGTGACGCATCTAGGAGATGCTTCACGTTGTAAAGCCCTGCATGACATTATACCTGCGTCAGGTATAATGTATGCAGGGTAGGCGTTCCCACGCAGGAAGGCCTCCTAAAAGTGACGCAGTGAAATCTGCAAGATTTCACTGCGTGACTTTTAGGACGCCACTGCGCCAAAACCTTACACCTGCTTGAAGCAGGCATAAGGAGTGACGCAGTGTATTGGGAATAAGCCGCAACACGCATTGCTGGAGTTGCATCGTGCTTGCGTCACGACTCCAGCAATGCGTGACTTTTTCGTCAACAGAGAAGTCAGATTTCCTGACGCATCTGTCAATCCTTGTGCCATGGTACGCCGTATTGTTTCTTCAAGTTCTTCTAGCTCTTTCCAGCAGGAACAACCTCAGAGGGCCCAGAACTGAGTTTTGCACCACACGGCAGGTCAGCACTCCCAGCAGTGGAGTTAAAGGAAGCTGGAGATGAAGTCTTTGTGTCCCTGAGAATTCTTACCAGGAGGCAAGCTCTCAATCAATCCATTGGAGATCTTCTATAAGCAGGATACCACAGCAGGGCAAAAGTCCAGTCCTTCCCACTGCCCACAGCCAGAAGCAGCAACTGCAGGTCCACACAGCAAAACAACACACAGTAAAGGGGCAGCACCCTTCCTAGCAGCTCTTCAGCTCATCTTCTTGGCAGGTTCCTCTTAGTCCAGAAGCAATCTAAATTTATGGCGTTAAGGGTCTAATAATTATTCCCCTCTTTAATTTGAAGCATTTGCTCACAAAGTCACTTTTACTTAGTAAGCCAGTTCTGCCCTCCCTGGTCCAGTTTCACTGCAGGAGGTGGACACAGCATTGTGCAGAGCAGCCACAGCCTATTTAGGTGTCAGTGACAACACCTCCCACCACTCTAGCCCAGGATGGCCCATCAGCATATAAAGGGCACACCTCAGCTCCCTTTGTGTGAGTGTCTGTAGTGAATGCACAAACATCCCTGCCAGTCTAAAACCAGACAGTGAATCCACAAGCAGGCAGAGGCACACAGGATGGTTAGACAAGAACATCACACTTTCTAAAAGTGGCATTTTAAAACACACACTTTAAAAACCACCTTTACTAAAAAAGTGTTTAATTAGGTACTGAGCTCAGAGAACCCAAACTCTAAATCTATAGCTGTTCCCAATTGAAAGTGACACTTATAAAATTTTACACAGCATCTACAATGAGAGCCCATGTGAGAGATCGTCCTTGCAATAGTGAAAAACGAAATACACAGTCACTACTAGAACATGTAAAACACACCAGAAAAATGTCCTATCTTTAATATACACTGCCCACTGGGGTATACACTGTCCACTACCCACCAGGTTGAAAACTATGTGGAGTGCACAGACACTGCAGTGGCAGGTTTGAGACACATTTGAATGACTACTTGTATGGGTGGCAAAATCAGTGCTGCAGGTCAATGAGTAGCATTACATTTACAGGCCCTGGACACACACGGGGCACTTTACTAGGGACTTATCAGTAAGTCAAATATGCCAATCATGGATAGCCAATCATAATCACCATTTACAACAATTAACAAATGGCAGTGGTGGTTTCAATGGTAGCATATCATTTTTTGTGTAAATTCAAAACTGGCAGATAGTACTGCTGCCCCTAGAGGTTAAGAACAAAACACCCCACTACCTCAGGTGTCAACCCACTATGGCTCAACTGAACCCAGTGTACATGCTATATATAGAGATAACCTCGGCACTCTGACCTGTTCAATAATTTATTCGTCGAAAGTTAACTTACTCAAAACAAGGAGCAATAAGCAGATTACAGTTCCCTCTAATGTATATATGATACAAGCACTTGGCAATGTTCTCAATACATTTTATTCAATTTAGTTAGAAAAACATGAATTACAATGACACAGTATTGCAGGGGTGGAGGTTGTAATACAGTAGTAAACCTCCTTTGAAGCGATGGATCGGCAACCAACACGTGTTTTGTTACATAGTAACTTTTTCAAGGCTTAAAAGAAATCCAGAATGTTTAGCTCAAATATCGTATACACACAGGGTCTTCCTGTAAGGTTGACCAAGTCCAATTTAGTCACTGCATAAATGTCTTCCATAGCGAGAACCACACCACACAAGTTTTGTGGGTCGAATATTTGTCAATCCAAAATTAAGGGTATAGTGGCCCTTGCAATTCGGATGGTTGTTTTTTATCGAGAATGGTCCAATGCTGCCTTTAAAAGAGGTAGTCAATTGGTAATGTCTTTATTTCAATTCTTCAATCCAATGCGTATGAGCTTGCTATTAAGTTGAAAAGTTCCTCATTTTAATACCTCGCGGACAAAAATGAGAGCATAAAATATTGAGGCACCATAGGGCTGTGATATGCCCCTTTCATTCCAAAGCATACCGTATTTGAAAGCTTTCCCGAAAAATATGTCCCCGTTGGACCAGCCAAGACTACGGGGGACTGAACCAGGTTTGAATCGGGAAACTCACCGAGACCAAATTGGGACTTCGGAAGAACACTCCCCCCCAAGCCTCGATAATCTGCCTAATTACCCCAAACATTGTTATTTTTCGAGTGACAGTGAGTACGCCGACACTCACACCACACACCTAAGCGCGTGTGTTGGTACAGCATAGGTTTCACGTGGCATCCTTCTCCTTTGTCACTCACTAATTCACTCACCTGGTCCTGAAGAAAGCCCTTTCACTTTTTTATAACGGGCTGAAACATGTAGGCCGCCACACATAGTCAACTAACGGTAATAATCCCTAAATAGTTGCACTACACATATTGCTTTTAACCATATCCTGAGCCGCCAATATTAAAATTTAAGGCAAGGACTCTCAGAGATATTTTTAATTTTAGTAAATCACTTCACATCACATACCTGCACAACACCAGCTCCGCTGTAATCAGGTGTTGTAGCACAACCAGGGGGCACTCAGGCGCCCGGTTGGGACCCAAATGATGAAGCTTGACACCAACCAGGTTGGTGTGTGAGGGGTCTTTTGAGAACACCTAATGGGTCCATGTTCATACTGCACATGGCAATTGTAATGCGTACACATAGTGGGTCCGTCCACATTGTTTAAGTAGTGAAAAAATATAATACCTTACTTTCTGTGGGGCATTGTAGGAGAATAAGGGACAACATTACAATGGACTGAGCCAAGATCAATAAAAGAATTGCAAAAAAAGAGACATCTATCTCTCATAAGCCAACAGCAAGCTAGGGCAGAACTGCTAGTGGCATTAGAAAAAATAAGCACATGGCATAGGAAAGAAAAAGAGTGAACTCACACAAATATCTGACTTTGAAGCAACATCACAAAGATCAGATTGAGTACTGGAAAGCGAGAAATTATATGATGGTGATGAAGAGTCATTGCAGATCACCTCTATGATGGCAGATGACTTGATCTAAACCCAATTTAAACGTTTATTCCAGAGCAATCATGAAAACGGTGCGGGAAATCTAGTAAACGTATGGTGTTAACAGGTCCCACAAGTAGACTCCAGTAATACCTTTGCTTTAAGAAATAGGCTATGGTTTGGGGGTTTTGCAAGTTCCCCGTTCCACTCAAGGAGGGGAGGTATATATGTTTACTAAGGGTACAAACTGTAAGTCAAGTATACTTTCGCGTATAACATGCCAGAAGTGGCAAAGGACTGGAATCAGCGCAATTATTGTAAACTGGCCAGCTGCATCTGGATTCATTGGGAACTACAAAACAGGTAGAATAGGAATTGCTAACACAGGCAGATAGGGAAAGGGCTGATGGAAACATGGCAGAGGGAACAGACTAGGTGAATAGCTAGTCTGGATAATAAATAATGACACTGGGCAAAACTTGATCGCTGCATTAAAGAAAACAGAGGGAAGGTTGGAAGGCATGCAGCATGGAATAAAGACATGATGCTAACTACAAGGCAACATAACCAGAACCTAATAAAACACTGATAACTGAAGCGCAATACTATGTGGGGCAAGCAATAATATCTAAGCTTATGCCAGTATAAGCAGAAGAGTTATGTGTAGTTAAAAGTTAAAATGATCTAGCAATGGAAATAACAGCTGCAGTGATGGACTCCCAAAAAAAAGTGCATGAACCATTTGGGGTGCTTACTGGCCTCAAGGGTGCATATAATATAAGAATCAGTACTAGAGACTGGCATACTAATGGCCTCATATAATTAGGTTTAGGTAATGGTATTACCCATGGTCAATCAGACCCACTTGAATTGGCCTTGTGTCGCCCGGTTTCTCTACTTAGGGCGGGATTACAAGTTTGGCTGTCTGGGAATGGGCCACCACCCCAGTGCCCCACACTGACACTGACAAATGGGGCTGCCACCCCGCCAGATTGTGAATCATGGTCTGGTGGATGGGCGGCGTGGCAATCCTGCAGGCTGCATCAAAAAGGCTCAAATGTGAGCCTTAATGCTGCATTGCCGCAGAACCCTCACAGCGTGTTCAAACATGGCATAGACTATGAAGTCCATGCTGTTTCGCTTTGTTCACCCTAAGTTCGCAGGGTATGCTCAGACGTGAGTCCCTTGCTCACTTGGCCACTGGATTCACGATAGCCTGACTGATGAGGATTTTGAATCCGAAAACCGGTCCCAGGATGCTTGTTTCCGGTCCAGGGAAGACATGGGTTGGCAGTCCGGGCTGGACTGTCCCCATGAGGCACAGGGTCAGACTGATTTTCATATGGACATGTCTGAACTGGGGTGGCTGAGTGAGCTAAAGAATGGTGATGGATTAAACCCAGATCAGTTGACTGGGGGTGAGTGTTTGATTTGCTCAAACGCTCCGTCCATCATCCTCTTTTGTTTCGCTTTGTTCACCCTAAGTTCGCAGGGTATGCTCAGACGTGAGTCACTTGCTCACTTTGCCACTGGATTCAAGATAGCCTGGCTGATGAGGATTTTGAATCCGAAACCGGTCCCAGGATGCTGGTTTCCGGTCCAGGGAAGACTTGGCTTGGCAGTTCGTGCTGGACTGTTCCCATGCGGCACAGGGTCAGACTGATTTGCATATGGACATGTCTGAACTGGGGTGGCTGAGTGAGCTAAAGAATGGTGATGGATTAAACCCAGATCAGTAGACTGGGGGTGAGTGTTTGATTTGCTCAAACGCTCCGTCCATCATCCCCTTTTGTTTCGCTTTGTTCACCCTAAGTTCGCAGGGTATGCTCAGACGTGAGTCACTTGCTCACTTGGCCACTGGATTCAAGATAGCCTGGCTGATGAGGATTTTGAAACCGAAACCGGTCCCAAGATGCTTGTTTCCGGTCCAGAGAAGACATGGCTTGGCAGTTCGGGCTGGACTGTTCCCTTGAGGCACAGGGTCAGACTGATTTGCATATGGACATGTCTGAACTGGGGTGGCTAAGTGAGCTAAAGAATGGTGATGGATTAAACCCAGATCATTTGACTGGGGGTGAGTGTTTGATTTGCTCAAAAGCTCCGTCCATCATCCCCTTTTGTTTCGCTTTGTTCACCCTAAGTTCGCAGGGTATGCTCAGAAGTGAGTCCCTTGCTCATTTGGCCACAGGATTCAAGATAGCCTGGCTGATGAGGATTTTGAATCCAAAACCGGTCCCAGGATGCTTGTTTCCGGTCCAGTCTATGATCCCCTTTTGTTTCGCTTTGTTTGCACTGGAACTGGAACTGGGGGGAGCATGCACACAGGGTGGCGCAACATGTGCGCCCTTGCATGACCAACATGCATGGGGCAAGGGGGACCCTGGAGGTACCCCTTTGTTTCTTGACCGCCAGCAGTTTCACAGAGTAAGAAACTCCATGGTACAGCTGGCTGTCAGGATACTCGCAGCCGTAGTGCCGGACATTGTCTTTTGCTGTGCCCTGAGGATACCAAATCCCTTTTGAGGAGCAGAGGATTAAGGCCGGAGCCTTCTCAACACTTTTAACTGCGGGGGCGGGACTGCGAGTCCCAGCAGGAATTGCGCTTCACCACCAGCGCACCTGCGACTCTTCCCGCCCAACCCCGCCCTCACCTGCTATAAACGGCTCGCGGCCCCCGCTTCCCGGGAGTCGCTCGCAGCCGTAGTGCCGGACATTGTCTTTTGCTGTGCCCTGAGGATACCGAATCCCTTTTGAGGAGCAGAGGACCAAGGCGGGAGCCTTCTCAACACTTCTAACTGCGGGGGCGGGACTGCGAGTCCCAGCAGGAATTGCGCGTCACCACCAGCGCACCTGCGACTCTTCCCGCCCAACCCCGCCCTCACCTGCTATAAACGGCTCGCGGCCCCGCTTCCCGGGAGCCGCTCGCAGTCGTAGTGCCGGACATTGTCTTTTGCTGTGCCCTGAGGATACCGAATCCCTTTTGAGGAGCAGAGGACCGAGGCGGGAGCCTTCTCAACACTTCTAACTGCGAGGGCGGGACTGCGAGTCCCAGCAGGAATTGCGCGTCACGACCAGCGCACCTGCGACTCCTCCCGCCAAACCCCGCCCTCACCTGCTATAAACGGCTCGCGGCCCCCGCTTCCCGGGAGCCGCTCGCAGCCGTAGTGCCGGACATTGTCTTTTGCTGTGCCCTGAGGATACCGAATCCCTTTTGAGGAGCAGAGGACCAAGGCGGGAGCCTTCTCAACACTTCTAACTGCGGGGGCCGGACTGCGAGTCCCAGCAGGAATTGCACGTCACCACCAGCGCCCCTGCGACTCTTCCTGCCCAACCCCGCCCTCACCTGCTATAAACGGCTCACGGCCCCCGCTTCCCGGGTGCCGCTCGCAGCCGTAGTGCCGGACATTGTCTTTTGCTGTGCCCTGAGGATACCGAATCCCTTTTGAGGAGCAGAGGACCAAGGCGGGACCCTTCTCAACACTTCTAACTGCGGGGGCGGGACTGCGAGTCCCAGCAGGAATTGCACGTCACCACCAGCGCACCTGCGACTCTTCCCGCCCAACCCCGCCCTCTGACGAAACAGACCTCTTGTATTAGAACCCCCTTCATTCTGCGAACACGGGACGCGCGCGGGACGGAGCACGGGGCGAAGCCCGGGCAGAGGGAGGGCCGTTCGAGACCGGAAGAGACCGGACCAGGCCTCCCCTCTTCGAGGCCTGCTAACCTTCGCCCGTGTATTTCCACTAGGACCTTGCCATCCTCCATAAATAGTTCCTCCACAATGAGCAAAATGGAGACCAGAAGTAAAACCAGTTTGGCTCCGGCTGGACCTCCCACGGCTGCAACGGCCCAAGGTAAAATTGACAATTATTTCCTTAAGGCGGGCTTTTTGCTGATTGATGACATTACCGTCTTAGAAAGACGCATCTCCCAGGAAATTGAGTGGGTTAGGAGATCATCTGTGGGCATTCTAGCTCTGGCCAAGACCCCTGAGGAAGGGTTGCACGTGAATGGATCATTGGCTGGAGCTTGCGGGGGGGGGATCAGCCACCTGTTAACTTAGATCTTTCTGAGGAAACCTTAAGCGACCTTGAAGATATGAGCCTACTGACCCTCCCATTAACCCAAATTGCACAACCCCCAACCTCTGGTATCGTGGAGGAAGCCCCCGAACAAACCCTCAACCTATTTGGGGAGGAACTCCCACTAGTAACGCACATCTTAGACACAACAGATCCACCAAGTAGAGCCATGGGAGTAAGGGAAGGGGCTATACAAAAAAGGAAGATGGGAGGACCAAGCAACAGAGAAAGGAAGGCTAAAATACCGAGGCTAGGCACAACACAAGACAAGGGTAGCCCTGACAATTCTAGATTGGTGACCTCACTATTAGACAGAACAAAACCTCCCCCACTAGGTAATGCTTCCAACGAACCTCCACCTCCCACAACAGACGACATTATGGAGGCAGCCGAAGAGGATATCACACGAGCAGACATAGGAAACTTGCTCAAGTCATTGCTCAGTCCCATAGAACCTCGCCTGATCAAGATAGAAGCGAGGCTTACCAAATTCGAGAAATACACCACTCAGTTCATGGATAGTTGGAAATCCGTGAATAACTGCTCTATAGCAGCAAGCATAGACCCAAAACATAGGAAGGTCCCGAGTCCCAGACTCTGACCAAGAAAAAGGGGACAGAAATCTCGAAATCCTCAAACTTAACTACAAAGCTAAAATCGACCACCCAGCAGGCGCCTAGCCATAAGGCCAACAACCCCTCCTCCTGCTCACAGCAACCAGCAATAGCCACTGATGCAGCACACCCACAGCCTCACAGCACACAGCAACCAGTAACAGCTACCTAAGCAGTACACCCACAGCCATCAACCACACCTGTACCCAAACCTCTACAAATCAATCTACAAAATACCCAAAACCCCCAAAACCCCCATACTAAATCACAGAAAATACAAAAAACAGTAACAGTAAATCTTCCACCAGAGGTAGCTGCATACACTGTCATTTTAGCCGGGGTACCGGAATTAAAACCAGCGACCAACGAATCAGGGGCCTCGCTAAAAAATAAGGTCATAAACTGGCTATCTACGTTTAGGCCACTCCCTAGAGGCATGACTAGTGATATCCGCATGGTGAGAAGAGTCTCATGGGTAGGGAAGAGGCCCAAAACAATCAGCGGCGACTGTATACTGGTCAGCTTCAAACAACCAGGAACAGTCTCCTACATCTGTGGTTGCTTCCCAGATGATTAGGGGAATAATATTCAGCCACTTCCCCTCTCATTCTTTTATCCATCAAATACCCACATAGTCAATGACCAGAGATGGGGATATCCACATGAGCCATTGGGAAATTGGGGGGATAATCAAGGAGGGAGGAGGAATCCTTATCACCAAATACGAATGGCATCGGGCCATGCTTTGACACATGATGAGGCTGAGGGATGGGAAACTGTCACTAGGAGAGGGATGGGAAGGGGTGGTCGAGAGCGAGGAGCAACCTGGCCCCCTAGATACTATCAGCCCCCATTTCTTCCAATTTTCAATCGCTTTGATTGCCTTGAAATGGTGGATTGATAGTATGAGTTGGAAGGTAGGGCACATCCCCACTCACCCAGGCAAGCCGCATCCAATACCATCGGTGGCGGCGGGTATAAATTATGCAACACTAACCAGGGGGGTGAGCAGGCCACCTGCATAAATTTAGAAGATTCCCCACAGAGAGCAGACAGGGAAACAGAATCAGTGGCTCTCCATAGGGGACAAGGGTCCGTGCGGGGGACGTCCCCAAAAGACCATACCAACTTAATGACAAATCCAGGTACAAGGGTAAGCAGTCAGAATGTCCCCCACATAAGGGAGTTTCACATGCTAAAGCTGTTGTCATGGAATGTCGCTGAATTGGCAAACAAAATAGATTCCCAATCGTGGGTCGACCTAATCGACTCTAAAAGTGTCTATCTCTTCCAAGAGACTTGGGCGAGGGAGGAGCACACTTCCCGGGGTTTTGAGATATTTACAATACCGGCAAAATGGGGAGGGAGAGGCCGTCCATCAGGAGGTCTTGCAATTTGGGTGGCATCGCACCCGGGCTGCCTAGCTACACGTCACAGTGTGAATTCAGAAGACATACTGGCTGTCCTCCTCGAATGGCCCAGATCATTGAAGTTACTTATAATAAATGTCTATTCTAGACCGCTCCCTATATCCAGCACCTCAAAAACCATTGAAGAATTGTCCTCTCTTCTGGAGGCCATTCCGGAGGGCACATCATATGTAGTGGTGGGATTTTAATTCGCACTTCGAGCCACTACCGGGCCTACTTGATGGACCCTCCCTAGAGGAGGGTCCATCAGGTCCAAGTTGGCAGGTCCCTCCGATAGAGGTCCCCTCTCCGAGAGCATGGACACCACTAGCCGGGCAGATAAATATGCTCACCCTTACCCATGGGCTCAGGGCTTGCAATGGCCGTGTCAAATCCGATATCCCGTGTAAATGTACATACAATAAAATTGGGAGTGAATCAAGATTAGATTACCTCCTGGTACAATTATCCACTTGGAAAAGGGTCATAGATTTCAGAGTAACACCCAGAGAAGACAGTGACCATAATGCCCTGGAACTGGAATGCGCCATCCCCCGTACTGAGGATAGGGCATCGAATAAACAAAAGCTCAGGGAAGGATATCTCTTAGAAAACAATAGAAGGAGGATAAGATGGGAGAAGTTGTCCACTAGAGACGATAAGTTAGCTATCCTCTATGCTAGGATTACACCAATTTTAGCAGAGGCATTCGCCTCGTGGGCCCCATCGAGTACGCAGGAAAATAGACAGCACCTCCTGCGCCTACACGATCAATTAATCAAAACTCTAGAGATGGATATCTTCAGTAGCAGCCCTTCTAGGTCCAGGGGATCACATAAAGATACCTGGTTTAACAACTCATGTCGAAACGCCAAACGCAACCTTCTGCTTACTATCAAAGCTGGAGGATCGCGGGAGGAGATTCGTGCTAGAAGGCGGGCATATAAGGCACTTGTGGCAAATGCCAAGATAGAGTGGGATCTCCAACACTGGGAGAACCTTTCGGAGCTACTAGCAACAAGGGATTCCCGCAAATTTTGGCGCGTAGTTAATCATGGTTCTGAAGAACTTCCTACGGCAATCGAACCAAACATCGCCCCGAGTGTCTGGCAAAACCACTACCAGTCTTTATACTCCCCGGAGACTGGAAGGCTGGAATCTACATTCCACATCACGCAAAATAACCAGGCACCGGATCCTTTTACTGAAAAAGAGGTAAGGGTGGCGATTGCGGGGTTATCTTCTGGTAAGGCACCTGGCCTGGATGGCGTGCCGGGAGATTTATTCAAACAGGAACCAGGCATCTGGGCACCCTACCTTCTGCTGATGTTCAATGCAGTTCTTGAGGGGACGGAACTACCTGATACTTGGCTGGGGGCGGAGGTGGTCCCGATTTTCAAAAAGGGATCTCCCCTGCTTCCAGCCAACTATCGCCCAATAAGCCTCATTGACGTATCGCAGAAGCTATTTGGCAGGCTAATACTGAACAGGTTACAAACCTGGCTGGACGAGACTGACACCCTTAGTCCATTGCAGGCGGGATTCAGTAAAGAAGTCTCCACAGTCGACCAAATACTCCGACTAAATATTATTTATTGGAAGACAGCACTGATCGAGGGCGGCACTCTTTATGCGGTCTTTGTGGACCTCCGTGCCGCCTTCGATTTGGTCCAAAGGGCAAAACTGTGGGAGGTACTGGCTGAGCTGGACGTCCCGGGAGATATCCTTCAAATCCTAATTAGACTACACAAAGATAATTATGCCCGAGTTAATTGTGGGAAAGGTGGCAAGTTGACCAACAGGTTCCCCGTTCGCAGAGGGGTACGGCAGGGTTGCGTATTAGCTCCAACCCTGTTTTGCCTCTTTGTGAACGGGGTGATAGAGCATTTGAGAAGGATTCCCAATATTGATGCACCAAAATTGAACGTCAGCAGGGTGCCCGCGATCATGTTTGCGGACGTCACCCTGCTGCTGTCCAAATCGCCAATGGGGCTGCAGAGGGTCTTGGATGGCTTCTTAGGCTTTTGCAATGAAAGGGGGCTTGAAATCAACCCTGTAAAAACAAAATTTATGATTCTTAACCCTAAGCCTAATACTCGTCCAAATCCCCGCCTGGGCACAACATCTCTGGAAAGGGTCCACACAATAGAATACCTCGGAATAACCCTAAACCAGAACTTAACATCGTCGGCCCACATAACAAAAGTGAGCACAAAATTAGCTCAGAGGGCGGGAGGCATTACAAGAATTGCTAGGAAATCCCCATTTCGCCCGTTGGCACCTGCTATCCACATTTATAAAGCTCAAGCTCGGGGGGGGAATCATCTATGGGAGTGAGCTGTGGGGACATACCTCAACACACACCATCCAGGCTACAGAAAATAAATTCATTAGACAGCTGGTTGCCCTCCCCCCAAGCACCCCACTTCTCCCACTAAGACTGGATCTGGCACTGAGACCTATCGCGGAAGAACTGGGCCTCAAACCCCTGACCTACTGGCGCCGCCTGTGGAGTAGCCAGGATCTTGTTAATTACAGAGAGGAGCTGCAGGAATTTCTTAAATTACCTAACGCCACTAAAATCCCTTGGCTAAAGTACATCAGGAGAATGTGCATGACTCTCGGAGTGCCAGAGTTATGGTCAGATCCAGAAAGTGTGTTCTCTAGAAAAGCACTTTCCAATCTGTTCTATAACTTTATGCTTCAAAAAACAATGGACACCACCCGGGAAGGGTCCCTAACCGACCTTTTTATTAAAATCAAAGACTCATACAGCCACGAATCTGTATTAGATGGCATGACACCGGGGTTTACACGAAAGATCTTTTTGCAATGGAGGTACGGGTCTCTCCCCCTAAGGTCCCTCACAAAGACTTGGGCTGGTCGATCAGAGACAGGGACGTGTCCGGCTTGCGCATACAAACTGGAGAGCGACTTGCATGTGGTTTTGTTTTGTAGAGCCTATACCAGAATCAGGAGATAATTGCTGGTCCCTCATCTAAAAAACCTGGGCTTCAGAACATACGCTCCGGCTTATAGAGTCCTAAAGACGGATCTATCTGTGCCAACAGTGTTTGCAATGGCAAAGTTCCTGACCGCAATGTGGCGGGTGCGTGCCCGAATAACTGAGGACACCACAACCGTGTGAAACATTTTTTTTCTTTAACCCCCCCTGCATTCGGTCCAGTTGTGTTTTTCCAAAAACTGTATTATACATAGTATCTGGACAACCACCTTTCTTAGAATTGTATTCTAAAATAGTATATTTGTACATGTTTTTAACATGTTTTTATATGTATTTTAATGATCATATAATTTGTATATCTTTTATGATCTTCTATGATCGAAATAAAGATTAAAAAAATATATATATATATACATGGTGGATTGTACTTCCCTGACAGTTGCAGCAGTCCAATGGTGGTACGACCTCCAAAATATTATACAGCGGTTACACCACTGGTGCGGCGGTGGCCCAAAAGTCATGGACCACCGAAATCCTAATCAGGCCCTTAGTCTCTATAATACCGGGAAAGGTGCTTGCAAGCTTGATTTTGCCTCTCTTCTGCAACAGGTAGAATTTCCAAATCAGACCTGTTTTATACCACGAAGAAGCACGGTGCATATGTAAGAACGCTATTCCATTCAATGAAAAGCAATGCACAAATGGAAACAATGCTGGTAGAGGCATCCATAGATTTAAAATCAATCAAGCAATACATTTGTAGAGTGCACAACTCACCCATGATGGTCTCAAGGTGGGTGGGGGAGGGGGCGGGGGTACTGCTACTGCTCGAACAGCCAGGTCTTGAGGAGTCTCCTGAAGGCCAGGTCCTGGGTCTGTCGTAGGCAGATGGGGACCGTTTTTCAGGTTTTTACAGCGAGGTGGGAGAACGATCTGTCCCGACTGTTGCTCGAAGGATGCGGGGGACAGTGGCGAGGGTGAGGTCAGCGGAGCGAAGCTGGTGGTTCGGGGTGTAGAAGGTGAGTCATTCGTTGAGGTGCGCTGCTCCGGTGTTGTGGAGAGCTTTGTGAGGAGCTTGACGGTGATCCTCTTGTTAAGGGGGAGCCTGTGTAGGTCTTTCAGGTGGGCTGTGATGTGGCTGTGGATGTCGAGGATGAGGTGTGCAGAGTTGTGCTGTATGCGTTGTGGTAATTTCTGGAGTTTGGCTGATGTTCCTGCGTAGAGAGCGTTGCCGTAGTCCCGTCTGCTGGTGACAAGGGCCTGGGTGACTGTCCTTCTGGTACCGGTGGGGATCCATCTGTAGATCTTGCAGAGCATGCGGAGGGTGTTGAAGCAGGAGGAGGAGACAGCGTTCACTTGCTGGATTATTGACAATGTGGAGTCCAGGATTACTCCCGGATTGCGTGCATGCTTGGCTAGTGGGCGTCAGTGCAGCTCTCAGTGCGGCCGGCCACCATGAGTTGTCCCAGGCAGAGGGGGTGGATCCGAAGATGAAGACCTCCGTCTTGTCCGAGTTCAGTTTCATGTGGCTGATCGTCATCCATTCGGCAATAAAAAACCTTTGTCTCATCAATATGAGAATATTTATTTACAGTATTGCATTAAATGGGCTTGTAAACACCGCAGAAACTGCGTAACAAGTAAAAGTTAGGAAAAAAGCTCAACACTACTCGCCCTGCCTGTGATGCCCATCACAAGAGCATCTGGCTAGGTCTTGGAGTAGGATGAGGACCTATGCCTCGGCTCTTGCTGATGCACACTGATGATGCACACCAACAGCGGTGACTGAAATAGAGGACGGATAAGAATTGCACTATCTTACCAAATTAGTCACAAGGGGGCCGCCATGTTCCAGATGCCACAGTCTCATCCTTCATTGTGATGGCGAGGACCTAGTGCCTCTTCAGTGAAAAACAAAGTGCACTGAGGAACATCGCTGTCAAAGGATGAAATGCGTGCAGCCATGCCAAGATTACGTAAACAAGCAAAGTGCAAGCGATGTGCAGGCAAAACATAAAAAAGCTCCTCAAAAGTTGGCACAAAACAGTACTTGGGACTCGGGACACTGATAACAGAAAACTCATGGGGACCAACAGGAAGTAGTGTGTTACAGCCTATAGAAACAGAGGAAAAGTATGTGGCAAGCACAGGAACCAATGAAAAGCAAGGGTGAGATATAAGCCCTTTTTAAGATATATATTAAACACAATAGATTTCACAAGCAACAAATAAGAGAACAAAGAAGAGAACCCCCCCAGATTCCAGAATGGCTAAAAGCTTTGGATGTTCTCAAAGGTAACCTCACCCTAGCTGACATGACCAAATACATTAAGAACTCCGCCAAGAGCGCCTTCCTTAACCTAAAGCTACTGAACAAAATAAAACCTTTCATCCCACCCGAAGACCTCAAACAAGCTACCCAAGCACTGGTGCTGTCCAGACTAGACTATGGCATCACAGTCCTCTCTGGTACAGCAAAATCACACCTTGCTCCCCTCAAACCAACTCTCAATGCAGCACCCAGAATGGTCACCAGAGTTAAGAAATTCAACTACATCTCACCTGCACTCAGAGAACTAAAATGGCTCTCAGTTGAAATGCAGGCTAGCTTCAGAGCACCCAGCCTGACGCACAGAGCCCTTCACACAAGCAAACCGGAATACCTGGTTTCCAAACTCAAAAAAGCCAGCCAAACCAGTACCCTCAGGAGCTCGAACAGCTTACTACTCATCCCACTGAAAACACGCAAACAAAAAACAATGTCCTGGTCCTTCGTGGGTAACGCACCCAAAATCTGGAACTCTATCCTCCCCACATCAGAACTATCCCCTCCTTTGCAAAATTCAAAAGACAGCTCAACCCTGCTCCGGAGCCGGGTCGCTCCCCTGCCGCCTCAGCACCACCTGTGAGCGCTCTCCCCTGCTGCTGCTGTCCTGACTGGGGTTTGAGCCTTTGCCCAGATCAGCCGTGGTCTGTCTCCAGTTTGTGGTATTATTGTTTTTGACTGTTGCAATTTCTGCTTGTTCCTTCCCTTACTCTGCTCCATAGCTGCACCCTCGGCCCCTCCCACCCCCACTTTTGCCTTCTGTGCCCAGCTGTTCCTGCTGTTCTCATACAGCCACGCCCCCCTCGGCGTCCCGCTCTAGCCTCCAAGCTGCTCCTCCCTCCCTCCTCGCCTCGTAAGGCGGCCGTGGACGTACGGACAATGTGACCTTTGACCCTGCTCCAGGGCCAGTTTGCTCCACTGCCACCTCAGCACTACCTGTGAGCGCTCTCCCCCGCTGCTGCAATCCTGACTGGGGTTCGAGCCTGTGCCCAGATCAGCCGTGGTCTGTCTCCCATTTTTGGTATTATTGTTTTTGACTGTTGCAATTTCTGCTTGTTCCTTCCCTTACTCCGCTCCATAGCTGCACCCTCGGCCCCCCCACCCCCCACTTTTGCCTTCTGTGCCTAGCTGTTCCCGCTGTTCCCATACGGCCACGTCCCCCTCACCGCCCGTTCCCGCCTCCCAGGCTGCTCTTCCCTCCCTCCTCACCTTATAAGGCGGCCGTGGACGTACGGACAGGGTGACCCTCAACCCTGCTCCTGGGCCGGGTCGCTCCCCTGCCACCTCAGCACCACCTGTGAGCGCTGTCCCCCGCTGCTGCCTTCCTGACTGGGGTTCGAGCCTGTGCCCAGATCAGCCGTGCTCTGTCTCCTGTTTTTGGTATCATTCTTTTTGACTGTTGCAATTTCTGCTTGTTCCTTCGCTTACTCCGCTCCATAGCTGCACCCTCGGCCCCCCCACCACCCACTTTTGCCTTCTGTGCCTAGCTGTTCCCGCTGTTCCCATACGGCCACTTTCCCCTCAACGCCCCGCTCCCGCCTCCCAGGCTGCTCCTCCCTCCCTCCTCACCTCATAAGGTGGCTGTGGACGTACGGACAGGGTGACCCTCAACCCTGCTCCAGGGCCGGGTCGCTCCCCTGTCCATCACCACCCCCTTTTCTGAATCGTTTTGTCCACCATAAGCGTGGAAGGGTATACTCAGATGTGAGTCCCTTGCTCACTGCACCATCAGGATTCAAGCAAGCTGGGCCGAAGACGGCTGTAATGCCAGAAACCGGTCCCCGGAAGCTTGTTTCCTTTCCAGTATAAGAATTGGCTTGGTAGTTTGGTCTGCCCTGTTCCCAGCATGCACTGGGCCAGGGACAGACTAATTTGCATGTAGCCAGGTTCTGAGCTGGGATGGCGCAGTGAGCTAAAAAACGGTGATGGATCAAGCCCTGATCTGTTGACTGGGTACGAGTGTTCTGTTTAATTCAGATACTCTGACCATCACCACCCCCTTTTCTGAATCGTTTTGTCCACCATAAGCGTGGAAGGGTATACTCAGATGTGAGTCCCTTGCTCACTGCACCATCAGGATTCAAGCAAGCCCGGCCGAAGACGGCTGTAATGCCAGAAACCGGTCCCCGGAAGCTTGTTTCCTTTCCAGTATAAGAATTGGCTTGGTAGTTTTGTCTGCCCTGTTCCCATGATGCACTGGGCCAGGGACAGACTAATTTGCATGTAGCCAGGTTCTGAGCTGGGATGGTGCAGTGAGCTAAAAAACGGTGATGGATCAAGCCCTGATCTGTTGACTGGGTACGAGTGTTCTGTTTAATTCAGATACTCTGTCCATCACCACCCCCTTTTCTGAACCCCTGCCGCCTCAGCGCCACCTGTGAACGCTCTCCCCCGCTGCTGCCTTCCTGACTGGGGTTCGAGCCTGTGCCCAGATCAGCTGTGCTCTGTCTCCTGTTTTTGGTATTATTGTTTTTGACTGCTGCAATTTCTGTTTGTTCCTTCCCTTACTCCGCTCCATAGCTGTACCCTCGGCCCCCCAACCCCTCCACTTTTGCCTTCTGTGCCCAGCTGTACCCGCTGTTCCCATACGGTCACGCCCCCTCGCCGCCCCGCTCCCGCCTCCCAGCTGCTCCTCCCTCCCTCCTAGCCTCTTATGGCAACCACTGCCAGGACACGCCGATTGTGCACCAAAGGCAAGCCCGATTACGCCCGTCCGCGCCAGGACCGCGCCCAGCACCAGAACCCCTGGATCCCGGGGCCACCAAAACACCGGACTGCACTACGACGCCAGCACCCTCCACTCACTTAACCCAGGACGCATTCACTCCTGCTACCGGGCCACCCCAAAGCGCACCCAAGGATCCTTCACCTGCTGGAATAGCAGCTTCACCAGCATCCGGCCCACCAAAACATCATCCAGAGAACGCAATGACCTCCGATGCATCCTCCTCAACATCCGCTCCGCTCACAAGCATGCCATCGAACTCTGGGACCTCCTTGACTCAACCGCCCCTGACGTCGCCTTCCTGACGGAGGCCTGGCTGAACACCACCTCGGCACCAGACATCGCCAAAGCCATCCCAGAAGGCTAGAAGATCTCCCGCAGAGACCGCACTATCGGAGTCGGAAGGGGAATCGCCATCATCCACAAGAACACCCTCAGAGTCTCGACCAACACCGACGATACCCTCACCACCGCTCAGCACATGCACTTCCAGATCCACACTTACCCCAACACCACCCTCAGAGGAACACTTGTCTACAGACCTCCCGGACCCCGACCACAGTTCAGCGACACCATCGCGGACCTCGTCAGCACCCACGCCCTCGCCTCCACGGACTACATCCTCCTAGGGGACCTGAATTTTCATCTCGAGAACAACAACGACGCCAACTCCACCGACTTGATCGACAACCTCGCTAACCTCGGACTCAAACAGCTCGTGACGACTCCCACCCACGCCGATGGACACACACTACTCCTCAAGTCTTCACGTCTCCTTCAACCACACCATCGAACCCCACTGGACCGACCACAGATGCGCCCACTTCACCTGTAGGAAACCCACCACACACCACCGCACCCAACAGATGCCACGAGGCTGCTGGGGCAAAGTCACCGAGGACCAACTGACCACCACCCTCACCTTGGGACCACCCGCCGACCCCACTGACGCCAACACCACTGCCATCAACCTCAAACAGTGGATCAATGACTGCGCCGACACTCTCGCCCCACTCAGGACACCCGCCGCCAGCCACACCAAAAAGAAAGCCACATGGTTCCCGAAGACCTCCGGACCTCCAAGCGTGCCTGCCAGAAGCTGGAGAAGAGCTGGCTCCACAACCGAACACCAGACAGCGACACAGCCCACAAGAGCGCCACCCGCAGACACCCCCAACTCATCAGGGCCACCAAGAGGACTGCCTTCAAGGACGCACACAACAGCAAAGAGCTCTTCAACATCGTGAAATAACTCACCAACCCCAGCGCCAACACCAACGACATTCCCCCATCACAAGACCTGTGCGACTCACTGGCCACCTTCTTTCATCGCAAGATCACTGACATCCACAACAGTTTCAACACTGCCACCACTGCCTACGCCGCTGAGTCCAATACCCCTGCAACCAACACCCGCACCAGCCGCCTGACCGCCTGGTCCAACGTCAGCGACGAAGACACCACCATCACCATGAACTCCATCCACTCTGGATCCCCTTCTGACCCATGCCCACACCACGTTTTCGGTACAAAAGGGGGTGGTGATGAACGGAGCATCTGAACCAATCAAACACTCACACCCAGTCAACAGATCTGGGTTTTATCCATCACCGTTCTTTAGCCCACTCTGCCACCCCAGTTCACACATGGCCATATACAAATAAGTCTGACCCTGTGCCTCATGGGAACAGTCCAGCCTGAACTGCCAAGCCATGCCTTCCCTGGACCGGAAACAAGCTTCCTAGGACCGGTTTCTGGCATTACAGCCGTCTTCAGCCAGGCTTGCTTGAATCCAGTGGCAAAGTGAGCAAGGGACTCACGTCTGAGCATACCCTACCAACTTATGGTGAAGAAAGCGGTACAAAAGGGGGTGGTGATGGACGGAGCATCTAAACCAATCAAACACTCGCACCCAGTCAACAGATCTGGGTTTAACCCATCACCGTCCATCCACTCCGGATCCCCATTAGACCCATGCCCTCATCACATCTTCAACAAAGCCAGCACAGCCATCGCACCCCATCGCCGGAAAACAATTAACATCTTCTTCGAGACAGCAACCTTCCCGGAGAGCTGGAAGCACGCAGAGATCAACGCCCTACTGAAGAAATCCAAGGCGGACCCCAAGGACCTCAAGAACTTCAGCCCATCTCCCTGCTCCCTTTTCTGGCGAAAGTCAGGGAGACGATAGTCAACAGCCAGCTGACCCGCTACCTCGAAGATAACAACATCCTGGACCCTTCCCAATCATGCTTCTGTAGCAACCACAGCACCGAGACCGCCCTCATCGCCGCCACCAACGACATCAGCATCCCCATGGACAAAGTAGAAACAGCCGCCCTCATCCTTCTGGACTTATCAGCCACCTTCAACACAGTCTGACACCGCACCTGTGGTTCCGTGATTCGCGAACTGGGTTCGATGGTTCCGAACCCGTTCACTAAAGATAGTTGGAAATGGAAGATTTTGGTGTCAGCAGACCGCAAATGGCGAGTGTATCGTGTCTGAGTGTTTTCGTGTGAATCGATATAGGAGAACACTCTGTATTCAAGGATTTAGTTTGAACCTCCGGGTTCCATTTTATATACGGCAGCCATTTTGTGTGGTTGCCCTAACATAGGCCCGATGACTGTGGCCGAACGAGTCCTTGAGACACGTACGCCTTAGCTGACTCCTGGGTGACCTGGCCGAACTGACTCCTTGCTCGAGGCTGACCTCGCTGAGCCAGTTCCTTGTTCAGCAGCTGGCCTGATAAAGATCAAAGAGCAGGACGTGCCCGAATTTATGGTACACTGCTCCCACCTTTCTATCTCCTTTCCAATCTGTTTCTGCCTTTCCTTTACGACATAATCATTGATTTGGGTTGAAGGCTTTATGATGGGTTTGTCCGGCCTGATCGAACAGGAAACCTGGAATTTGCTTGGTCATTTTTGATGGGCTGGACAACGGAAAATGGGATTGTCTGAGATTGTCGTCATACGCTACTTTTGAAATGTTACACTGTCATTGATCAGTTTGTATGCACCGAATGCTAATTTGAAATGTTGCCTGAGGCTTGATTTTTGGCATAAAAGACTATGCTCCGCTTATTGAATGTGTGCAGTCTCTAGCGAACCACCCATGTGTGCTTCATAGATCTCTGTTCCTGGTTGCAGCCAATAAACTTTGGTCTTTGACGTCATCAAGAAGTATCCCGTGTCTCTGTTTGCCAAGACAGGTGAACTTGAAGGTTTTAGGCGTTCTCCCTGACGCCGCTGGGTTCTAAAAACTCGGACCTTCAGTTGGCGCCCAACGCCGGGCGACTTCAGCGGTACCGGTACAAGCCAGAGGTTCGTGAGAAGCTTCGTGTGAAAATTCTGGAGGAGGGCCAGCCACTTCATTGACCCCTGTATGTCGTCGTGGTCTGAAAGTCTTTGCTGCGAGGTTTCCCGCTTTCTGAAGGCTACGAAGGACTGCTGCCCTGACTCTCGCCCTGTTTTGGAGCCTTAGACGTTTGTAGAGCGAGACGATTGACGGGTCTTCTGGTGACGCCATCGACATTCCAGATAAGTATAAGCGGAGCGTCTCCTAGTCCTTAGTTTGTTTGGTATCCTTTAGTGGATCGCTTTGATTTGGTATCTGCAGGCCCCAAAGCCAAGGGATTCGTGTATTCATGAGACTATCGTTTTAAGATTCCCCTTGTTGTTTGAAGCTAGACTAGTGAGCAAGATGCCTAGTTTTAGCAGTTTTAGAAATGTGTTTAGTTGTGTTTCAATGAGGGACTCCCGGTTAGACGATTCGTGTCCGGTTCCTCCGATCGGAACTCCTACATACGAGTTGTATGTGAAACATGGTTTGGGCCCTATTAGTTATAATGAGATCTGGGTAAAATATACAAAGAGTGACAGTGTCCTACAGTGGGCCCGTTACAGTAGTTTTGAAACTGAAATTCTAGATAACCTCGAGGTGAAGTTGTTCAAGAAGAAAGCCCGGCCGGCGATGTTTGACTCTTTCCGCATATGGCGCAAAGAAGCCAAACAGAAAGAAATGAAATTAGCGAAAAAGAATAAGCGAGAAAGAGGAATCTCAATGGTGCAAGCTGCCATTGCGCATAAAGATAATGAAGAAGAACAAGAAAGTGAACAGATGCTCAGAGTGAGGAAGTTAGCGGTAGATAGATGCTACCAAGTCTTGCCGCCTAAAGAGCAGAAAGACGAGAAAGATCTTGCGAAAGATCCTTTAATGTTGCATCTGTTAAATTCACCGCCACCTTATGCGCAGAATGCTACGGCACCACCGCCACCAGTGGTGGCTGTGCAATTGCCGGTAATTGTGCCTCCTGTAATTCCTCCACAGCCAGCTCTTCCATTGGCTACTGTTCCTTTGGTGCAGCCTCCTCAGGGGCCGCCAACTTTGCCTTCTTCTTCGACTGCTACTTCTGTGTCTGTCCCTAACGCTTCTTCAGTTCCGACTCTCGATTCTTTTACTACTGTTTCGTCTTCCCCTATTCTTCCGACTACTCCTTCTCCTAGACAGCGGATGACTGCTGCCTTTTCTGGTTTTCTGACTCCTTCGTTGGGACAATTGGGTATGTCTCCAGTGAGTGAGCGTAGACAGTTGCGTAGTCAGTTGCCTGATACGGATGAAAGAGTGGTTTTGGATCACATGGCACGTAGATGGGTTACATACACGTCTCAGTACGATCTTGAGGGTATCATGGATGTCTTTCGGCAATGGGAAGCACCTAAGCAACAATATGTTTTTGAGATCATGTGTGCGTTCCTCCATGACCAATGGATGGACGAAGTGGATAAACCTCCTAAAGAGTTGTTCCGATTGCGTTCTGAGTTTGCAAAAGGAACGATTGTGAGTCTCCTCGACATCGAGAGAGCGGTGTCGACGTTATTGTCATTTCGAAATAATGCTTCTTCTGAACGGCTGTTTGAGCCCGATTCGTTAGTTGCGAGGAAAGTGTCAATATCCGATGCGAGAGGTTTCTCCGGTTTGGAGACCTGCTGATGCCAATGCTGTTCTGCCTGTTGTTGCGCACTTTCAGCGAGTGTGGGTACATGTTCCATGGAAGCGTGCTGAAGTTCTAGCGCTTAAGCAGACTTTGCCTGATCCGCAGAAAAATCCAGCGGGATATTATATAGAGCTCACGCAAACTGTGAGTTCATGCGTCATGAATTTGGCGGACATAGATATGTTGTTTGGGAATGCTGTTCCACAGCCCATCTGGAATGTCATTCGACATACGGATCATGATAATGAATTGGGTGAATCGTGGGTTAATCTTGTTGCTGCAAATGTGTTGTATCCTCGTGCTGTCTGCTGAGCTCGCCTCGCCGCATGCTCTGGAATGTGGAATCCTGTGTCTAGGTATTCCTGTGATTCCAGTGCAGCGGTTGGCGTGGGCTCTTCATGTATCTATCTCGCTTCTCCAATAAATCCTCATTTACCACAAAATCGAGAGCAGTCTGTCTCCCTCCTTGACGGATACTTCACTGGCGACTTGGTGTGAACGAACCTACGCGATTTCTGAGCCTGCAGCCCCGGTATCCCCGGACCAAGATTACCGTTGTCATCATGAGACGCTGAATCCTCTCCTCTGAGTCTGCCGAGCCTTCATTATCGAATCGATGTCACGTTGGTGAAAATCCCGCTTTCTTCACATTAAGCGGTGAGATTATTTTCATTTTAATACTTTTCGCTTTGTTTTCATCTGCGCGAGTTGACGCGTGCGCTCCACCACGCGCCTGAAAACTTCGGCGCGAGCCAACGCTCAACATTCTCTGCATTCCAACCTGGCAGCGTCAGCACAAGCAGGTGCAAGCATCGTCTGTTCTATTTGCTATTGTGACATCACAAAGCCTTTCTTCAAGGCAGACAGCGTCAGCACAAGCAAGTACATGCAGCGTCTGTTCTATCTGTTGTTGTGACATCACAAAGCTTTCTTCAAGGAAATTCTTGTATTCTTCTTCAAGGAATAATTCCTCTCAAGAATTTTTACCACTGTGTTTATGACATCACAATACCTAAGTAAGACATTTTCTGCAGTCTGGTAAAGTTACATTCTTCAGCTTTTCCATTCATTCTTCTGCATCTCAATGGAAAGTTTTAATGCCCCTCCGCCATTTTTGGCCAGTCCCGGTGAACCACCATTAGAATGGAAACAATGGCGTGAAGGATTTGAAGCCTATCTCGAAGCCATTGGTGGCGAGAACTACACGGACAAACGCAAACTTGCAATACTTAAGCATTCGCTTGGCGCAGAAGGAAGACAAATTCTTTCGCATTTACCTCCAATGACATTAGATAATTCATCTGAAGAAGAAGTTGATGTCTATGAAAATGCAATTATGCAACTCGACAAACAGTTCATTAAAAAAGTCAATGAAGTGGTGGCACGTCACAAGTTTCTTAGCAGAAAACAACTTCCCATTGAACCAATTGATTCTTTTATCAAAGATTTAAGGATCCTGGCTGCAAAGTGCAACTATCAACAATTCCAAGATCAAATGCTAAGGGACCAACTTGTGCATAATGTCTCTGATGTGAAACTTCAAGAAAAATTACTTGACGCAAAAGACTTATCTCTTTCAAAAGCACTCGACATCGCACACCGATTTGAAGATATGAAGCTAGGCATCAAAGAGTTGTCCGACAAAAAACCGAAAGAATCTTCTTCCGAAAATCCTAGTATATCGGTGGTCCAAAACGTCAAGAAGAACCCATCCACTTTTACTTCCAACAAACCTTTGATGGCCTCTACTTCTCATCAAAGTTTCAGAAAGGATGTCGTTTGTTTCAAATGTGGCTTTCCTGGCCATGTAGCAACGGATAAGAGGTGTCCCGCTATAGGACAATTTTGCAACTATTGTAAGTCTAGGGGTCATTTCTCCAGGATGTGTAAGAGTCGCAACAGATCGAAGTATTCTAATCCTGACCCTAGACGCCCCAGATTCTCTGAAGTTCAACCTGTGGACATCGATGACGATGAGTACGACGACATCTGCAACGTCTATGAAGTTGGAGAAGAAAAAAAAGACTCACCCTTCTGTATGCTTCAAATTGGGTCAAAATCTATAAAAGTCATGGCAGACTCTGGTGCAAAATACACTCTAATAGGTGATGACGTATTACTAAAGGAATTTCCAGATGTCATATCGTTATTTCCCTCTGACATAAAATTAAGGGGGTATGGGAAAAAACCCATTGATGTATTTGGATACTTTCCTTCCACTTTATCATTTAAGGGCAAGTCAATTCATGCTAAAGTTTATGTTGCTAAGGATGGATCATGCTTACTGGGTTGGCCACAACAGAGAGAATTGATGATGAAACTTGATCCCAATCACCCCGATCAGGTTTTAGGTTACTCTGACTTCATCAATTCTGTTGAGGTATCCCATGACAACAAATGGGAAACTATTTTTCCACAAGTTTTCTCCCCTACTTTGGGTCTGCTCAAAAATTTTAAACACAAAATTATTCTCAAACATAACGCTGTTCCCAAAGTACATAAAGTACGCAACATACCCTTAGCCTTACGTGAATCTGTAAAAAAAGAACTTCAGAGGTTATGCGACTTAGATGTAATCGAGGAAATTGAATCCTCCGAATGGCTTTCGCCAGTGGTCGTAGCCCACAAACCTAACGGGAAAATTCGTTTATGTGTGGATATGCGCGATTTAAATTCAAAAATATGGGTGGATAGACATCCTTTACCCAATATTGGAGAAATGTTCGCTAAGCTCAAGGATGCATCCATCTTCACCACATTGGATTTATCTAACACATATCACCAGATAGCACTTCACGATGATAGCAAGCATCTGACTTCGTTTATAACCACTGAAGGTGCATACAGATATAAAAGGATGCCTTTTGGGTTAGTGTCCGCATCCTCAGTGTTTCAGCGTGTAATGCACAACATGTTTAAGAATGTGTCCAATGTGTTATATTTTCAGGACGACATCTTAGTTTTCGGCAAGGATGAATGTGAGCATTCTGAAGTTTTGTTTAAAGTCTTGTCTATCCTACAAGACAACGGTCTCACTCTCACCAAAGAAAAATGCAAATTTGGGAAAAGTTCAGTAGATTATTTGGGACATTCCATCAGTAAACAGGGCATCTCTCCCAAATTAAGCTTAGTTAGGGCTATTGAAAACGCACCTGAACCGGGCAACAAGGATCAACTTAGATCCTTTCTCGGTTTAGCCGAATACTATGCCAAGTTTATCCCCTCCTTTTCTGATAAAACCTCTCACTTACGTAATTTGATGAAAAATCATCAAGAATTTGTTTGGGATGATAACTGCAAATGTCAATTTAATTTCATCAAACAATGCATAATTTCTGCTCCTGCTTTGTCCCCATTTGACACTAATTGTAAATCATTCATTGTCACTGATGCAAGCAATGTCGGCATTGGTGCTGTTCTGATGCAAAAGCAACACAGTGGTTTCGTCACTATTGCTTTTGCATCAAGACCTTTACGTGGTGCTGAAACAAAATATTCTACTCTTGAAAAGGAAACATTGGCTTGTTGGTGGGGAATTAAGTACTTTCGCAGGTATGTATATGGTACAGACTTTGTTGTACGATCGGACCATCGTCCCCTTGTAGACCTGTTTACGACCAAAGGGTGTGGTAAAGCCACCTCTAGAATCGCAAGATGGCAGTACAAGCTACAAGATTTTCATTTTTCCGTTGAGTACATCCCCGGTGCAAAGAATGTCCTTGCTGACTTCCTTTCCCGGCTTCCCGTGGAAGACGACAATCATGTTGCTCCCGATAATGACCCTGACAAAGTGGTGTCAATTTGCGAAGTGTCCAATGGTTGCATTCGTGAAGATGATTGGGTTTTGGCTTGCAGTAGTGACCGTGATTACTTGGATGTTGTGTCTTATGTCAAAAATGGTTGGCCTTCCAAGAACAGTCTATCTTCTAGTGTTTTGCCTTATTTTCAAGTAGCTCAAGAGCTCTCCATCCAGGGAGAAACTCTCTTGAGAGGTTTACTGTTGGTGGTTCCGGATAGTTTAAGGAACACCGTGTTAGACATGGCTCATGAGGGCCACCCAGGCATGTCCAGCATGAAGAAAAGAATAAGAAGTGAATTTTGGTGGCCTGGTGTCGACAAATTAATCGAGAAAAAAGTAAGGTTCTGTGTCGAATGTTGTGTGAGTGATAAATCCCAAAAGCCTGTTAAATACCACCACGATTCTATCTCAAGACCATCAAAACCATGGGAGTGTGTTTCTGTAGATATTGCCGGCCCCATGTCTCTTGGTCAGAGTCCTGTGTACGCCATTGTCTTGATAGACCAGTTCTCTAGTTGGCCTGAGGTGAAATTTGTCCCACATGTATCTTCTAGAGTGGTTATCGACTTTCTCAATTCAATTTTTGAAAAAGAAGGTTTTCCCTCTTCCATCCTTTCTGATAACGGCACACAATTCACCTCCTCCGAGATGAAATCTTTTTGTTGCAATCATGGCATCCTACACAAGCGCTCTTCTGTTTACTATCCTCAAGGCAACGGAATGGTCGAAAGATGGATTAGGGTGCTCAAGGAGGGTCTACAACTTGCTGTGTGAAACGGTGAGAATTGTCTCGAGGCTGTTAGAAAACTTTTATGGAGTTATCGGAATACTCCTAAGGCTAATGGTGAACTGTCTCCTTTTGAAATAATGCGGGGGAGGAAAGGTGTATGTAATTTAAGTCAACCCTGGATGCGAGATCTTGTAGATGGTAAACGTTCTACTTGTCGTTCTCCTGTGGTGTCTTCCAATTCCAGCAATCCATGTAAGGTTGGTGACTGGGTGCGTGTGAGAAAGTCTGGTTTTCTTAGATCTGGTGTATCTCGCTTTTCTGACCCATTGTTAGTTGTAAGAGTGGGCAGGCAGGTTGTAGAGCTGTCAGACGGGAATGTTTGGAGTCTCTCTAAGATTGTCAAAGTTCCACCTTTTCTTAGCAGTTCCTTTGCTCCCAACCATGCAGGGACCTCTCCCTCTAGTTCCAATTCTCGTCACCTTCCTGCTTTCCCTATTTTCATTTTTCCGTTGAGTACATCCCCGGTGCAAAGAATGTCCTTGCTGACTTCCTTTCCAGGCTTCCCGTGGAAGACGACAATCATGTTGCTCCCGATAATGACCCTGACAAAGTGGTGTCAATTTGCGAAGTGTCCAATGGTTGCATTCGTGAAGATGATTGGGTTTTGGCTTGCAGTAGTGAACGTGATTACTTGGATGTTGTGTCTTATGTCAAAAATGGTTGGCCTTCCAAGAACAGTCTATCTTCTAGTGTTTTGCCTTATTTTCAAGTAGCTCAAGAGCTCTCCATCCAGGGAGAAACTCTCTTGAGAGGTTTACTGTTGGTGGTTCCGGATAGTTTAAGGAACACCGTGTTAGACATGGCTCATGAGGGCCACCCAGGCATGTCCAGCATGAAGAAAAGAATAAGAAGTGAATTTTGGTGGCCTGGTGTCGACAAATTAATCGAGAAAAAAGTAAGGTTCTGTGTCGAATGTTGTGTGAGTGATAAATCCCAAAAGCCTGTTAAATACCACCACGATTCTATCTCAAGACCATCAAAACCATGGGAGTGTGTTTCTGTAGATATTGCCGGCCCCATGTCCCTTGGTCAGAGTCCTGTGTAGGCCATTGTCTTGATAGACCAGTTCTCTAGTTGGCCTGAGGTGAAATTTGTCCCACATGTATCTTCTAGAGTGGTTATCGACTTTCTCAATTCAATTTTTGAAAAAGAAGGTTTTCCCTCTTCCATCCTTTCTGATAACGGCACACAATTCACCTCCTCCGAGATGAAATCTTTTTGTTTCAATCATGGCATCCTACACAAGCGCTCTTCTGTTTACTATCCTCAAGGCAACGGAATGGTCGAAAGATGGATTAGGGTGCTCAAGGAGGGTCTACAACTTGCTGTGTGCAACGGTGAGAATTGTCTCGAGGCTGTTAGAAAACTTTTATGGAGTTATCGGAATACTCCTAAGGCTAATGGTGAACTGTCTCCTTTTGAAATAATGCGGGGGAGGAAAGGTGTATGTAATTTAAGTCAACCCTGGATGCGAGACCTTGTAGATGGTAAACGTTCTACTTGTCGTTCTCCTGTGGTGTCTTCCAATTCCAGCAATCCATGTAAGGTTGGTGACTGGGTGCGTGTGAGAAAGTCTGGTTTTCTTAGATCTGGTGTATCTCGCTTTTCTGACCCATTGTTAGTTGTAAGAGTGGGCAGGCAGGTTGTAGAGCTGTCAGACGGGAATGTTTGGAGTCTCTCTAAGGTTGTCAAAGTTCCACCTTTTCTTAGCAGTTCCTTTGCTCCCAACCGTGCAGGGACCTCTCCCTCTAGTTCCAATTCTCGTCACCTTCCTGCTTTCCCTCGTTCCTTTCAGTCCATTTCCGTCCATTCCCCTCATTCAAGTTTTTCCCGTCTGAGGAAACCTCCTGTGTGGCATAAAGATTACATTGTTGGTGAATAACCTTTTCTTTCCAAATTGTTCTCGATGAATAACCTTTTCTTTCCAAATTGTTCTCAATGTGATGTGACTGTATTATTTGCTTTGCTTATATGTATTAACTGTTGAGATCAATTCTTTTCTTTTCTAGAAAGGAGGATGTGTTGTATCCTCGTGCTGTCTGCTGAGCTCGCCTCGCCGCATGCTCTGGAATGTGGAATCCTGTGCCTAGGTATTCCTGTGATTCCAGTGCAGCGGTTGGCGTGGGCTCTTCATGTATCTATCTCGCTTCTCCAATAAATCCTCATTTACCAGGGCTCTTCATGTATCTATCTCGCTTCTCCAATAAATCCTCATTTACCACAAAATCGAGAGCAGTCTGTCTCCCTCCTTGACGGATACTTCAAAATGATAGACAAGTTGGAGGTGCTAAGCCTGAAAATATTATTACAGAACTTCCTGGTAGGATCATTACTCTCATGAAGACTTTGATGCCCAAATTACGTGTTAATTGGGACAAGTTGTCTGCATGTAAGCAGAAGAAAGATGAGACTGTGTCAGATTTTTTCACGTGTTTCGAAGAAACTTTTGTCGATCATAGTGGGCAGGATATGGCTACCGAGGGTGGCCAGAGATTGTTCGTCGACAAATTTGTACACAATCTTCTCCCTGAGTTATGCACTAAGTTGAAGGATTCCGAGAGTGCTTGGCCTGTTTCTACATCAGCGCAGATTTTAGCTACGGCTCAGTACTATGAGAATAGACGCAAGGATGAGTTAAAGAAAGCGGATAAGAAGACTAAAGAATTGAAGACTAAAGTTCTTCTACAACAAGCTTATCCACCTTGTGTTAATAATCAGCGTGATTATCAGCAACCTCAACAGTATTCAAGAAACTCGCAAAGAGACAAGACTTCTCAACAGAGTTTTCCGTATGGCCCTAATCAGTGTGCGTATTGTAAAGAAGAGGGTCATTATAAGAATAGTTGTCCGGTCTTGCTCCAACGAGCGAATAGTGCTCCTGGTGTGAGAGGTAGAGGTGAACTGAACAGAGAAGGGGGTTCCCCGTGGGTATCTTAATGATGTAGGCAGGTAATGTGGGGGAAGAAACCAATTATAGAAAAGGAGAGAACCCTGCCTCTGGATATATAGGCCCTAGCTATGGGGTCCTGACTGATACATATGGAGGGGTGATTAACCAAGGGGTTGACGGCACATAGCAAAATCACATGGTCGAATCAAGGGGACTCAACAGCTTCATTTTATGAAAATATATTCTTTATTTTTATTTTTATTTTATGATACAAAAAATACTCTTTTTGTGGAGCAATATAGATTTAGTTAGGATATATCACAGGTGCATATAAAAACAAATAGATTTGAAGGCAAAACTGTCACAGCAATTCATCCTACCCAGTAACAGCCTCAATTCACATGCACATACTCATTCATTTCAACCCTACTTGCACTCTCTCTCCTAGTTACATACACCAATCGCTCTCTCATTCATTCTACTTTCCCTTGCAATTATAGCACATAGGTGGTCAAGTCGGGATGTTCATCCGGGTAGTTGGTTTTAGCTACGGGTCCTGGTGTTATGCGGGCAATAGCTGTATTCCAGGGGACATACGCCAGGTAGAGGTAGAGGTGCTCAGCAAGCGGACAGAAAGTACGTTCTTTGCCTCCACAGAACTCAATGAATAGTTTTGACCAGCATCAGAATTCGTCTGGTAGGACAGCACAGTACTACGTACATGATTATTACGTTGAAGGTGACGAAGCACATGGTAGTAATTGTTAGGACAGCCATGGACAAAGAGAGGGAGTTGTTTCAGTTCCAGTAGATCAGAGTGGACCTTATGTTGAAGTGATTGCATCAGGTGTGTCAGAACCTTTTCTGCTAGACACTGGTGCTACGAAGAGTTCTATTATGCATTCTAAACTCCCTGGCGCACCTTTGTCTGGCTTTAATAATGTTTCTGTAGGTTTTTCTGGCGCCCCCGTTACGAATCCGATTTCCACTCCATTACCCCTTTCTGTTGGTCCTCGTAAGTTTGAAGCACCCCTTCCTTTGACTACAGGTTGTAATGAGAATTTGTTGGGATTGGACTTGTTGAAGAGATTGTATGCGACTTTGTATTGTTCTCCAGCAGGAGTACATCTTACTTTGGGTGAGAGTGTGATCTCTCCGATGTATGTATTGAAAGATTGTCTTCCATCGGAATTGTCTTTGTTACCGGATTCACTGTGGGCTACGGGTCCAAATGATGTGGGCCTGTTAGATATTCCCCCATATGTTGTGACACTAAAGGCGAATGCTAAGTTACCGCGCATTCCGCCAAGGCCTGGAACTCCCTGCCTGATACCCTTCGCGGCGAATCTAACCTGCTGAAGTTCCGGAAAGATTTGAAAACGCTCCTCTTTATCTAACTTGGCTCTCTGGCCCTCTCTTGACTCAGACAATATAGCTCTACGAGGCCTCCGGGTTGTTTGCGCTTAACAAAACACTATTAATAATAATAATAATAATAATTCCACAATATCGTATCTCGAGTGATGGTGAGCGTGCACTTTTAGCGATCATTTATGATCTGATCGACAAGGGTGTTATTGAAGAGACGCGAGGTAATGGGTGCAACAGTCCTGTTTTGCCTGTTCTAAAGAGAACTGATCCTTCACAGCCTCCTGTATATACATTTGTCATCGATCTTCGTGAATTGAACAAGATTGTTGTTCCGCAATTTCCTGTTGTGCCTGACATTACTGCATTATTGACTTTGATTCCGGCTTCTGGCACCTGGTTTTCGGTGATCGACTTGAAGAATGCTTTCTTTAGCATCCCGATTGCCATGGAGAGCAGGGATATCTTTGGATTCTCTTTAGGAGGACGAAGTTTCCGCTTTAAGCGCGCTCCTCAAGGCTATTGCGAGAGTCCATTGATTTACAGTCAAGCTTTAAAGACACAACTTGATCAGTTGGTTTTACCTGAAGGTGCAGCTCTTATTCAGTATGTTGATGATTTGTTAGTTGCCGCCGATACTGAGGAGATTTGTAAGGATGCCACTTTGTCATTATTACGTCATTTATCTGATTGTCATCACAAAGTTTCTCTCTCAAAACTGCTATTCTGTCGACAAGAAGTTACCTACCTAGGTCACCTCTTATCGAAGGAGGGAAGGAAATTGACCCCAGAGAGAATTCAGGCTATTGCGAAAATGAGTGTTCCTACGACACAGAGAGAAGTACATGCGTTTTTGGGTATCACGTCGTACTGTAGACAGTGGATTCCTAATTTTTCCATGTTAGCGAAGCCTTTGATAGCTCTTACTGTTAAGGATACTCCAAATCCTATTCCTTGGACTGATGAATGTCAGAAGAGCTTTTCTGAATTACACAATGCGTTGTGTTCGGCTCCTGTGTTGGGTGCTCCTGACTACAATAAGCCTTTCACATTGTATGTCCACGAGAGAGAGGGATGTGCATTGTCCGTTTTGACTCAGCAGTGTGGCGATAAGCAACGCCCATGTGCGTACTTTTCGTCGACTTTGGATCCTGTAGCTAGAGCATTGCCAAGTTGCTTGAGAGCCACAGCGGCAGCGGCTGTGTCAATTCGACAATCTGCTAGTTTGGTTATGGATAACACGTTGGTGGTTATGGTTCCACATGCAGTGGATACTTTGTTGAATCGTACCAAGACACAGCACTTAACTAGTGCTCGGTTGTCAGGGTATGAGCTTACACTGTTAGCGAGTCATGTGCACATCAAAAGGTGTAATACCTTAAACCCAGCTACATTGTTGCCGATTTCGCTTGAGACAGATGATGATTGTGAAGAACAGCATGATTGTTTTCTGAGAACCGAAGAAGAGACGAAAGGGAGAGTGGATCTCCGGGATACTCCTCTTCCTGACTGTGATGATGCTTTGTGGGTTGATGGTTCGTGTTTTAAGTTGCCGAATGGTGATACGACTGCAGCATATGCTGTGACGACTTTGCATACGGTTGTTGAAGCTGCACGTATCCCACATAACTCAGCACAAGCAGCTGAATTGATCGCACTTACGAGAGCATGTGTGTTGGCAAAAGGAAAACGTGTGAATGTGTACACGGATAGTCAGTATGCGTTTGGTGTGGCTCATAGCTTTGGACGTTTGTGGCGTGAACGTGGTGAATGAACTTCTAGAATCTCTTACGTTACCACTGCAAGTAGCGATTGTGAAATGCAGTGCCCATAAAAAGGTTACGGATGATGTTGGTCGTGGTAATGCGTTTGCGGATGAAGTTGCGAAAGAAACTGCTAGAAACGTGATGAGTCGAATGTATGTTGCGGGTCCAGCAAGATGGGTTCCAGAGAAGAGTATGTGTGAAGATACCATTGAGAGTGTGAAAATCCATTCAAGGTGAAGCCACAGAGAAAGAGTTGAATGAATGGAGAGAAAGTAAGGGTAGATTGGATTCGAATGGTTGTTGGACTGATTTGTCAGAGCATCAGAGATGGTTGTTGCCTAACGCGTATGTGCTTCCAGTTGTTACAATGGCTCATGTAATGACACATATTAGTGTGAAAGGGATTTGCAAACTGTTGGCCCCTGTTTGGCAAAATGTGGGAATCCCCAGATGTGCAGAGAATTTGGTCAAGAACTGTATGGTGTGTTTGATGCATAATCCTGGTAAGGGAACTCCAACACCAGCTGGTCATTTTGCTCCTCCTACGTATCCGTTCGAGGCTTTGCAGCTAGATTTCATCCAAATGAATAGATGCAACAACTTGAAATATGTGTTAGTGGTTGTTTGCTCTTTTTCTAGATGGGTAGAAGCTTACCTCCTTAAGGACAATACTGCATTGTCCACAGCGAAGGTCTTGATAAAAAAATTTTTTCCGAGGTTTGGAATGCCGAGAATGATCTAGAGTGATAATGGGAGTGAATTTGTGGGTCAAGTTATGAAGAGAGTGTGTGAGGGTTTTGGGATTAGGCAGAAATTCCACGCTGCAAATCACCCCCAATCAGCTGGTTTAGTCGAGTGCTATAATGGCACCCTTAAGTTAAAATTGGCCTAAATTCAAGAGAGCACTGGTTTACAATGGCCAGATGCCTTGCCATTAGGACTTTTGTCCACAAGAATGACTGTGCATTCGCGAATGGGTTTGAGTCTGTATGAGGTCGTGTTTGGTCGCCCGGCAAATATTTGGGGTGTACCAAGACCAACGAGGTTCAGTGACCTCGAGTATCCTGTGTTGCTTGACTACTTGCGTGAACTGACAACTAAAGTAAGTGTTTTACGCTAACAGGTGCATGACAGCCTTCCACAAGCTGCAGAGGATCCAGGCCATTCTATTGAACCTAGATCGTGGATTTTTGTACGTAACTTCCAGCGGACCAAGAACGAACAGCCCCGTTGGACGGGGCCCTACCAAGTACTCCTGTCAACAAGATCTGCGGTCCGAGTGCGAGGCAAGCGTAACTGGATCCACGGATCTCATACTAAAAGGGCACCTCTGCCCTTGCCATATGATAAGAGGGTCCAGGAGGGACTTGCAGACTCTGAAACAGAAGTTGTCCCACGTTTACACCGTTCAGCGATGCTCGGCTGATTGGAACAAAATCAGAGAAAGAGAGCCATAGAATTTTGCAAGAATCAGTACCTCCTGCAGATCGATTGGACACTACAGAGCCTCACCTTTTGTTCGCTGATCAAGAATTGGCTGGAAAGAGCCGCTAGAATCTGAGACCGAGAGTTACGGACAAATAAATAAAGACTAATAAAGTTTGATGATTTTTGTCTGTTTACAGGTTAACTCTCCACCAAGGATCTACTCATTTTTGTTTTTCTTGAGCCGCCATCTGGTTCTTGCTGCTAGGGTCGCGGTTTCCATCAGTCTTTGGGGTGCAAGCCTGAGACACTAGGTTGAGGGTTCTGTTGGCCCAAGGCAGCCTTCCTGGGTTAGCAGAGGCATTCCGGAGCTGAAACAACCTACCACCGCGGGCAGCACATTTAGTTTAGGATGGATGTCTTTCAGTTGGAGAGACCTGTACAGACACTGACTTTTTGAAAACGAATATGTAAAATAATATCGAAGAAAAGTTTTTTGATTCCATGTTTATTTTTACTATTGAGCTTCGTGATATTTATAGCTAGTTATGTAACATTTGTTTTTAAAATGACGTTTAATCCCACTGTACAACCTACACCTTCACCTACTATTTCTTCTCATTCTTTCCATCCTTTGCCCGAGCATGAGGTAATTAGACAATTGGAATTTGCTAACAATTCCTTCATCCAACTTCTGCACCAACACCAGTTAGTGATGAATACGACAAACTGTTGGATTTGTGGTTTGATGCCTCATACAACCGATAAGGGTATTCCTTATTTAGTTTTGCCCTTTAGTTTAAACGGTTTGATTTGGGCTTATAGAACGATGTTTATCTATGCCCATAGTGTTTACCCCCAACGTTCACTGAAAGACAACCCAAAGAACAGTGCTATAGTTAAAGGCATTGTTGACATGATTAGAGGGATTAGCTCGTATGAGACTATTCTGAGGGATGAGACGCTAGCTTACATTGGTTGGAACGTTACTGGATATGGAGTTAGTCTGAGTGTTAACCAGCGAGCGAAGAGTTCTCCACCGATTTGGATAGTGCCCCATCAGGGCCACTATTGTCTGCAGGGCAATGGCAAGAATCCGAAGGCTCAGTTAGGGAAGAGTGTTTGCGCTGAGACTTATGTATTTGCGTCTCAGTCTTCCCCAGCGTTTCTAGCTGCTAAGGGTACCTATTTCGTTTGTAACGACAAAGCTTATACATGGTTGCCCCCTAACTTCTTGGGCACATGTTTTGTTTCCTTTCTGTTACCTCCCACTTTTACAGCTGCGGCAGATTACCATAAGACGAGAGTTGCTAGAGGTGTCTTTAGCCAAGAAGACACTACAGGACAAGAACTGGGAGATTTCTTCAAGGGTTTTCTGCCGTTCTGGGGACCTATGGCTAACAGTAGGAATATTCGCCAGTTGACGAGAGTGGTTGAGTCCACCATAGTCGAAACTGCTGGTGCCCTTGGTAACCTGACTGCTGAGCTTCAGTCGGATAGACTCATGACACTTCAAAATAGAGTTGCCCTTGGTGTTATTTTAGCAGATCGAGGTGGAGTTTGCAAGCTGATTCAATCAAGCTGCTGTGTTTTCATTCCAGACAACGCTCCATCAGTCTTCCAGGCCATTTCCAAATTGCATAAAATCTCCGATTCTGTCCATTTGGACAAAGGAGATTGGTCTTTGATGGGATGGTTATCGGGATTGATATCCACTTGGGGTTGGAAGATTTTGATGGTCATTGGGATGGTCTTAGCAATCCTTTTCATGTTCTGTCTCTGTGTACAGTGTGCTCCTGCTATTTGTGACCTCTGCGCTACTTCGTGTGCAAGCAGACCTGTCCAGAGAGAGGTACTAAGTAATAGGATGATGCTACAGCAACATATCGATGATCTGATGAATATAGATCCGGATTCAGATTAACATGGGTTTGGGTCTGTTGCCTATGTAAGGGCAAAAGGAGGGTCTGTGGTTCCGTGATTCGTAAACTGGGTTCGATGGTTTCGAACCCGTTCACTAAAGATAGTCGAGAATGTACGATTTTGGTGTCAGCAGACCGCAAATGGAGAGTGTAGCGTGTCTGAGTGTTTTCGTATGAATCGATATAGGAGAACACTCTGTATTCAAGGATTTAGTTTGAACCTCCGGGTTCCATTTTGTATACGGCAGCCATTTTGTGTGGTTGCCCTAACATAGGCCCGATGACTTTGGCCGAACGAGTCCTTGAGACACGTACGCCTTAGCTGACTCCTGGGTGACCTGGCCGAACTGACTCCTTGCCCGAGGCTGACCTCGCTGAGCCAGTTCCTTGTTCAGCAGCTGGCCTGATAAAGATCAAAGAGCAGGACGTGCCCGAGTTTATGGTACACTGCTCCCACCTTTCTATCTCCTTTCCAATCTGTTTCTGCCTTTCCTTTACGACATAATCATTGATTTGGGTTGAAGGCTTTATGATGGGTTTGTCCGGCCTGATCGAACAGGAAACCTGGAATTTGCTTTGTCATTTCTGATGGGCTGGACAACGGAAAATGGGATTGTCTGAGATTGTCGTCATACGCTACTTTTGAAATGTTACACTGTCATTGGTCAGTTTGTATGCACCGAATGCTAATTTGAAATGTTGCCTGAGGCTTGATTTTTGGCATAAAAGACCATGCTCTGCTTATTGAATGTGTGCAGTCTCTAGCGAACCACCCGTGTGTGCTTCGTAGATCTCTGTTCCTGGTTGCAGCCAATAAACTTTGGTCTTTTACGTCATCAAGAAGTATCCCGTGTCTCTGTTTGCCAAGACAGGTGAACTCGAAGGTTTTAGGCGTTCTCCCTGACGCCGCTGGGTTCTAAAAACCCGGTCCTTCACACCCTAACAGCATGCCTCCACGACGCCGGAATCCAAGAGAAGGCCCTGGCCGGGACCACATCCTTCCTCTCCGGCAGATCCCAGAGCGTCCGCCTCCCAGCCTTCCTCTCCAAGACCACCGAGATCATCTGCGTCGTTCCACAGGGATCATCCCTCAGCCCGACACTGTTCAATATCTACATGGCACCACTCGATCACATCGCCCGACAGCACAGCCTCAACATAATCTCCTACGCCGACGACATACAGCTGATCATCTCCCTCACCGAAGACCCCCGCACCGCCAAAACCAACTTTCTCAGAGGAATGAAGGCCGTCGCTGAATCGATGAAGGAGAGCAGACTGAAGCTGAATTCAGATAAGACGGAGGTCCTCATCCTCGGCTCCACCACCTCAGCCTGGGACGACTCCTGGTGGCCAACATCGCTAGGAACACCCCGGGAATCCACCGACCACGCACGCAATCTGGGGGTCATCCTCGACTCTGCCCTCTCAGCTTCCCGCCGCTGCGTCCCTTGCGGCCCGACCCAGCTCCCAGTCGTCAGTTCCCCCTCCCAGCTGCTCCTCCCTCTCACCTCCCCTTTTTATGGCAGCCGCTGCCTGGCAGTGAGAGTGACTCTGTATTTGTATTTATATAGCGCCTTCTACCCAGAGGTCTCATAGCACTGTATTCATACCGCTGTGGAACCCTTCCTGGCTTTCCTGTGAGATGTCCACTCCTGGGCACCCCACAGGTGAAGCCAGGCATCCAAAGCGCTGCTGGGGCCGTTGTGGAGATTAAGCAAGCTATTGCCCAGAGTCACAGAGTGGGACCCATGATTAGACTAGGCACTGAGGCGAGAATTATCAGGTCTGGGGAGATTGAGTCCAAGAGCCGCCGAGCTGGGAATTGAACCCTGGTCCTAGGCCAGACCTCTGCATCAGGTTCTGCAGATCTAACCATTGAGCCACGCTTCTCCACCCTTGACCCAGCTTCCAGGCAGGTCACTCCCCTTGCCGCACAGATCCACCTGACTGCACCCGTGTCTCTGACCAGCTGCTGCTGAGTTTGAGTCAGGTCTGTTTTCTGCCCGCATCATTGAATTGTGCCTTGTAATTCTTGTACTGTATTGTGCCTTGTTATTTGTATTCTCTGCTTGCTGCCTTGTTTTTTTGTTGCCTTGTTGCTTGCCTTGCCTTTGCCTGTACTTGTTTTGCCTACCTCCCCGGTCCCGCTTCCCACCACTGCATCCCCTGCGGCCTCACCCCGCTCCCATTTGTCAGTTACCCCTCCCAGCTGCTCCTCCCTTCCACTTCCCTTTCTTATTGCGGCCGCTGCGTGGCCACGCCGCTGGCACGCCAAAGGCACGTCTAAGTCAAGCCTGTCTGCGCCCATTTGTGCCTGGACCGCGCCCAGTGCCAAAACCCCTGGACCCGCGGACACCACAACACCCAAACTGAGCTACGACGCCAGCACCCTCCAAGCACTCAACAACGGTCGACAACACACCTGCTACCGGACCACCCCGAAGCGCACCCATGGACCCTTCACCTGCCAGAACTGCAGCTTCACCAGCATCCGGACAATCAAACCACCAACCAAGGAACGGGATCACCTCGAATGCATCCTCCGCAAACACGCCGTCGAACTCTGGGACCTCCTCGACTCAGCCTTCCCAGACGTCCCCTTCCTGACAGAGATCTGGCTGAACACCGCCTCAGGCCCCGATATCGCCATAGCCATCCCGGAAGGCTACAAGATCACCCGAAGAGACCGCACCAACGTAGTAGGAGGAGGAATCGCCATCGTCCACAAGAGCACCCTCAGAGTCTCAACTAACTCCGATGACACCCTCAGCACCGCCGAACACCTGCACTTCCAGATCCACACCGACCCCAACACCACCCTCAGAGGAACCCTCTTCTACAGACCCCCCGGACCCCGACCACAGTTCAGCGACTTCTTCGCAGACTTCATCAGCATGCACGCCCTCGGCTCCACGGACTACATCCTCCTAGGAGACCTGCACTTCCACCTCGAGAACAACAACAACGCCAACTCCACCACCCTGATCGACAACCTCACCAACCTCGGACGCCGGCCACACGCTCGACCCCATCTTCACCGCAAGCCCCCACGTCTCCTTCAACCACTCCACTGAAACCCACTGGACCGACCACCACTGCATCCACTTCACCTTCAATAAGCTCACAACACACCACCGCACTCAACAGATGCCTCGACGCTGCTGGAGCAAAATCACCGAAGACCAGCTAACCACCACCCTCACCCAGAACCCACCCACCGACTCCACTGATCCCGACACTGCCACCCGCAACCTCAGACAATGGATTGACAACTGCGCCAACACCCTCACCCCGCTCAAGTCACCCTCTAACAGCCACACAAGCAAGAAAGCCTCCTGGTTCACCGAAGACCTCCAGGCCTCCAAACAAACAAGCCGAAAATTGGAGAAGAACTGGATCCGCGAATGATCAACAGACAGCCACACAGCCGGCAAGAACGCCACCCGCAGACACAATCAACTCATCAGAGCCTCCAAGAGGGACTCCTTCAAGGACCGCCTAGATAACAACACACACAACAGCAAAGAGCTCGTCAACATCGTGAAGGAACTTTCCAACCCCAGCTCCAACACCAATGATATCCCGCCTTTGCAAGACCTGTGCGACTCACTGGCCACCTACTTCAACCGCAAGATCACCGACATCCATGACAGCTTCAGCCCCACAACCACGCCGATAACCACCGCTCCCATGACCACCACCCGCACCAACCGCCTGCTCCCCTGGACCAGCATCATTGACGAGGACACCAGCAAGATCATGAACACCATCCACTCTGGATCCCCATTAGACCCATGCCCTCACCACATCTTCAACAAAGCCAGTACAGCTATCGCACCTCATCTCCGGAGAACACTCAACATCTCCTTCGAGACAGCAACATTCCCAGAAAGCTGGAAGCACACCGAGATAAACGCCTTACTCAAGAAACCCAAGGTGGACCCCAAGGACCTCAAGAACTTCCGACCCATCTCCCTGCTCCCGTTCCTGGCGAAGGTCACTGAGAAAATCACCAACAAGTAACTGACCCACTACCTGGAGGAGAACAACATCTTGGGCCCATCATAGTCCGGTTTCCGCAGCAACCACAAAACCGAAACAGCCATTATCGCTGCTACCAATGACATCAAGACCCTGCTCGACAACGGAGAAACAGCGGCCCTCATCCTCCTGGACCTGTCAGCCACCTTCGACGCGGTCTCTCACCACACACTAAGAACATGCCTACTTGATACTGGAATCCAAGAGAAATGGCTGATAATTGAAAAAATCACCTTGGGTCCACGGGGTGGTAATTTAAATTCCATCATGAATGTCAGGGAGTGTACATGGATGCAGTATTTTGACACAGTCCACAGTGGACTTAATGAATTGGATGCTACCCATGCACAGCTGGCAGGTCTACTCTGAACCCAGAATCATGAATAGTTATTCTTTTTTGATGCTGTCTGCTAGACCGGCTAACATGACTATGTCACTATTGATATTATGATGTTTCAGTGTCATCTTTTATATGTACCTGGATAATCGGCTATATCTAGCTCATCATGGGACTGTACCAGAAACATACTATTTTTTGTATTGTATATGTACTACGCAACAATGTTTGTTTGTCCCTTTCAAATAGTCTGTTGTTGATTGATGGCAGCCTCTGCCTATGAAGCCACATGATACCATCTCAATCCCTCCCCAGAAATATCAAATTGTTAATCTGTTGCCATGTCCACCTGTTTAACAAACACAGTGCTGGAATGTGTTCATTACTTTCCTCACAAGGAACGTAATATCAAGTATCATCCGTCTTTATTGTTTGGTATTATTGATACTATAATGTTCCAGTGTCGTCTTTTAAATATACCTGGATAACCGATGATATGTTATTCGTGATAGGATTATACCAAAAACATACTGGGTTTGGTACTGTTTATGTACTACGCAATAATGTTCGTCTGTCCACTATAATAAGTCTGTTGTTGAGTAGTCTCTGCCTACGAAGCCACACCCTATACCATCTTAATCCCTCCCTAGAAAGATTCTAGTGTTACCCTATTGCCTCATCCACAAGTTTAATCAATGCAGTACAGAAACTTCTACATCCCTTACAAGGGACGAAGTATCATCCGTCTTTATCGACGTTCCCTTGAGGCTCCACTCTGCGATTGTATGATTGGCCGGAATTGAACGGGCCCCTTTAGCAGCATCTAGCGCCTGCACCTCGTGCATCCCTATTAAGTCAAACGCAATCTGCCCGGCTCACTTGGATTCAAGCGGTGATGATGGCGGTGCGCAGGAAGGGATACGCCTCAGGCGACCCAGGTTCCCTTAAGATTTTAACATCTAGCCTTGTAGGTCCTTATTCATTAGGTGTTTAAGGGGAGAAAATACGCCCTCGGCATTCCGATCGCGAATAATATGCACTTTAATTCTATTTTCATCTCCATTTTTCAAACGTGGGGTATGTTAGGTGTTCTGCCTATCTCGAGGGACAACCCGTTTACTAATTGTTTGGGAGCAATGGAATGTGAATGGCAAACATTGTATAGTAGCCCTCTGTGTTCTAGTGTTTTTGCCTAAACGGGGGAGCTTTCCGATGTTTCTTGACACACCTTGTAAATCTTACAGCGAGATGTTGACTGTTTCTCATACAGCAGGCTAATGTTCAGATGTGTTTAAATATGTAAAATCCATGACCGTTTGTGAAACACAGTGAATAGGTAACTATTTTTTCCCTGTCCCGATTATGTACATCGCGATCTGATCGGAAATTATATGTATCCAATCAGTTAGGTGCATTGTCCAACATTACAGCGCATAAGGCATTAGAGTGGCAATTTGTGCACGCTCTTTATTGCTACCCCAATTTCCATCCAGGTTTTATCCGAATAATTGTACCTCAGGACGGGTTAGGTGTATTTTAAAACACTGTGGTTTATAAGGTAGTAAAGTGGCAATTTATGCATGCTGTTTCTCTTTTTAGACTCACCATCAGGGCCTTATTAATACAGCGACCCGGACAGGCGGATTGATAACGTCTTCTACTTAATTCAATACTTTGGATGACATATGGAATAACCAGACGATTGATACCTGTTTTTTCCAAGATCAAACTTCAGTAAGTTTTCAGCAACTCCTCAACAAGGCTCTTAATGAGACAACAACAATATGTCCTAGAACTTAACCAAGGGACCCCTTCCCCTCTCTTTTTCTATGTATTCCCACAGATTAATCAAGTAATAGAGGAACTTATTTAAGTCCAACCCAGATGGTCATTTGTGGCCGCTCATGAAGTAGGTATCATATAATTCGATAGCCCTTCATCATATACTAGTTCACCTTAGAATGTCTGATTATGAGAATGTATGTATGTTCTTAATTTTAGGTGCTCCAATGTCATTTAGTCCTGATGAAGACTCCAGAATGAGGCAAAAATAGCCCTTTTTATCCAGCGGAGTCGAAACGTAGACCAACCACATTATTACCTCACAGTATAGGATCCAGATATATTGAGAAACCTAACCTATATGTGAATGGACATAGGGAACTATGGATCGTATTAGACTGTAAAGGTCTTCTGTCAAATTAGTTTGTGATTGTGTTACTGTCACACCACCTTTACCCAGTCCCCACACTTACCTTATCACTCCCACCCTACCCCAAAACACTTTTTTTCTCCTTTTTCACTGTGAGCACCTTCAAATTTGATTATGAGATAGATAACTTTGACGTGCAAGAGTTACCTATGAACTTTGGCATTTATCTATTGAAACTGTTTTGATTCAGTGATTCATTCTTTTTGAAATGATAACATTTTGCGACTGATTTTCTAGAATTGTTCATTAAAAATGTGATATAGCATTGTGGTGAACTGTTGCTCTTTTAAATTCTGTATACATTTGTGATGATGTTTAAACACTGACCCACATTCAACGTACTTACAGAACCCAAGAGAAGGCCCTGGATTGGACCACGCGACCTGGATTGGACCACATCCTTCCTCACCGGCAGAGCTCAGAGCGTCCGCCTCTCCCCTTCTGCTCCAAGGCCACCAAGATCACCTGCGGTGTACCCGAGGGCTCCTCCCTCAGCCAGACGCTGTTCAACATCTACATGGCACCCCTCACCCACGTCGCCTGACAGCTTAACCTCACCATCATCTCCTACGCAGACTACACCCAGCTGATCCTCTCCGTCACTAGAGACCCTCACACCGCCAAAACCAACCTCCACGAAGGAAGGAAGGACATCGCCGAATGGATGAAGAACAGCCGATTAAAGCTGAACTCAGACAAGATGGAGGTTCTCATCCTCGGCCCCACCTCCTCAGCCTGGGTTGACTCCTGGTGTCCGGAAACACTGGGAACAGCACCAACACCCACCGACCACGCATGCAACCTAGGAGTCATCCTCAACTCCACCCTCTCCATGACTAAACAGGTCAATGCCGCCTCCTCATCCTGCTTCGACACCCTTGGAATGCTCTGCAGGATATTCAAGTGGATCCCCACGGAAACAAGAAAAACAGTCTCCCACCCACATCACACCCCACCTGAGAGACCTGCACTGGCTCCCCGTCAACAAGAGGGTAACCTTCAAGCTCCTCCTCCACACGCACAAAGCTCTTCACAACACCGGCCCAGCATACCTCAACAATTGACTAAGCTTCTACACCCCCACCCGCCAGCTCCGCTCCACCGCCCTCGTCCTCGACACAGTCCCACGCAGCTGAAAAACTACCACCGGCGGCAGATCCTTCTCCCGCCGCCAAGACCTGAAACACCCTCCCCACCAACCTACGGCTGACCCAAGACCTACTGGCCTTCAGAAGACTCCTGGCTCTTTGATCAGTAGCAGCACCCCCTTTCCCCCCGTGCCTTGAGACCCTCACAGGTACTTAGTGCGCCTTATAAATGTCTTGATTGATTGATTGATTGATTGATTGATTGATTGATTGAAGGAGATTCGGTCTTGAGGCATTGGGGTCCAGTGTTGTGAAGGGCCTTGTAGGCGTGTGTGAGCAGCTTCAAAGTTGTTCTTCTTTTGACGGGGAGTCAGTGGAGGTCACAGAGGTGTTGGTTGATGTGGTTGTCGCATGGGATATCGATGATAAGTCTGGCTGCGGTGAACTGGGTGGTTTGGACTTTACATTGGAGTTTTTAGTTGATTCTGGCATAGAGGGAGTTGCCGTAGTCCAGTTTGCAGGTGATGAGTGCATGAGTGACAGTTTTCCAGGAGACAGGGAGGATCCACTTGAACGTCTTGCAAAGCATGCAGAGGGTGTTGAATAAGTGTGAGCCGAAAATTCATTCCGCTTGCGGAAGTTGCAGATTTTTGGAAATTTCGCGACCCGCGAATCTCGTGAAATTGCAGAAAAATCTGCAAATCTCGTGAAATTGCAGAAAAATCAGCAAATCCGCGAGCAGGACGAATTTTCCATGAAACACTTACAGGGTTACAGCAGGGGCCCAATTTGAAGCTAATTTCTTTGTAACCATTTACAAAATGGTTACAAATAAATTAACTTCAACTTGGGCACCAGCTGTAAGTATTTCCTGAGCGGCGGCTCGTTCCCTACTTGCAACTATTCTCTGACCCTGCACTGACCCTCGAAGCAGGGTCAGAGAATAGTTACAAGTACAAGTATGGCACAAGGCTCTTGTCACAAAAATGAAACCTCAACAGGAAGCACTTACAGATATAAATAAAGCAGGTGCCCGAGTTTAAGCTCAAATTCAGTGTAGTTCCTGTGACCAGGAGGCTGCCCTGCTCGCTCTCTGACCCTTTACACAAGAGGCATGTGCACACGAATAGAAGCCCTGCCCATTTGGCCCCGCACCACACACTAGCGGTATCAAACGTCTTCCCGCCCTTTAGCATCTTTGTGAATAACTATGCAGGGCAGTGAGGTTCCGTGAGAATCGTAACAACGTTTTGGGCTTGTTCGAATATGGACGAGTTTGGTATCTACGAACCGCAAATGATGAGTTTAGTAGGTGTACGTGTTTTCGCTACACTACTTGGAAGGGTTCGTCTTATTTGTGGGTTTCTCCATCAGAACCCTCGGGTTCCATTTTAGATACGGCATCCATTTTGTTTCTTGCCCTCACGTAGCCGGCGAACGGACAATGTCCGCTCGATGACCCTGGGATTCCCAAGCTCTTGCGGAAGATGCATATTCCTTTGAGTGTGCCTTTATGACGAGGGGGATGACACGGCAAAGGCAGATGGCTCCGCTCAAGGCTCATCTTGCCGTGCCGGTCTATTGTTTCAGCTTTGCATGCGTTAGGCTCGAATCCTTTGATCCTGCGATCACGCTTCCGATATTCCCCTACACTCTTTTCAATCTGTTGTCTGTCTTTGTCTTCCTTGCACCTGTTTCTGTCTCTTCTTTTAGCTCGTTTACAGCTAGAATGGAATGTGCCTAATGGTGGGATAGCGTGCTTTTACAGTTGGGAACCGGCAATGCTTATGTAATTATGTTTTGGGCTTCTGAAAACATGAATGCAATCCTTTTGAAATTTACTGAGGGAACTGAGTTGTAACCTTTTGTTTGTTATGTTGTGCAATGACGAAAATGTGTATAAAAGGAGCGATCCACTTTCGCAATTCGAAGCAGACTCTCTGAACATACACTCTGTTGTACTTCTAGCGATTTCTGTGTCCCTGCAGTAAATAAACGCTGATCTTTGACGCCGAAGGAAGTGTCCCGTGTCTCTGTGATTTGTACGCCGGAACAGGTATATCCACAAAGGTTTCAGGTGTTGTCCCCTGGCACCGCTGGGCCTTAAATTAGCCCAGTCCTTCAGTTGGCGCCCAACATGGGGCGACATCAGCGGTACCGGTCCAAAGCCTGACGATCGTGAGGAACTTCGTGTGAAATTTCCGAGGGAAGGTGCACCCCGCTTCATCGATCCTGTTGTCGAAATAAGTGGTCCGAAGATTTTTCCCGCGAAGATTCCCGCTTCCTGACGGCTGCGACGGACTGATGCCCTGACTGTCGACCTGTTTTGGCGCCTGGTGTAGTCCTTTGTACGGCGAGACGATAGACGGGCCTTCCTGGTGACGCAATTGTTCTTTCAGTTAAGTATTTGTGGGTCGCTCCCAGTCCTTAGGTTAACTCTTTGGTTCCTTTTTTTTGGAACATTTGTGTAAAATTTGAAAACTTGCTTCGTATTTTGACACTTGGTTGTTGTTGTTGAAACTTGGTTGATTGCATGGTTCCATTGCATTTGTGGTCCTTAGTTGTTGGTTCTCTCTTTTGGGTTTTTCCTTGACAATTGCAATTGCCAAAAACCGAGGGTCTCGTATTTTTGCGAGGATATCGTAATTCGATAACCCTTGAAGTTTGAAACTCGGTTAGTGTGCACGATGCCTGGCCGTAGTATTTTATTTTGGTTTCCTTAAATGTTGCAGCACGGATTCCCGGTTGGAGGACTCATGTCCGATACCTCCAGTTGGAACTCCGATTTATGAGCTTTATAGTCGAAATGGAGTGGGCCCCATTGTATATAATGAATTTTGGATCCGTTATACTAGAAAAGATGGTGTCCTTAGTTGGCCACCCCATGGTAGCTTTGAAACTGAGATTCTAGATAATCTCGAAGCAAAATTGTTTAAAAAGAAAGCTAGGCCAGCAATGTTTTATTCCTTTCGGTTATAGCGCAAAGAGGCCAGGCAGAAAGAAATCAAGCAGATTAAGAAAAATAAAAAAGAGGGTATCCTTTCGGTAATACAAGATGCAGAACAGCATCAGCAAGACAAAGCAGAGAAGGAAAAGGAAGTTTCTATCAGACAGCATAACATGGCGGTGGATAAATGTTATCCGGTTTTACCGTTGAGTTCTGAAAAGAAGGAAGAAGCATCGAAAGAGGATCCTTTGTTATCTTATTTACTGAAGTCACCACCTCCTTATGTACAGGGTACTGTAGCCCCTGTAGTTCCTCCTGTTCTTCCGCCTGCTGTTCCGGCGGCTGCTGGACAGCCTGTAGTTGGCCCTGTTCCTCCGAATCCCCTTGTTCCTCAAGTGGGCCCTGCTCCTTTACCCCCTCTTCTTCCTACTGCTCCTACGTTTAGTCCTAATATTGTTGCTCCTGTTCTTCTTTCTTCTACCCCTTCTGCTCGTAACCGTATACCTCATTCTGTTGCTACTCTCTATTCTCCACTTTTCGGATCGTTATTCGAATCCGATGTCTCTGAAATCTCTCAGAGACGAAGTCAAATGCCTGGTGGTAGGAAGAGTGAAACGTTAGTAACTATGGCGCGTAGGTGGATTAGACATCCTGCTAAGTACACTTCGCGCATAGTTTAATGAGCCCACACAAATGTTTGTGTTCGAAGAGATGTGCAAATCCTTGAGAGAAGAGTGGGATGATGATGAGCTAGATAATGTACCGCCCGATTTGACTGAACTCCAGAGTCAGTTTTTGAACGGTATGATTGTAGGTGGTGATGTACGGCATGCATTCGAGCGTTTGTTAGCTTTTAGATCCACAGTGCCTTCACGAGTGTCGTTTGACGACGACTCCGATGATTCGAAAGCGAGATCTGGTCAGTATCCCATGCGAGAAGTTCCCCCAGTGTGGATGCCAGGTAATGCTACTGTCGTTCCTCCAATTTTGCCACACTTCCAGAGAGTTTGGATACACCTCCCATGGAAGCGATCAGAAGTCTTGCAGGTGAAACAATCTTTGCCTGACCCCCGGAAGAATCAGGCAGGTTATTACAAGGAGTTATCCCAACTTGTGGATGCTTCTATTATGAACCTTGCTGATATCGACATGTTGTTTGGTAATGTAGTACCGCAACCGATTTGGGCGAAAATTCGTCAAGAGAATCATGCAGCTGAGTTAGGTGGTGATTAGGCTGCTCTTGTAGCGGCTGACGGACGGCAAGTTGGTGGGGCTAAGCCTGAACAGTTAATTACGGATCTGCCTCAAAGAATCATTACGCTCATGAAAACACTCATGCCAGCGATGAGGGTGGACTGGGATAAATTGTCTGCTTGCAAACAAAAGAAAGACGAGAGTGTCTCCGATTTCTTTACTGAATTTGAGGAGGCATTTATCGATCATAGTGGTCAGGATATGAGCACTGAGGGAGGTCAGCGATTGTTTGTCGATAAGTTCGTGCTCAATCTGTTGCCTGAGTTATGCAACAAATTGAAAAATTCTGAAAGTGCATGGGCTGTTTCAACCACAGCTCAAATATTAGCAACAGCTCAATATTATGAAAATAGAGAAAAAGAGGAGAATGATCGTGCAGACAATAAAACGAAAGAGCTAAAAACTAAGGTCTTATTGCAGCAAGCGTATCCTCCACGCTCGGATCAAAATGACTCGCAACAACAGCATGTGCAGTATCGACCACAAGCGTAGTCTTCTAGGATGCAGTCGCGCTCTGACTCCTCTGCATCCAGATCTATGCTTGGGTATAATCAGTGTGCATATTGTAGGGGTGAGGGCCATTTAAAGTTTAATTGCCTGTTTTACGTGACCGAACGAATGGTGTTTCGGTCCGGGGAGGTTGTGGTGGTCATCAGCAAGCCTCTCGAGGTAGAGGTCGTGGTACCTCTCAAAATCAAAATAAGCGTTCTGCTCCTTCATCGGACACTGACAATTGTTTTGATCAGCGAAATACTTTGTCTGGTAGATCTGCACAGTATCATGTGGATGACTATTATGTTGAGCATGAGATTGGTGTAGACAACAATTACTAGGACAGCCATAGACAAAGAGAGGGAGTAGTATCAGTTCCGGTTGATCAGAGAGGGCCTTACGTCGCAGTTGCCACATCGGGCGTAGTTGAGCCTTTTCTGTTGGACACTGGTGCAGCAAAAAGTTCCATCATGTATTCGAAACTCCCTGGCGCACCTTTGTCTGGCTTAACAAACGTTTCTGTTGGATTCTCTGGGGCCCCGGTTAGCAATCCAGTTTCTAGCCCTTTGTCCCTTACGATTGGGCCACATGAGCTAGAGGCTCCTTTGATTTTAACTACTGGTTGTGGTGAGAATCTCTTGGGTCTGGATTTGTTAAAGCGGTTATATGCGACTCTGTACTGCTCTCCTACGGGAGTGGAGCTTACATTAGGTCAGAGAGTGATCTCTCCTATGTACTTGTCAACTGATAAGCTCCCGCCGGAATTGAGTTCCCTTCCTGAGTCTTTATGGGCAACAGGTCCCAATGATGTGGGCCTACTGGACATACCACCTTATGTAGTCCAATTGAAATCAAATGTAAGATTACCACGTATCCCCCAATATCGTATCTCTCTTGATGGCGAGCGAGCGCTATTAGCGATCATTTATGACTTGATCGAAAAGAATCGAAGAAACTCGGGGTAATGTGTGTAACAGTCCTGTGTTACCTATTTTGAAACAAACTGACCCATCCAAGCCTCCTGTGTACCGTTTTGTAATTGATTTGAGGGAAGTGAATAAAATCGTAATTCCACAGTTTCCAGTGGTGCCTGACATTACAGCTTTGCTGACCCTGATTCCAGCCTCTGCTTCCTGGTTTTCGGTGATCGACCTAAAGAATGCTTTCTTTAGTATTCCGATTGCTGAGGAAAGCAGAGATCTATTCGGCTTCTCATTAGGTGGTCGCAGTTTTAGGTTTAAACGCGCACCACAGGGCTACTGTGAGAGTCCATCAATCTACAGTCAGGCCCTTAAGAGTCAACTTGATGCCTTTGTGTTAACTCCTGGTGCGGCCCTGATTCAGTACGTTGATGATCTGTTAGTGGCTGCTGACACTGAGGAAATTTGTAAAACTGCTACAGTATCGTTGTTAAAGCATTTATGTGACATACATCACAAGGTGTCACCTTCTAAACTACAGTATTGTTGTCAAGAAGTAACCTATTTAGGTCACTTATTGTCAAAGGAGGGAAGAAGGTTGACCCCAGAAAGAATTGCAGTGATTGCTCGAATGACTGTGCCAACAACTCAGAGAGATGTACGTGCCTTTCTAGGTATCACGTCATACTGCAGACAATGGATTCCAAACTTTTCATTGTTAGCGAAGCCATTGTTAGCTCTCACTTGCAAGGATGTTCCGACTCCTTTGCCATGGACTGAAGAGTGTCAGAAAAGTTTTTCTGAATTGCGTGATGCGTTGTGTTCGGCTCCTGTGTTAGGTACTACTGATTACAGTAAGCCGTTTACACTATACGTTCACGAGAGAGAAGGTTGTGCGTTGAGTGTTTTGACGCAACAATTTGGCGGTAAACAGCGTCCATGTGCATATTTTTCTTCGACCTTAGACCCAGTAGCTAGAGCATTGCCGAGTTGTCTAAGGGCGACAGCGGCAGCTGCGGTGTCCATTCGACAGTCCGCAGGTCTGGTCATGGATAATATGCTTACAGTGATGGTTCCGCATGCAGTTGACACTCTCTTGAATCGAACGAAGACTCAACACTTGACGAGTGCAAGGTTGTCCGGTTATGAGTTGACACTTTTGGCAAGTCATATACAGATAAAATGTTGTAATGTGTTGAATCCAGCGACATTGTTGCCGATTAATATGGAATCAGGTGATGTAGCACCACATGACTGTTACTTAAGAACTGAAGAAGAAACAAAGGGTCGTATTGACCTGAAAAACACTCCATTGGTAGATCCCGATGGTACTTTGTATGTTGATGGTTCATGCTTCAAGTTGCCGAATGGTGATGTGACGACTGCCTATGCTCTAGTGACGTTGAGTACGGTTGTGGAAACTGCGAGATTGAATCAGAATTCGGCGCAAGCGGCAGAATTGATTGCGTTAACGAGAGCGTGTGTTTTGTCTAAAGGAAAGCGAGTGAATGTGTTTACCGACAGTCAGTATGCATTTGGCGTAGCGCATAGTTTTGCTCGATTGTGGAGAGAAAGAGGATTTATGACGTCGCATGGCACGAAGATCCAACACGGACAGCTCGTGAACGATCTTTTGGATGCACTTACATTGCTTAAGCAAGTGGCAATCATTAAATGCAGCGCGCATCGAAAGGTTACAGATGATGTTGGTCATGGTAACGCGTTTGCGGATGAGATTGCTAAGGAAACGGCCAGGAACCTGACGAATCGAATGTATGTTACGAGTTCAGTGAGATGGCCTACGGAGACTGGTATGTGTGAGGACACAGTTGAGAGTGTGAAAGCGATTCAGAATGAGGCCACCGAAACTGAAAAGACTAAGTGGAAGGAAAGCACGGGGAAGTTAGACGAGATTGGATGTTGGGTTGATTTGTCAGAATATCAAAGATGGATGTTACCGGATGCGTATGTGCTTGCCGTTGTTACTATGGCCCATGGCATGTCATATATTAGCGTGAAAGGTATATGTAAATTGTTGTTTACTGTAAGGAAGAATGATGGGATTGCTAAGTGTGCTTGGAGAGTGGTCAAGACCTGTATGGTATGTTTGATGCATAATCCTGGCAAGGGCACCCCCACTCCACCTGGTCATTTTGCTTCTCCTACATGCCCCTTTGAAGTTATCCAGTTGGACTTCATCCATATGGAGAGATGCAACAATTTGAAATATGTATTGGTTGTGGTTTGTGCATTCTCCAGATGGATTGAGGCCTACCTCTTAAGGATAATACTGCCCTGTCCACAGCAAAAGTTCTACTCAAGGAGTATTTCCCCAGATACGGAATGCCACGGATCGTATGGTCGGATAATGGAAGTGAGTTTGTGGGAAGTGTGATGAAGAGTGTGTGTAAGGGTTTGGGTATTCGCCAAAAATGTCATAGTGCTAACCATCCTCAATCGGCAGGTTTGGTGGAAGGGTACAATGGTACTCTGAAACTGAAACTTGCCAAAATCCAAGCAACGACTGGTTTATCATGGCCTGATGCATTGCCTCTAGCTCTCTTATCGACCAGGGCGACTGTGCACTCTCGAGTAGGGCTTAGCCCATATGAGATTGTGTTCGGCCATCCTGCGAACGTTTGGGGAGTTCCGAGGCCTAAGGAATTTAACAGAATTGAATATCCAATGTTGATTGACTATCTTTATGATCTGACTGCTAAATTGAGTTTGATTCATCAACAGGTTTTTGAAGCTCTACCGGCACAAACGGAAGGACCTGGACATCGGCTCCAACCTGGCGAGTGGGTGGTAATCCGCAACTTTGGGAGAAAACGAATTCTCGAGCCAAGGTTCGTGGGACCCTACCAAGTCCTGCTGGCAACGAGGACTGCAGTTCAGCTGGATGACATGAAGCACTGGGTGCACGCCACCCACACAAAGAAAGCTCCTCTTCCATTGCCAGCAGAAAATTGGATAAGGAAAGGATTTGCCCCGACTGAGACCGATGCCATTCCACACTATGTGCCATTTAGTGATGCTCAACCTGTAGAGAACAATTCAGTTCAGTCAGATACACCTGTTGAATCATCTGGAACTGTACCTCCGTCTTCAGCATTGGAGAATTCAAGTTCTGAACTGTCACCTGAACAATCGAACACTGTTTTGCCATCTGAACCGTTGTTTGAAGAGCAAACTCGACTTGGAAAATGTTGATATTTTCTTTGATCGCGTGACAAGGACAAATAAAATTCCCTTTTGTTTTTGAATTTACATTACCCCCTCACTGTTGCTACGAACATTGTGGACACTTGCATTTTCTACTGATTTTGAGTTCTCTTATTTTGTTTATCATATCACGTGTGTTCCTCTTCTGTGCAGCTAGGAGACTTGTATTAAACTGAATGCTTAATTGATTAAAACCTACCATCTGGGTTGGCCGTAGGGCCGTGCGGGTACCTACTTCTGTTTAGCAGGTTTCTGACACTAGGTCGGTTACTTTTGTCGGTTTCTGGGAACTCCTGGGAATTAATAATCGCTACTCAGAACCAGGTGCGTCAAGAACGTTACGGACGGTCTTTAGAGGATGGAGTTTTCTAAGCTGTCAGAAGTAGAGAGGATGTCGGCGCAAAGATCTAAATTGCATAAGATTTTACGAACAAAATGTTTTTTGTTTCAGGTTTTCATGTTGTTCCTAACTGTTTCTATGTTATTGGTGGGTGGAGTGTATTTTGGGATTCAGTCGCTATTGCTTTCCACTTCACCTACTTCTCCTTCTCATGATCTGAATTCTGTTCTCGTTCCCACTATTTCTCCACATTCCTTTAATCTTCTGCCCCAACATGAACAGGTTAGACGTGCGGAATTTATGAACAATTCCTTTGTCCAACTTTTGCATCAGCATCAGTTGGTGATGAACACTACCAACTGTTGTGTGTGTGGGTTAATGCCACATACCATGGATAAGGGAATTCCGTATTTAGTTCCTCCCTACAGCTCCCAGGGGTCAGCTCGAGCATTCCAAACCATGTTCCGTAGTGCACTAGATTCCTACCCCCGTCGAGAGCTACGCTCCAAAGACCTTGGTTCTGGCCCGTACCACAAGTCTTTGGCGATAGCGATTGCCGATCTGGATAGAGATATTTTTGATTCAACGCTTATTCCAGAGGAAGAGGTGCGAGCCTACAAGGATCTGAGTGAGGCCGAGTATAGTATGTCAGTGGGTGATAGACAGCTTAAGAGCTCGTCTCCGATCTGGATCGTACCCCACCTTGGTAATTTTTGTCTGCAAGGTCTTGGTCGAAATCCGAGAGCTCAGCTTGGGAAGAGTGCTTGTACTGAAACAACCGTTTTACCGATGCTCTCTTCCCCTGTATTTCTGACTGCCAAGGGTACCTATTTTGTGTGTTATGATCGCGCTTATATGTGGTTGCCTCGTGACTTCTCAGGTTCCTACTATTGACCATAGGTCCCCAAAACGGTAGGAAACCCTTAAAGAAGTCTCCTGCTTCTTGACCGGCAGTGTCCTCTTTGCGCCGTGAGAGACGTTATTAGCAAAGAGGACACTGCCGGTCAAGAAGCAGGAGACTTCTTTAAGGGTTTCCTACCGTTTTGGGGACCTATGGTCAATAGTAGGAACCTGAGACAGTTGACTCGTGTCGTAGAATCGACTGCTAACATAACTGCAAGTGCTCTTGGTAACCTGACAGCAGAGCTTCAAGCGGATAGACTTATGACGTTGCAGAAACGTATGGTTCTAGACGTTGTACTCGCAGATAGAGGTGGTGTGTGCAAGGTGATCCATTCGAGCTGCTGTATTTTCATACCTGATAACGCTCCAACTGTTTATCAAGCCATCTCGAAGTTGCATAAAATCTCCGAGTCCATACACGTGGACGAAGGTGATTGGACGCTTCTAGGATGGTTTTGCGGTCTGACGACGACTTGGGGTTGGAAGATTCTGATGATTGTAGGGGTTGTTGTGAAGTTCCTGTTCACGTGTTGTCTTTGTGTACAGTGTGGTCCAGCCTTATGTGGCCTTTGTGCTACAACGTGTATAAGAAGGCCATCTGTTACCAGAGAGACATTTATGGATAGAATAATGTTTCAGCAACATCTAAACGATCTGATGAATATCGATATTGATTCTGATATCGACTAGTGCTTGCCTACATGAGGGCAAAAGGAGCGTCTGAGGTTCCGTGAGAATCGTAACGACGTTTTGGGCTTGTTCGAATATGGATGAGTTTGGTATCTACGAACCGCAAATGATGAGTTTAGTAGGTGTACGTGTTTTCGCTACACTACTTGGAAGGGTTCGTCTTATTTGTGGGTTTCTCCATCAGAACCCTCGGGTTCCATTTTAGATACGGCATCCATTTTGTTTCTTGCCCTCACGTAGCCGGCGAACGGACAATGTCCGCTCGATGACCCTGGGATTCCCAAGCTCTTGCGGAAGATGCATATTCCTTTGAGTGTGCCTTTATGACGAGGAGGATGACACGGCAAAGGCAGATGGCTCCGCTCGAGGCTCATCTTGCCGTGCCGGTCTATTGTTTCAGCATTGCATGCGTTAGGCTCGAATCCTTTGATCCTGCGATCACGCATCCGATATTGCCCCTACACTCTTTTCAATCTGTTGTCTGTCTTTGTCTTCCTTGCACCTGTTTCTGTCTCTTCTTTTAGCTCGTTTACAGCTAGAATGGAATGTGCCTAATGGTGGGATAGCGTGCTTTTACAGTTGGGAACCGGCAATGCTTATGTAATTATGTTTTGGGCTTCTGAAAACATGAATGCAATCCTTTTGAAATTTACTGAGGGAACTGAGTTGTAACCTTTTGTTTGTTATGTTGTGCAATGACGAAAATGTGTATAAAAGGAGCGATCCACTTTCGCAATTCGAAGCAGACTCTCTGAACATACACTCTATTGTACTTCTAGCGATTTCTGTGTCCCTGCAGTAAATAAACGCTGATCTTTGACGCCGAAGGAAGTGTCCCATGTCTCTGTGATTTGTACGCCGGAACAGGTATATCCACGAAGGTTTCAGGTGTTGTCCCCTGGCACCGCTGGGCCTTAAATTAGCCCAGTCCTTCAGCAGGATTCATTCTGGCACAAGGCTCCTGTCACAAAAATTAAACTTCAACAGCAAGTACTTACAGATAAATAAAGCAGGTGCCCGAGTTGAAGCTCAAATTCAGTAACGTTTTAATCAGCCCAAAACATTAGTGAGCACGGTCGAGGCTGGGCAAGTGTGCTTTAACCCCGTCTCTGTCGTCGAAATTATCTGTAATACTCTAGGGAGTTCTTTGCATCCATGAGTTTCTCGAGCGCAATCCCCGTGTAGTTCCTGTGACCAGGAGGCTGCTTTCTACTCACCTGCTGCCCTGCTCGCTCTCTGACCCTTTATACACAAGAGGCATGTTGACACGCATAGAAGCCCCGCACCACACACTAGCGGTATCAAACGTCTTCCCGCCCTTTCCCAACTATGATGGACAGCTCACTCAAGGGACCTCTACGCCTTTTGGCTCTGTGGCAAAGTTACAGGCACACATGGTCAGTGGAGACAAATCTTCCGGCCCTTTATGCAGCTGCAGTGTAGGAAAAGCACTATACATTTACCCAACGAGGTAGCACTTACTGATTAGCTAGTACTCCAGTTGAGTAGAGGTATTGCACAAAACGAGGGCTTCTTCGTGGATAACTATGCAGGGCAGGATTCATTCTGGCACAGGGCTCCTGTCACAAAAATTAAACCTCAACAGGAAGCACTTACAGATATAGCTGGTGCCCGAGTTGAAGTTCAAATTCAGTAACGTTTTTAATCAGCCCAAAACATTAGTGAGCATGGTCGAGGCTGAGCAAGTGGGCTTTAACCCTGTCTCTGCCGTCGAAAATTATTTGTAATACTCGAGGGTGGTCTTTGCATCCATGAGTTTCACGAGCGCGATCCCCTTGTAGTTCCTGTGGCCAGGAGGCTGCTTTCTCCTCACCTGCTGCCCTGCTCGCTCTCTGACCCTTCACACAAGAGGCATGTGCACACACATAGAAGCCCCGCACCACACACTAGCAGTATCAAATGTTTTTCCCGCCCTTTCCCAACTATGATGGACAGCTCACTCATGGTAACCACGGCACCTTTTGGCGTGGTGGCAAAGTTACAGGCACACATGGTCACTGGAGACAAATCTTCTGGCCCTTTACGCAGCTGCAGTGTAAGAATAGCACTATACATTTACACAACGAGGTAGCACTTACTGATTAGCCAGTAGAAAGTACTCCAGCAGAGTAGAGTGCAAATCCCCCAAAAATCCGTGATTTCTCTGGCAAATCCGCAAATTCGTGGATTTTTTTGCGATTTTGCGCACATTTGCAGACCGCAGATCCGCAAAATTCACCCATACTTAGTGTTGAAGCATGTGGAGGATCAGTTGATCTGTTGAATCATGATGAGTGATGAGTCGAGTATGATGCCAAGGCTGCATGCATGGTGCGTTGGGAAAGGTGGGTTTCCGAGGGTGGGGTGCCACCAGGTGTTTTCCAGGTATTGTCCCATGCAGAGGGGGTGGAGCGGAGGATGAGGACTTCTGTTTACTCTAAGGTGAGCTTCAGGCAGCTGTTCCTCATCCAGATCTCAACAGCTTTCATCCCTTTTTGGAAGTTGCGCCTGGTGATGTCGGGCTCCTTGGTGAGGGAGAGGATGAGCTGTGTGTTCAAGTTCAAGTTCAGGGATTTATATAGCGCACTACTCACCCAGAGGGTCTCAAGGCGCTTGGGGAGGGGGGGGTTCATTTTTTGTCAAATAGCCAGGTTTTAAGTTCTTTTCTGAAGGAGATGTGGTTCTGAGTAAGGCGGAGGTGAGTGGGGAGTGAGTTCCAGGTCTTGGCCGCCAGGAAGGAGAAGGATCTGCCACCCATGGTGGATTTTCGAATGCGCGGGACTGCGGCGAGGGCTTGATTAGAGGATCTTAGTTGGCGGGTGGGTGTGTAGAAGGACAGTCGAGTGTTGAGGCATTCGGGTCCTAGTTTGTAGAGGGCTTTGTGTGCGTTTGTGAGGAGACGGAACGTAATTCTCTTGTTGACGGGAAGCCAGTGGAGGTCTTTTAGGTGTCCGGTAATGTGATCTTGGCGAGGGATGTCCAATATGAGTCTCGCTGATGCGTTTTGGATGCGTTGGAGTTTTTTCTGTAATTTTGCTGTGATTCCGGCGTATAGTGTGTTACCGTAATCCATTTGACTCGTGACCAGTGCGTGGATGACAGTCTTTCTTGTCTCGGGGGGGATCCAGCGGAAGATCTTTTTGAGAATACGAAGTACGTTGAAGCAGGAGGATGAGACTGCGTTGACTTGTCTGGACATCGAGAGAGAGGAGTCTAGGATGAAGCCAAGGTTACGTGCGTGGTCTGAGGGTATGGGTGCCTTGCCCAGAGCCGAAGGCCACCAAGAGTCGTTCCAGGCAGAGGGGGAAGATCCTAGGATGAACACCTCCGTTTTGTCTGAGTTGAGTTTTAGGTGGTTGTGTTTCATCCATTCGGCTACTTCTTTCATGCCTTCGTGAAGATTGGTTTTGGTGGTGTTAGGGTATTTGGTGAGGGAAAGGATTAGCTGGGTGTCGTCGGCATAGGAGATGATGTTAAGGTTGTGTTGGCGCGCGATCGGCATAGGAGACAATGTTGAGCCTGTGGTTTCTGACAATGGTTGCGAGGGGGCAAAGTAGATGTTGAAGAGTGTGGGGCTGAGGGAGGATCCTTGAGGTACTCCATATCTGATCTCTGTTGGTTCTGTGTTCTGCCTGAGAGGAATGATCGTATCCAACCTTTCCTTGCATGCCAATGTCGTGGAGCCTGGTCGCTAGTGTGCGGTGGGTGACGGTGTCGAAGGCTGCTGATAGGTCCAGGAGGATGAGGGCTGCCATATGTCCTTGGTCAAGGAGGGTGCAGATGTCGTGGGTGGCAGCAAGGTGGGTAGTCCCAGTGCTGTGGTTGCTGTGGAATCCGGATAGAGAAATGTCTAGGATGTTGTTGGTTTCTATGTGAGCTAGCTGGGTGTTGATGCCCTTTTCAATGACTTTGGCTGCGAAAGGTAACAGTGAGATGGGCCTGAAGTTCTTGAGGTCCGTTGGGTCTGTGGAGGACTTCTTTAAACACATGCGCGCTAGCGCAATTCCGCTCCTACGTGGAGATTTTCTAAATTGCATGTTACGTGACGAGCTGGGCTCGTCATCAGCGTGCGAGGAGGCTACACCATGACGAGCCCAGCTCGTCATCAGCCCGAAGGGGTTAGGAGGGGGTTAACTTTGGCACGCTTCCAGTTGGGGAATGTGGCTGCCTTGAGAGAGCAGTTGATCATTTGTTGTAGCTCGGGTGCAATGGCAGTGGTGGCCCTCTGGAAGATATGCGGCGGGCAGGGGTCAGAAGGTGCTATGAAGTGGATGCTCTTCATAGTCTTTAAGGTGTCTTCTGTGGTGAGAGGGGTCTACATGAAAAGGGTCTGTAGGGTGGCATCATTGGGAGTGGGCATTTTGGAGGTGCAGTGGTCTTGGTCGTCAAAGTTGTCATAGAGCATCTTGATCCTGAGGTGAAAGAAGGAGCTGAGTTTGATGCAGATGTCTTGGGAGGGAGGGACGTTGGTTGTTTTGCTGTTGGATTTGGCAAATTCCTGTATGATGGTGAATAGTACCTTGGAGTTGTGGGCATTGGAGAAGATTCTGTCTTGAATTAAGTTTTTCTTTGTTGATTTGATGAGCTAGTGGTGTGCTGTGGAGGACATTTTTTTTAGGCGGAGCATGCTTTCAGGGTTTTGCTGTTTCTCCACATCTTCTCCAGTCATCAGCAGGAGTGCTTGGGTTCTTCGAGATCCGCTGTGAAGTCAGACAGCTAATGGGTAAGATCTATTGACTTCATTGGTTTCAGAGGGGAAAAGTAAGAGTGGGAAATTTCCAATTTTGTATCCACTAAAGTCCTCTTGTCAATGAGAATGTTGTTGTGCCTTTGCTGAGTTAAGATTTCTACATTAGAACTTTGGGCATGATCTAGAGTTTGGCAGAAAGGATATCCGTCATGTTTGTGACGGAGTAACCCATCGGCCAAATTCTAAATCAGGCTCTTAGTCTCTTTTCTGGAACTCCCAAATAATCCAGTGGAGCAAGCCTTAAGACTTCTTTTAGGCAAGAAATACCTTCAAATGAGACCAGCCTCATGTTTTTGCCCATGTGGTTGCATTTTGTTGGGTAGCATTCAGTGGTTAGCCCCGGACCCGTGGAATTTGAAACTGTTCTTTGCCCCTGCTTTTACTTATTTTCGGTGCAGTTCTAAGGCTTCCAGGACTACGAGCAGAGGCCACCAGAAGGCACGAGTCAGGGACCAGTTGTAACTAGTCAACAGGTCAATCCAAGAAAAAGTCTATTGTAGCTTTAGATGTCCGTGTAACCACACGTGGGCGGTCTTCTCAGTTCTGGGTACAAGTCGGAGCAAGTCCAGCCCTTCAGGTCTCCACATTGGTCACAGACAGAAGATCGAGTCCTCCTTTGTTCTTCTACAGCTCCAAATGTAGTCTGAAGAACTGGGAGTGAATAACCACTTTTGGACAATTCAATAGAAGTAAATGCATGGTGACGAGTAGTGTACAACCTATACTACTTATGACTCCTATTCACTCCCGAACCAATGAACACAAAGTTCACATGGGTATTCTATCTTCTTTTGCACTACATCATGTTTGTCTTATTGAAACTATCGGAAAGGGAACCATTCCTAGTGAAATCCAGAATTGCAGAACCGTTCTGCCCCTGGAGGAGGCTAACTGCCCAACCAGCGGTGAATCTAGGGAAACTAATAGTCCTTTGCACCTCATTCTGGGGCAAGCTTCCTCTTCTTCTGCAATGGAGTCTGGATTTCTATATTGTGCACTGAGATCAAAAATCCCATTTCCCCATATCTCACTTTACTCTTAGATGTGAAATGACAGGCATTACTCTGGTCCCTTTCAAGTTAAAGAAATGTCTGAGCCCTCCCTAGCTGCAATCCCTGTTAGATGATAAGGCTCATACCTCACACCCAGGTCTTTCTGCCATAGGTCTAAGACTTTGTCTTTGCTCTGGGAGCACTTTTTATACCTCATCAAGAGAAAAGTGTTGGTGGTGGGCAGCCTCATTAAAGGGAAAGCACTGATGGGGGTAGTTAGAGGCAGGCTCTTTAGGCTATTTGAGCTTCAGGTAAGAAAAGTAAAGTGTACATTTCTCAAATGTCCTACTTCACCATTGAACACAACTTTTAATAAATATTTAAACAGGTTGAATTGGCTGCGTACTAAATGAAAGTTACAAAAATATAATCTTCATTAGTTATTACTAATGTTGCTAGTTTTTCTCATAAACACAGCTACAGCCCTATACAGTGAAGATAGCTTTTGGGGGCTAGTCACTCATAACTAGTAGGGATCCTCCCTTGTGCGCTACAATGTCTACTTAAGGGTGCCTTTTATAATATTTAAAAGTAGGATTCTTTCCTGTCACAAAGGGTTTACTTGAGATTCTGCCTGCAGATTTAAAAGTTGTAGCAGCCAGAGTACACTTCAGTATATATACGTATTTGTTTATTACAAGTTAATTGAGTTTCATGACATGACAGAAACATTTTGCCTTCATCAAAAACATATTTAATGAGCAACTGGCAGGATCTTTACTCAGAGGAAATGCTGAATATCCTTGAGAAGAAGATATCATTTATACACATAACACTAGGATCATGAATCTCTTAACATCCTGCTTACATTTGCCAGATTCAAATATTAAGTTGCAAATGTACAGCCCTGAGCGTCATGGCTTCCGGACCTTCTTGAATCATGAAAATTAGCAAGCATGTACAAAGGCAATGGAAACTCAAAACAAGTGTGAACCAATATCTATATTCAATTACGAAATATTGGTACTTTCTTTGTTATATTTGTAAATATAATACTGTAATACATAGGAGTATACGGGCATGATACAATAATGATTTAAGTTTTCACACCAGTTGCAACCTGCACCTGTACCAGGATCATTGCTTCTCTGAATGCTTGTTTTTTGATTTAGAACAATATAGTTGCAGCAAACAAAAAGAACACAATTTTTAGACATTGAGAACGTCCACTAGTGAGCTCTTACACACCCAGAAAATATGAGGTGCTACCAGGTAAATTTGACCTGTACTACGTGTCTGGTGTACTTTTTTACCATACAAATACCAAAATTATTTGACAATGCTTTCTTTTTTTTTTTGGAGGCAGGACTAAAGAGTTTTGATCCCTCTTAACCTGCTTAGCTGTGAGTGAAGACCATGTTATAAAGATAACTTCTATTAAATCTTAGTATTACATCCAAAAGGAGTAAGCATGTAGACTCATTTACTTATTTGGCAAAAGGAAACTCCAAGTCCCATCATACTTAGTGCTGTAGGCTAAAAACTTTAAACTTGCCTAAAGTTGTCTTTCTGAAATATAGCAAGATCACACCGATAAACATGAAGTTGTTATCAACCTTATTGTTTATTTCTGAGTTTTTCAATGTTTGTTGGTCAGAGTAGGAATTTGAAGGCATTTAGTGTTATCGTGTGTGTTAGTCTTGGAATCTTTGGTGTGGTTTTCCCTGAAATTTTGCCTCTACCTCCTGTATTTTTGATGCTGTGCTGGATTTATTTTTGTTGGCTTAGATGCTTTTGGCATGTTGCCACTGCTGATCAGTGTCAAAGTGCAAGTGGTCCCTGTGTAAATGGCTGTTACAATTGGTTCTCCCTGATTAGCATACATTTGATGTACTGGTAGGTCCCTAGGAAAGTGCACTAAGTGTGCCAGGGCTAGTAAATCAAATGCTTCTACTGGGCCTGCAGCACTGATTGTGCCACCCACGTTAGTCACTCTGAAAAGGTAACTTAGACCTGCCATTGCAGAGCCTGTGGGTAGTCTCGTACTGCCATGTCGATTTGGCAAGTGTACCCACTTGCCAAGCACTGCCCTTCCCTTTTCTTACGTGTTAGTCACCTCTAAGGTACTCTCATGGTACCCCTGTGGGCATTGTGCAGTGTATCTGTAGGTAGGACGTGATGTGTGTGGCATGTCCTGATAGTGAATTACTGCCAATTTAGTTTTTCACTATTGCAAGGCTACCTGTTCCCATAGGACAGAATGGGGAGTTTGTTTATAACATCTTATAAACATAACTGCCCCTGGGAACAAGGTTGGAAAATAAAGTTTAGTATGCCTGAATTCAGGACGTTAAAATGCATTGTTTAGTCAGGGTAATTTTTACATTCTGTGTTTGAAAATACCACTTTTAGAAAGTAGGTATTTTCTTCTTTAGCCATCCAGGATGCCTCTGCTAGGATGTGGATTGACTGTCTGGGTTTGTAGTGTCAGGAGCTGAGGAGGAGCAGTGGCTCCAGAGGCCTGATGAATCAGGGCTGGGCTGAATAGACCTGGTCTGCATTTAAAGTAGGGGGAGGAGATTTCCTTTCACCTGAATTGACCTGGTCTGCTTTCCTCAATGCTGTCTCCACCTCCTGCCAGGAAGCTACACCAAAGACAACAGAACTGTTTTTGACTGAACACAGGGTTCTCTGCACTAAGAGAACAAAGACATTTTGGGGTAAAAGTATTAGACCGAAAACCCATGAACTTTAGACTACTTCTGGAATCAAGAGGAACCTTTACCAAGAAGAAAAGCTGGAGAAACTGAGAAGTACTGCCCTTGCTGTGTGTACGGGGTTGGCCTGCAGTTGCTGTTTCTGCCAAGGAAAGGAGAAGGACTTTGCTGTGTGCTGTGTCCCCTGCTTGAGGAAAGTCTCTAAGGGCTTGAGTAGAGCTTGCCTCTTGTTGTTGAAGTCTCAGGAACACAAAGACGTCACCCCCAGCTCTCCTGAACTTCCTTGCTGGGAGTTCTGACCTGCCAAAAAGTGCCTGTGATTGTGTACGGCCTCTAGAGGTTGTTTCTGCTACTGTGAGCTGAAATGCAATGAAAAAAAAAGAAATTCAATGCATCACTCTTCTTGCTACAGTTTTTCCTGATGCAATGCCGTGGTACAAGAAGAATCTCCCCGCACTACCGTGTCGCTGCTGAAACTGACTCAGCGCCTGTCGCCGCTGCAAGAACTGACACATTGAGAAACCGCAGCCGCATCGTTTGCTGATGAATCATTGATTCCCATGCATCGTCCCTGTGTGGCAAGTTTTCCCTGATGCATCACCCGCCGATCGGAGTCATATCACAATCAACGCATCACTTCCCCCTACAGACCATACCCGATGCACCGCTCCCCTGTGCCCAGTGGAACTGTTGCATCACATCCACAAAAGTCTCATGTATCGACGCATCTCTTTGTTTTTCAATGCTTGCCATTGCTGCTGCTGTTTGGCTTGGTGAATTTTGTCACAACGACAGGTACATTGCAAGAAATCACGCATCCATTGTTTTTAATGGACTCAGTTGCTAAAACCTTTTGAAAGTAATTTTTAGGTCTCACCTACGCAGCGCGCATGCGCTGCATAGGAAAGAGACCTAAAGCCATTGATTCCCTTTCAAGCCACAACAGTGCACGCATTCCATTGCCTTCGTTGGCAATGCATGCATGTGTGGCTATTCCCTTGCGGGTTCGAGTGCTGACACCATATGTTTGTAATTAACTTGCAAACATATGGTGCCAGCGCTTGTTCCCGTAAGGCAAGCAGGCACAGGCCCCCTCCTCTCTCCCTCCACCTGCTGCCAGCGTGAGGCTTGTTTTTTTATGACAGTCCCCCGGGAGCACAAGCTGGCATCCACTTCTCTCTTTTTGCTGCGATCAGCTGTAATGAAAGAAGTGGATGCCTGCTTGTGCCCCAGGGGAACTGCAGGACGTCAGACACAGCTGCGCGAGCATTGCGCTTTCACTTTAACTCATGACTGTAGGTATTCACATTTGCACTTAGAAGTGATGTACCTGTCCTCGCTCGCCGTGATAACCCTGTCCTCTTTGGGATGAGGAGACCAACGGTGACTGCATCCAGGTGGCCTTCGATCTTGTTAAGGTGGACTTGTCTGCTACTCAGCGGCCTGGAGAGGATCTCCGCTGCCATGTTGCTGTCTGATCACAGAGGTGCAGAATCAGCTGACAATGGCAGAAGCTCGGGTTTCACTTGGTGCGGGCAGGAAATGGTTACCATAGTGTATATAATAGAGGGGCTAGCTAAACTGATGCGGCTTCTTCAATGCTGGGGATTTTACCTGCACAGTGCATGCCTAATTGATTTCTGTCTGCGGCTACGCAGGCCTGTAATATAAGCGCAGCTCCCCGAGCCCGCCACACTTTATAACCATGCCCCTCAGCCTCCTTCTCACGCGTCCTCTCGGCTACTTATGACCTTCAGTCCAGCTCACACTTTCCCTTTATCACTCGCTCAACTCCCTTCTGCCTCTCCATAGAGTACCAGTCTTCCTCCCTCCCCGCTTCTGCCATGCACTCTTCCTCCCCCTGTCATTGCTTTCCATATCTCAGTCCTTACTCGCCCTCTCTCGACTCTGAGCCCTAAGTTCCTTCTCTGTCTCTGCATAACTGTCATTTTGCAAATCTGACACGCCCCCACTTCATCATTCAGTTCCCCTAAGCATCTCCTGCTCCCCATCTTCGACACCCCCCTCCATCTCTTATCTTCCATACCTCTCAATGCCCTCACATTCTAGGGTGACCAAAATGTTGAAGCCAAAAATCGGCATGATTTCACAAAAATAGAGGAAGGAATACAATTTTAATTCAAGCCCGCACACAGAATAACCGCTCTCCTCAGCAGAGAATTACAAAACAGGCAGTAAGAACATATATAAAATGCAATTTTTAAACCCAGCAGCTTGTTTTCTTTTCTTCTAGCAACTTTGAAGCGCGCGCATGCACACTATTTGCGGGTTCACTGACAACACAACCAGTTGGAAAAGCATGAATGGGATTGAAATGTAAAACTATCATGGCAACTGGTTGTATTTAAAAAAACGTGGATGCCAGATCACGGCAACTAATAAAAAAGTCTGCTCAACAATGTAAATGCAGTTCCTTACAGCTTCGTCCCTTCCACCTCCTCCCATGTACTTTAACACACTCTGAATCTGCTAAATTTGTCTCTCCACTGCTCATGCTGAGCTTCAGGTACTTTTTATATACAAATGTTGCTGCATTTTTTATTTGTGTTTTCTGCCCACCGTTGCCTTTCCTTTCCTCGGGCTGTGATTTAGGATTTTTTTTAATGTTTTTCTGCCCACCTCTTCACACCCATCCCCCCCGCCCCACCCTGCTGTCCATGCTTGTTGAAAGAGTAGACGGCTTTTATCGGCTGCCGTTTTCCAGTGTTCTTAGCTTCCGGCACTGAGGACAGTCATGGTGACTTATTGAACTTTCTTTTTGACCCAATCTTTTTGCTAGAGCCGGCGCAGTGTGTGAAAAACAAATTTGCTGTGGCCAGAACTGGCCTCAGCCTCTAAAACGGGAGTACTGGGCCCAGCCATGCTGAGCAGATTGTGCCTCCTCCACACAGTGACAGTCATTAACTTTCACTATAAGGCTCTGTTCAGTTCAGGCTGTGCAGCAGCAGGATGTTTTTATGTAAAAAATGTTGCCCCAGCTAGCCTGCTTCCCCAGGAATTGCTGCTACTACAAGCAGAATTAATAATTAAAGTGCTTCCTTGGCCTCCTTGACAGGTGCTGACCTCCCCTGTTTGTGGGGGGTCGCCGGGGGCTGTGCCATTCAAGCTGAGAGTGGGGGCAAAGTGTCTAAAGGCACAGGGCACAGCTCTGAAGGCGTGTGCCACGCCATGCCTTCTCACCCGGACTTCCAACTACAGCAGCAGATGGGTCAGCTTCATCCCTGTCACTTTGCCTACCTGCCCTCTCTGGACCAGTAACTTACTCCTGTCTCCAGCATATCAAAACACTGTCAGAGCAGCTGTCTGCAGTGAGCGACTCCACAGACTGCAACTAAAGATACCAGCCCGAGGCAGTAGACAGTATTTACCTAGCTCTGTCAGTGACTTCTTCGGTAAATCAGAGATAAGGTGATGGTTAATGTTCCTAATGGAGAGAGATATAAGTTTTGTCGATTGCAAGTTTTGACTCACTAGCAGCACATAGTGTTAATTTGCCTGCAGTAAAGAACGTATATTCTGCATATCACAGATACTATTTCATGTGGATAGTTCACTGGGTAACTACTTTTGCCACAGAGATTTTTTTGTTACTTGCATTACAATACTAATCTTCACACTCTACTCAACTACTCAATGCAACATAAATATACCCCACATACCAATCAGTACCACATAATTACAAGCCTCTTAATTACACTCTACTCAATGCAACATAAACACACTTCACATAATTCCACTCAGTGCCACATAATTACATTCTACTCAATGCAACATAAAAACACTCCACATAATGCCACTCAGTACCACATAATTGTATATCACATAATTACACTCTATTCAATACAACATAAATACACTCCACCTAATACCACTGTGCCACATAATTACACGCCACAAAATTACATTCTACTCAATGCAACATAAATATACTCCACATAATACCACTCAGTGTCACATAATTACACGCCACATAATTACACTACTCGGTGCAACATAAATACACTCCATATAATATCACTCAGTGCCACATAATTACACGCCACATATTTACACTCTACTCAATGCAACATGAACACACTTAACATAATACCACTCAGTACCACGTAATTATGCGTCACACAATTCCACTTTGTTCAATGCAACATAAATACACTCCACATAATACCACTGTGTCACATATTTACACGCCACATAATTACACTCTACTCAATGCAACATAAATACACTCCACAAAATACCACTCAGTATGACATAGTTACACGCCACATAATTACTCTTCTCAATGCAACATAAATACACTCCACAAAATACCACTCAGTGTCACATAATTACACTCCACATAATTGCACTCGACTGGATGCAACATACACTCCACATAATACCACTCAGTACGACATATTTACACGTCACATAATTACACTCTGTTCAATGCAACATAAATACACTCCACATAATACCACTGTGCCACATATTTACACACAACATAATTACACTCTAGTCAATGCAACATAAATACACTCCACAAAACACCACTCAGTGCGGCATAGTTACACGCAACATAATTAATCTCTACTCAATGCAACATAAATACACTCCACATAATACCCCTCAGTGTCACATAATTAGACGCCACATAATTACACTACTCAATGCAACATAAATACACTGTACATAATACCACTAAGTGCCACATAATAACACACCACATATTTATACTCTACTCAATGCCACATAAATACACTCCACATAATACCACTGTTCCACATAATGACACGCCACATAATTACACTCTACTCAGTGCAACATAAATACACTCTATAAAATACCACTCAGTGCGACATAGTTACACGCCACATAATTACTTTACTCAATGCAACATATATAAACTCCACATACCACTCAGTGCCACATAATTACACGCCACATTCTTACACTATACTCAATGCAACATAAAGACACTCCACATAATACCACTCAGTGCCACATAATTATATGCTACACAATTACACTGCACTCAATGCAACATACACTCCACATAATACCATCAGTGCCACATAATTACACACCACATAATTGCACTCGACTGGATGCAACATTCAAGCCACATAATACCACTGAGTACCACATAATTACACGTCACACAATTACACTCTGTTCAATGCAACATAAATACACTCCACATAATACCACTGTGCCACATAATTACACCCCACATAATTACACTCTACTCAATGTAACATAAATACACTCCACAAAATACCACTCAGTGCGACATGGTAACACGCCACATAGTTACTCTACTCAATGCAACATAAATCAACTCCACATACCAGTCAGTGACACATATTTACAAGCCACATGATTACACTATACTCAATGCAACATAAATACACTCCACATAGTACCATTCATTGTCACATAATTACACGCCACATAATTACACTACTCGATGCAATATCAATACACTCTACATAATACCATTCAGTACCACATACTTACATGTCACAAAATAACACTCTGTTCAATGCAACATAAATACACTCCACATAATACCACTCATTGTGACATAGTTACACGCCACATAATTACACTTTACTCAATGCAACATAAATACACCCCACATACCACTCAGTGCCACATAATTACACACCACATAATTACACTCTATGCAATAGAACGTAAATGCACTCCCCATAATACCTCTCAGTTGCACATAATTACACATCACATAATTACACTCTACTCAATGCAACATAAATACACTCCACATAATACCACTCGTTGTGACATAGTTACATGCCACATAATTACACTTTACTCAATGCAACATAAATACACCCCACATACCACTCAGTACCACATAATTACACTCTACTCAATGCAACATAAATACACTCAACATAATACCACTCAATACCACGTAAAATGTCACATAATTACACTCTATTCAATGCAACATAAATACAGTCCAAATAATTCTACTCAGTGTGACATAGTTACACGCCACATAATTACACTCTACTCAATGCAACATAAATGCACCCCACATACCACTCAGTACCACATAATTATACTCTCCTCAATGCATCATGAATACACTCCATATCATACCACTCAGTGCCACATAATTTCATGCAACATTGTTACACTCTACTCAATGCAACATAAATACACTCAACATAATACCACTGTGCCACATAATTACATACCACATAATTGCTCTCTTCTCAATGCAACATAAATACACTGCACATAAATGCACTCTATGCCACATACCACCAATCAACATAAATGCACCACACCATGACACAATTTCACTAAGCATAATTTCACTCAACACCACAGTTTCAGGCCACACAATTCAACTCCACACATTTCCAATACACACCACATAATTACACACCAAACAACGTATTTCAACTCCAGAATCCTCAACGTAACTCCAATCCACACCATATAGTGGCACCACCTGAGCACCAAACATCACTCACCACCACCATTTTGCATCAGCGCACCACCTAAGCATCACCTAAGCATCACCTGAGATCACTCAGTCTGCCCTCGGAATCTAGCATCTGTTGATTCTCCCCTAGTGTCCGTCCGCTGCTTGTGTTCTAATTAAATTACTGTTTTCCAACCTCGACTCCCCCACTATTTATGTCCTGCTCCCCCATAACAAAAAAAATTCTAACAAACAAGCATGAGAACAGACAGGAAGAAGTTGCTAGCAGTGCAAGTACCAAAAAACCAGAAGACTTTTTTCATGTTAAAATCTTTTTTTAATGAGGTTGTTCAGTTGTACATAATGTTGTCTTGGTTTGTATAAAGGTAGCAAAAATACTTAACACTTTTTATTATAACTTGTCAACATGATGCACAGCAGCCACAATGCTCTACAACATAGGCAAACATTCTGGCTAAACACATAGGGTCCCAAGGGCGAGACCTATTGGCTATGCCAATGCTTGTTCCTAATACTTGTATGTTGGCGTTTTGTCGTTTTGGTCTTGTTAAATTTAGATAAAGATACTTTGTTTTTCTAAACTGGTCTGGTGTCCATTTGTGGTGTTAACACTGTATTACTGTGTGTTTTGAGTACAAATACTTTACACATTGCCAATGGGATAAGCCTGTCTGCTCATGCCAAGCTACCAAAGGGCTGAGCAGGGGTTATCTAGAGTATGTATCCCCCTTTCTCTGACTAGAAGAAAGGATCCGTATTTGAACAAAGGAATCTACCTCTCCCAAATAGAGACCCCTATTTCTAACAGTGTGCTTTGAAAATAAATGGAGAGCCAGAAAGACTGCCGATCATAGAACTCTCAAGTGCCATGCCTGAGTAGCACACCATTCTATGCATTCACTGGACTTGTAGTCCTGACTTTAGAATTGGATTAACATGACTAAAAGTACCAGATTGAAAAGAATAAAAACAGACTGGAATGTCTAGAACTGGGAAAATGCGATGGGTAAAATCAGCTTCACAAACAAGAATTTTTTACATCTTAGACATAGCTGTAATTGTTAGTGTGTCTGAAACTTCAGCACATACGTAAGTCATGATCTAGTGATGCTGATAGGATAAATGCTATCAAATTCATTGAAATGAGACAACAGAGGAGCAGGCCTAATTCCTTTAAAGCTGTATTTTTCATCATTACGGTAATGGTCAATCGATCTCCTGGAGGTGATGATTGATAGGTGATAATTTCTCACAGAATTTTCCTCCTGTGTACCCACTCACTGCTACTGTGTGTTGCATAAACGCAAGGCCTCAGCGGTTGCCTAACCACACACCTTAGAGGAAACACAAGGAGGGAAGCAATGGATGAACATGGGTGGTAACATGTAGGACCTGGGGGCATGAGATGACGTGGGAAGCAGCAAAAAGTGAAGAGAGAAGGAAAGCACATGCACCCCCACAGAGAGCAATAGGCAAAAAATAGCCCCTGCATGTGAGCAGTGAAGGATACGTGTCCGCCAATTACACAAATGACAAAGAAACTATGCTCCACGGAAGGGACAAGCTACGAAAGCCATCAAATAAGAAGCATACAATTAAGAGTGACAAGAAAGCCAATCAACAGTAAGAAAATGACTGCCTAAAGCAATTTCTAAATATTGATACTGTCCACAATATATCTTAGAGAGGAGACAGCTGAAAGATGTTTACAGGCAAGCCCTCAAATGAGTACGTCTGGTTTAGTGGAAGCAAATACTGGACTATATCACTTATTAGGATTTCCAGTCTGTTTATTATGGTACAGTGTTTATGGCATTTGAGGACAGTTTTGGATAGGCTGAGGGAACTGCCTTTCTGTGTTGTTGATAAATGCATGGTGGAGCATAATATGATATGAAGGCCTCTTTGTTTTTAGGTTCACAGCCAAAACTGGATCATATGGAAACTGGTAGGCAACTGAACTCGAGAAGCAGATATGTATAGGTCAGCTACAACAGGCAGACGTTTTTTTATCACTCAGTAGCCGGAGAAAATGCTGATGTCACATTAGGTGTAAAAGGTGTGCAACAATATAGTAACACATTAGTTAACAGCACATTGAAGAGCTAAATGAGCCTCATCGCAATATTATCAGGCGTGTGGGAAGGCACTTGTCAGATCAGATTTAATTTTAGCACAAATTTGATTTATAAGAAAAATCGCATTGAGAATCAAAATCGCCTTTAAGTGTCAGTTATGGTTAGCCGGGAAAAGGACGTGATGTTTTTGGCACCCAATATATTCAGACACAGCAGACATCAGAATATATTGGGTGTAGTTAATAACACCCAAGCATGATTATTGCTTGAAAAAATTGACATAATATTTTGGTTCTTACTGTACCAGCATCTGTATATCCTGTTTTTTTACTGTGCATTTGTCCCTGGTAAATATTGACAGGTTTGACATCCTGAGGTTTACCTTGGGAAGTTGCAGCATTGCAGTGCTTACTGCACAATGTATAATTGCGATTGGCGATTTTCCGGGGATTACTACACGGTTACGGGGATTACTACACTTATCGGAATTCATCAGACCAACCAAAATACTAGCTTAATTGGACAATAACTGCAACAAAAAATGCATATGAAAACAATTTTAGGATCAAAAATCATTTTAAGTTGCAAAACTACATTTAGGTGCAAAATTGTCGTTGGCGCATAAACATGATTGTGGTGACTTTTAGGTGCCCAAATTATTTAAGGATCAAAATCACTTTTAAGTGGGTAGACACAGTTAAGCGTAGAATCACCCTTGGTGCAAAGTGATGAGTGCGTTGTCAAATTTAGGAGTATATCCCATTTAATTACAAAATCTCATTAAAGTTCAAAATCCCCCTTAGTACAAACTCAGTAAAAGCGGGAAACCGTTTTACAGTCACAATCACATTTAGAAGCTGTTGGTCTTGGCCCTTCTGGCAGGTTCACCCCTAATCTTTTTGCTTTTAATATGTGATCTGTGTTAGTGATTTTTGGTCTCTGCGCACTTTTTCCCTGTCTCCCAGATTAAAGTGCGTGCGTGTAGTGAGGCTGGCCTGCCCTCCCATAGGAATGCATGGGGAATGAGTTTGTCCATGTTAATTCCTGATGTGTGGGGAGTGCAGGCTCGAGTTTGGTATGTGCGAACTCGTGAGATTGAATGTTGCGCAATGATGTATGCGGCGTGTATGTGTCTAATGTGGAAGTGCCACTTCTAGACATTGGTGTGTGTGTGCAGTAAGGGTGCTGGCGTGTGATTGGCTGGAGCTGGCTGGAGAGCCTGGCTCCAGGAGTCTGGATGGGTCTGCCCCGTGGTGAGTGTAGAGATTAGCATGCTGATAGCTGGGGAGGAGTGCACCTGGGCCTGAATAGGGCTGGGCTTTCTACACACAATGCTGGCTCCACCCCCTGTGGTGCGTCTAATGACCCTAGCCTGCCTGGTGAATGAAAAGGGTGGTTGAGCACATCAAGGGTGCTCCAAAACCATCTGCGACTGGTTTCTCCCCCACTATGCACCCTGAGGCAAAGGATTTTACAGTATAAGAAGGGGCTGTGTCCCCTTACAAGTTGTTCTGTTCCAGGATCCTGTCTGAGGGGGCTGTTGCTGTTGGGCGCCAGGAGGACCGCCACTTGGATTGCCTCCCTGCCTGGAGGCCCAGTGAGCTGGCTCTGGGCCCAGCCTTGCCCCCACTGCCTGCCTCCAGAACCTTGCAGGAGCTTTGTTTACTTATAGCGCTTGGGAGCGCTGTGATCCTGTCCTCTAGCGCTGGGAGCGCTTTATTCTACCCCTAGCGCCTGGGAGCGCTTTATTTTACTTACTGTGCTCAAGAGCGCTGTGGTTGCCAAGCCGGTGCCCACCCGGCATTTGCCGAATTTGCTGTGCCCAAGAGCAGGTGCCCACCCTGTTTTATTTAATTATTTAGCGGCTGCTTACTTCTAATTGCTATTTCACGGGAGCCCACCCCGTGTAAAACCACCACACCGCCATTCTCCAGCGCGTCCTGGAGTCAAGGGGTCTGTCCCCAGGGCCGTGCTGCCATTGACTGCCTGAGGAAGAATTGCCGCCCTGTGATTGGTCCCCGGCCTCAGGGACTCCCGTTGCATCATCCCGGGGCCGCGCAGGGATTGGCCAAGCCTGGAGGGCTTCCCCACATGCACCCAGGAAACAGCCAACCACCAGAGAGGGAGAGAGAGAGGAAGCACCCTTGCTCCTCTGCGAGGCTCTCCTGATGAAGAGAGCCCCGCCCGCCGCCTGGTGAACCTCCCGGCCCAGGAGCAGCGCCGGAACCGAGAAAAGTTCCCAGCGGAGAAGCCGGTGAGTGTGGGCTTCCCGAGGGGGGTGCTGCCTGGCTGTCGAGCGGCCCCGCCTGATCAGAGGGCGGCTCCAACATTGTTCTGGGGCAGTCTGAGTTCGAGTCCCCCGAGCGGGACTCCGTCGTTGCCGCCCCTTCTTTCAGAGCACAAGAGGGCTCTGGGGGCCATTTGTAGTTAGAGGGGGCGTCGGGGCACATTGCCGGTGCCCGCCCCCTCCTGCCTGTGATAACTTGGTCCTAGGGCCCCAAGGCTCCACCAAGGGTGTCAGTTGTTATGAGCCTAGAGAGGCTCACAGCCCCCATTGTTGATTAAGAGTCCAGCGAAGCTCTTGAGGGTCACATTCAATTCTGCGAGCCCTGAGAGGCTCTTGAGTGCCATTCTGTTGTTTAGAGCCCAACGAGGATCCAACCCCACGAGGCTCCAAAGTTGGCCCCATCATTGCTTTACAGCTGCCCAGCACTTAGTGGGCAGTTGCCACGTTTAGGTTTGTGCTCTTGGCTGCCAGCGCAGCCTGCCCTGACAATTTTGGACGAAGGGCATTTCAGCCCTTGCGAGGCCAGTTGGCCTGAGGGACAGTTATGGTTTTGTGCCATGTGCACCATGCGCAATTTATGATTTACTTGCCATTGTGATTCCTGCGCAATTGTACTTGTTACACCTCTGAATGTGTTTATGCATCATGTGTTTTGCTTCTTTCCCTTTGCTATGTGTTTGATGCTTAGGTGATTGTTTTCCCTCTATAGGTCCTGCTAACAACGTCCTAGTGCCCTGCGTGATTTTCCTAAGGTGGTTAGGGTTGCGTAGGAGGTATTTACCTTTACCAGTAATTACTGGTTGTGTGCTACATGCACTATTTTGATGCTACAGTTATTATAGGTTCTATGTGCTAAGTGTTATACCTACAAGTATTATTATTCCTACAAAGTGCTAATTACAACAAGTGCTAATTCTAAAAAGTGCATATCCCTGACAGTGGTCCTGTGGCCCTGTCCTGTAAATAAGCCCCTGTAAATTCTGCCCGTGTCTGTTGGCACATTGTAAAGTGAGGGTTTTTATCTAATGTGTTTTGCTATAATACAAAGGCTATTTTTTATATAACCTTGTGTGGAGTTTCCTTTGTGGTGGGACTTGGGTGTTGTTGCTGGGTGCGCGCGCAAACGCTTTACACATCTTTATTGAGCTCAAATCAAATGCACAGCAAAAAACATGTACTTGAAAATGAGCCTTTATTTCACCTCAAGGAGAGCAAGCATTACATACAGATGTTAAAACAAATTTAAGAGTGAAATCACAGTTACGTGCAAAATCAACCTAGGTGCAATGCCTGCAGGAGTGTGGAGACATCTTTAGATGCTCTTAGGTTCGTAAAACCACTCTATCATTCAAGAGTTGTCACCATTGCTGTTTGCCCTCTGTGTTGTTAGTGGTGTTGTTACTCAATTGTTGAAAGCACACATTAGATTCCAAGAATACAATTGCCAGATATATAATAACATCTCTTTATTCAAACTTTACTTTTAATACCTGTCTTCTATTTCTTGTATTTGGACAAAATATTGATTTAGAAATAGGGAGTAAGTGAAATATGGGAAAAATAATATCGTGATAGATAACTAGCATAATGCAGTTATATTGTTGTCCAGAATATACATTTTGTAGGTCAGTAATATCATTTTCATTAACATTGTTCTTGTTAATATTGTTTTCAATAATATAGTCAAAATAAATCACGTTTTTTAATTTTATTTATGTGTTTTTAGTTGATATATTAGGTTTACGTGTTATTGTTTGTATTGTTGCTAATATTCTTAAATATAGCTTGCAATTATAAGTGATTTATCATTTTTTATTTAATTGATAATAGTAATTCATAGTGTCATAGTGGGTTGCTAGGTTTATAGGGGTAAAGAGTGGCAAGTAAATTAAGTATTCTTAATTAAAAATTAACTCCCAATTTGTTATTGATTGTTTAACTGATTATTGAGTATGTAAATTGTGTTATATTTAGATTTGTTTGGTGTGGTTGCTGGGTTTGTTGGGTTATAGAGTGGGAAGTTAAGTAATAATTAACAGTTAATGTTTAATATATTATAGCCTTAGAGCCCGACATAGCGGGCTATTCCAGCCATTAAAAGCCTGCTCCATCATTAACAAGGGAGCGGGACTTTAATGGCCCCTAGATCCCGCTACGAGGGCTCTATCGCTATCAGAACATTCTGCCCCTAGAGGACAGAATATTCTAATCTGTAGAAACAAAGGCCTCTCGGAGCCCGAGAGGGTTTAAATCCACACCAATTTAGAAAATATACCAATCTTTATTTGAATAAACCAAGTCCAAAATGACAAAAATCCAACATATACAAGTAAAGATATGAATTTTTCAAGAATAAACCAAAAATACAGTTCCTTGAAGTCCATAGTGCCAACCGGGGATATCACGGCGTCGTGAACAACGCAAATCCAACAGTTCAGTGGTGCAGCATTGGGAACACCCTCAAAACAGTACCTTTGGAAATGTAGAGGCCTCGGGGACCATGCAATGAAATATGAAGATGAGGCATCACCAGCATCAGCAGGTGTTGGTTCCAGAAGGCAGTGCAGAAGTCACTGACACCTTGAAGTCACACTCATTGCAGATCGATATCTGTGATATCAGTGTCAGGAGTGCTGTGATGCTTGCGCTGTTGATGAGTTGTGCTCCTCACAAGCATTGACAGCGGCTTCGGTGGTGGAACCATCATGCTGTTGATGCAGAAGAGCTGTTGTCGGTAGACCCTGGGCTGCGGTGTGAGATGGTGCGATGTGCTGTGCTCTTCATGAGCAGTGTCCTCAGTCATGGGGCAGGCAGAGACATTGTTGGACAAAATTGAAGTCTCTGGTTAAGTGATAATAATGGCCACTCTTCAGCACAATATGGATTCAGGAAGGACCTTGGAACTAAAGAGCAGTGTTTCTATTCAGTTAGCATTCATAGACATAGTGAGTGCCCTCAATTGTGTTATTATATTTAAATTATGGGACATTCTAGTCTCTTTGGGCCTCAAGATGAATTTGTTTTCTCTTTTATGTACTCTTCATTGGGATCACTTGGTTTCAGCCAGATTTTGGGATTAAGGTGAGTACATTCCGTGATTCAAAGTTAATCATAGAGTACTCCAAGGTTGCATCCTCGCTCCTATAATTTTTCTCCTGTATATCAATGATCTCAAAAGGACTCTGGTGACAGCTGGAGCAGATGTGCTGCAGATTGATAGTAAAGTTGTGCCTGTATTACTTTATGCAGAGAACGTTGTGATTTTGTCCAGGATGGCAAACGGTCTGACAAAGGTGATCTCTAGTTTTGTGGTGTTCATGAATGGCTTTGATTTGGAAGCACATTTTTCAAAAACGTTCAGTATGATCGGTGGCCCAAAAAACACCAAACCCGTACCTTTAATATAGAAGGAAGAATAATAGAAAGGGTGAGATCTTTCCTGTATCTCAGGCTGGTGTTTGACAATGTCTGTTCCTGAACCCCCCCCCCCCCCTCCGCATCAGAAATAGGCTGCAACGCTTCCAGCATATAGTTGGGGGCACTTTTTCACTTTCTGCATTTATAGGGAAAAACCTGTTGCACCCATTACAGAAATATACAATAGAAACTGCCTCCTTACTCATACTTATGGCATGGGGCATGGGGCTGCAGAAATGTAAGTGTCATTCAAGCTGTGGGGGTCCCTCCCATAGACCCTGCACTTTTCCTCGCACCTTGAAATAGGTTTAGATTATGTACTGGATCTCACTATTCTAACTCCGTTGTACCTTGGTGCTTGATATGGTTGAACAATGAGGCTGAACTGAATCAGGCAATTATTTGTGGCTCCCTCTCTTGTAATCTTGGGTAGAAATGTCCTTGGCTAACAAATATAGGCGAAACAACCCCTGTCTTGGGTTGTCCATATATATTTGAAAAACCAGAGACCATCATTAACAAGCAATGGCAATGCCAATAGGTCTCGCATTAGGATATGTTTGAGCTATTAGTGGTGTAACGTAAATTATTTTCTACTTACGTTTTTCTGTGCGTAATGATGAGTTTGTATTTGTGTTGTTAGTTTATTTATAGTGTTTTTTTGTATTTTTTAGTTGTACCTCTATATGCTAGACTTGTTACTAGTGTATGTAAGAGTGATAGAAAGGGGTTGGTGATAGAAAGAGTGATACAAAGGCAATCCTTGTGCATGGCTGTCAGGTTGGCAGATTACTTATTTGCTATATTTACAGCATTTCAGTTCACTTATGAGTAACAGTCATCATCAAGAATCAAGAATAACTTTATTCGGTTAAAGGTAACCATAAAAGTATAACATACATGAATCACACATGGAAAGTTTATATACATTAAAGTCCAATAAAACCTTATAACTCACATAATAACTCACATATATTAAAAATTCCAGACAGGTTTAAAAAACAATTCCTAAAAGGAGATGCCAGAATTTGATTACATTTTGTATTGTTTCCTTATTGATAGTGCCATCCTGATAAAATTTAAAACAGCCATACAGGTAACTTCAGTAGACAAAGATAACAAAAAGTTAAAACCCTCCTGAAAATTATATGGTCTGATGTCTTTTAAGAGTGGTATAAGAAACCAAACTCTTTGGACCTTGTAAAGTGCGCAAAAAGGGTGAAAGTGCAGGGTGCTTTGTTGGGACAGGTTTTCACAGGGGCAGAATGGAAGGTTATTGCACCATCCTGCCTGTTTAGGAAAGGCCCCTAAAAAGTGCAATGTGCAAAGCCTAAATCTGGTCAACAGAAATCTAAATTGTACGTTCCTGGTAAAAGACAAGTAAAATTGCTGATATAAAAAAGTCTGATCGGTGTGAGATAATCGCCCTGCTGGCCAGTGGCGATTATCACGCTTGGCGCAATATGCATTTTTTATAATCAATGTTATGCTTATATCTATACTGTTAAGGTTGTCAAAAAAATTCCCTAAGCCAATTTCATAAAATGTTCTTTTCACAAAATGAAGCCATGGAATAGCCTCAATCAAGTAACAAGTGTGTGACACTTAGAGTGACATACTTTCACTAGAGATCGGAAATCACACTCTTTTGAGCAATGAAAATCTCAAATCGCCATGAAACTACTGCAAAACCCCTGGATTTGAATGTTGACCACTGCTTTATAATGAACATAAACTAGCCGCACATATTTCCGCCAACCTAGCTTACACTGTATGTAATACCATTTTCAATTATTATGCATACTGACAGTACTCACAGTCACAGGCTGTGAACTCGGATCGTTATTAAACCACAGTCACTATTTTCCACTGCACCAACCAGAAGTTAACTGTGTTTCGGTCTGCTTACACACACAACATCTGCAACACCTGCATTAAAAAATCGCACCACCATCTCATATTTCATGGAAGTTGACAGCTTGGCTTTTGGTTATGGAGAAGCTCGAAAACATCACAGTGCCACAGATCATACAGATCAGGCGAGTGAGCTGTGCAGTCTAAGAAACGTAGATTATGAGTCACCTAGGATGAATGACAGTGAGTGGCGCCTGGTGTGGGTGCAACTGCCAGCTTCTAGCTTCTACTTGGGAATGTGGCATGCTCCCTTGAGCATCTCCTTCAAATCTCTGTTTCCTGACAGCTTGGCAATAGGGCCTTAGGCTGCTGCAATATGGGGCGGTTTTGGACACACTCTGAGTTCAACCTTTCTCCTTTCAATCCTCTGTGTTCGCGCAATAAACAGACCACGCAGTGTCAGCGTAAAAGGCCATTTTATTAGACCAGAACTGCAAATCTGTACATAACAATAAATCAACAATAACAGCAACAGCAAACCCCCACTCACACTCCCCCCCCCCATTCGTTTCATTCACCCACGTCATCACTAAGCCCTAGCGGCTCCAAACACCCTTCTCTTGGCCGTCAATCACCGTCTTCCAGCCCCCAGTCATTGCAAACTTCCAATCAAACTTCGGTCCGTCCTGTGCCAACTCCCCCCCAAGGGATGGGTATGCCCGCTCTTGACCCCCTGTCCCTTCGAATCCCTGCCTACAGCAGCTCTGGCCTAAACTGGCAACGCTATCGACCAACCCAGAAACCACCTCCAACTGCCGGGTGGGTGGGTGGCCTTTCGAGCTCCCTCCCGATGGTGCCAGGCGCAGAAAAGAGGAAGATCCCTTCCTCCCCCGCGCTTAAGTACCCACCCCCTAACTCCTCCCCTTCCCCTACCTGGCCTATCCCCTGCGCGAAAGACCCCGGGGAAAGACTAGTCTGCGACTCTGCTTTCCCCGGGGCCCGGCATTGGCTGATTGCACTTGTAGCGCTTATATAATGCTGTAGTGCACTTGTCCTCTCCATCCTGCCACACCAATGGTAGACATCGCATGGCAGTCCCAGCCCCCATGGCTGCACACGTGTGACCAAGACAACGACAAGCAAGCCATGCCATAAAATAAACAAGCAAGGTGCACCCATCAAATCTACTTGGCCAAACGAAAAGAAAGCATGAAGGAACGGCAGTCAGACCAATTAAAAAAGTGGGTGTAATGACCCAAACTCCCCTAAATTAATGCTATATTTTACAGCCACCCATTCCCTCTGGTGGACTTGGAGCCACGGTCACACAATTTTTTTTAAATTATTTTGCAAAATAACAAGCGCGCTCCTCAATGGAGTTGTCTGAAGTGAGCGCTGTGTATATGTTGCCTGAAATAACAAGCCCACACCTCGCGCTGAAGGTTTAAAAAAACAAAAAAGGAATGCAGGCTATAGCGGGAGAGAGAGGCGGAGGGGTGTACCCGCGAGTGGTGTGTGCGCACTGGGGAGAGCAGTCTGCTCTTTTTCAAAGCACATACTCGTGTTTGTAGCAGCCCCTGCGCACTCCAGCAAGGTGTATGCCGCCACAAGCACGAGTATGTGGTTTGAAAAAGAGCTGCAGAACGGCTAAATGTCTCCTATGCATCGCATGAGCGCTGCGTAGGCAAGACCTAAAATGGGTGAAGATTGGATCAAGTATTGTTTCTTAAAAAAATAGAAGGGCCAAAGGGAGGGTGCTGATGTAATGAAACCACCTGCCAGAGAATACTGTTTGATTCAGTCATCTGTAGGGGTTGCTCCTTATTTGATTTTCATTCAGACTGCATGTGAACGAATGCTATCGAGCCGGTTCAGATTAGATATATTAGGTGGTTGTTATGTTTTCTGCAAGGGCACTTTGCTCCCGCTGACATCCTTATTTGCCCATATGATGAGTAGTCCTCTCAGACTCTTTTACACTCTTTATTCTTCTGTGAGTTCTATCTTCCCTTTACCAGGAGATAATAATGGCCCGTTCTATGGAGATACAAGTTCAGCAAATGTAAAGGGGGCCTAGTTTTCCTACAGTAGCTAGAAAATCATGATACATGTTACACAGTTGGCTGCTTCTTAAACAGCATACTACACTTGAGAAAATCGATGATATTTTAGGGAGGACACATGTAAAAGAGGTTGTATCTAATATATGGCTCCATTAGATGAGTTCTTCGTTTTTATCGCTTTATGTATTTTATCATACCTAATGTTTGAAACTATTTCTTTTCATATCAATCATATTTTACCTGAGAAAATTGTTTTTATTGAGTTTGAGTCCTGTTTAGGTCCCGCCTATGCAGGGCACATGCGCTGCACAGGCAAAAAGTCCTTTAGCAATGACGTTGGCTTTTCAGCCAAAAATGTGCACGCGTTCCATTGCATTCAATGGCAACGTGTGCACGTGTGGCGATTCACTTGTGGGAGCGCGCAGCGCCATATGGTAGCAATTATTGCTCCTGGCGCTGCTCGCTCTCGCAAGTGATACACTTTCACTTTTGCCGACAATGCTGTGTTCCGCCTTACGCTGATCACTAAAACGGATTTGTGTTGCTTGTTTCTTTGTTCAACCACGGATTTAAAGGCATCTTTGTCTCCTATTGGGGTAGACTTTAGGACAAATTGGAACACAAGATCAGTGAAAGCTGAAATGTAGGTAATTCCTAGCTTTTTATTGTGGAGGTGTGAGGATTGCCTGCCCTAACGCAAAACGTGTCCACCAATGCCAAAACATGGCCTGCGACCTGAAGCAGGGAAGGATGGTACAACGCGTGTGGAAGCTGGGCAAAGTGAAATGATGGCTTAAACATTTTTCAGGACAAACAACCAAATGGTGATAAAACGTAACGCTGATCACTTTGCGCTCCCCCGGATCCAGGTAGGCCATCATACTGTGCAAGTCATAATTCTGAGTGGTGGTGAAGTAGGTATTTTGAGGGCATTTCACGTGAACAATGCATACTGAGTATATTTTAGTGTGATCTGCAGTGGCTTTCCTATTTTGTATTTTCTGAGCCCACGGTCAGTGTGCACAATGAATACCTCAGTGAAGAAATTAGCTGTGCTCTGTTGTAAGTTTCCCCTGAAACGGGATGGGGGGGCAAACGGGGATTACTGAAGATGACCATGGAAGACTTCTCAGGTGCCTGCCTCAGTGTTTCCTACATTTGGTGCTGTCGGCATGCCATACTTATGGTGAGTTTAGTCTTCAATGGCTACAACAGTTACTGTGCCCTGTCTTGACCTAAACATGGATAGCAATGGCCTGTGGCTGTATTGGCAAGCCTCTAAAATTAATAATTCATAGAAAAGTGTGACATTTATCTGCATTACATTATGGGGTGTTGTAGGTTTCCGGTGAAGGTGAACTGCTCCTAATGTGAAGTAGTTGCTTAATGGTGCCAGTGCAGATAAACTGATCATCCTGGATCTGCAGCAGCATACAAGCTTGATTTATTACATTGAATCCCATCCGAAGAGGTTTTACACCTAAATTAAATAAACAGAGTGTTTAGTGCTTCACTCTTGCTAGGTAGCTCCTTCACCTAGACAAGACATTTGAGACCAGCTCCAGAATTGGCATGTTCTTCATACTGTGTAAATGGTGTGTAGCAACACAATTTATAATTGGCTCTTTAGCACCTCTCTTTCAATTAACCTCAGTGCCCCAGAGCACTTACCTCTCATGACCTCAACTTGCCACCTCTCACAAATTCTACCTCTAGATCTATAGCTCTCTGTCCCTCTCATCTCCTCAGCTGCCTCTCTCTCTCTCTACTTTCTCTTCTTTATGCATCTTGCTGCACTGTTTGCATCTCATTCCCCTTCACTTCTGTTCCATTTACTTCACCTCTCTCTTAATTTCATTTCTCTTTATCTTACCCTTGCTATCATTTTTGCCATCTATACCTTACCTTTCTCAACCACGTGCATGCCTCTTTCTACCTCACCATTCTATTTCATTTCTCACTGCCTCACAACTCACTGCCTCATCTCACTCTTCCCCACCTCTTATACACTAGCTAGCCTCTCAATTTACCTCACCTATTGACCTTCAATGTCTCACTTTTTGTTGCTGTCCTCTTTCCCTCACCTTTCCCATTATTTTATTTCTTTCTCTCTACACCGCTCTCTCTACCTCTTCCACTCCATCTATCACTACTTTTGGTTTCATCTCTCTTTTTATCTCCTTCACTGTTTCCGTTCACTCTTTCTGCTTCCAATGTCTCGCTCGTTTAATACATCTGTCTAACCTCTGTCTCTCTCTCCCTATTTTACCATTCTCTACTTCTCCCTCGTCCTTCCTCTATATAAGCCTCATCTCTCTACCTCACAGGCACCTCTTTTCTCTCTACTTCTCATATCTTTCTATTTTTTATCCCACTGGCTCTAACTGCCTCTCTGCCTCGCTACTTTGTTTACCTGACCTGTCATTCTGTGCTTCACCTTTCTATTTGTGCTATCTCATTACAACTCACCTCTCTTCCTATCTTATTTCTATCTTAGACCTTGCCCCTCAGGTTGGCACCTTTCTTACCAGCCTACATTTAAAACTGCATGCCAGGCCTCTAAAAGCAAGCATTGGCATAGCCAATAGGTCTTGCCTTTGGGACCTTATACGTTTTTAGCCATGCAACAATTGATGCTGTTGCACCAAGGATATTGTGCTGCATAACTAAATACTTATAAGGTCCCAAAAGCGAGACCTATTGGCTATGCCTATGCTTGTTCTTCTATTGATATGGAATCGTTGACAATCATAAATCTGGAAATTGCTCTTGTCATAAAATATTTTTTTTTTACTTTCTATTCTTGCAATTCTTTCAAACCTATGGTTCTTTTTGCTGAATTTTAATGTTGTGTTACATAATTGTATATCTTTTACGATCTAATATTTTATGATTGAATAAAGATTGTTGATTGATGGACAGGGAAACAATATTTTTGTAATCTATATTTTTAACTCGATATTTCTATATCTTGATATTGTTGGAATCAATATTCTGTCAGAGATCCCTATTTCTGGCTCCTTCGTAGTATGGGATGTGACAGTTGTTATATCTATAATGTTGTTAGAAAGAGGAATACATAAGTTAGTAAAATGCCAAAATCTTCACTGTTCTTTTCCTAGTCAAGTGATACCATTCATATACAAGTTCCTTTCAATGAATAGTCTCAGCTTTACAGGAATAGGCTTACATTAACTTTATCCAAGGTCGGTCATAGATATATGCATTAGCCTGCAATAAAGTCATGTAAAGTTCAGTCGTGTCCAGCCCTGTTAAATGCTCTTTATTAGTTCCACATGCACATGTTTGTTATTAGGTAGTCCGAAGTTTTAAGTTTGCATCATCTAAATAGTGTTTTGCCTTTGTTCTCTTTTTAGGTGTCAATACATTGATGACATCAGAAACATAGGTAGGAGTAAGTCTATTTCAGGTGAGTTTGCAAAAGCGAGTAATCTATACATAACCTCCAAATGTTCTTGCTTTGAAGAAGTGAGTTCTAATTAAAGCACACAAAATAATTTAAATTCTTTCAGTCTTTGTTTGCGTATTGCACAAATGACAAAGACTGAAAGAATTTAAATTATTTGGTGTGCTTTAATTAGAACTCACTTCTTCAAAGCATTATTTCCGGTTGTACATCTCTGTGCGCCGATATAGCACCTTGAGGTAGTAGGTGCCTTGAGTTTCTGGAGCACCCACTGTACACAAATATAAAATCTGACTGTGTCTATTTATAACGTGTATCCATTTATTTGTATTACAAAAAATACTTCTGAATGAAAGTTGCGGACTTTTCCATTTTGGACACTACTACCTTCTCTTGTTGAACTCCAAATGTTCCTACCTTTTCTTCTTTTCCTCCTTATAGAATAGGTTTGATATGTTGTGTGAAAGTTATTGTTTTCAGGTAACTGCAAACACTGGCGGATCAGGAGCAAAGGTATGTATGAGTTACAAACACATATGGGAGGAGTCACCAGGGAAAATGAAGTCCAAAGGTGAGTATGTTCAGGGTGCATGGCTAGAGAAACGTTTTTTAGCTGGAGTCCTAATAACAAACTAGACTGCAGATTATGGGCTTCGGTTAAATACTAAGCCTCACCCAAGATGACAGAGATCAGGCACTCATGAGAGCCCACCCCACCAGCTGTCTGATGCCAGCTCCATGCCTGTTCTTGTTAGAGCACCTTCACAATGCTTGTCAAGATGTGTGTGGGTACAGCAGGGTTTTAAGTGAGAATGTGCTGCAACAATCTCAGTTGGTATAGGGGTCTAAGGATTGATGAGCTGTTCCTGTCAGCGTTAGGCATGACAATTGCACATCGAGTTGCAAAATCACCTGTGAAACAATATCAGCAGCATTTTGCAAAACGTTTGGGAGCAAAAACCAGATTTAGACATAAAATCACTTTAGGTACGAAGTTGACCTTGATGCAAAGTAAGCACTTTTGTAGGATGACATTTAGAATCAAAACAAATCTAAGCGCAAAATCATAGTTAGCAACATCAATAGAAATGTGGATACACTTGCGGGAACAACTATGCACCTCCATTACTGTGCTTAATATCGCACATAATGGTTTATGTATAGTAATGGAGTGCAATCTTAATGCAGGTAAAACAGTACATCTAATAGTTAATTACTAACTGCAAGGCAAAATTACTGCTGAGGCCAGATCCAAAGTGTGAATGGCACTTTCTTCAATCAGGAACCTAATGGGGATAACAAAACCAAACCAATGGCTGTAGAGGGTTGACCAAAATTATCTATATGTGTATTTGTTCATGACATGGGCCTAAGGGCCTAAAGTATTTACAACACCGGAAAGTGCAGCCTTTATAATTCAAAATGACCGCTCCAGTGGGCGTGGTCTATTCAGAAGCATCATGGTCTTCGTAATAAAGGCTGCACTTTCCGATCCAGCGCTGGGTGTTTATGTGTGCCACTGAAGAAGAATCAAACGATTAGAATCGCTTTTGGCAAGGAGGTGTTATTGTGAGGACATTTTGTGCCAATTTTGGGTGCAGCCTGCGTGAATAATGAATAAATAATAAGGATTACCACCTATCTGTTGCAGCTTTTTCCACTGGAGGTAACTCTTTTTGACTTGATATATATATTTATGGCAGAATGGCAATAAACTAAAAATATTGCACAATATATGGGTCCACGCTCGTTTTTTCCTGCAAATAAAACTGTAGCTGTTAACGAGTTGAAGTACGGTCGCCAGTAGGTAGTTATATTTAGGACCTATTTTCCATAGTAAATTCACAACATTCTATTCACAATAACTTTGGCGCCGGTTGACGAATCTTCGCGAAATGTTTAAAACTCGTTGCCCGCTCCGGTCCGCTCCTATCTTGAAAGTTTTGGGGTGATTCGTCAAGCAGGGGCTGAGAAAAAGGGGAGTCCCAAAACGTGTTTTCCCCATGCAATTTCCCATGGGAAACTTTAGACACGGCTACAACCCGAACTGCTGAACAGAATTACACCAAATTTGGCAAAAATGTAGTTCTTGGTTCAGAAAGAACCCTTTTTGTTAAATGGTGTAAATCCGTTCAGTAGTTGCTGAGAAAATCAAAATTAAAAAAGTTTCGATATCTATGGCCGCGCCGGATCTGTGCACCATCCCGATCACAAGCTTTATGCTAATTGGCTGACAACACTTCCAACCAAGAAGTGTTGGCATCCATCTTGTGCCTCAGTAGAACCGAGGCACAAGAAATCAGTCAAACTAAGGCACAAAACATGAAAAGGGGGCAGGGTAGAAACATCCTGACCCCCTGGACCTGCAAGCAGGGTGCGCGGATCCGGCCAAGAAAAAAAGCATGCTTCGTTAATAATTAGCCCCCGGGTGGGCCAAATCCCGGGGGCAATCTTTTTATTATAATGGGGGCCCAAAGGGGCTCCAGGGACCACCACCCCCTGGGGCTTTCGTTACATATGGGGGGGCTCACAGCCCACCCCAGCCCTGGGGGACCGCCACCCCCGGGGCTTTTAGTACATATTTGCGGGGGGCTCACAGCCCACCGCAAGCCCTGAGGACCGCCACCAAGGGCTTATCTAAAATATTGGCAGGGACTCATGGACTCCCCTGTAGCCCCGGGGACCGCCACTCGCAAGGCTTGTTTTTGTACATTAAATTTAAATAAAAACCTGTGTGGGGGGTTTGAACCCCCCCTCCCCACATGCCCCAGGGACCGCCACCTCCCTTGGGCTCTAAATATTAAAATTAGGGGTTCTGTGACGGACCCCCAAGTTCTGGGGACAACCAGTCTTAGGTTCTTCAATTTCTGACTTTGTTCTGTATTCAGCCGCCATTTTGTGTTGCCCTCACTCAGGCAGCACGGCGGACTGAGTGTTTTTGCTTTTCTCAGCTCCTGCGTGTCTCTTCTGTTAAGGAGTAACTCTTTTGCCCTTGTTTACGAAACCGATGTCAGGGTCTGGCCGAGTTCGTTAATCCATGTCTGGGTTGATTGATCCCCATCTCGACTGACTATTTGCCTTCTCCTATTCTCTCCTTACATTATCTTATCCGACTGGCCTTCGCTATTCTCTCCTTGTATTCTCCTGTTACACAACTATCCTTTGAGGCACACAAATACGTCCTGCCACCTGCAAATTGGATTGTTGGTACTAGTACTGATTAATTTGTTGGGAGGGGTAACACACAGGGTCCGAGAGAGGGGCGTATTTGAGACACCTGATAGCTTGTTTTCCAACTTTTCTTATTGGTTCGTTTTGTATGTGTAAGGAGTAAACTCTGTAAATGTGTTTCCTATAAAAGATTGTGCGCCACGGATTGAAGTGGCAGTCTCCTCAGAACCCACCTTGCGTGTAAATTGTGGGATAACTGTGCTTAGCTGCAGCTAATAAACCTGGTTTTCCCCGCTCAACAGAGTGTCTTGTGTCTCTGTTTGACAAGGCAGGTGAACTCGGGGATTTAAGGCGTGCCTTGCTCCGCCAGGCCCATAAGGCCCGGTTGTCCAACACCCCGGGGCTTTGAAAATGATGGGAGTAGGGCCGCGCGGCCCCCCTCCCGGATCCTTGTCATGGCCCTGGGGACCGCCACCTCCCAGGGCCGGCTCCTGCAGTGTCCCAGGGAGCCCACCCCCGGGACACTGTAGTTTGCTATGGCAGGGTGGGAGCCCCTATAGCAAACTCTGCTTTTGTATTTGGAAGAGAGAGCAGGAAGTACCAAAGCAGATTGCTTTTCCACACGGGGAGCTACTAAGATGTAGCTCCCCGTGTGCAAAAGCAATGCCAGCTCCTGCAGGAGGCGAGGAGCCGGCTGGACCGTGGGGGGATTGGGGACCCCCCCCACGATCCCCAACAGAGAGGGCCAGCCCCAGGGGATTGGGATCCCTGGGGCTATTAGTGGCCTTCCCAAATATCGATAATGAAAGAAAAAAAAGGAAAGGCTGGCCCGGGGGATGGGGCTTCAGGGTCATAAATGGCCAGAGGAGGGGGCCACACAGTCCGCCTCCAATTACATTAAATTTTAAAAAAAGGCCATGCCCTGGGGAATGGGGTCCCGGGACCGATTATGGCCTCGTGAGGGGGGGCCACGCAGACCCCTTCTAAATTTTTTCATGTAAAAAAATATAGGGAACAGGCCATGGGGAATGGGGACCCCAGGGCCAAAAAATTAGGAAAAGAAGGGGGGGGAGGGGGGGGGGGGGGGCACACAGCCCCCTTCTTTAAAGAATAAATTAAAAAAAGACCGGCATTACGCTGGAGGCCCCGCCCCTCCCTGCAGCACTCTGCAAATTCACCCCCTGGCACATTTGGAGATAGGGAACTAATTCCTCTTGAATACTGGGGTCCCTGGGGGCCAACTAGCCCACCAGGAGCCTCCAGTATGCGTCAGGGAGCTGTGCTACTGAGAGGTGTTCTCCCCTTTTTACACCTCTCTGCAACGCAGCTCTGTGGCGCTTAATAGAGATACCTAGTGGGCTAGTTGCACCCCAGGGACTCTCAGGATTCAAGGGGAGTTAATCCCCCAACTTAAAACGCACCACCGGGCGTGTTTGCACAGTGGTGAAGGGAGGGGGAGGTGCCTGAGGTGACATATATGCAAACACGCCCTGTGGTGTGTTTTAAGTTGAGGAATGAATTCCTCTTCAATCCTGAGGAACCCTGGGGGCCAACTAGCCCACCAGGTACCTCCTGTAAGCGCCACGGAGCTGCGTTGCAGAGTGTTGTAAAAATGGGGGGCCTCTGAACACCTCTCTGCAACGCAGCTCTCTGGCACATACTGGGGGTACCTGGTGGGCTAGTCCGCCCCCAGGTACCGTCAGGATTGAAGAGGAATTAATTGCCCAACTTAAAACGTGCCACAGGGCATGTTTGCACACGTGCAAATGCGCCCCATGGCGAGTTGTAAGTTGGGGAATTAATTCCCCTTCAATACTGAGGGAAAAGAGCAGGAAGAAAAAGAGATGTGCAGAAAAAACCAACAGAGGAGCAGAAAGAGCCCACAACTTTTTCAGACAGGTACTGGTGGTAACTGACTCTGATTAACCAGGCCTAGAGCCAGTGCAGTGCTAAAAGACACTTAGAATACAGTGAACACCCACATACACTAGGGAACAGTATGCGTTGGGTTACCCCTGTGATTAGCATGACCTCCTCTGTAAGGCCCTAGTACATAATCGGGCAGGGGGATTAAAATTACCTCTAGCTCAGAGGTGCAGAAATATGCTACTTTAACTAGTAGTCACGTCTGCAGAGTGGTGGACAAAGGGTGCGGGGTGTCCAACCAACACTCAGGAGTTCCACTGTGTCGGACTTACGGGAGGTACCAGCAGGGAATCTTGGCCCCCAAACTCCCTCTGGACTAAATTGGTCTTCATCCCCCATCCTGTAGTCTGCCAAGAAGCACGTTTGCTGAGTGGTAGAGAAAGGGGGCTATGGCCTCCGAAGACGTCTTCGCAATCCCACTGTATGGAACTTACTGGAGGTAACAAGAGGGGTCTTTGGCCCCCAAGGACATCCTTGGGGGCCAAATTCCCAAACTATTACCTCCATTCAGTCCCACACAGCAGCATTGGTAAGTACTCTACCAGGCCACGCCCACTTTGCCCACCACTCTACAATCGTGCTCCCTGACACGCTCTTGGATGGGGATTGAAGTCCCCTTCAATCAATCAATCAATCAATCAATCAATCAATCAATCAATCAATCAATCAATCACAGAATTTGTATAGCGCGCTACTCACCCGTAAGTGTCTCAAGGTGCTGAGGGGGGGGGGGGTCGCTACTGCTCAAACAGCCAGGTCTTGAGATGTTTCCTGAAGGAGAGATGATCCAGGGTCAGCCGTAGGTGAGTGGGGAGGGAGTTCCATGTCTTGGCTGCTAGGTAGGAGAAGGATCTTCCTCCGATGGTGGATTTACAGAATTGTGGGACGGTGGCGAGGGCGAGGCTGGCAGATAGGAGCTGGCGGGTGGGTGTGTAAAAGGTGAGGCGGCTGTTGAGGTACTTCGGGCCCATGTTGTGGAGAGCCTTTTGTGCGTGGGTGAGGAGTCTGAACGTGATCCTCTTGTTGACGGGGAGCCAGTGCAGGTCTTTCAGGTGGGCGGAGATGTGGCTGCAGCGAGGGATGTCCAGGATGAGTCGTGCTGAGGCATTCTGAATGCACTGGAGTCTTTTCTGGAGTTTGGCTGTGGGTCCAGCGTAGAGGGTGATCCCGTAGTCCAGACGGCTAGTGACGAGGGCCTGGGTGACTGTCTTCTTGGTTTCGGTGGGGATCCACCGGAAGATCTTTCGGAGCATGCGCAGGGTGTTGAAGCAGGATGATGAGACGGCGTTCACTAGCTTCGTCATCGCGAGGGAGGAGTCCAGGATGAAGCCCAGGTTGCGTGCGTGGTCCGTTGGTTTAGGTGCGCTGCCCAGGGCAGGGGGCCACCAGGAGTCGTTCCAGGTGGAGGAAGATGGTCTGAGGATTAGGACTTCCGTCTTGTCTGAGTTCAGTTTGCAGGAGGGCAGGTTCTGGCTGAGGGTGGTGGCGAGCTGGTCGGCGGTGATCTTCCTCCAGCTTCTGTGGGGAACCTGCTGTGGGTGGTGGTGGTTCGTGGTTTTCCTGAAGTCGAAGTGTACGCAGCTGTGGTCTGTCCAGTGTAGTCCGGTGGAGTGGCCAAGGTTGGCGAGGTTGTCCAGCAGGGTGGCGGTGTTGCAGTCCTTATTGTTCTCCAGGTGGAAATTGAGGTCTCCTAGGAGTATGTAGTCTGTGGAGGTGAGGGCGTGTGGGCTGACGAAGTCTGCCATGGCTTCGCTAAATTGTGTGCGTGGTCCCGGGGGTCTGTAGATGAGGTTGCCTCTGAGGGTGGTCTTGGGGTCTGTGTGGATCTGGAAGTGAAGGTGTTCGGCGGCGGTGAGGGTGTCGTCGGAGTTGGTCGTGATGCGGATGGTGTTTCTGTGGACGATACACTATTAGGTACAAATATAGTTCTTAATATTCCCTACATTTAGTGAGTCCACCAATAGTAGGGGTCCCCTTCTTTCGAAATTGTGACGATGGCGATGCCTCCTCCGGTTTGGTTGACGCCGTCCCTCCAGGTGATCTTGTAGCCCTCCGGGATGGCAATGGCGATGTCAGGGGCTGAGGAGGCGTTCATCCAGGTTTCCGTGAGGAAGGCAACGTCCCGTGATGTGGTATCGAGGAGGTTCCAGAGTTCGACGGCGTGCCTGTGGACGGAGCGGGTGTTGAGCAGGATGCACTTCAGGTGGTTGTTGCTGGTGCTCGGCTTGGCAGGTGCGGTGCAGGGTCGGAGGCAGGTGAATCAGCAGGCTTGGCAGGTGAAGGGTCCGAGTGTGCGCCTCGGGGTGGCTTAGTAGCAGGCGGTGTTTCGGCCGGCGTTGAGTGCGAGGAGGGTGGTGGTGGCGTAAGTTCATCGGGTGCGCTGGCATCGTCGAGGTCTGGAGTTCCTGGGGCTGGGCGCGGTCCAGGCGTGGACGGGCGTAGACGGGCAGACGGGCAGCGGGCGCTCAATCGGGGAGCCCGCTCTGTCCGTCCGCTGCGCTCCTGTGCGGCGACCTCCATAAATGGCGAAGTGGGAAGGAGGAGCGGCTGGGAGGTGGGAGCGGGGTGACCAATGGGCGGGATACAAAAATAAAAGTGGGCGGGGCCACAGGGGAGCAGCGGCGGGGAGCGGTGAGGGGGAGAAGCGGCGGGAAGGTGCACGGAGACGGCGAAAAACAGAACAGTAGACTGGCAATAAAGGGGCACAGGCTATGGCACAAATAAGTACACAATACAAAACTAAACACAGGGGCACAGGCTAAGGCGCAGACTAAAGATACTGGCAGCAGCACTCCAGGCACACGGCTGTAGCGAGGCAGCAGCGGAGGGGTCAGGGGTCCTGGCACTCACGGGTGGAGCCACGCGGTGTGTGGAGCGACAGGTCCTGCAAGCAAAAAGTTCATCGGAGGGTTATTAGAGTGTTCAGAAATGTGATGGCGCTCTACAGGTAGTGGTCAAATGGTATTTGCAAGGTTTAGGTGGTTGGTGCCTCTTGATCAGAGATAACCCTGATCTCTGAAAAAGGAAGGGGGAGAGGAGCTATCCCTTCTGTGAAATGCAGGAAAAGTCAAGCGCACACAACCTAAATTAGTTGATAGGTATTGTCATGTATCATTTAACCCCTTCCATGCTCATGACGAGCTCAGTTTGTCATGCAGTACACTGCTTGTGTGCTCATGACGAGCTGAGCTCGTCATGAACAATGGATTTCAAGCACTTTCAGCACAGGAGGGGGAATTGCTGTAGCAGTGATGTGGTTAAGGAAAGGATAAAGTCACACTCAAATGTTATTATCTTGTTTGTTTTTTATTGATCTGGTGAGAGGCTCCCCTAACCAAAAGGGGAACTTATTTGCACAAGAAACGAGCCGACACGTGTTTCGTCAATAACGGGGTAGACCCGTGACTCTTCAGGGCTGAGGAAACAAAATAAAGTGTAAGAAAAAGGGGGATGAATGTAAAATGATGATGGAAAAGTCTAGAGGGGCCAGTGTGGATGGGTGTGAAAGGACGAGGTGATCGGATAGAGGACCGATGAAAAACGTGGAAACCAAAAAATGTGTGCGGAGGTAAAGCAGTTGTGTGCCTGGAGGGGACAGAGCACCTGAGTGAGACATAAATCCAAAAGTGAGTGTAGTGGTGAGCTGCTCAGAAATACAACATTCAAATCTTACTAATGCAGTGACGCAAAAAACCACATGGTGTGTGTCATGTGGGGAGACAAATAGCAATCTGAAAATCAAGAAAAACAAATATAGAATCAATTGGTAAGCCTTGTCCTGGAGAAAAAAGGGGAGAAAGATAAACTATATTTGCATAAAAAGTCATTAAGCAGCCCCAATCTTTTTTAAAGGGTTTTGGAAAGAACAAATTCTTAGAACCAAAAGCAAAACTATTAGTATCGAGATTAGGCGAATGATGGAGTACCTTGGGAGACAAAAAAGACTTCATTATGTATCTCCTCATAACGCTTGAGGCTAGTAGTTACATTTATGGGTTCATTATCTCCTACTACAGGAGTAATCAATTAAACAAGAACAAGTGTTTTAGCGTCTAGGTCGGTCTCAATAAGTCAAAATGCACTGTAATGAGGTAAGGCATGTAAGGAAAGAAGGTACCTTGGGAGACAAAAACCTTTCTTAACAATTCTCTTAACTTTTGAGGCTAAATGACTCCTGCAAAAGTTATTTAACTCCTAATGTAAACAGTCTGAACCTTATGCGTAATAGTATTTGGCATTTAGGTTGTGTGCGCTTGACTTTTCCTGCAGGTCCTGCAAGCAGAGACAGGTCACAGCTTACCACTGTGCGGCGACCTCCATAAATGGCCAAGTGGGGGGAGCAGTTGGGAGGCGGGAGCAGGATGACCAATGGGCGGGACAAAAAAGAAAAGTGGGCGGGCCGCAGGGGAGCAGCGGCGGGGAGCGGGAAGGGGAGAAGCGGCGGGAAGGTGCACGGAGACGGCGAAAAACAGAACAGTAGACTGGCAATACAGGGGCATAGGCTATGGCACAAATAAGTACAAAATACAAAACTAAACACAGGGGCACAGGCTAAGGCACAGACTAAAGATACTGGCAGCAGCACTCCAGGCACACAGCTGTGGCGAGGCAGCAGCGGAGGGGTCAGGGGTCCTGGCACTCACAGGGGGAGCTGCGCGGTGTGCGGAGCGACAGGTCCTGCAAGCAGGGACAGGTCACAGCTTACCACCGTGCGGCGACCTCCATAAATGGCCAAGTGGGAGGGAGGAGCAGCTGGGAGACGGGAGCGGGGTGACCAATGGGCGGATACAAAAAAGAAAAGTGGGCGGGCCGCAGGGGAACAGCGGCGGGGAGCGAGGAGGGGGAGAAGCAGCGGGAAGGTGCACGGAGACGACGAAAAACAGAACAGTAGACTGGCAATACAGGGGCACAGGCTATGGCACAAATAAGTACAAAATACAAAACTAAACACAGGGGCACAGGCTAAGGCGCAGACTAAAGATACTGGCAGCAGCACTCCAGACACACGGCTGTAGCGAGGCAGCAGCGGAGGGGTCAGGGGTCCTGGCACTCACGGGGGAGCCGCGCGGTGTGTGGAGCGACAGGTCCTGCAAGCAGGGAGAGGCCTTGACTGCTGGGGGTCCTTTAAGGGCCAACTAGCCTACCTTTTACCTCCAGTAAGCCCCACACAGTAGGATTGGTGAGAGGTAGACAAAGGCCATGCCCCCTTTCTTCACCACTCTGTAAATGCGCCCCCTGATGTGTTGTAAGTTGGGGGATTAAGTCCCCTTGAATCCTGAGGGTGGTCCAGGCCACACCCATTTTTACACCTCTCTGCAATGCAGCTCTGTGACGCTGACTGGAGGTACCTGGTGGGCTAGTTGGACCCCAGGGACCCTCAGGATTCAAGGGGACTTGATCCCTGTGGCGCGTTGTAAGTTGGGGGATTAAGTCACCTTGAATCCTAAGGGTCCCTGGGGTCCAACGAGCCCACCAGGTACCTCTAGTAAGTGCCACAGAGCTGCATTGCAGAGAGGTGTAAATAGGGGCAAGGTCTGGACCACCTCCCTGCAACGCAGCCCTGTGGGCGCGTTTGCAGAGTGTTGCTGAAAGGGGTCAGGGCCTCCATCACAACTGCGTTTTTTTTCTTGTTTTTTTTTTAGAAGGGGGCTGTATGGCTCCCCTTCTTTTTCCATTATTTGGGCCCTGGGGACCCCATTCCCCACGGCCTTGCCCCTTTAAAAAAATAAATAATAACATGAATGGGAAGGGGGCCCCCCGGGGCATGGCCACATATTTATTGTTATTTTTGGATGGGGGCTGTGTGGCCCTCCCAGGCCACTTCTAGCCCTGGGGACCCCATTCCCCAGGACAGGCCCTATCCGTTGGGGACCGTGAGGGGAACCCCAATGCCCCCACGGTCCCGCCAGCTCCCCACGTCCTGCAGGAGCCGGCATTGTTTTTAAACATGGGAAGCTGCTGACATGCAGCTCCCCGTGTGGAAAAGCAATCTGCTTTGCTTCATTGAAGCGAGAGCAGTTTGCAATGACAGGGTGGGAGTTGCGCATCTCCCTCCCTGTCATTGCAAACAGCAGTGTCCCAGGGTGGGCACCCTGGGACACTACAGGAGCCAGCACTGGGGGGTCGCGGTCCCCAGAGCCATGGAGGGCTCCAGTAGGGTGCCACGTGGCCCCCCACCCAGCATTTGCAAAATCCCAGGGAGATGGTGGTCCCCGTCGCACGGAGATCCGTTAAAGAACCTCGAATTTACATTCTCAGTGCCCCGGGGAGGTGGCAGTCCTTGGGGCAGGTGGGGGAGTCGAGCGCACCCACACAGGTTCTTTGTTTTTTTTTAAATCAAGCCCCTGGGGGTGGGGATCCCTGTGGCTGCGGGGGATATGTGCCCCCACAAATATTTAAGAAAAGCCCTGGGGGTGGCAGTCCCCGGTGCTTGTGGGGCCTTGGAGGCCCCCCACAGATTAAATAAAACAAGCCCTGGGGGTGGCAGTCCCAAAGGCTGAGGGGGCTGAGTGCCCCCTGCAAATATTTAAGGAAAGCCCTGGGGGGTGGCAGTCCCCGGAGCTGTGGGGGCCTCCCTGGGACCCCGCAATTATAATATGGCACACCCCCGTGACTTGGCCCACCCGGGGGCTAAATATTAATGAAGCACGGGAGCCGACGCTTAGTTTTTTAAAACATTTTGGACAAAATTTGCGCTAAGTGCGCGAATCTCGCCAATGTTTTTTTTATGCTTTTTTTGGCCCTGGGGTTCGTTTTGGGACCCCCTGAGCAGGCCTAGGTGGTCAGGGTGTTTCTACCCTGCTCCCCTTTCTTGTTTTTTGCATTTCTTTTTCTCTTTTCTTGTGACTCAGTTCTACTGAGTCACAAGATGGCTGCCAACACTTCCTGGTTTGGAGTGTTGACAGCCAATTAGAATAAAGCTCATGGTCAGGAGGATGCGCGGATCCACTGCTCTATATCAAAACTTTTATTTTTTGATTTTCTCGACCTTTTTGCCAAATTCGGTGTAATTCCGTTCAGCACTTCGGGCTGTAGTCATGACTAAATTTTCGTACGGTAATTAACATTGAGAAAACACGTTGTGGGACCACCCTTTTTTCTTGGCCCACGCTTACCAAATCACCCCGAAACTTTCAAGATAGGAGCTGACAGTAACGCCTCACACTTTTTTAGAATTTTGCCAAGATTCGTCAACCGGCGCCAAAGTTATTGGAAAAAGAAAAAACTCTTTTCCTATGGAAACTAGGTCCTAACTATAACTACCTACTGGCGACATATATATATTTTTCTGTCACAAAAGAGACGGCACAACCGGATTCCTTATTGAAGCCTTTTAATCAGCGCTTCACCCCACCAACGCGTTTCAGCCACACAAGGCTTTGGTCACGGTCAGTTAGTCCTTCTACCATTTCCCATTAAATACTAGCCCATATTAGCCTTAGGTGGCATTATGGGATATGTAGTTTGGAACGGAATTATATATAAAAATTTCAAACAATAAAAGAAAGACTGGTGTGAATTGACATTTGTGCTGTCAATAATACATTTTGCTACATGTTAGGTCACATGGGCAGAATCATTAATTTGAATTCATTATTAGATTAGTTCCTGATTACTGTTAGTTCGAGTTTTGGGTATAGTACCCTAAGGAATTTGAACATTTCAGCTAGTACTATCAAAGTCACTCTAGATGTATGTGGAGGTCCTCCCCAAAGTTCGTACCTCTCTGGATTTTTGTTCATAGTCGGATAATGAGGCGGGACTCAATTTGTCTTAATTTTCGAACAGTGTCACCTCCTCTCTCCGTTTTTGTTAACATCTTCAAACCATAAAATCTCATTGTTCTCCAGTCTCCTTCTTGGCAAGCATTTATGTGTTTCGCCGTGGCGTACAGCATGTTTTTGTTCTTCACTGCCCTGATATGTTCCAGGATTTTCTTTTTTAACATGCATGTGGTACTGCCTATGTACTTGATCCCGCATCTGCATTCAATTGCATATACCACATTTTTGGATGTGCAGGTGATTTGTTGGTCAATGTACATTATTTTGCCATTCGGTTCTTCAATGCTTTTCTTACTAATTCCAATTTTACATGCTTTGCATGTGGAGCATGGTTGGAATCCTTTGCGTTGGTCCATTAGCCAGTTTGTTTGTGATTTCATTTGAAAATGGCTTTTCACTAAGAGATCTTGGAGAGAGATGTTCTTCTTATATGTTATTGATGGTTGTTTGCCTACCAGTTCTCCTATATCTGGGTCCCCAGATATGAGATGCCAATATTTTTTCATTTTATTGGCGATGATTCCACTTTCTTTGTTATATGTAGTTACAAATATTGGTGGATCATTTTCTGTGTTTTTTTTAGGTTTTTCTATCAGAATCTCTGCTCTTGTCTTTTTGTCTACCTTCTTTTTACATTTATTTAGGACACGATCTTCGTATCCTCTTGAGGCGAATCTTATCTTACTTTCTTCCAATTTGATTTCTGCATCTTCAGCTTTAGAACAATTTATTTTGAGTCTTATGTATTCTCCATATGGTATACACTTGAGAAGCGCTTTTGGGTGGAAACTGGTACCATGTAACACGCTATTGGTAGCTGTTTTTTTGCGGAACAAGGTGGATTCTATTTTCCTTTCCGAGATGTAAATCTTGGTGTCCAAAAAGTCAATTTGTTTTTTACTTGTAGAGCATGTAAACTGTAGCCCGACATTATTGTTGTTAAGTATGGTGAAGTATTTTTGAAATTGGGGGTCTGATCCATGCCATATAATAAACAAATTGTCTATGTAATGTACCCATAGAATTATATGATCCAGATCTTGTTGGTTGTTGGTGTTCCATGCAATTGTCTTTTCCCACCAGCCCATGGTAGTATTCGCATAGTTTGGTGAAAAAGATATCCCCATGGCAGTTCCACATTCCTGCTTGTATAGTTCTTTGTTAAACAGGAAAACATTGTTGGTAAACACATATGGATCATTTTTAAGAGCATGTTTGTATGTTCCAATGTTGTGATGCGACGTTGTTTCAAGAAATACTGGCAGGCTTCTATTCCCACATCATGCCTTATCGATGTGTACAACGATACCACATCTATTGTCACTAGAAGATAATTTTCATTCCAAGTTATATCAAGAAGAGTTCTAAAAAATTCTCCCGTATCCTTGATGTAGGAAGGCATGCTTTGAGCAATACGAGCAAGAAAAGTATCTACATATTTTGAGATATTCTCATATAGGGAGCTGCATGAGGAGACAATTGGTCTGCCTGGTGGGTTTATGAGAGTCTTGTGTATCTTAGGTAAGAAATATATGCAGGGCGTCGTTGGAAAGTCAGTGTCCTGAAATGTATTTTCTTCCTCATTAAGCAATCCTTTCATGTGCCACTCATTTAGATGTTCTTTGAGCTCTTTTAACATTCTAGTACTCGGGTTACTCATGAGTTTAGAATAATTTTGTTGTACATTTAACTGTCAAAGAAAAAGAGGATGGTGGAGGGCCTTAGGGGAGAGTATATTTATAGACCTTCTAGTACCTTGTCCCCCAACTAGTCAGTTAAACACACGGAAGATACCAAAGGTCTTGGTTGACTTGAAATACTGATTGGAACCTATATAGTATCCCACACAGATGATAATACCGAGAGGTTATTGAAGGAAAAGACACAGGAGAAAGGAAGTTGAGAGATAGAGTTCAGAGTGAAGAACTAGAAAATGTGTACCGATCAGCCCACTCAATAGTGGAACTTCGTCATCTGGGTTTTCACGTTGGAAAATGGTGTCCAATATGCTCCTCCTCAAGGCAAACCTGAGGCTAGCTGTTCTTGGACCCAATGGTTGAACCCTCAACCAGAGAAGATGACAGTGTGTAGGCTGGAGGGGCAAGTTGCAGTGCTCAGAAATTGTGAAAAAAAGAAAAAGAAAGGAAGATAATCCAAGTGATTAAAAATACCTATCTTGATGTCATAAGAAAACTTTATTGGGTTTGTCCATCAAGATGGTATGATTAAAAGCAGAGTGATAATAGCATGCAAGGAATTGCTATTCACCATAAATGTTATCTGGTCAACATGTTTCAGCCTTTATAGGCTTTCGTCAGGACCTATGATGCACTACTGCAACACTTACCACGTGCTGTGATTAACAATCTACAGACATTGTCCAATTCTCTGTGTGAATTGGTGTACCTTCTCCTGTGAATATAGTGAAGAAACAAAATCATACCATCTTGATGGACAAACCCAATAAAGTTTTCTTATGACATCAAGATAGGTATTTTTAATCACTTGGATTATCTTCCGTTCTTTTTCGTTTTTTCACAATTTCTGAGCACTGCAACTTGCCCCTCCAGCCTACAAACTGTCATCTTCTCTGGTTGAGGGTTCAACCATTGGGTCCAAGAACAGCTAGCCTCAGGTTTGCCTTGAGGAGGAGCATATTGGACACCATTTTCCAACGTGAAAACCCAGATGACGAAGTTCCACTATTGAGTGGGCTGATGGGTACACATTTTCTAGTTCTTCACTCTGAACTCTATCTCTCAACTTCCTTTCTCCTGTGTCTTTTCCTTCAATAACCTCTTGGTATTATCATCTGTGTGGGATACTATATAGGTTCCAATCAGTATTTCAAGTCAACCAAGACCTTTGGTATCTTCTGTGTGTTTAACTTTACATTTAACTGTCACATGGCTTCATTAACATAGTCAGTTGTCTCCATTATCACGATATTTACCCCCTTATCGGTGGGTTTAATTGTAAGTTTTCCATTATCCATGAGAGATTTGATTGCTTTTCGTTCATCTGATGTTACATTTTCCCTGCTGTTGTTTCTTATTTTTGTTAGTTTGTCAAGCTCTTCATTTATTGCATTCGAGAAGAGATCAATTTTATTTCCAGGTGACAGAATGGGATAATACCTGTATTTTCTTTTTAATCCTGTGTTTGGTTTCTCATTGGTTCTAATGTCTATTTGTTCCAACATTTGAGTATCTGAAAGTGTTATACTTTCTTGATCAAATAGCACTTCAAAGGTTCGTCTTAAATCAGGTAGCTGTTCAATAGTAGTAATTATCCCACCCTCTTCACTGTTGTCATTGACTGTCTGATCATTTTGAGTTGAAGGTTTATTGGCATGCATTTTTGCCAATTTAAGTTTCCTGACGAACTTGTATAGATCAATTTTGTTTGCGTATAATCAAAGTGAGACTCCGGGCAAAACGATAATCCTTTGTTTAATACCATTTTTTCTTTTTCAGTTAACTGGTAGTTTGAAAGATTCACGATCAGATTGATTATTTCCTGTTGCGGAGGGGGTATTGTCTTCTTGCGTTGCTTTGATCTGTGGGTTTTTCAGGTGCTGGCGAGGGAGTTTGTTGTACTTGTGTTTTCTTCCCTGTCCGCCTCTTTGATACGGTCTTCCTCCCCTTCCTCCGCCTCGGGTGATGCTCTTTTCCAGATTCATCAATGTTACTTCGTCTAAAACAGACAAGTTCTTTGTCTGGGGTACCTCGCGTATTACTCCGTTCTCACTTATGTCTGATTCTCTTGCACTAGATGCTGGTTTGTGCAATGGGTAATTCTTTTTTAGGTTATCATAACGTTTAGCAAACGTCAAAATTCTACCACACAAATAGTCTTGTTCGTCACGTTTAAATTTTCGTTCTTTTCTTTCCTCAATTTCCTTCTCATAATGGTTCAGTCTGGCTTCCATTTCTTGTCTGAGTTTGGTGAGTTCATCTTGGTTAGATTCATTTTGCAATATTTCTTCTGATTCCTTGATTTTCTTAGTCAGTTCATCAATATAAATTTTAGCATGTTTGATCAATATACGCATCATATTTAATGAACATATAGTGTTATTTTCCATCCATTCATTTAATATTACCTCTTTTGTATCCGGATGTGTAGGCATAGTGAAAATCCGAAGACCTCGTGGGATGCGTTTCACTTCCACATAATTTTTGAGTGCTATCACTTCCCAGCTTTTGTTTATTTCCTTTTTATAGAATCGCTCAAGCAGGTTGATTTGTTGTTTGAGCGTTATGTTATTTCTATCTGGTGTTGTAGTGTCCTGGTTTATATTGCCTGGTGCTGCCCCAGCTTTAAACATTGTAGACGCTTTAGAGGCGCGTTTTGCCACTTGCGCTTCCATTTCTTTCGTGAGTGCTTCACACCATATACTTAAAGGGTGAAAACGTGAGCGCTACTCCTTTAAGACTTAGAAGTCCGGTCCGGTTTGCAAGTGTCAGCCATTTGTTTAATAAACATACGCGGCATTTCTCAACAGGTACAAACGCGGCCACTTCGATTCCCGCTATTGTAAAACACAGTTCGTTCAGTTCACTAACCTCGTCATGGATGTATCTGCAGCAGTTCCACACAGCCTCACGGCTCTCCTGCTCGTCGGGACGAGGGTGTGTGATTCAGGAAGTAGTCTCTTTTTCTCGCGGTAAATCAGGCGCTTCTCTCTGCATAACTTTCTTTGCCACAATGTGATCCAGCAGATATCGAGTGCGCTCCACAGTGTGTGCTCAGCCCAGGGGTCGGATCCTGACCCAAAAATTACTTTTATGTCATAAAAGAGGCGGCACAACCGGATTCCTTATGAAGCCTTTTAATCAGCGCTTCACCCCACCACCGTGTTTCAGCCACACAAGGCTTTGGTCACGGTCAGTTAGTCCTTCTACCATTTCCCATTAAATACTAGCCCATATTAGCCTTAGGTGGCATTATGGGATATGTAGTTTGGAACGGAATTATATATAAAAATTTCAAACAATAAAAGAAAGCCTGGTGTGAATTGGGATGTATGACGTTACAACGCAAACTTTTACAACGCACACCGTTACAACACAATTTTGTACAACGCAGATATATTTACAACGCATACCTTTACAACGCAAGACATTACATAGCAGATGCTATTACAGCGCATGCCATTACAACGTAAGTATAGGTAAGTATATTATTTTATATAAAAATGTAATTTAATAAAATTTAAATAATTAAATAAATTAAATTATTTTTAAATAATTATTTTGTACTTATATATATATTTTAAAAAAATAGTTTATTTTTAAAAGAACTATTATTATTAAAGAACTATAATCAATAAATAAAAATAAACAAAATCATTTTTAAAAATATTTTAAATTATTTATTTAAAAACTGAACCCTAAAAACACCCCTGTACCCCAAAACCCAAACCCAACCCTGAACCCTAAAAATACCCCTGTACCCCAAAACCCAAACCCAACCCTGAACCCTAAAAATACCCCTGTACCCCAAAACCCAAACCCAGCCCTGAACCCTAAAAGTACCCCTGTACCCCAAAACCCAACCCCAACCCTGAACCCTAAAAATACCCCTGTACCCCAAAACCCAACCCTAAAACCTAAAAATACCCCTGTACCCCAAAACCCAAACCCAGCCCTAAAACCTAAAAATACCCCTGTACCCCTAAACCCAAACCCAGCCCTAAAACCTAAAAATACCCCTGTACCCCTAAACCCAAACCCAGCCCTAAAACCTAAAAATACCCCTGTACCCCTAAACCCAAACCCAGCCCTTAAACCTAAAAATACCCCTGTACCCCAAAACCCAAACCCAGCCCTAAAACCTAAAAATACCCCTGAACCCCAAAACCCAAACCCAGCCCTAAAACCTAAAAATACCCCTGTACCCCAAAACCCAAACCCAGCCCTAAAACCTAAAAATACCCCTGTACCCCAAAACCCAAACCCAGCCCTAAAACCTAAAAATACCCCTGTACCCCAAAACCCAAACCCAGCCCTAAAACCTAAAAATACCCCTGTACCCCTAAACCCAAGCCCAGCCCTAAAACCTAAAAATACCCCTGTACCCCTAAACCCAAACCCAGCCCTAAAACCTAAAAATACCCCTGTACCCCTAAACCCAAACCCAGCCCTAAAACCTAAAAATACCCCTGTACCCCAAAACCCAAACCCAGCCCTAAAACCTAAAAATACCCCTGAACCCCAAAACCCAAACCCAGCCCTAAAACCTAAAAATACCCCTGTACCCCAAAACCCAAACCCAGCCCTAAAATCTAAAAATACCCCTGTACCCCAAAATCCTAACCCAACCCTGAACCCTAAAAATACCCCTGTACCCCAAAATCCAAACTATATATATAAAATTACTTTAATTAAATTATTTAATTTATTTTAAATATGTTAGTAATTAAAAAAAAGGTCAAATAAAATAAGTTACTTACCTATACTTACGTTGTAATGGCAGGCGTTGTAATAGCATCTGCTATGTAATGTCATGCGTTGTAAAACCATGCGTTGTAAAGGATCCTGCGTTGTAATGGTGTGCGTTGTAACGGTGTGCGTTGTAATATTTGCGTTGTAACGGTGGTTTCCCGTGAACTGAAATTTGTGCTGTCATTAATACATTTTGCTACATGTTAGGTCACATGGGCAGAATCATTAATTTGAATTCAATATTAGATTAGTTCCTGATTACTGTTAGTTCGAATTTTGGGTATAGTACCCTAAGCAATATATATATATATATATATATATATATATATATATATATATATATATATATATATATATATATATATATATATATATATATCTCGCTCCTCCACACGCCATAGGCGGGGCACTTCCTGGTCGGGTGCAAAAACGCGGTGGCGTACCGCGATATAAATCCCAGCTCCAAACTCTCCTTTTATCCTTCAGGAAAGAAAAGCACTCACGAGGATTCTGTAGCTCAACAGCAGTTTATTCAGGACAAACGCGTTTCGGATTTACATCCTTCGTCAGTGTCGTAAGTTCTAAACAAAATACTGGCGGCCATATTTTATTAAAAACATCACATGTCACGTGTCTTTTGTGGAAATAGAGGACGGACTTGGCGTCATTGTGTTTAACGTGGGCGCCATTTTAACATAGTAAATACTGGTAAACAATTATACTATTTCATAACAGAACCCAAATTAGCATATCGGTTTGAAAATCTAGTTATGTGGCATTTCAATATTGATACAGTTCATCAATTAAAATGTTATTCATGAAGTTGTAATTTAGCCGTGGATCGGCAATGCAGCCTTCTAAAAAGGCTGCTGGTCCTGTATTACCCACATAGAATTATGCCGTGTATCGGCTCAAGCGACATGTTTGAAAGCGAAACAGTTGCAGACAATGCCTCACAGATCATTCTCAGATGTCACAGTGTTTCATTTATTCAGATGGATGGCCAACTCCTCCCCGCTGTTCAACCCTTTCGGTATCTTGGTTCCCAGATCAATAATGTAACGTGACTCCAGCCTCCTAAGTTTGAGTAAACGATCTCCCCCTCTAATATTTGATGGTAAATAATCCAAACAATAATACTGCAACAGGTCCCTATTGCTATTGTGTTTAATAGAGAAGTGTCGTGCTACAGGATAGCTGAAGTCCTTATTTTTTATAGCCCGCATGTGCTCCAATATCCATAATTTAACCATATTGATGGTGCTTCCCACGTACTTTAGTCCGCAGGGGCACACAAGACAATATACTGCAAAGCTGGTTTGGCAGGTCATGAACTTGTTAATCTGTTTGTTCTGCTTCATGCCCTCTATCTTATATGATCTTACTCTTTTGCTTGCTACACAGGCTTTGCATTTCCCGCAGGGAAAGAATCCTTTCATTTCCTTGAGGGTGTTTTGGGTTTTGGATGGGGACTTGTCTAGATGACTGGAAACCAAGTTGTCTTTAAGGGAACGAGCTTTTCTAAAGGTCACTAGGGGATGGACAGGAATGTCTGAGGCAATAACGGCATCTGTTTTAAGTATATGCCAGTTTCTCCTCAGAATATTCAATCAATCAATCAATCAGTGACACTTATAAAGCGCGCTACATACCCGTGGGGTCTCAAGGCGCTGGGGGGGGGGGAGCCGCTACTGCTCGAACAGCCAGGTCTTCAGCTTCTTCCTGAAGGAGAGGTGGTCTTGGGTCAGGCGCAGGTCGGTCGGGAGGGAGTTCCAGGTCTTGGCGGCCAGGTGGGAGAAGGACCTTCCTCCTGTAGTCGCTCTTCGGATGCGGGGGACGGCGGCGAGGGCGTGGTTGGCTGATCGGAGGTGGCGTTTGGGAGCGTAGAAGTTGACTCGGCTGTTGAGGTAGCTCGGGCCTTGGTCGTGTAGGGCTTTGTGTGCGTGGGTGAGGAGGCGGAAGGTGATTCTTTTGTTGACGGGGAGCCAGTGAAGGTCTCGCAGATGTCCAGAGATGTGGCTGGTTCGTGGGATGTCGAGGATGAGTCTGGCTGAGGCGTTCTGGATCCGCTGGAGTCTCTTCTGGAGCTTGGCGGTGGTCCCGGCGTAGAGGGCGTTGCCGTAGTCCAGTCGGCTGGTGACGAGGGCCTGGGTGACGGTCTTCCTGGTCTCGGTGGGGATCCACCAGAAGATCTTCCGTAGCATGCGTAGGATGTTGAAGCATGCCGAGGAGACGTTGTTGACTTGCCTGGTCATGGAGAGGGAGGAGTCCAGGATGAAGCCCAGGTTGCGTGCATGGTCTGTCGGTTTGGGTGCGGTGCCCAGGGCGGGAGGCCACCAGGAGTCGTCCCAGGCGGAGGGAGAGGAGCCCAGGATGAGGACCTCCGTCTTGTCCGAGTTCAGTTTCAGGCGGCTGGTCGTCATCCACTCGGCTACCTCTTTCATCCCTTCGTGCAGGTTGGCTCTGGCGGCGGCGGGGTCGTTGGTCAGGGAGAGGATCAGCTGGGTGTCGTCGGCGTAGGAGATTATGCTGAGGTTGTGTTTGCGTACGATGGCCGCGAGGGGGCTCATGTAGACGTTGAAGAGGGTGGGGCTCAGAGATGATCCTTGGGGGACGCCGCAGATGACTTCGGTGGCCTCTGACTTGTACGGTGGTAGGCGGACTCTCTGTGTTCTCCCGTCGAGGAAGGAGGTGATCCACTCCAGCGCCTTGTCCTGGATTCCGACGTTGCTGAGGCGCCGTACTAGGGTGCGGTGGCAGACCGTGTCGAATGCCGTGGAGAGGTCTAGGAGGATGAGGGCCGCTGTTTCTCCATTGTCCATCAGGGCTCGGATGTCGTCGGTGGCGGCGATGAGGGCGGTCTCGGTGCTGTGGTTGGCTCGGAAGCCGGACTGTGAGGGGTCGAGGGATCCGTTCGTCTCGAGGAAAGCGGCCATCTGCTTGTTGACGGTCTTCTCGATGACTTTGGCTGGAAACGGGAGGAGCGAGATGGGGCGGTAATTCTTGAGGTCGGTGGGGTCCGCTGTTGGTTTCTTGAGTAGGGCGCTGAGTTCGGCGTGTTTCCAGCTCTCGGGGAAGATGGTGGTGTCGAGGGATGTGTTGATGATGTCTCGCAGGTGGGGTGCGATGACAGCGTCGGCTTTGTTGAAGACGTGGTGAGGGCAGGGGTCGGTCGGTGATCCGGAGTAGATGGAGTTCATCGTGCGGATGGTGTCTTCGGTGCTGATCGGGGTCCAGGCGCGGAGGGTGGTGGTGGGGGGTGGTTGTTCGGTCATGGTGTGCGTTGGTTGGTTGTTGAAGCTGTTGTGTATGTCCGCGATCTTGTTGTGGAAGTATGAAGCCAGGGAGTTGCAGAGGTCTTGCGATGGGGTGATGTCGTTGTTTCCTGCGCTGGGGTTGGAAAGCTCTTTGACGATGTTGAAGAGTTCCTTGCAGTTGTGTGCGTTGTTGTCCAACCGGTCCTTGAATGCTGTTTTCTTGGCGGCGCCTCATTTCCTTGAGGGTGTTTTGGGTTTTGGATGGGGACTTGTCTAGATGACTGGAAACCAAGTTGTCTTTAAGGGAACGAGCTTTTCTAAAGGTCACTAGGGGATGGACAGGAATGTCTGAGGCAATAACGGCATCTGTTTTAAGTATATGCCAGTTTCTCCTCAGAATATTCAATCAATCAATCAATCAGTGACACTTATAAAGCGCGCTACATACCCGTGGGGTCTCAAGGCGCTGGGGGGGGGGAGCCGCTACTGCTCGAACAGCCAGGTCTTCAGCTTCTTCCTGAAGGAGAGGTGGTCTTGGGTCAGGCGCAGGTCGGTCGGGAGGGAGTTCCAGGTCTTGGCGGCCAGGTGGGAGAAGGACCTTCCTCCTGTAGTCGCTCTTCGGATGCGGGGGACGGCGGCGAGGGCGTGGTTGGCTGATCGGAGGTGGCGTTTGGGAGCGTAGAAGTTGACTCGGCTGTTGAGGTAGCTCGGGCCTTGGTCGTGTAGGGCTTTGTGTGCGTGGGTGAGGAGGCGGAAGGTGATTCTTTTGTTGACGGGGAGCCAGTGAAGGTCTCGCAGATGTCCGGAGATGTGGCTGGTTCGTGGGATGTCGAGGATGAGTCTGGCTGAGGCGTTCTGGATCCGCTGGAGTCTCTTCTGGAGCTTGGCGGTGGTCCCGGCGTAGAGGGCGTTGCCGTAGTCCAGTCGGCTGGTGACGAGGGCCTGGGTGACGGTCTTCCTGGTCTCGGTGGGGATCCACCAGAAGATCTTCCGTAGCATGCGTAGGATGTTGAAGCATGCCGAGGAGACGTTGTTGACTTGCCTGGTCATGGAGAGGGAGGAGTCCAGGATGAAGCCCAGGTTGCGTGCATGGTCTGTCGGTTTGGGTGCGGTGCCCAGGGCGGGAGGCCACCAGGAGTCGTCCCAGGCGGAGGGAGAGGAGCCCAGGATGAGGACCTCCGTCTTGTCCGAGTTCAGTTTCAGGCGGCTGGTCGTCATCCACTCGGCTACCTCTTTCATCCCTTCGTGCAGGTTGGCTCTGGCGGCGGCGGGGTCGTTGGTCAGGGAGAGGATCAGCTGGGTGTCGTCGGCGTAGGAGATTATGCTGAGGTTGTGTTTGCGTACGATGGCCGCGAGGGGGCTCATGTAGACGTTGAAGAGGGTGGGGCTCAGAGATGATCCTTGGGGGACGCCGCAGATGACTTCGGTGGCCTCTGACTTGTACGGTGGTAGGCGGACTCTCTGTGTTCTCCCGTCGAGGAAGGAGGTGATCCACTCCAGCGCCTTGTCCTGGATTCCGACGTTGCTGAGGCGCCGTACTAGGGTGCGGTGGCAGACCGTGTCGAATGCCGTGGAGAGGTCTAGGAGGATGAGGGCCGCTGTTTCTCCATTGTCCATCAGGGCTCGGATGTCGTCGGTGGCGGCGATGAGGGCGGTCTCGGTGCTGTGGTTGGCTCGGAAGCCGGACTGTGAGGGGTCGAGGGATCCGTTCGTCTCGAGGAAAGCGGCCATCTGCTTGTTGACGGTCTTCTCGATGACTTTGGCTGGAAACGGGAGGAGCGAGATGGGGCGGTAATTCTTGAGGTCGGTGGGGTCCGCTGTTGGTTTCTTGAGTAGGGCGCTGAGTTCGGCGTGTTTCCAGCTCTCGGGGAAGATGGTGGTGTCGAGGGATGTGTTGATGATGTCTCGCAGGTGGGGTGCGATGACAGCGTCGGCTTTGTTGAAGACGTGGTGAGGGCAGGGGTCGGTCGGTGATCCGGAGTGGATGGAGTTCATCGTGCGGATGGTGTCTTCGGTGCTGATCAGGGTCCAGGCGCGGAGGGTGGTGGTGGGGGGTGGTTGTTCGGTCATGGTGTGCGTTGGTTGGTTGTTGAAGCTGTTGTGTATGTCCGCGATCTTGTTGTGGAAGTATGAAGCCAGGGAGTTGCAGAGGTCTTGCGATGGGGTGATGTTGTTGTTTGCTGCGCTGGGGTTGGAAAGCTCTTTGACGATGTTGAAGAGTTCCTTGCAGTTGTGTGCGTTGTTGTCCAACCGGTCCTTGAATGCTGTTTTCTTGGCGGCGCCTCATTTCCTTGAGGGTGTTTTGGGTTTTGGATGGGGACTTGTCTAGATGACTGGAAACCAAGTTGTCTTTAAGGGAACGAGCTTTTCTAAAGGTCACTAGGGGATGGACAGGAATGTCTGAGGCAATAACGGCATCTGTTTTAAGTATATGCCAGTTTCTCCTCAGAATATTCCTTATAGTGTTGGACTCCTTGGAGAAAGTGGTGATCATTCTAAATTTCCCTGTGTCTTTTGTAGTCTTCTCTTTTTTCTTTAACAGATCTTTTCTTTTGAGATTTTGAACCTTTCTTTGTGTACTCTCTAATAGTGTTGTCATGTATCCTCTTGCCTGAAAGCGTTCAATGCTCCCTTTTAGAGCTATGTTATAGTCTTCCTCATTCGAACAGTTCCTTTTTAGCCTCAAAAACTCCCCATAGGGGATACTGTCTTTGAGCTTTTGAGGATGACCGCTGTCCGCGTGCAGAATACTATTCCCAGCAGTGGGTTTTCTGTACAAGGAGGTATTTAGCTTCCCATCCTCTACAGATACTTTCAGGTCCAGATAACTGACTTCAGTGGTACTAATATCTCCCGAAAAATGAAGATTAACTTCATTGTTGTTTAAAATTCCTATGTATTCCTTAGCTTCAGCTGTGGTACCCTCCCAGATTAAAAACAGATCATCGATATATCTGTACCATGCCACTATCTTGTCAGTCCATTCTTGGTTCACCCTAGACCAGGCTACCTGCTCCTCCCACCAGCCCACGAACAAGTTCGCGTAACTGGGGGCGAAGCAGGTACCCATCGCGGTCCCGGATGTCTGTCTAAATAAATCCCCATTAAAGGTGAATATGTTGTTACATAGACAAAATTCTATAAGTTCCAACAACATGGAGTTGTGGGTGGCAAATCTCATGGATTTCTTATCTAGGAAGTATTTGATGGCTGTTAAACCTGAAGTGTGGTTAATGCATGTGTACAAACTTGTAATGTCAAGTACCATCATGCAATAGGTTGGTTGCCATATAATTTGTTCGATGTGACAAATAAAGTCGGTGGTATCTCGTATGTAAGGTTTCAATTTGACCACCGCATCAAACAAAAAATGGTCGAGGAATTTAGAAAGATTATAGTTAGTTGCACTAATGTCATCAGTGATGTCATTTGCGATGTCATCAGTGATGTCATCAGTGATGTCACTGACCATGTCATGAATGATGTAATATGTGACATCATCAGCAGTGGATTGCGGGTGCGCGATATATAGTTAGTGCAACTAACTATATATGGAATTTCAATGGTTTTGTGTGAGTAAAATAAGGTTTTGTAAATGCGAATTCCTAACTATATATGGTCTATAACCTATGGTTTTTTTAGTGAATTTTCAAGGTTTTGTAAATGCTAATTCCTAACTATATATGGTCTATAACCTATGGTTTTTTCAGTGAATTTTCAAGGTTTTGTAAATGCTAATTCCTAACTATATATGGTCTATAACCTATGGTTTTTTCAGTGAATTTTCAAGGTTTTGTAAATGCTAATTCCTAACTATATATGGTCTATAGCCTATGGTTTTTTCAGTGAATATATATATATACATACATATGTAAACATATATCATCTGTATATCTATATAAATACAAACATACATGCATGCATACATATACTTATATGCATACAGATGCATGTTATTTACATGAAAGTTGAAAAAACACTAATAAAAGCAAAGCTAAAAAGCCACCTCATTACAAACAGAATGGCTTTAACTTAAACGAGGGCGAGATCTATTGCATTTTCAATGCTTGTTTACTTTGGTTCCATCAAGAAGGCATTCAGATGTGTCACACATTTGCCAAAAATTCTGAATGTTAGCACTCTAGTTGCACATTAGATCACTGTAGTAAAGCTACTGCTCACCAGGGACGTCTGCTGCTGGTATTCAAAGTGCATGTTTCAGTCTGCATGTCAGAATTTTTTTAATGAAATAGAAGAGGATTTGAGAAGTCACTCAAAATGATCCCTAATTTTTCTTTCTGAAGCACTAATCATACTTTCTATGGCAAAATTAACCCCCTCATGTTGTTCCTTTTTAAATTGAGTGTTTTCAGACTTAATTCCAATCAAGATGGCTTCTGGTGTGCCATACTTTTGTCATAAGTAAGACTGTTAGCGCTCTAGTTGTTCTTTAGAACACTCTGGGACATTCTGTCATTGGGCTATACTTGGGGTACATCTGGGTGATATTTGGGCTACATTTAGGCTCTTTTGTCTCTGGTGGCCATCTTGGGAGACTGTATGTCAGAATTTTTTAATGAAATTGAAGAGGGTTTGAGAAGTCACTCAAAATGTGCCCAAATTTTTCTTTCTGCAGCACTAATCATAATTCATATGGCAAAATATACCCCCTCATTTTGTTCCTTTTTAAATTAAATGTTTTAAGAGTTACCACTTTATTCCAATCAAGATGGATTCAGGTGTACCATACCTTTGTAATAAGTAGGACTGTTAGCGCTCTAGTTGTTCTTTAGAACACTCTGGGACATTCTGTCATTGGGCTATACTTGGGCTACATCTGGGTGATATTTGGGCTACATTTGGGCTCTTTTGTCTCTGGTGGCCATTTTGGGAGACTGCATGTCAGAATTTTTTAATGAAATAGAAGAGGATTTGAAAAGTCACTCAAAATGTGCCCTAATTTTTCTTTCTGCAGCACTAATAATACCTTCTATTGCATAATATACCCCTTCATGTTGTTTCTTTTTAAATTAAATGTTTTAAGAGTTACCACTTTATTCCAATCAAGATGGCTTCAGGTGTGCCATACCTTTGTAATAAGTAGGACGGTTAGCGCTCTAGTTGTTCTTTAGAACACTCTAGGAGGCTGCAGTAGAACACAAAGGAATCAACTGACAGTCTCTGTCCTTGTTGGATGTACATGTTTTACTGAGAATGTCAGACTTCATTTTCACATGACTGAGAAAGATAATGTGAATTTACAGAAAATATGCTTTCAGTTTAGCTTATAGATCCCCTTCCAAAACACTGTGGGAAAATCATGAGATATTAGTTTTCTTTCAAACAATATTCATGATATCACAGCAGAAGGTTTTTTCACATGGTAAAATCACCTTAGAACCCACCACAATTCCTAAAACGAGTATGGTACCATCAACAAATGATTTATAATGTAACTAAAGTCCTAAAACCCTATATTAACTACAATGCTTTTTAATGAGGTGCTATCATGTATATTGGTCCCAAGATGGCTGCCAACACTTCTTGGATGAAGTGCTGACAGCCAATCAGATCAGATGTGTGGTTAGGCTCCGCCCAGATATATATCTTTTTTTGAACCTAAATTACTCAAAATCCACTGGAGCACATATATTGAGACCTAGCAAAGGCACATCGGGCTAACAGTCCCTACAATTTTGCCAAGTTTCGTGCAAATCCATTCAGCTGTTCGAGCTAAAAGTGAGGCCAACCGCCCTATGGAAATTAACATGGGAAAAACGTGTTTTGGGACCCCCCTTTTTTCTTGGCCCCCCCTTGATGAAACCCCCCCAAATTGTCAGGGGCTGCTCAGAAACAAAATGTTCCATTTTCCTGAAAATTTCAGCCAATTCCGTCCACAAACGCCAAAGTTATTAGACATAGAATTTTCAAAAATCCCATAGAGAAAAAATCCTAACTATATATACCTACTGGCGACCGCCAGTAGGTAATATATATATATATATATATATATATATATATATATATATATCGCTGCACGCTCGCTCGTACTTCAGAAAGCAGACGGCACTCAGAGCTCGATGTTTCTTTTAGTTTATTGACAGACCCCCGTCACCCCAACCAAAAGACAAACGCGTTTCGCCGTGAAACGGCTTCCTCAGTGTCAATTGTGAATGATAAAAAATCGCCATTTAAACTCCAACTCTAACCACAATAGAAAGAGGACTAAGCCCAACATTACTTGAAAAAATAGCGGCAGACATATTGTAAGGTGCAAATGCTTACTGCTTTTCTATGCAACTTAGGAGAAATGGCGATCAATAAAGTGCTCGTGCATTAAAAAAACAAGAGGGCAAACAGCTTCCCTCGTAATGAATTTAAACATTCTTAGGCTCACAAACAAATTAAAGAGAAAACATTTTCGACCATTGGAATCATAATATGTACAGTAATACATCGAATCAAAAAATGTATATGTATGGTGGTACTTTTGAATTTGACAATAAATATCATAGCGTGTCCCCCGCGAGATGATAAATTGGGGGCAGACACTTAATTCATTGAAGGGAAATATAGTTGTGATTTAACCTTCTTTTGCACAATCATATATCCAAGTGCATCCTGTACATGTGGTCTTTCTCTAACATGTTGTGTAATACAGGTGAGTGAGTCCTAAAGTTGTTCTAATGCCCTGAATGGGCCTATTTGTTTTCTGTTTTTAAACATCTAGCCCTGTATGGGCAAGTGACTCCCTGATAGAAGTATATTGGTGACATATAAACTTTATGCAGGGGTTGTGGAGGCAAAAGATGTTAACATATATATTCTACAGAAGTTGCATAAATTACTTGAAACAAAGATTCCCCGTCTGATCAATCCAAGTGAACCCAAAGTTCCTCATCGTTATTAAGACCTGTCGGTTTCATCGTTTGGAGGTCTATGATGTATTTGGATTCCATAGCCCTGAGGGTTCTGATCTTGTCACCACCTCTCTCCTGTCTCCCTAGTTGGTCTATTAAATAGAATGACAAGAGATCTCTGTTGCTGTTATGGTGGGTCTCGAAATGGCGTGCCACCGGATAGTTCTTATCCCTGTTTGTGATGGCACGCATGTGCTCCAAGATACGTTTCTTCGCTGGATTGATGGTACTACCAACGTATCTCTTGGAGCACGGACAAACCAGTATGTATACAACGAATTCCGAGTTGCAATTCAGGAATTTCGTGATATTCCTGGTTGGTCGTGGGTCTTTCGGTCTGCCCTCATACTTGATCTTCTTTTGGCTATACTTGCACGCTTTGCAATGCATGCAAGGATAAAAACCTTGTATGGGTTTGGATCTTGGAGCTACAGGGGGCTCAGTGTAGTGACTCCTGGTCAAATGGTCACCGAGTGACTGACAACGTCTATATGTGATCAATGGTCTAGGCGATATTCTGTTCTTCAGGATGTTGTCTGTAGCCAGAATATGCCAGTTGTTATTAAAGATTTGGACCAATTCTTTCGATCTCATGTTATAAGTTGTTATCATTCTCGTTGAGGATTCTGTCTCTGCCTGTTTGTTCTTGGTCACCAGGAGGTCTTTTCTATCTATCTGTTCCACTTTCTTTGAGGCTGCTACTAAAGCTGATTTGGAGTAGCCCCGTTCTTGAAACCTAGATATCGCTGCCTCTTGTGCATCTAGGAAATCGCTGGTTTCAGAGCAATTCCGTTTGATGCGCAATAGTTCGCCATATGGGATGTTTTTCACCATGGATTGAGGGTGGTGACTGGCAGCGTGGAGTACAGCATTCCCTGCTGTAGGTTTGCGGTAGAGTTTAGTTTGTATACTACCCCCTGCCGCAAATACCTCTAAGTCTAGGTAGTGGACCGACCTCTCACTTATTTCGCTGGTAAACCTCAGGTTTAGGCTGTTGTTGTTAAGCGTTGCCACAAACCTCTCAGCCGAGGGTCTGTCGCCCCGCCACACCACAAACAGGTCGTCTATGTACCTTGTCCAGACCATGATATGGTCAAGACAGTACTCGTTGGTCCCACCCCAGGCCACGTGCTTCTCCCACCAGCCCACGAAGAGGTTCGCGTAGCTGGGGGCGAAGCACGTGCCCATGGCGGTCCCCCTGATTTGGCGGTATAATGTACCTGCAAACAAGAAGATATTGTTAAAGAGACAGAATTCAGTCATTCTCAGTAACATGCGATTATGTTGGTGAAATTGCATGTTCTTCTTTTTAAGAAACCATTCGATAGCTTGGAGTCCATCTTGATGTCCAATTGACGTGTACAAGTTTGCAACGTCCAAAGTAATGAATAGCATCTCAGTGTCCCAGTGTATTCCATCAATAATCCTCAGGAAATCTTGTGTGTCCCTGACGAAGGACGGAAGATCCTGGAAAGGGGCGACCACTCGGTCCCCCCGAACGTATGGCGGAGTGCCTCGATCCCCCCGGGAAGCCATTTTTGGGCGGGAAGCGCGTCTCGGCTGGTATGCCCGAAGCGGCGTAGCCGGGGCGCGCTTGTTCCCGCCCTAGAGTGGGCTGGCCTAGACACCGACGTAGCCAGCCACGCCCTCGGGGCAGGCAGGGGCGGGTTTACGCCCGCCCTGAAGACGGATAAAAAGGGACGCAAGACCAGAAGACGTCCTCTTGTTCTTGTGCTCCGAAGCTGCACCTCCTCGCTACACGTGAGCTCGGGACAGAACGAAGAGCCAATTTTGAGCGTTTTGATCTTTTTCTTTGTCTTCTAGATACTTCGTCGGAGAGATGCCCAAGAAAGGCGCAAAGAGAATGACGACCGACCAGATGGTGCGGGCCCTTTGCAAAGAGGTGTCCGACATAAAGAAATGGTTGGCGGAGCGAGACGGGGAGGAGGGTTCGGGCCCTGCGCCGGCTGGAGGGAGACCTAAGAGGCCGAGAAGGGTTCCAGCCGGTGGAGACGTCCCGGTTCCCTCTGCCCCGCTCGAGGCGCCGACCCCAGTACCGATGGAGGGGAATCCAATCCCCGTTGTCGTCACCCCGACATCCAAGGAAGACATGCCCCCCGAGCTGGCAGCACAGCTAGCAGCATGGTTGGGGGATAGTAGTGATGGCGCCACGGCTGCCGAGGCACAGGCGCTGATAAAAGGGCTTCGTGAGAAGAGAGATGCAGCTAAAGTGACTGCGCCGTTGGCGGGAATAGACAAGCCGCAAGCGGCAGAAGCTGCGTCCGGTTCAGGTAAGCGGCCATTGCCGATTGCAAGGGACGAGTCAGCACCCTCTCGTAGAGAGAGATTGGGACAACATGTGCCTTTAGCTATAAAGGAAAAGATCTGGGCGGGGGAGTACGTGAATATTTTCTCCTTGCTTGTTGATCATTATGAGGTGGAGCATGTTAAAAGTCAGAAGGATCTAATGCATCCGAGTGTTTGGCGCGCAAAAATGGCCGCCTTTAAGGTAAATGAGAATATTGGCAACTGGGGCAATGCGTGGGGTATTTTTACATCGATTTTGGGGGAACGTAGGCCCGAGTTGCTTCCTGAGTTTCCCATTTATCAATCACGAATTATGGGTTACTCGACAGCGTATCAAGGTAACCATTGGTTTTGTTATGACAATCTGTTCAGGAAAGAAAAGGAACATAACAAGAGTTTGACTTGGGATTGTTACGATTCCGTGACATGGGATAAAATGAAAGAATCAGGAATGTTAAAAATGCCATTGGTTGGGAGCAATGTTGTTGATTACTCCCGCCAAAATGTGGGGACGCCCTTTCGACCAAATACGAGCACCGATGATTATTCGAGACCCGCAGGCAATACAGGGAAAAAGGGTTTCTGCTTTAATTTCAACAAAGGGAAATGTACCAGGCCTCCGGGATCGTGTAAATTCAAACATGAATGTAGTACTTGTGGGTCGTCCCATCCTGAGTCATCGTGCAGAGCCAGAACGGGTGAGAATGGGGGTAAGGGAGGCGCCAAACAGGTCTAAGAAAGTCCGAGGGGCGCCTTTACCAACCCCGATTGATACCTTGGCAATGATTCCCTGGCTCAGCAAATACCCGGATCGTACTTCTGCCGGGGTGCTGCGGAACGGTTTTACACATGGTTTCCGCATCCCGGTGGGGGACTTTCAGGGTGTAGGGACGTGCAAAAATCAACTTTCCGTTTTACAACATACTTCTGTAGTACAAGAGAAAATTAGGAAAGAGGTTAGCCGGGGACGGGTCGCCGGCCCGTTTAGTGTACCCCCGGTTTTTTGTCTGTTCTCCGTTAGGGGTGGTCCCCAAGAAGGACCCAGGTGAGTTTCGTTTGATCCATAATCTGTCTGCTCCACATGGTCTTTCGGTGAACGAGGCAATTGATCCTGAGGTTTGTTCGGTGCGATACGCATCGTTTGATGAGGCAGTAGCCATCTTGAATCGCCTGGGGCCCGGGACGTTGATGGCGAAATCAGATATCGAGTCAGCGTTCCGGTTGCTCCCGGTACACCCAGACGACCAGCGTCTTCTGGGATTCGGGTTTCAGGGGTCATTTTACATGGATAGGTGTATGCCAATGGGATGCTCTATATCATGTGCTTATTTTGAGAAATTCAGTACTTTTCTGCAATGGGTGTTCACTAAGAAAACGGGCTTCCGAAATGTAATGCACTACCTTGACGACTTTTTGTTCCTTGGCCCCGCCGGAAATCCCGAATGTGCCCAGGCCTTAGCCGAATTCTGTGTGTTGATGGGTCATTTTGGCGTGCCATTGGCACCAGGTAAAACGATGGGTCCCACGACTTGCCTCGAGTTTTTGGGGATCGAGTTGGACTCTGGGGAGGGGTGTTTCCGTTTGCCAGCTAGCAAAGTGTTGAAATTTAGAGCAGCCCTCCAAGTATGTTTAAGTGCATCTAAGGTTACACTGCATCAGTTGCAACAATTGGTGGGGAAGTTGAATTTTGCCTTGAGGGTGATCCCAATGGCCCGCCCTTTTTCCCGCTCAATCGCCCAAGCGATGGTTGGCCTAAAGGAGGGTCATCATCGCACGAGGTTGTCGGCCGAGGTCCGCCAGGACATGCGTATTTGGTTAGCATTTTTGGCGGACTTCAATGGTCGAGTCGTCTGGAACAAGCCAGCTGTGTCCTCCGAAGAGCTTGGGCTATGGACGGATTCAGCGGGAAGCATAGGCTTTGGCGCCATCTTCGGCAAAAAATGGTCGGCACAAAGGTGGCCCCTATGGTGGCATGAGAAGGGGCTGACGAGTAATATTGCTTTCCTCGAACTATTTCCCATTCTGGTGGCCCTGAGAACCTGGCCTGAAGGGTTCAGAGATCATTCTGTCGTGTTTTGGTCCGATAATATGACCGTTGTAGAATGCATCAATAGTCAGGCAGCCCGTTGTAAACTGATTTTGAGGCTGCTCAAAGAAATTGTCTTACTGTGTATGCAACTGAACGTGATATTCAGAGCAAAACATGTCCCGGGGGTGATGAATCAGGCAGCTGATGCACTGTCTCGTTTTCACATGCAGGCTTTCTCGGGTTTCCTTCCTTCAGCGGACCCAGAGCCGGCACCCTTCCCCGAAGCTCTCTGGTCTCTCGGTGCCCCGAACTTCGTCACCTCGTGGGAGAGAGTCTAGCACCCAGGACAAGGAAGGCATATGAAGGGGCGTTTCGGGCCTATTTAGCCTTTTTGGGGACTGAGAGAGGGGGACTTTGGGGTCAGGAAGAGTGGGTAGTACATTTTCTGATGTCCTTACGTAGGGCTGGGAAGTCGGTGGCTACGGCCCAAAGGCATCGTGCCGCCATTTCCTTTGTTGCCAGGGCTCATAACATCCTGGACCCGACAGCGTCTTTTGCAGTACAGAAGGCGCTGCGTGGGTGGCAACGTCTGGAGGGTCGCAGAGTAGATGAAAGACGACCGATAGGTCTGGATAGGTTGTCCCAGTTGCTGGCCACTCTCCCTAGCACATGCTCGTCTCCTTTCGAGACATGTTTGTTCCGGACTGCATTTACGCTGGCATTTCACGGGGCTATGAGGATAAGTGAGCTGGTTGCAAGGAACAAACAGGATGTGGTGGGGGGGTTGTGCCGGGAACACGTTCAGATCAGGGGTGATGCGATGATTGTCTCCTTTCTCAGGTCCAAGACCGACCAAGATGGGAAGGGGGACTGCACGATCATTCGCAGGATCCCCGGGTCCTCCATGTGCCCGGTACAGTGTTTAGAAGATTACCTAGCACGAAGGGTGGCATCATGGGGGGGGACTTTGTTGAGGCATGCAGACGCCACCCCACTGACGAGGTTTCAGTTTCAGCGGGTGCTTGCAATGGCCATTGCCGCAGCGGGCTTGGACCCGGGCGAATTCGGGACCCATTCCTTTCGAATAGGGGCTGCCACTGAAGCTACAGCCAGGGGTCTTAATGTAGAACAAGTGAAACGAGTGGGGCGATGGTCCTCCAATTGTTATAAAAGATACGTGCGATTGCACATGTTGTGAGGCTGTAATGATGTACTCACGCTTCTTGTTTTTTGTTTGTTTCAGTTACGCAAGCCTACGAGGCAGGGCGGACTATGCAGTCGACCCAACACCAGGCCAGCGGTCAGACATCACCGGCTGTGAGACAGGAGGTGTGGGTCGTGGGCCACTCATACGTGAGACGTGCCGCAGACGTATTCAAAGCAGGTGACATGATTCACGTACCTGGGGAATACGGGTACAGAGTGTGTAGGAGAGTAGGGTCTGCTATCCTATGGTCACCCCAATTTTTGCTTTTTGCTTCACTGGTTTTCGACTTACTGAGGCTGTGGGCCTGCTAATCAGACCCCCAGCCTGCTGTTCTCTCTCTAAATTCATAATACATGTGCTATAGGTACATACCACAATTGGAAATGGACTCCTTGTCAGCCCCTGTACCATGCACTATAGGTGCCCAGGGCATAGGTGCCACCAAGGCCTACCAGGGGCTGAAGCATAGCTTTTGCCACCCCTGGCTGGTTCTTAAATTGACACAACTGGCTGATCACTCAGCTGGGGCAAGTGGGTGTAATCACCCCTTGCTTAGATATAGTATACCTATATCTAAACCTATATTTGGACACATATATAGCCTGTAAGCCACTCCTATGGAAGGCCTCATCAATCCTGGAGGCAGAGTGCGTGGTTTTATGTGAGATGGTGCTCTGGCATGAGCTGAGCCTGTCTGCAGCTGTCGGGAACCACTCCCTAAGCTGATCCGGGATAATGCCATACCATATACTCTTAAGCGCATTATAATCCTCGCGGTTATATAGCAACTTTGGTTTGGCTTTATCAAAACATGTCGTGTAAGGTGTCATACGAATTGGAATACTATCCCCTCGCCAGTTCTGGCGACGGGGATAGCATTCCACCCTTCTAGAGGGAGAAGACATGTTACTTTACTGAAACGCGGTTGATTTAAAATGAGCCTCAGATCCACAAAATGGATGCCCCTGCCACAGACACGGGTCTGACCTCCTGCTGCTGACCGAAACCCGGCAGAGGAGGCCTGGACAAAGAGTTTCCTGTCACAGGGCGGTGTCAAACCACCCCAGACAGGAGATAGTGGATTGGAGTAGGGAGGTTTCAATGAAACCAGACACTGCCTGGGGAGCACAAGGCTGCCCCTTGCAGGATCCGGCCAAACCGGTTCTGGGGCCTCCCAGCCCCTGTCCCAGCGCGGCCAGGATCAAAGGAGAGGGGTGTAATCACCCCCTTCCTGGGTCCCACCCATAGGAGGGGACCTAGCAGGATGTCCAACCCCCTAGATTCGAATAAGAGGGGGAGCAGTCCCAACGGACCTCAGATCATCCTGAAGAAACATAAGAAACGAAATCTGGACCCTTCGACTTTCTACACGACGTGAGAAGACTGAAGAATCTCCCTTGTGGTCAAGGAGTGACCACCCTGTGCAAACAGGCACCATCCAGCCCTCGACCCTTGCTTTGTTGCAGTTCCCGCCGGAACTCGAGCGACAGAGATCGACGAGATCAAGCTTGCCTGCCTTCTACCTGCCCGATCCACAGTCCCTGCAGAGCTGAGACCCGTGGAGGCGACCGGAAGCGTGGGGCACGCCATCTTGAAAAGGCCACGAGACGCTGACCGTGCGGCCCACGAGTGACCCTCGAAGCTGTACACCGGGGTTTGAGAAGCCCCAGCCCCGAGCTCCACTTGCACCAAAGCTCACCCCTCCACACTCGCTGAGTGCTGCGTGGGGCCCTTCTGCTTGTGTGCGCTCGACGCGTTGGCCCGGTCACTTGCCAGCTGGCTTGTGGCCCCTGTGCCGACGAACTTCGAAATACGACTTGCTTTTCTGGTTGCTCCAGATCTGCACCAGCTCCTGTGAAAAGGAGCACCCACTCTGACCCTCCTGGTTCGAGTGATAAGCAATCTCCCGGTTCCGCGTGGATTACTTTTGCCAAGTGCTGTTTGCTACAATCTTCAAGCCGACGGTGCTGACGGCGAGAGCCTACGTGGGACAGATCGTGACCTGCTCCTGGACGTCGCAGATGCCCCAGAGCCCACGTGACAGCGGAGAGAAGCCTATCGACAACCGCCTGATTGCGCCCGACATTGCCTGGTTCCGTCCTGGTTCCACCCTGGTCACTGCTGAGTGACCCAGACTCTGTCCCCTCTGCTTTCAGGTACTTTTCTACATCGATCCACCCTTGGATCGCACCGGACACTTCTGCTTCACAGCGCCTGCAGCTGCAACAGCTCCAAGCACCCAGAACCTGCGTGACAGAACCCGACGCCACTTCGACCCTGTGCACCCACGGCCTGTGGGTGAGGTAACTTTGCAACGCCGGTGTATTTACACTGGTACACACCTCTAGGGTCTGTGTCTAAAGTTTTGTGTTCCTAGGTTCAGCGGAAGTATCTTTTTATTCACTTTAACTGACTTTTACGCACCATTGACAGTGCATTGGTGCGCGCTGCACTTTCCGTGCTGCATCCGTCTCCTGTGGGCTACTCCCGACTTCTTCATTGCTTGTCCTGACTGCTCCCAGCGAATCTCTAGGCCCTAGGCCTAACCATTGTTCGTAAAGTGTTACTTATACCACTTTTTTGATATATGGTCTGAGTGGCCCCCCGCCCTCAGCCATAATTGTGCCAACTTTCTATGTGTAACAGTGCTTTTGATTTAACGCTTGTGCCCCTTTCCTCATAAAGAGTACTGGGGAGTAATTTAGTAATAAATACATATATTTTTATAATATATACTTGTGTGGTGTCCTTTCATTTGATTACAGGATTGTATGTGGTAAAACAAACTCGCTTAACACGACCTCTTAAGTTAAGCCTTTAAGGCTGCTTAGTCCATGCTACCACTAGGATAGCTTGTCTACAAGCTCAGTTTGGTCAGAAGTGGAGTACAGGACTCATGCAGAAATGCTAGGGATTTCAGCTCATGTCCTTGCAGTGACAAGGTCTCAGGCTAAGAAGTGCCTTCCTGAACCAGTGGTGGATCTTGAAACAATAGACCAACCACAACCCAAGAGAAGGAGCAAGAGGGTTAAGGCTGTGCCTTCCCACTTGCCCCAGGTTGAGGATCAGGTTTCACAGGAAACTGATTCTGCAGTCCAAGAGGAGACTGTCTCTGAGGAGCTTGAACCTGATCAGGTTGAGTTTCTGGGGACAGGGGGACCCTCAAGGGCAGACCTGGGGCAGGCCCAATTAGATTGCCCTTCACTTGAACCCCTCAGACAGCAAGCTGCTGCTGAGGCTGCAGGGAATGCTCAAGGTACCCATAAAGTGTATTGGGATGAAGGACTCCTTTATTCAGAGGCTAGAGACCCCAAGCCTGGCACAACCAGGAGGTTGGTTATACCTTTGAAGTTTAGGGGCTTCCTTCTTACCTTGGCCCATGATATTCCCCTTGCAGGACACTTAGGCCAGAATAAGACTTGGGACAGGCTTGTTCCACACTTTCACTGGCCTCACATGTCAGAAAATGTCAAGGAGTTTTGTCGCTCCTGTGTCACTTGCCAAGCCAGTGGTAAGTCAGGTGGCACAACAAAGGCCCCCCTGATACCACTACCTGTGGTGGGGGTACCCTTTGAAAGAGTTGGAATAGACATTGTGGGTCCCATGGATCCTCAAACAGCATCTGGGCACAGATTTATACTGGTGGTAGTGGATCATGCCACCAGGTACCCAGAAGCAATTCCCCTGAGGACCACCACAGCTCCTGTGGTGGCAAAAGCCCTCATTGCAGTTTTCTCAAGAGTGGGCTTTCCAAAGGAGGTTCTTTCAGACAGAGGTACCAACTTCATGTCTGGATACTTAAAAGCAATGTGGAAAGAGTGTGGAGTAAACTATAAGTTTACCACACCCTACCATCCACAGTGCAATGGGCTTGTGGAAAGGTTCAACAAGACCCTAAAGGGAATGATAAAAGGGTTACCAGAGAAGCTTAGGCGGAAATGGGACATCCTTTTACCCTGCTTGCTCTTTGCTTACAGAGAGGTCCCACAGAAGGGGGTTGGCTACAGCCCTTTTGAACTTTTGTTTGGCCACCCTGTAAGAGGTCCATTGAGTTTGGTGAAGGAAGGATGGGAGTTACCTCTCAAAAAGCCTAAACTAGACATTGTGGATTATGTACTTGGTCTCCGCTCCAGGATGGCTGAATACATGGAGAGAGCATCCAAAAACCTTGAGGCCAGTCAGGAATTACAGAAAGCCTGGCATGACCAAAAGGCTGTTCTGGTTGAGTACCAGCCAGGGCAGAAGGTGTGGGTGTTGGACCCAGTGGGGCCAGCAGCTCTCCAGGACCAATGGACTGGACCCTACCCTATCATTGAAAAGAAGGGAGAAGTCACCTACCTGGTTGACTTTGGCACCCCTAGGAGCCCCCACAGGGTGCTCCATGTCAATCGTTTGAAAGCATTTGTTGACAGGGAGGACATGAGTCTCCTCATGGCCACAGATGGGGAACAGGAGGAAGAGAGTGACCCTCTCCCAGACCTGCTTTCCCAGAACCCTGATGATGGTTCAGTTGATGGAGTAGCCTTGGCAGGCAGCCTCACTGAGCAGCAACAGGTGGACTGCAGACAGGTATTGCAGGCCCACAGACAATTGTTTTCACTCACACCCAGTCAGACTAACTGGTGCACCCATGAGGTGGATACTGGTGACAATCTGCCTGTGAAGAATAAAATCTACAGGCAACCTGACCATGTCAGGGATTGTATAAAGGCTGAGGTGCAAAAGATGTTGGAGCTTGGAGTGATTGAGCCATCAGAGAGCCCATGGGCTAGCCCAGTGGTCCTTGTGCCAAAACCTCATACCAAAGATGGGAAGAGAGAAATGAGGTTTTGTGTGGACTACAGAGGTCTCAATGCTGTCACTAGGACAGATGCTCATCCCATTCCAAGAGCAGATGAGCTCATTGATAAATTGGCTTCTGCCAAGTTTCTGAGCACATTTGATTTGACAGCTGGCTACTGGCAAATCAGACTAGCTGAAGAGTCAAAAGCCAAAACAGCATTCTCTACCCCTAGTGGACATTATCAGTTTGTGGTAATGCCCTTTGGTTTGAAGAATGCACCTGCCACTTTCCAAAGGTTGGTGAACCAAGTCCTTGCTGGGTTGGATGACTTTTGCGCAGCATATCTAGATGATATTGCTGTCTTTAGCTCCACCTGGGAGGATCACCTGATCCACCTGAAGAAGGTTCTGGAGGCCCTGCAAAAGGCAGGCCTGACTATCAAGGCTACTAAGTGCCAGATAGGGCAGAGCAAGGTTGTGTACTTGGGCCACCTAGTAGGTGGGGGTCAAGTTCAACCACTGGAGAGCAAGATCCAGACCATACAGGACTGGACTCCTCCAACTACCCAGACACAAGTCAGAGCCTTCTTGGGCCTGACTGGGTATTACAGAAAATTTGTAAAGAACTATGGGTCCATTGTGACACCATTGAATGACTTGACATCCAAGAAGATGCCCAAAAAGGTTCAGTGGACAGTTAGCTGTCAAAAGGCATTTGATGACCTGAAGAAGGCCATGTGCTCTGCACCTATCCTGAAGAGTCCTGACTACTCCAAACAGTTCATTGTACAGACAGATGCTTCTGAGTTGGGGGTGGGAGCTGTGCTTTCACAACTTAATCAAGATGGTCAAGACCAGCCCATTGCTTTTATTAGCAGAAGGCTGACCCCCAGGGAGAAACGTTGGTCAGCTATTGAGAGGGAGGCCTTTGCTGTGGTTTGGGCCCTGAAGAAGTTGAGGCCATACTTGTTTGGTACTCACTTCCTAATTCAGACAGACCATAAGCCCCTCTTGTGGCTAAATCAGATGAAGGGTGAAAATCCCAAACTGCTCAGGTGGTCCATTTCCCTACAGGGGATGGACTTTACAGTGGAGCACCGCCCAGGGACTGACCATGGTAATGCAGATGGTCTCTCCCGGTACTTCCACTTAGAACATGAAGACTTATCTGGTCAAGGTTAAGTTTAATGTCCCTGCGTTTGGGGGGGGGGTTATGTAGGAGAGTAGGGTCTGCTATCCTATGGTCACCCCAATTTTTGCTTTTTGCTTCACTGGTTTTCGACTTACTGAGGCTGTGGGCCTGCTAATCAGACCCCCAGCCTGCTGTTCTCTCTCTAAATTCATAATACATGTGCTATAGGTACATACCACAATTGGAAATGGACTCCTTGTCAGCCCCTGTACCATGCACTATAGGTGCCCAGGGCATAGGTGCCACCAAGGCCTACCAGGGGCTGAAGCATAGCTTTTGCCACCCCTGGCTGGTTCTTAAATTGACACAACTGGCTGATCACTCAGCTGGGGCAAGTGGGTGTAATCACCCCTTGCTTAGATATAGTATACCTATATCTAAACCTATATTTGGACACATATATAGCCTGTAAGCCACTCCTATGGAAGGCCTCATCAATCCTGGAGGCAGAGTGCGTGGTTTTATGTGAGATGGTGCTCTGGCATGAGCTGAGCCTGTCTGCAGCTGTCGGGAACCACTCCCTAAGCTGATCCGGGATAATGCCATACCATATACTCTTAAGCGCATTATAATCCTCGCGGTTATATAGCAACTTTGGTTTGGCTTTATCAAAACATGTCGTGTAAGGTGTCATACGAATTGGAATACTATCCCCTCGCCAGTTCTGGCGACGGGGATAGCATTCCACCCTTCTAGAGGGAGAAGACATGTTACTTTACTGAAACGCGGTTGATTTAAAATGAGCCTCAGATCCACAAAATGGATGCCCCTGCCACAGACACGGGTCTGACCTCCTGCTGCTGACCGAAACCCGGCAGAGGAGGCCTGGACAAAGAGTTTCCTGTCACAGGGCGGTGTCAAACCACCCCAGACAGGAGATAGTGGATTGGAGTAGGGAGGTTTCAATGAAACCAGACACTGCCTGGGGAGCACAAGGCTGCCCCTTGCAGGATCCGGCCAAACCGGTTCTGGGGCCTCCCAGCCCCTGTCCCAGCGCGGCCAGGATCAAAGGAGAGGGGTGTAATCACCCCCTTCCTGGGTCCCACCCATAGGAGGGGACCTAGCAGGATGTCCAACCCCCTAGATTCGAATAAGAGGGGGAGCAGTCCCAACGGACCTCAGATCATCCTGAAGAAACATAAGAAACGAAATCTGGACCCTTCGACTTTCTACACGACGTGAGAAGACTGAAGAATCTCCCTTGTGGTCAAGGAGTGACCACCCTGTGCAAACAGGCACCATCCAGCCCTCGACCCTTGCTTTGTTGCAGTTCCCGCCGGAACTCGAGCGACAGAGATCGACGAGATCAAGCTTGCCTGCCTTCTACCTGCCCGATCCACAGTCCCTGCAGAGCTGAGACCCGTGGAGGCGACCGGAAGCGTGGGGCACGCCATCTTGAAAAGGCCACGAGACGCTGACCGTGCGGCCCACGAGTGACCCTCGAAGCTGTACACCGGGGTTTGAGAAGCCCCAGCCCCGAGCTCCACTTGCACCAAAGCTCACCCCTCCACACTCGCTGAGTGCTGCGTGGGGCCCTTCTGCTTGTGTGCGCTCGACGCGTTGGCCCGGTCACTTGCCAGCTGGCTTGTGGCCCCTGTGCCGACGAACTTCGAAATACGACTTGCTTTTCTGGTTGCTCCAGATCTGCACCAGCTCCTGTGAAAAGGAGCACCCACTCTGACCCTCCTGGTTCGAGTGATAAGCAATCTCCCGGTTCCGCGTGGATTACTTTTGCCAAGTGCTGTTTGCTACAATCTTCAAGCCGACGGTGCTGACGGCGAGAGCCTACGTGGGACAGATCGTGACCTGCTCCTGGACGTCGCAGATGCCCCAGAGCCCACGTGACAGCGGAGAGAAGCCTATCGACAACCGCCTGATTGCGCCCGACATTGCCTGGTTCCGTCCTGGTTCCACCCTGGTCACTGCTGAGTGACCCAGACTCTGTCCCCTCTGCTTTCAGGTACTTTTCTACATCGATCCACCCTTGGATCGCACCGGACACTTCTGCTTCACAGCGCCTGCAGCTGCAACAGCTCCAAGCACCCAGAACCTGCGTGACAGAACCCGACGCCACTTCGACCCTGTGCACCCACGGCCTGTGGGTGAGGTAACTTTGCAACGCCGGTGTATTTACACTGGTACACACCTCTAGGGTCTGTGTCTAAAGTTTTGTGTTCCTAGGTTCAGCGGAAGTATCTTTTTATTCACTTTAACTGACTTTTACGCACCATTGACAGTGCATTGGTGCGCGCTGCACTTTCCGTGCTGCATCCGTCTCCTGTGGGCTACTCCCGACTTCTTCATTGCTTGTCCTGACTGCTCCCAGCGAATCTCTAGGCCCTAGGCCTAACCATTGTTCGTAAAGTGTTACTTATACCACTTTTTTGATATATGGTCTGAGTGGCCCCCCGCCCTCAGCCATAATTGTGCCAACTTTCTATGTGTAACAGTGCTTTTGATTTAACGCTTGTGCCCCTTTCCTCATAAAGAGTACTGGGGAGTAATTTAGTAATAAATACATATATTTTTATAATATATACTTGTGTGGTGTCCTTTCATTTGATTACAGGATTGTATGTGGTAAAACAAACTCGCTTAACACGACCTCTTAAGTTAAGCCTTTAAGGCTGCTTAGTCCATGCTACCACTAGGATAGCTTGTCTACAAGGTTGACTTACAACCTGACATCTTTGGGGTTTGTTTGGACTGATAACCAGTGGTTCCAGAATTGGAAACACTACCTATCAGGCCAACTTCTCACAGAGTGTCCTTCTACGGAAGGGGCGGTCTCTGTATTGACCAGTTTCAAGCATTCTTTGAGGGTTTGTTAGGGCGGACGAGGTCACCGCCGTCTATAATCATAGTACATTTAGGGGGCAATGATTTGGTCACCACCGGTAGACGACTTCTCCTAGAGGCAATGCTATCCACGGTAAGTTGGTTAGCGAGGAAAGTTCCGGGGTGCATAATTGCGTGGTCTCATATGATCCCACGAAAAGTGTGGCGGGGGGCTATCTCGATCCCTGCTTTGAATCATTCTGTTAGAAAACTTAATAACAAAGTGAGTAGGTTGTTCCGTTCCAAGACATTGCATTCGATCTCGCATAGTTGTATTAACGATGATAGTATGTATTTGGGGGATGGTGTGCATTTGTCGAGGGTGGGGAATGAGTTACTCATAGGAGACTTCTTGGCTTGGTTAAAAACGTTAAAACATGACCTTTAGGTAGGAGTTTTGTGGGGGGTCCGGATAGCCGGTCAACTATCCGGACCTGTGGCGGTAAGGTCATGATCGGTGAGCACTAATTAGAAGATCCCTATGAGTGGGCGTCACCCAACACGGATGGGAGCGCTCGGGAGAGGTGGCCATTGGCCCCTCAATGGGGAGGCGGTCCCGTCTAAGGATGGGTCGCCGGAAGTAAAGGAAAGGCGGTCAAGGCCCCTTCCTTTGTAGGAGGGGTTACAGCCCCCTCCTGGGGAATTTCCCGGGGCCAGTGTCATCTGCGACGGCAGATGCGGTAAGTTGTGTGGGGTGGGGGGGAGGTCCACGATACCTTCTAGATACCTCACACGAGTCTTCGAACGACCTTTAAATGGCGTCGAGTCTTAAGTGCCCCCGTCAAGTCAAGGGAAATTGTTAGTAGTTGCACTTGAGGTAAGCCTCTGTGCTGTCGCCCCTCCCAAGTGGGAGGGGTAAGTCTGGTTAGGGATCTTGACACCGGTTATGACCTTGCCGTTGGCCCTTAAACGTTAGGATGTACAATTTCAGTATTTTTAGAGAATGTTTTTGCAGGATGCTAGTTCGGCTAGGAGAACCTCTGTATTAGAGAATATGTTAAGGTTAGCCAAACTTCGCAATGTGATAATGAAATTGTACATAACATGAAACGTTTAATGTTTTAAATTTTGTTTTAATAAATACGGCCAGGGATGGTCACTCCATCCCACTTCCAAAAAACTTCAAGAACTGTTTCCGGTTTCCCTTCTTTTGGGGATTGTGTTGAGAGGGGGTGGCGGGTATCTCAGCCATATGGAAAGGGGCGACCACTCGGTCCCCCCGAACGTATGGCGGAGTGCCTCGATCCCCCCGGGAAGCCATTTTTGGGCGGGAAGCGCGTCTCGGCTGGTATGCCCGAAGCGGCGTAGCCGGGGCGCGCTTGTTCCCGCCCTAGAGTGGGCTGGCCTAGACACCGACGTAGCCAGCCACGCCCTCGGGGCAGGCAGGGGCGGGTTTACGCCCGCCCTGAAGACGGATAAAAAGGGACGCAAGACCAGAAGACGTCCTCTTGTTCTTGTGCTCCGAAGCTGCACCTCCTCGCTACACGTGAGCTCGGGACAGAACGAAGAGCCAATTTTGACCCACCCACCAGCCCCTGAGGACAGCCAGTTGTTTTATAATAAAGTGATTTATATGTCTGTTTTCCGATTCGTTTACAGGTTGTGATGGTATCAGTTGATGTTGATCATAATAAAGAATGGTGTATGTTTTACGATTAAAATGATTTGACATAGTGTTGCATTTTTAAGCATGCTTTTTCGGTCGTAGCGACCAATGTTTTCATAGGTTCGAGTAGAATTGTCGTATTTATTTTTGGTAGGCGGTAAGGTCATGATCGGTGAGCACTAATTAGAAGATCTCTATGAGTGGGCGTCACCCAACACGGATGGGAGCGCTCGGGAGAGGTGGCCATTGGCCCCTCAATGGGGAGGCGGTCCCGTCTAAGGATGGGTCGCCGGAAGTAAAGGAAAGGCGGTCAAGGCCCCTTCCTTTGTAGGAGGGGTTACAGCCCCCTCCTGGGGAATTTCCCGGGGCCAGTGTCATCTGCGACGGCAGATGCGGTAAGTTGTGTGGGGTGGGGGGGAGGTCCACGATACCTTCTAGATACCTCACACGAGTCTTCGAACGACCTTTAAATGGCGTCGAGTCTTAAGTGCCCCCGTCAAGTCAAGGGAAATTGTTAGTAGTTGCACTTGAGGTAAGCCTCTGTGCTGTCGCCCCTCCCAAGTGGGAGGGGTAAGTCTGGTTAGGGATCTTGACACCGGTTATGACCTTGCCGTTGGCCCTTAAACGTTAGGATGTACAATTTCAGTATTTTTAGAGAATGTTTTTGCAGGATGCTAGTTCGGCTAGGAGAACCTCTGTATTAGAGAATATGTTAAGGTTAGCCAAACTTCGCAATGTGATAATGAAATTGTACATAACATGAAACGTTTAATGTTTTAAATTTTGTTTTAATAAATACGGCCAGGGATGGTCACTCCATCCCACTTCCAAAAAACTTCAAGAACTGTTTCCGGTTTCCCTTCTTTTGGGGATTGTGTTGAGAGGGGGTGGCGGGTATCTCAGCCATATTGACAAATGGAGAGAGGTAGTTATCAATGAATCTGGAGGTTGCTTCCAAAAGACTGCCAATAGAGGAGACGATTGGTCTTCCTGGGGGGTGCTTGATGTCTTTATGCACCTTCGGCAGGTGGTAAAATGTGGGGATGATTGGATGTTCACAATATAGATAGTCATATTCATTCTTGTTCAACATACCATCATCACGCCACATTCTCAAAAGTCCATGGTATTCTAGGACACATTGTTCGAATTCCTTCTTGTTAATCGTCTCGTAGCAGTCTTTATCCTCTAGTTGTCTGAGGGCCTCCAGTTTGTATTGGTTTTTGTCAAAGATAACTATGTTCCCTCCCTTGTCTGAGGGTTTGATCTCTATTGAGTGATCTTCCTTGAGCGATCTTATGGCTTGCCACTCCATACTTGAGATGTTGGAATTTTTATTTGAGATTTCCACTTTTTGGGCGGCTAGTTTCTCCAGGTCCTGTAAAACCGCATCATTGAAGACATCAATGGCGTCATGCGTGGCGTGAGGTAGGAATCTCGATTTTTTCTTGAGATTGCTAGGATCCCGTTTTTGTGTAATTTCTTCCCTCCTGAAAATCTCACTTGAGCTCGGTAGATCTTCGGTGCCGGCTAAGGAGTGTGTAATCTGGAGGAGGGACAGATCTTCGTCCCTGAGATCATTAGTTGTTCCATCCATAGAATCATTGTTCTTTGCTGGATCCAATGGTGGACGGTTGGCGTGGATTTTGTCCAGTTTTAATTTTCGAACAAATTTGAAGATATCAATCCTCGTCCCCACAGGGTCAAATTTAGCAGTTGGACAGAAAGTCATACCCCTTCTCAGTACCCTTTCCTCATGGGTCGTGAGTTTTCTCTGAGAGAGGTTTATTATGGTCTTTTCATTCTTTAGCGTCTTCCCCTCTTGCCCTTGCTGCGGGTCATCATGGGTGCAGTGTCTTGGGCGACCCCTTCTGCCCCTTCTGCCCCGTCTGGTTTTCCTCCTTTTTTTGTTGATTTATATATATATATATTTTCCCAAGGCTTCCCCCTCAACTGATGAAGAACGAGGCGACACAGCGGGGCTCATGAAGCACCATTATTTATTTTAAAAGCATTGGGCATGACGCGTTTCAGAGGGTAACTTTCTCAAATGCCCTTCTGTTAAGATTGCCTCTGTTGCTCGTAGTCCCCATATTTAGTCCTTTATCAGTGTCAATTCCCATGCACTAAAGTAGTGTTAGGCTACCTGGAATTTGTGGCACGGAATCATCTAGTAACTGGTATTGGTGTGTCAATGGTTTCAAGAATGGTAGTCTGTATTTAACACTGGGTGTATCAAAGGTTATATTAGAGTGTGAGGAGGTGCAACGTATTATCACATGAATGATATCATCAGTGATGTCAAATGAGATGTCATCAGTGATGTCATTTGAGATGTCATCAGTGATGTCATCTGTGATGTCACTGACCATGTCATGAATGATGTAATATGTGACATCATCAGCAGTGGATTACGGGTGCGCGAAATATACTTAGTACAACTAACTATATAGGAGCAATTTCAATGGTTTTTTAAATGCAAATTCCTAACTATATATGGCCTGAAAACTATGTTTTTTTAAGTGAATTTGCAAGGTTTTTAAAATGCTAATTCCTAATTATATAAGGCCTGAAACCTATGGTTTTTTAAGTGAATTTGTAAGGTTTTTTAAATGCTAATTCCTAACTATAATACTATATAAGGCCTGAAACCAATAATTTTTTAAGTGAATTTGCAAGTATTTTTAAATGCTAATTTCTAACTATAACGTCTCTGAAACCTATGTTTTTTTTAGTGAATTTCAAAGGTTTTTAAATGCTAATTTCTAAGTGTGATAGTAGTTATACCTATTTTTTTGTACTGCTTTTCTCCTTTTTTTTAACTGTTTATTTATAAATATTTTTATCATTAAATAACATTATATATTTTTCTGAAAATTGCAAAAAAAATGTTTTAAATTCTAAACTGAAATAATGATTATTTTTTTTGTTTTTATTTTTCATTTTAATATATTTATATTATTTTCTTTAAAAAAAAAATGTTTCCCAATTTTTTTCGGACTCACGGACTCAAAGCGAACACATCACGTTGGGCCGCAGATTCTAGCCGCCATTTTAGAAAAGTCGTGAAGGATCCGCATACGGTGTGTGACGTCTGCGTGTTTTTCAGTTACATCATATACATTTAATATTACGTGATTTGTGCGATTGGTATGCGACCAGTCCGCGACTCCTGCTCCCGCGCATTTGTGACACATGCGCTTTACGTATGAGAGACTTGCACAGTGGCAGGTCCCGCGTGACGTCATATACGTGCTGGGGTGGACTGGGTGCGCGACTCCAGCAAAAAAAAATATCTTCCAAAATGATATGTTAGTGTCTTTAATATACATATTAGGGCAAGAGATTACTTAAGATATTCATAAAAATAATATATTTGTTCTTATAAAAAATGTATATTATTTTTAAGTATATTTTCGCGAAGTCCGATGCGTGCATGGTGAGCGCAGAGAACCAGGTCAGCAGAGCTGCTGTAGAGTCAGAGAAACCAGGCCAGCTGAGCCATTGTCGAGCCAGAGAACCAGATCAGCAGAGCTGTTTTAGAGCCAGAGAACCAGGTCAGCAGAGCTGCTTTAGAGCCAGAGAGCCAGGTCAGCAGAGCTGCTCTAGAGCCAGAGAACCAAGTCAGCAGAGCTGCTTTAGATCCATAGAACCAGGTCAGCAGAGCTCCTCTAGAGCCAGAGACCCAGGCCAGCAGAGCTGCTTTAAAGCCAGAGAACCAGGCCAGCAGAGCTGTTTTAGAGCCAGAGAACCAGGTCAGCAGAGCTGCTTTAGAGCCAGAGAGCCAGGTCAGCAGAGCATCTCTAGAGCCAGAGAACCAAGTCAGAAGAGCTGCTTTAGATCAATAGAACCAGGTCAGCAGAGCTGCTTTAAAGCCAGAGAACCAGGTCAGCAGAGCTGCCTCAGAGCCTAAGAACCAGGTCAGCAGAGCTGCTCTAGAGCCAGAGAACCAGGTCAGCAGAGTTGCTGAAGAGCCAGAGAAACCAAGTCAGTAGAGCTGCTTTAGAGGGAGAGAACCAAGTCAGCAGAGCTGCTCTAGAGGGAGAGAACCAGGTCGGCAGAGCTGCTCTAGAGCCAGAGAACCATGTCAGCAGAACTGCTTTATAGCCATAGAACCGGGTCAGCGGAGCTGCTTTAGAGCCAGAGAACCAGGTCAGCGGAGCTGTTGTATAGCCAGAGAACAAGATCATCAGCGCTGCTCTGTAGCCTAGGAACTAGGTCAGCAGAGCTGCTCGAGAGCCAGAGAACCATGTCAGCAGACCTGCTGTAGAGCCAGAGAAACCAGGGCTGCAGAGTTGCTTTAGAGGGAGAGAACCAGGTGAGCAGAGCTGCTTTCAAGTCAAGTCAAATCAAAGATTTATATAGCGCGCTACATACCCGGAGGGTCTCAAGGCGCTTGAAGAAGGGTGGGGAATTACTTGTCGAATATCCAAGTTTTAAGTTGCTTTCTGAATGCTAGTTGGTTCTGAGTGAGACGAAGGTGAGTGGGGAGTGAGTTCCAGGTTTAGCTGCGAGGTAGGAGAAGGATCTACCTCCCATGGTGGTTTTATTGATGCGAGGTACGGTAGCAAGCGCTTGGTTGGAGGAACGTAGTTGGCGGGAGGGGGTGTAGAAGGAAAGTCGTGTGTTGAGGCATTCGGGTCCAAGTTCGTAAAGTGCTTTGTGTGCGTGGGTTAGGAGGCGGAAAGTAATCCTCTTATTGACAGGGAGCCAGTGGAGGTTTTTCAGGTGATTGGAGATGTGGTCTTTACGTGGGATGTCTAGTATGAGTCTGGCTGATGCGTTCTGGATGCGTTGGAATTTTTTCTGGAGTTTTGCAGTGATACCTGCGTATAGGGTGTTTCCGTAGTCCAGGCGGCTGGTGACTAGTGCATGGGTGACCGTTTTTCTGGTTTCGGTGGGGATCCAGCGAAATGTTTTTTTGAGCATGCGAAGAATGTTGAAGCAAGATGATGAAACGGCGTTGACTTGTCTGTTCATAGAGAGTGAGGAGTCCAGGATGACGCCTAAGTATGGGCGGAAAATCCGTTCCGCTCGCGGATTTTGCGGATTTTCGGTAAATTCGCAATCCGCGAGATTCACGAATTTCCCGCAAAATCCGCAAATCCGCGAGCAGCGGATTTTATGGCTTGCTCGCACTGTTCGCGACTTCCCAGTTCAACTTCGCGCCCCGCGAATAAGCGCTAAATTGCAGAAATACGATCTTAGCAAAACTGAAACTACTTACCAGGTTCAAAAGTTCAAGCTCATCATTAGTAGCCATTTCCTGTAGTGCTTCCTGAGGGGCCCCTCCAGGGTTCAGTTGCCTACTTGCAACCATTATGTGACCCTGCTCTGATCCTCAGAATAGTTACACATATGCCACAAAGGTCCTGAATTACAGCTAAGGGAGACAAGCAGGAGCCAGGCTGGAAGTTCAAATCCAGTGACACATTAATCAGCCCCTAATTCATTATTGTCAGTTGGGGCAGGGCAGGTGTTGTAACTAATTTTGCAACAATGAAAGCACTTAGCAAGTGCAAAAGATCACTAATCAGGAAGCACTAAGGAAGCAGGTGCCAGCTAAAAAAATATTCTGTGACACATTAATCAGCCCCAAATTAATTCAGGTCACTTGAGGCAGGGAAGGTGTGCTTTGCTTTGCCACAATAATGTATACTGGACAACCAGAGGGTGCTGTGATGAAACAGAGGGTGGCATGGGTGAGCCAGAGGGTGGCATGTGGTGACAGAGGGTGGCAGTGATGAAGAAGAGTGTCCCAAACAGGCTGGACACGTAGAAACAAGTTCGCAAAACTTGCGACCCGACAGGTAAGTTCGTGTTTGCGAAATTGTACAAAAACCCTCGCGACCTGGCAGAAACCCGCGCGAACACACAAAAAAAAAATTCCGCAAATTCGCGATTGCGAGATTCGCAAAATTCGCCCATGACTAATGACGCCCAGGTTCCGTGCGTGGTCCGTCGTGATGGGTGCTTTTCCAAGGGCCTCTGGCCACCAAGAGTCATCCCAGGCGGAGGGGGAGGTACCTAAGATAAGGACTTCTGTTTTGTCTGAGTTAAGTTTCAGACGGCTGTGCTTCATCCACTCGGCTACATCTTTCATTCCTTCATGTAGGTTGGTTTTGGCGGTGTTAGGGTCTTTGGTGAGTGATAGGATCAGTTGAGTGTCATCAGCGTAGGAGATGATGTTGAGGTTGTGTTGGCGTGCGATGGCCGCGAGGGGGCTCATGTATACGTTGAAGAGGGTGGGACTGAGTGAGGACCCTTGTGGTACGCCGCAGATGACTTCAGTGGCCTCTGAGTGGAATGGTGGGAGGCGGACTCTCTGGGTTCTTCCGGTGAGGAACGAGGTGATCCATTCCAGTGCTATTCCTTGGATTCCGATGTTTCTGAGGAGCTGTAGAAGGGTGCTATGGCAGACTGTGTCAAAGGCTGCGGAGAGGTCGAGGAGGATGAGGGCGACTGTGTCTCCATTGTCCAGTAGAGTTTGAATGTCGTCTGTTGCTTCGATGAGTGCGGTCTCAGTGCTGTGTTTGGCTCGGAAGCCGGACTGTGAGGAGTCGAGGGATTTGTTGGTTTCGAGGAAGGCGGCGAGCTGGTTGTTGACAGCTTTCTCGATGACTTTGGCTGGGAATGGGAGGAGCGAGATGGGGCGGTAGTTTATGAGTTCGGTGGGGTCAGCTGTGGGTTTTTTCAGAAGGGCGCTGAGTTCGGCGTGTTTCCAGCTTTCTGGGAAGGTGCCGGATTTGAGGGAGCAGTTGATGACATCTCGGAGGTGTGGTGCTATGATGGAGTCTGCTTTGTTGAAGGTGTGGTGAGGGCAAGGGTCCGAGGGGGATCCTGAATGGATGGAGTTCATCAGTCGGATGGTGTCCTCGGTGGAGATTGGGTTCCAGTCATTAAGGATGTTCGAGGGGGGTGAGGGTCCTGCAGAAGGTTGGGTGGGTTGGTCTCCGGGTCGGTTGTCGAAGCTGTTGTGGATGTCTGCGATTTTGTTGTGGAAGAACGAAGCTAGGGAGTCGCAGAGGGCTTGAGAGGGGGTGATGTCGTTGGAGTTGGCTGAGGGGTTGGTAAATTCTTTGACGATGTTGAATAATTCCTTGCTGTTGTGGGCGTTGTTGTCTAGTCGGTCTTTGAATGCGGCTTTCTTGGCAGATCGGATAAGTTGGTGGTGAATGCGGGTGGCGTTTTTGAAGGCGACCCTGGTGCTGGTGTTTGGGTCTTTTTTCCAGGCCTTCTCGAGGGAGCGACAGAGTTTCTTTGATTTCTTAAGATCATCGTTGAACCAGGAGGCGTTTTTGCAGCCTAGTTTGGTTTGACGTTTTTTCAGCGGTGCTAGGATGTCGGCGCTGTTGGATAGCCATTGGGTGAGGTTAATTGCTGCTTGGTCGGGGTTTGAGGAGTGGGCAGGGGGGTTTTGAAGAAGCGATGAGGAGATCTGGTCGATGGTGACTTTGTTCCAGTTTCTTCGCAGAGTGGGTTGAGGATGGTTGTAAGTTGTGGTCTTATTGTAGGTAAAGTGTACGCAGCTGTGGTCCGTCCAATGGAGAATAGTGGTGTGACTGAAGGAGACATATTTGCTGGAGGTGCAGATAGGGTCGAGTGTGTGACCTGCGATATGGGTGGGCGTAGTGACAAGTTGTTTGAGTCCGAGGATGGCGAGATTGTCCAGAAGGGAGGTGGCGTTGCTGTCATTGCTCTTTTCCAGGTGAAAGTTGAGGTCTCCCAGTAGAATGTATTCCTCGGAGGGGAGGGCGTGTGGGGTGATAAAGTCAGTGATAACGTCGCTGAATTGTGCACGGGGTCCTGGAGGTCGGTAGAGGAGTGTGCCTCTGAGTGTGGTCTTGGGGTCGGTGTGGATCTGGAAGTGAAGGTGTTCGGCGCTGGCAAGGTTGAGATGCGGATGGAGTTCTTATGGATGATAGCGATGCCTCCTCCTGTTTGGTCGGTGCGGTCCTTACGGATGATCTTGTAGCCTTCCGGGATGGCAATGGTGATGTCTGGGGCTGATGAGGCGTTCATCCATGTTTCTGTTAGGAAGGCGACGTCGGGAGAAATGGTGTCTAGTAGGTTCCAGAGGTCGATGGCATGTCTGTGGACTGAGCGGGTGTTGAGCAGGATGCATTTTAGGTGGTTGGAGTCAGATATGTGTTGTGCGATCGTGGATGAGGAGTTTATTTTGCTGCCGTCGAACTTGCAGGAGTAGCATGTGAAGGGTCCATGGGTGTGTCCAGGAGCGGCTTGGGCGCAGTTGGGGAGTAGGCCGGGGTTAAGGGCTAGGAGGGTGGAAGCGTCATATGTAATGCGGGGGGCAGGGCATTGCATGGACCAGGGGGTCTGGCACTGGGCGCGGCCTTGACGCGGACGGGCGTAGACGGGCTTACCTTTGGCGCACCTTCGGCGCGAATGGGGCGCGACCGCTGCGCCTTAATGCTGCGCGCAAGTGCAACTGTCATATATGGATAGTGGGAAGGGGAGGGGCGAGGGGGGGGTCAGCTGGGAGGCGGGAGCGGGGAGGGGCTGAGGTCAGGGAGGCTAAACAACAACACCAATGCAATGAAAATGGCCGCAATCGAAATAACTTCGAGTAGTAGCGCACCTTGGCAGACAAGCGCTACAGAGAATTACTCGGCACTAGTAAGCTACAGTATAGCAATGCGACGTCGTCAAGCGGAAGCAGATAAAAATTAATGTAAATCACAAATCAGGCAAAGCAGTCTAGCGCTACGATCTGTGGGCAAGTTAAAAGCAATAAATCTGTGTGAGCAAGGCAGGAAAGCACTTATCCGTCTGGCGGAATGGGCAGCAGGGAGCAGCGTTGGGAGCGACCTCTTCTGCGAGGAGCCAGAGAATCAGGTCAGCAGAGCTGTTTTAGAGCCAGAGAGCCAGGTCAGCAGAGCTGCTCTAGCTGACACTGACTGACTGACACTGACTGATTGACATTGACTGACAATGATTGACTGACACTGATTGACTGACACTGACTGACTGACTGACACTGACTGACACTATTTGACTGACACTGACTGACTAACACTGACTGACTACCTGACACTGACTGACACTGATTGACTGACACTGACTGACTGACACTGGTTGACTGACACTGACTGACACTGATTGACTGGCACTGACTGACTGACACTGACACCGACTGACTCTGAGTGACACTGACTGAATACTCTCCACTACTCTACTACTCACTCTCTAATACTCTCTACTACTCTCTCTTTACTACTCACTCTCTACTACTCTACTACCCTCTACTACTCACTCTCTACTACTTACTCTCTACTACTCACTCTCTACTACTCTCTACTACTCACTCTATACTATTATCTACAACTCTCGCTCTACTACTCTCGCTCTACTACTCACTCTCTACTATTCACTCAATACTACTCACACTCTACTACTCTCTCTCTTCTACTCACTTTCTACTACTCACTCGCTACTACTCTCTACTACTCACTCTCTACTACTCACTCTCTACTACTCTTCAACTACTACTCTCTACTACTCTCTCTCTACTACTCACTCTACTACTCTCTACCTCTCACTCTCAACTACTCTACTACTCACTCTCTACTACTCTCTCCTACTCTCTCTCTACTAGTCACTCTCTACTACTTACTCTACTACTCTCTACTGCTCACTCTCTACTACTCACTCTCTACTACTCTCTACTACTCACTCTCCACTACTCACTCTCTACTACTCGCTCTCTACAACTCTCTACTACTCACTCTCTACTACTCTTCTACTCTCTCCAACTACTCACTCTCTACTACTCCCACTCTTTACTAATCTACTGCTCTCTACCTATCTACTACTCACTCTCTACTACTTACTCTCTACTACTCTCTACTACTCACTCTCCACTATTCACTCTCTACTACTCACTCTCTACTACTCTCTACTACTCACTCTCTGCTCTCTACTACTCACTCTCTACTGCTCACTCTCTACTACTCTTCTACTACTACTCTCTACTACTGACTCTCTACTACTCATGCTCTACTACTTCTCTACTACTCACTCTACTAATCTCTACTACTCTCTACCTCTCACTCTCTACTACTAACTCTCTACTACTCCTTACCACGCTCCCTACTACTCACTCTCTACTACTCACTCTCTACTATTCACTCTCTACTACTCTCTCTCTACTACTCTCTCTCCGTTACTCACTCTCTACTACTCGCTCTCTACTACTCTCCACTAATCACTCTCTACTACTCATTCTCTACTACTCTACTACTCTCTACTACTCACTCTACTACTCTCTACTACTCACTCTCTACTACTCACTCTCTACTACACACTCTCTACTACTCACTCTCTACTACTCACTCTCTGCTACTTTCTACAACTCACTCTCCACTACTCACTCTCTACTACTCACTCTCTACTCTCTACTACTCTCTCTACTTCTACTTCTCACTCTCTACTACTGTCTCTACTACTCACTCTCTACTACTCTCTACTACTCTCCACTACTCACTTTCGACTACTCCATCACTCTCTACTACTCAGTCTCTACTACTCACTATTACTCTACTACTCTCTCTCTACTACTCACTCTTTACTACTCACTCTCTACTACTCTCTACTACTCACTCTCTAATACTCACTCTCTACTACTCACTCTCAACGACTGGCTCTCTACTACTCTCCACTACTCTCTCTCCACTAATCACTCTCTACTACTCACTCTCTACTACTCACTCTCTACTACTCTCTACTACTCACACTACTACTCACTCTCTACTACTCACTCTACTACTCACTCTCTACTGCCCTCTACTACTCACTCTACTACTCACTCTCTACTACTCTCCCCTACTCACTTTCGACTACTCCATCACACTCTACTACTCAGTCTCTACTACTCACTCTCTATTACTCTACAACTCTCTCTCTACTACTCACTCTTTACTACTTGCTCTCTACTACTCTCTACTACTCTCTCTCCACTAATCACTCTCTACTAATCACTCTCTACTACTTGCTCTCTACTACTCTCTACTACTGACTCTCTACTACTTACTCTCTACTACTCTACTACTCTCTCTACTATCCACTATCTACTACTTATTATTATTATTATTATGTTTCTTATATAGCGCCAGAATCGACCCCCGAAGGGGTATCTCTGCGCTTGCCTTGGGAACCCGTTCTGGTTTTTCCCTGTGAGATAGCCCCTACAGGGCATCCCCAAGGTGAAAGCAAGGCATCCCGCCGCGGGGGGCCGTTGTGGAGATTAAGCAAGCTTAATGCCCAGAGTTGCAGAGTGTGAACTTATGATTAGGTCAGGCACCGAAGCGAGAATTATCGAGTCCATGGACATTTTGAGCTCAAGACCCTGCCACGTCGGGAATTGAACCCTGGTCCCGGGTCTGACCTCTGCTTCAGGGTCTGCCTGCTCTAACCAGTGAGCCACACTTCTCCTAGCTCTCTACTACTCTCTACTAGTCACTCTACTACTCACTCTCTACTACTCACTCTACTACTCACTGTCTACTACTCTCCACTACTCACTTTTGACTACTCCATCACTCTCCACTACTCAGTCTCTACTACTAACTCTCTATTACTCTACTACCTTCTCTCTACTACTCACTCTTTACTACTCACGCTCTACTACTCTCTACTACTCACTCTCTAATACTCTCTACTACTCACTCTCAACTACTCGTTCTCAACTACTCGCTCTCTACTACTCTCTCTCCACTAATCACTCTCTACTACTTGCTTTCTACTACTCTCTACTACTGACTCTCTACTACATACTCTCTACTACTCTCTACTACTCTCTCTACTACTCACTCTCTACTACTCTCTACTACTCACTCTCTACTACACACTCTCTACTACTCACTCTCCACTACTCGCTCTCTAATACTCTCTACTACTCACTCTCCCCTACTCACTCTCTACTACTCGCTCTCTACTACTCTCTACTACTCACTCTCTACTACTCTCTCTAATTCTCACTCTCTACTACTCTCTCTACTACTCTATTACTCACTATGTACTACTTGCTCTCTACTACTCACTTTGTACTACTCTCTACTACTCACTCTCTACTACTCTCTACTACTCACTCTACTACTCACTCTCTACTACTCTCCACTACTCACTTTCAACTACTCCACTACTCTCTACTACTCCACTACTCTCTACTACCCACTCTCTACTGCTCTACTACTCTCTCTCTCTACTACTCACTCTTTAGTAATTACTCTCTACTACTCTCTACTACTCAATCTCTACTACTCTCTACTACTCACTCTCTACTACTCTCTCTACTACTCACTACTACTCTCTACTACTCATTCTCTTCAACTCACCTTAATACTCACTCTACTACTCACTCTCTACTTCTCACTCTCTAATACTATTTACTACTCACTCCCCACTACTCTCTCCCTACTACTCTATACTACTTTTTACTACTCACTCTTTACTACTCCACTACTCTCTACTAATCACTCTCTACTACTCACTCTCTACTACTCTACTACTCTCTCTCTACTACTCACTCTTTACTGCTCACACTCCACTACTCACTCTCTACTACTCACTCTCTACTACTCACTCCACTACTCTCTATTACTCACTCTCTGCTACTCTCTCTAGTACTCTCTACTAATCTCTACTACTCTTTACTACTCACTCTCTACTCTCTATTACTCACTCTCTACTCTCTACCTCTCCCTACCTCTGTCTCTACTACTCTCTATCCCTCTACCTCTCTACCTCTATCTCTCTACCTCTACCTCTCTACCTCCACACCTCTACCGCTACACCTCTACCTCTCTACCTCTCTCTACACGCACACATATGCATATATATATATATATATATATATATATATATATATATATATATATATATATATATATATATATATATATATATATATATATATATATATATATATATATATATATATATATATGCACAAAACTCCTTCCACTCCTTCCAAAACTCCTATGCACACATATGCATATATATATATATATATATATATATATATATATATATATATATATATATATATATATATATATATATATATATATATATATATATATATATATATATATATATATATATATATATATGCATATTAAGCCTCTGATGAAATGCTCAAGGGAGCGAGAAACGCGTCAGGCGGAAGAAACTGATGGACGGCTTTTATTCACTTTGCTGTCACTTGCACGCAATAAACAAAGAGGAAACTTCCCTGTGTGTAGCTCTTCTACTTTGGGGAACCTTTTGTTGGATGTTTACGGCCGCTCCGGCCGGGGAAGAGCACTGCCACGAGTTTGTGTGGACCGAGCTGCAGTCACTTAAGGAGCAGCGCAAAGGACATGGAGGCCGGTTTGTGCAAGAAGACACTTGCAGCAAAGAAGTAATGAAAGACTTTCCAAACCCACTGTGGTTTTATTTAAATTTTATTTGTGCATCGCAAATGAGCAGCTCACTGGAGGAATATGATTGGCACTACAAGGACCATCGGGCTCTGGGAGAGCAAACGACCACTGGGGCAGGTGCTTGTGATTACAAGTAGTGCGTATGCCCTATGCGATGTTGAACTTTAAGCCTCTGATGAAATGCTCAAGGGAGCGTGAAACGCGTCAGGCGGAAGAAACTGATGGACGGCTTTTATTCACTTTGCTGTCATTTGCACGCATTAAACAAAGAGGAAACTTCCCTGTGTGTGGCTCTTCTACTTTGGGGAACCTTTTGTTGGATGTTTACAGCTGCTCCGGCCGGGGAAGAGCACTGCCACGAGTTTGTGTGGACCGAGCTGCAGTCACTTAAGAAGCAGCGCAAAGGACATGGAGGCCGGTTTGTGCAAGAAGACACTTGCAGCAAAGAAGTAATGAAAGACTTTCCAAACCGAATGTGGTTTTATATAAATTTTATTCGTGCATCGCAAATAAGCAGCTCACTGGAGGAATATGATTGGAACTACAAGGACCAACGGGCTCTGGGAGAGCCAACGCCCACTGGGGCAGGTGGTTGTGATTACAAGTAGTGCGTATGCCCCATGCGATATTGAACTTTAAGCCTCTGATGAAATGCTCAAGGGAGAGTGAAACGCGTCAGGCGGCAGAAACTGATGGACGGCTTTTCTTCACTTTGCTGTCACTTGCACGCAATAAACAAAGAGGAAACTTCCCTGTGTGTGGCTCTTCTACTTTGGGGAACCTTTTGTTGGATATATGCATATATATGCATATGCATTAATATATATGTATTTGGATACATATATATACATACATATATAAACATATATATAAAAGGCATACCTATATAAATACAGATATAAATGCATGTATACATATTCTTATGCATATATGCATACATATACACGTTATGTACATGAAAGATTGAAAAACACTAATACAAGCTGTTAGACCTGTCAGCCCTTTGGGTGGTCCCTCCTTTTATTTATTTATTTTTTTGTCCCCTTTTTACCCCTCAATCCTTTCATTTTTAATGTCCACTGGAATTTTTAGGTGTTGACCTGGGGGTTTAGGTGCTCCTTGACCCCATGGTTCCTCACAGGCCCAGAAATCCCTCCTTTTTCTGAGGACTAGCTTAGTTACCTAAAATGGTGGCCAGTAACTGCCATAACGGACACTGAAGGAGAGGGGCCCATAGGATAGCATAGGGATGCTCTAGAACCTTCTAGCTGGTTCTAGTAGCCTGAGGCCTGCCTATATATAAGGCCAGTGGGTGGGCAGACATTTTGTATTGACCAGAGAGTTGAGGAGTGAGGCAGTGATTTGGGGAGGTAGGCGCACTGGAAGTGGTTAGATCGTCCCATAAGTCAGCCTCTTCTTTGAGGACGTCTCCCCCTAGCCATTTACCGAGCCCTGTCACTAGGCCTTGGACATTAGTGGCCAGGACTTCTGAAGAGATCCCTGTGGGAAGCGATTTTAGAACTCCCCCCCTTCCCTTTATGGAGAGCAGTCGTTTGTTGGCAGAGAGCAGCTGAGGCGACAGAGACTGTTCCACGGAAACCTCCTCACCCTCCCTCTAGTGTAAGGGAAACTTTACCTGGTGGACACGGTCCCCGACTGTCCCGCCATCGTGTGCCTGGCTGGTAGGCGTGGGCCCCCGGCGGGGAGATCTAGCTGACAAAGACCTGATTCCTGACGCTAACGCCGTGATTTGGGAGGAGAGGTAGCGAAGGGGCGGGAACTAGACCAGCCCCCTTCGCTTCCTTCCTGTCCGTCAAGCCAGGAGAGGGCGGGTGACGGACCCCGTAGCGTCATCAAGGGAGCCTCAGAGAAGCTTCGTCTCCGGCAGCTATGGAGAGCCTGCAGCGTCGCAGCTGTGAGCGGAGCCGAACCTTGAGGCCGTGACCGGAAAAGGCGGCACAAGTAGACCATCTGTCCGTGAGGAAGCCACAAGAGCCCGGTAAGACGGACGGAGTGCGCGGGACCCCCCACCCCCGTGGACCCGAGGAGGGTCTCGCTTCTGTTCTTGACTTTGCGCTGAGTGAAGGGGGGAAGGAAAGGAGGAGTGTTGCCCTGACACCGGGCCATTAGAAGGTTTTGGCAGCCTGGAGGAAGTCGGGGCGATTGGGTCCAATTGAGATGCTAGCCTTGTACTTAATCTCTGTGAGCTTGGGAGAACTAAGCAATCCAGCAGTATCAATTGAACAGGGGGAGACCCGAAGGGAATCTCTGAGTCCTGAAAAATTGAAACGGAACGGCAGAAGAAGGAGTCTGAACCCCTTAGGGTGCAGTCGATCATTTGTACTTCTTCAGTTCAGAGGAAGAGGAGGGGTAGAACCAGTGTGAAATGTAAAGCATAACTGTGGTACTATTGGAGTTAGGGTGCCTTCTTTTACAGGTTGGAATTGAGTTAGTCAACTCAGGGTGGTTGGTGTTGGAAACCCCTAATTGAACCAGTTTGACATAAAAAGACCCTAATTGATTGAAAGAATTTTGATGTGCTAAGTGAAACTCCGTATTGAAAAACTCTGCCAAAGTAGCAATGTAACTATGAAGGTGACAAAATTTACATGTGGGGAAAAAGTTATGGTATTGTGATAAATGTGTATGAGTAACTGTCTTTGGAACTAAGGGAACCAAGAAACTAACTAAAAGAAAGAAAAGAATACAAAGAATTTTCTACTTTTATAAAAATTACGGTGTAGTGTTATTTTTGTATGGATGGACGCTAGATAACTGTATGGGTGTGAAGCAAGCGTAACACTTTTACCTTCGGATTTGACTTGCCTACTCTGTGCCAGGCTACCCTATGTGGTCTGGAGACCCCAGGTCCAACATAATTGGTGTCCAGCGGTGGGATGAGAACTGTGCTTGCGTCCACTCTATAGTAACCTAGTGTACTCAATAAGCCTACACCTGGAGTTTTCTCCAAGCGTACTCCCTGATTAAAGCTTTGTGTTTCCAAATTTACTCCTGGTGGTGGGTGGAGGTTGTCCTCACATCACATACTTCCTTGTTCTCTCCTGAGTACCATTTAATACCCTATCACATAATGGAATTAAACCTTGAGGAGATGGAAACCTATACTGCGGCCCAACTCTGGGATTTCTGTCAAAGGAATGGGGTATTCTACAAAAGGGGTGCCAAGAAAAGTGAGCTGCAAACAAGCTTGAGGGCGTGGGTGGAAGCTCATTTGGTGGAGGAACTGGAAAAGGAAGAGGTTGATAGAGACACTGTCATTGGAGCAGAGCTGTTGTACCAAACTGAGGGGGGGAACCTACTGACAGGTCCCAGGACACTTTCAAGGGAGGGCAGGAGTGTCTCGGTGAGGAGTCTATCCGAAGCTGGACTGGCGGACTGGAGGGAAGAGAGGAAGCTAAGGTGGGAGTTAGCTAGAATGGAATTGGAAAAGGAGGAAAAGAGACTAGCTCATGAAGTAACTCTTAAGGAGCTGGATCTCAAGGCCCTGCAAATAGGGACTCCCAATCCGAATAATGGTGGCAGCGAAACCAAGGAGATAACCAGGGAACCCAGACCCTATTTACCCAAGGATGTAGTCGCTAGCTACAGCGCAGGCGAGGATATTGCTAAGTGGCTAGCTGCCTATGAGGTCTCCTTAAGAGCCCATGGGATACTGGAAACTCACTGGTGGGGGGTGGACTGTATAAATACATGCCGCCTGCTGGTAGGGATACATTGTTGGCCTGAGAGCGGGATGAGCAGACCCACTACCCCACCATGAAGGTGGCGCTAATAAAGAAGTTTGGACTAACCCCGGAGAAATACAGGCAGAAATTTAGGGGTAGTCACAAATTAGGCACACAGAATTGGGTGGATTTCCTCAATTACGCAAAGAAGGCATTGGAGGGTTGGGTGAAAGGCAGCGAGGTGGGGGAATATGAGGGGTTGTACGACCTTACTCGAGCAATGTTTTCCCGAGCTGCGTCAACACCTGGTGGACAGCAAGCTGACCAACCCCCGGAAGCTAGCAGAGGAGGCGGACATCTGGGCAAGTACCCGGGTGTCCTCAAAGGGGACTGGAGGGGATTCCCAAAGGGCCGGACAGGGCACCCCCCAGAAGAAAGAGGGGGGAGATAAAAAGCGGGAGTTCTCAAAAGGCCCCCAAAACAGTTTCCAGGGAAAGGGAACAGGATTCACCCCTAAGGTTAACCTGCCCAGAAACCCTTATCCTGGCCAGAGTCAGCAGCCAAGGGTTGTCCACTGCTTCGAGTGTGGTGGTGTTGGACATTATAAGGGAGATGTCAAGTGCCCAAAGAAACCACCCCCTCCCACTGGAGGAAAAGCCCCGGGAGTAGCTAGTGTAGTGCTCGGGGAGGAGTTGCCCTTAGAAAAGGGGGGTGAGTGGGTGGGTGTCACCTTAGTGTCCCTGGGAGATAGGGAGATGGTTTCTAAGATCCAGGTGCCCTCAAATACTGTAAAGTATGGGCAGTGGGTCACCATCAATGGCCAAAGAGGGGAGGCTCTGAGAGACACAGGAGCCAGTATGACTATGGTAAGGAGTCAACTGGTGTCTCCAGAGCAGGTGATTCCACATGTACTCCACCCCGCCACGATGGCTGACAGCAGATTGGGCCACTACCCTGTGGCCGAGGTTCCCTTTGAGTGGGAAGGGTTTGCAGATTCACTTCAAGTTGCCTTAAGCCCTGCCGTGCCAGTCGATTGTCTGTTGGGAAATGACATGGAGCACAATGCTTGGAAGGAGGTGGAATACCGGACTCATTCGGAGATGCTGGGTACACCTGACTGGGCCTGTGCAAGCACAAGGTCCGCGACTACCCGGAGAGGGAGTTCGCCTGGGCTGGAGCCTGGAACAATGGCCCAGACGACTGCCAAAAAGGGAAAGAACTGAGGACAGGAGAAGCCTGCTTTGGCTTCCACACCCCATGAGACAGAGCGGCAACCTGCAGTGGTGGACCAGGAGTCCGTGGAGAGGGAAGTAGTCTCCCTGGAGGACTTACCTATCCCTGCTGAGAGGCATGTGGAAGGAGGGCCTACCAGGGAGGAGTTGTGTAAGGGCCAGAAGGAGTGCCCTACCCTTGAGGGACTGAGGCGACAGGCCGAAGCCCAGGCAGCAGGGAACGTTGCTAGGAACTACCATATTTACTGGGAGGACGAACTCCTCTACAGTGAACCGAAGGTACGTTTGCCCAGTTCATCACGGGCCTTGGTAGTCCCTCAACGGTACCGAGCCTTTCTTTTAGAACTGGCTCATGAAATTCCCTTGGCAGCACACTTAGGACAGGACAAGACCTTTGCCCGGCTTGTCCCCCACTTTTACTGGCCTCAGATGAAAGTGGCCTCCGACACATACTGTCGGACGTGTGTATCCTGCCAAGCCAGTGGGAAGACAGGGGTGAAGCTGAAAGGCCCCCTGGTACCACTTCCTGTCGTTAGCACCCCCTTTGAAAGGGTGGGCATCGACATTGTGGGGCCATTGGATCCACCAACTACAGCTGGTCACAGGTTTATCCTGGTTCTGGTGGATCACGCCACACGGTACCCAGAGGCAATTCCTCTGAGGACTGTCACTGCACCTATAGTGGCTAGGGCCCTGATGGGGATCTTTACCCGAGTGGGTTTCCCCAAGGAGGTTGTGTCTGACAGGGGAACCAACTTCATGTAAGCGTACATGCGGGCTATGTGGAAGGAGTGTGGAGTTACCTACCGGTTTACCACTCCTTATCACCCACAGACCAATTGTCTGGTGAAAAGGTTCAACAAGACCTTGAAAGGCATGATAAGAAGTCTTCCTGAAAGCCTGCGGAGGAAATGGGACGTCCTCCTACCCTGTTTGCTGTTTTCCTACATGGAAGTGCCACAGAAAGGAGTGGGCTTCAGCCCCTTCGAGCTTCTGTATGGGCACCCTGTGCGTGGACCTCTCAGCCTGGTGAAGGACGGATGGCAAAAGTCTCCCCGGAAGCTTGCCCAGGATGTGGTGAGCTACATGCTGGCCTTCCGGAGCCAAATGGCAAAGATGTGGAAGCAAGCTTCTGACAACTTGGAAGCCAGCCAAGCAGCGATGAAAGAGTGGTATGACCACAACGCTCACCCTGTGGAGTTGGAGCCTGGCCAGAAGGTGTAGGTGATGGAACCTGGAGAGCTAAGTGCCCTCCAAGATCGCTGGACAGGCCCCCTTGAGGTGATGGAGAAGAAGGGTAAGGCCACCTACCTGGTAGATCTTAAGACCCCTCGACAGCCCCTACGGGTGCTGCATGCCAATCGCCTCAAACCCCACCATGAGAGACCCGAGGTTATCTTGATGATGGTGACTGATGGTGCAGAGGAAGTGGAAAGAGAGCCTCTCACTGTTTTTTTTTTCGTCTCAGGAAAAGGATGGGTCGGTGGACGGAGTGATTCTCTCCCCATCCCTATCTCCTGAGCAGCGAGAGGACTGCCGCCAGGTATTGGAGCAGTACTCCTCGTTGTTCTCCCTTGTCCCGGGAAGGACCCACCTGTGTACCCATGATGTAAACACAGGAGACAGCCCACCAGTGAAGTCTAAGACCTACCGGCTGTCAGACAAGGTGAAGGCCAGCATCCACAGTGAAGTCACCAAGATGCTGGAGCTAGGAGTCATTGAACCTTCTAGTAGCCCCTGGTCCAGTCCGGTGGTTCTGGTACCAAAAGCTGCCCCACCGGACACCACTTCAGAACTAAGGTTCTGTGTGGATTACGGGGGACTGAACTCAGTGACCAAGACTGATGCACATCCGATCCCTAGGGCGGATGAACTGATTGACCGGCTGGGAGCTGCCCAATACCTGAGTACCTTTGACCTTACATCAGGGTACTGGCAGATCTCCCTTACAGATGGAGCAAAGGAAAGGCCAGCCTTCTCCACGCCTAAGGGCCACTACCAGTTCTGTGTGATGCCCTTTGGGCTCAAGGACGCCCCTGCCAATTTTCAGTGGCTGGTGAACCAGGTCCTCTCTGGAATGGAGGCTTTCTCCGCTGCTTATCTGGATGACATTGCCGTCTTCAGCAGCAGTTGGGAGAACCATTTGTGTCACTTGCAAGCTGTTCTCCAGGCTCTGAAACAGGCTGGCTTGACAATCAAGGCCAGTAAATGTCAGATCGGGCAGGGGTCGGTTGTGTACCTGGGCCACTTGGTGGGCAGGGGAGCGATGCAGCCCCTCCAGGCAAAGATTGAGGCAATCATGGCCTGGGAGCCCCCCAAGACCCAAACTGAGGTCCGAGCTTTCCTGGGCCTCACAGGTTACTACCGTCGCTTTGTGAAGGGGTATGGCACTATTGTGGCGCCCCTCACTGAGCTCACCTCCAAGAAACAACCTGGACGGAGGCTTGTCAGCAAGCCTTTGGAAAGTTGAAACAGGCAATGTGTGCAGCACTGGTCCTGAGGGCCCCAGATTTCTCCAAGGAGTTCATTGTCCAGACAGATGCATCAGAGCATGGCATTGGGGCAGTGTTATCGCAACTCAATGAAGAGGGTCTGGATCAACCTGTTGTCTTTCTGTCTAGGAGACTGCTTCCCCAGGAACAGAAGTGGAGTGCAATTGAGCGGGAAGCTTTTGCAGTGGTATGGGCTTTGAAGAAGTTGCGGCCATACCTGTTTGGCTTGCACTTCCTGGTTCAGACCGACCATCGACCCCTTCGTTGGCTGATGCAAATGAAGGGGGAGAATGCCAAGTTGTTGAGATGGTCCATCTCTCTACAGGGAATGGACTTCCGGGTGGAACATCGGCATGGAGTGGACCACGCCAATGCAGACGGTCTCTCTAGGTATTTCCGCCTTAGTGATGAGGACTCCCAAGGGGTTGGGTAGCTCTCCCCATTTTCAGCTGGGGGGGACGTGTGTTAGACCTGTCAGCACTTTGGGTGGTCCCTCCTTTTATTTATTTATTTTTTGTCCCCTTTTTACCCCTCAATCCTTTCATTTTTAATGTCCACTGGAATTTTTAGGTGTTGACCTGGGGGGTTAGGTCCTCCTTGACCCCATGGTTCCTCACAGGCCCAGAAATCCCTCCTTTTTCTGAGGACTAGCTTAGTTACCTAAAATGGTGGCCAGTAACTGCCATAACGGACAGTGAAGGAGAGGGGCCCATAGGATAGCATAGGGATGCTCTAGAACCTTCTAGCTGGTTCTAGTAGCCTGAGGCCTGCCTATATATAAGGCCAGTGGGTGGGCGGACATTTTGTATTGGCCAGAGAGTTGAGGAGTGAGGCAGTGGTTTGGGGAGGTAGGCGCACTGGAAGTGGTTAGATCGTCCCTTAAGTCAGCCTCTTCTTTGAGGACGCCTCCCCCTAGCCATTGACCGAGCCCTGTCACTAGGCTATGGACATTAGTGGCCAGGACTTCTGAAGAGATCCCTGTGGGAAGCGATTTTAGAACTCCCCCCTTCCCTTTATGGAGAGCAGTCGTTTGTTGGCAGAGAGCAGCTGAGGCGACAGAGACTGTTCCACGGAAACCTCCTCACCCTCCCTCTAGTGTAAGGGAAACTTTACCTGGTGGACACGGTCCCCGACTGTCCCGCCATCGTGTGCCTGGCTGGTAGGCGCGGGCCCCCGGCGGGGAAATCTAGCTGAAAAGACCTGATTCCTGATGCTAACGCAGTGATTTGGGAGGAGCGGTAGTGAAGGGGCGGGAACCAGACCAGCCCCCTTCGCTCCCTTCCTTTCCGTCAAGCCAGGAGAGGGCGGGTCGCGGACCCCGTAGCGTCATCAAGGAAGCCTCAGAGAAGCTTCGTCTTCGGCAGCTACGGAGAGCCTGCAGTGTCGCAGCTGTGAGCGGAGCCGAACCTTGAGGCCGTGACCGGAAAAGGTGGCACAAGTAGACCATCTGTCCGGGAGGAAGCCACAAGAGCCAGGTAAGACGGACGGAGTGCGCGGGACCCCCTCCCCCCCCCCGTGGAGGGTCTCGCTTCGTTCTTGACTTTGCGCTGAGTGAAGGGGGGAAGGAAAGGAGGAGTGTTGCCCTGACACCGGGCCATTAGAAGGTGTTGGCAGCCCGGAGGAAGTCGGGCGATTGGGTCCAATTGAGACGCTAGCCTTGAACTTAATCCCTGTGAGCTTGGGAGAACTAAGCAATCCAGCAGTATAAAGTGAACAGGGGGAGACCCAAAGGGAATCTCTGAGTCCTGAAAAACTGAAACGGAACGGCAGAAGAAGGAGTCTGAACCCCCTAGGGTGCAGTCGATCATTTGTACTTCTTCAGTTCAGAGGAAGTGGAGGGGTAGAACCAGTGTGAAATGTAAAGCATAACGGTGGTACTATTGGAGTTAGGGTGCCTTCTTTTACAGGTTGGAATTGAGTTAGACAACTCAGGGTGGTTGGTGTTGGAAACCCCTAATTGAACCAGTTTGATATAAAAAGACCCTAATTGATTGAAAGAATTTTGATGCGCTAAGTGAAACCCTGTATTGAAAAACTCTGCCAAAGTAGTAATGTAACTATGAAGGTGACAAAATTTACAAGTAGGGAAAAAGTTATGGTATTGTGATAAATGTGTATGAGCAGCTGTCTTTGGAACTAAGGGAACCAAGAAACTAACTAAAAGAAAGAAAAGAATACAAAGAGTTTTCTACTTTTATAAAAATTACGGTGTAGTGTTATTTTTGTATGGATGGACGCTAGATAACTGTATGGGTGTGACGCAAGCGTAACACTTTTACCTTTGGATTTGACTGGCCTACTCTGTGCCAGGCTAGCCTATGTGGTCTGGAGTCCCCAGGTCCAACACAAGCAAAGCTAAAAAGCCACCTAATTACAAACAGAATTGCATTAACTTAAACGAGGGCAACACCTATTGCATTTTCAATGCTTGTTCACTTTGGTTCCATCATGAAGGCGTTCAGATGTGTCACACATTTGCCGCAAATTCGTAATGTTAGCACTCTAGTTGCTCATTAGATCACTGTAGTAAAGCTACTGCTCACCACGGAAGTCTGCTGCTGGTATTCAAAGTGCATGTTTCAGTCTGCTCGTCAGAATTTTTTAATGAAATAGAAGAGGATTTGAGTAGTCAAAATGTGCCCTAATTTTTCTTTCTGCAGCACTAATCCTAATTTCTATGGCAAAATGAACCTCCTAATTCTGTTCCTTTGCAAATAAATGTTTTAAGTTTTAGAACTTTATTCCAATCAAGATGGCTTCAGGTGTGCCATACTTTTGTCATAAGTATGACTGTTAGTGCTCTAATTGTTCTTTAGAATACTCTGGGACATTCCGTCATTGGGCTATATTTGGGCTTCATCTGGGTGATATTTGGGCTACATTTGGGCTCTTTTGTCTCTGGTGGCCATCTTGGGAGACATATTTGTTATGAAGTTTCCTCATTTCCTCATGTACTACAGTCTCCTCCATAAGACAATACTTACACTTGTTTACTTTGATTCTATCAAGAAGACATTCAGATGAGTCACACATTTGCCATCAATTCAGAATGTTAGCACTCTGGTTGCTTATTATATCACTGTTGTAAAGCTACTGCTCAAAAGGGAAGTCTGCTGCTGGTATTAAAAGTGCATATTTCAGTCTGCATGTTCGAATTTTTTAATGAAAGAGAAGAGGATTTAAGAAGTCACTCAAAATGTGTCGTAATTTTTCTTTTTTCAGCACTAATCATAATTACTATGTTAAAATAAACCCCCTCATTGTGTTCCTTTTAAATTAAACTACTCACTCTCTACTGCTCACTTGCTACTACTCACTCTCTACTACTCACTACTACTACTCTCTACTACTCACTGTCTACTACTCACTCTCTACTACTCCCTACTACTCACTCTACTACTCTCTACTACTCTCTACCACTCACTCTCTACTACTCTAGTACTCACTCACTACTACTCTATACTACTCTCGCTCTACTACTCCCTCTCTACTACTCACTCTACTACTCTCTACTACTCACTCTCTTCTACCCTCTCTCGCTACTACCCACTCTCTACTATTAACTATCTACTACTGACTCTCTACTACTCACTCTCTACTACTCACTCTCCACTACTCACTCTCTACTACTCGCTCTCTACTACTCTCTACTGCTCACTCTCTACTACTCTACTACTCTCTCTACTACTCACTCTCTACTCTCTACTACTCTCTACTACAGTCGCTGCTACTCACTCTCTACTACTTACTCTACTACTCTCTACTACTCACTCTCTACTACTCTCTACCACTCACTCTACTTCTCTACTACTCACTCTCTACTACTCTCTCTACTATTCACTCTCTACTACTCTCTACTACTCACTCTACTACTCTCTACTACTCGCTACTACTCTCTCTCTACTACTCACTTTCTACTACCTACTCTACTACTCTCTGCTACTCACTCTCAACTACTTTCTCTCTTCTACTCACTCTCTACTTACTCTCTACTTCTCACTCTCTACTTCTCACTCTCTACTACTCACTCTCTACTACTCGCTCTCTACTTCTCTCTACTACTCACTCTCCACTGCTCACTGTCTACTACTCACTGTCTACTACTTTTTAGTACTCACTCAACTACTCATTCTCTACTTCTCTACTACTCTCTCTACTACTCACTCTTTACTACTCCTTACTTACTCATTCTCTAATACACACTCTCTATTACTTGCTCTCTACTACTCACTCTCTACTACTCCCTACTACTCACTCTCTACTACTCCACTACTCTCTACTACTCACTCTCTACTACTCTACTACTCCCTACTACTCTCTCTCTACTGCTCACTCTCTTTTGCTCTCTCTACTACTCACTCTAATACTCTCTACTACTCACTCTTTACTACTCTCTCTCTACTATTAACTCTCTACTACTCACTCTCTACTACTCACTCTCTACTACTCGCTTTCTACTACTCTCTGCTACAGACTCTCCACTACTCACTCTCTACTACTCGCTCTCTACTACTCTCTACTACTCACGCTCTACTACTCACTCTACTACTCTCAGCTACTCACTCTCTACTACTCTCTACTCCTCACTCTCCACTACTCAGTGTCTACTACTCACTCTCTACTACTCTTTACTACTCACTAAACTACTCAGTCTTCTACTACTCTTCTACTCTCTACTACTCTCTACTACTCACTCTCTACTACACACTCTCTACTACTTGCTCTCTACTACTCTCTCTCTACTACTCTCTACTTCCCATACTACTACTGACTCTCTACTACTCCCTACTACTCACTCTACTACTCACTCTCTACTACTCTCTACTACTCACTATCTACTACTCCACTACTCTCTACTACTCACTCTCTACTACTCTTCTACTCCCTACTACTCTCTCTACTACTCACTCTCTACTACTCACTCTCTACTACTCTCTCTCTGCTACTCTCTACTACTCACTCTCGACTACTCTCTCTCTACTACTCACTCTCTACTACTCACTCTCCACTACTCACTCTCTACTACTCGCTCTCTACTACTCTCTACTACTCACTCTCTACTACTTGCTCTCCACTACTAAGCATGGGCGAATTTTGCGAATCTCGCGTTCGCGAATTTTGCGGATTTGCGAACTCGCAATCCGCAAAATCCGCGAATTCCCGCGAATTTGCGGATTTTTTTTTTGTGTTCGCCCGTGTTTCTGCCAGTTCGCGAGGGTTTTTACAATTTCGCAATTTGCGAACTTACCTGTCGGGTCGCAAGTTTTGCGAACTTGTTGTTTCTACGTGTCCAGCCTGTTTGGGACACTCTTCTTCATCACTGCCACTCTCTGTCACCACTGCCACTCTCTGACTACTCATGCCACCCTCTGGCCCACCCATGCCACCCTCTGTTTCATCACCACACCCTCTGGTTCTCCAGTGTACATTATTTTCGGCAAAGCAAAGCACACCTTCCCTGCCTCAAGTGACCTGAATTAATTTGGGGCTGATTAATGTGTCACAGAATATTTTTTTAGCTGGCACCTGCTTCCTTAGTGCGCCCTGATTAGTGATCTTTTGCACTTGCTAAGTGCTTTCATTGTTGCAAAATTAGTTACAACACCTGCCCTGCCCCAACTGACAATAATGAATTAGGGGCTGATTAATGGATTTTAACTTCCAGCCTGGCTCCTGCTTGTCTCCCTTAGCTGTAATTCAGGACCTTTGTGGCATATGTGTAACTATTCTGAGGTTCAGAGCAGGGTCACATAATAGTTGCAACTGGCAACTGAACTCTGGAGGGGCCCCTCAGGAAGCACTACAGGAAATGGCTACTAATGATGAGCCTGAACTTTTGAACCTGGTAAGTAGTTTCAGTTTTGCTAAGATCGTATTTCTGCAATTTAGCACTTATTCGCGGGGCGCGAAGTTGTACTGGGAAGCCGCGAACTCACGCGAACAGTGCGAGCAGTGCGAGCAAAATCCGCTGCTCGCGGATTTGCGGATTTTGCGGGAGATTCGCGATTTTCCACCCATGCCTATCCACTACTCACTCTCTACTACTCGCTCTCTACTACTCATTACTACTCACGCTCTACTACTCACTCTACTACTCTCAGCTACTCACTCTCTACTACTCTCTACTCCTCACTCTCGACTTCTCACTCTCTACTAATCACTCTCTACTATACACTCTCTACTACTCGCTCTCTACTACTCACTCTCCAGTACTCACTGTCTACTACTCACTCTCTACTACTCTTTACTACTCACTAAACTACTCAGTCTTCTACTACTCTTCTACTCTCTACTACTCTCTACTACTCACTCTCTACTACACACTCTCTACTACTTGCTCTCTACTACTCACTCTCTACTACTCTCTACTTCCCATACTACTACTGACTCTCTACTACTCCCTACTACTCACTCTACTACTCATTCTCTACTACTCTCTACTACTCACTATCTACTACTCCACTACTCTCTACTACTCACTCTCTACTACTCTTCTACTCCCTACTACTCTCTCTACTGCTCACTCTCTACTACTCACTCTCTACTACTCTCTCTCTGCTACTCTCTACTACTCACTCTCGACTACTCTCTCTCTACTACTCACTCTCTACTACTCACTCTCCACTACTCACTCTCTACTACTCGCTCTCTACTACTCTCTACTACTCACTCTCTACTACTTGCTCTCTACTACTCACTCTCTACTACTCTCTCTCTCAACTACTCGCTCTCTACTGCTCCCTACTACTCACTCTCTACTACTCACTCTCTACTACTCACTCTACTACTCACTCTCTACTACTCACTCTGCTACTCACTCTCTACTACTTACTCTCTACTACACTCTACTACTCTCTCTACTACTCACTACTACTCTCTCTACTACTCACTACTACTCTCTACTACTCACTCTACTACTCACTCTACTACTCACTCTCTACTACTCTTTACTACTCACTCTCTACTACTCTCTCTCTCTACTACTCTACTACTCTTTACTACTCACTCTCTACTACTCCACTAATCTCTACCACTCACTCCCTACTACTCACTCTCTACTACTCTACTACTCTCTCTCTAATACGCACTCTTTACTACTTGCTCTCTACTACTCTCTACTACTTACTCTCCACTACTCTCTACTAGTTTCTCTCTCTGCTACTCACTCTCTACTACTCACTCTCTACTACTTTCTACTACTCACTCTCTACTACTCATTCCCTACTACTCACTCTCTACCACTCTGTACTACTCACTCTACTACTCACTCTCTACCACTCACTCTACTACTCTCTACTACTCACTCTCTGCTACTCTCTCTACTACTCTCTACTACTCTTTCCTACTCACTCTCTACTCTCGATTACTCACTCTCTACTCTCTACCTCTCTACCTCTCCCTACCTCTGTCTCTACTACTCTCTACCTCTACGTCTCTACCTCTACCTCTGTACCTCTACACATCTACCTCTCTATCTTTCTCTACCTCTCTCTACACGCACACATATGCACATATATATGCATACATATGCAAATGCATTAATATATATATGTATGTGGATATATATATACAAGTACAAATATAAACAAATATATAAAATGCATATCTATATAAATACAAATATAAATGCATGCATACATATACATGTACATATATGCATACATATGCATTTTATGTACATGAAAGTTTGAAAAACACTAATACAAGCAAAGCTAAAAAAACACCTAATTTGAAACAGAATTACTTAAACAAGGGCGAGACCTATTGCATTCTCAATGCGTGTTTACTTTGGTTCCATCATGAAGGCATTCAGATGTGTCACACATTCGCCGGAAATTCTGAATGTTAGTACTCTAGTTGCTCATTAGATCACTGTAGTAAAGCTACTACTCACCAGGGAATTATGTTGCTGGTATTCAAAGTGCATGTTTCAGTCTGCTTGTCAGAATTTGTTAATGAAATAGAAGAGGATTTGAGAAGTCAAAATATGCCCTCATTTTTCTTTCTGCAGCACTGATCATAATTTTTATGGCAAAATTAAGCCCCTCATTTTGTACCTTTCCAAATTAAATGTTTTTAGCGTTACCACTTTATTCCAATCAAGATGGCTTCAGGTGTGCCATACTTTTGTCATAAGTAAGAAAGTTAGCGCTGTAGCTGTTCTTTAGAACACTCTGGGACATTCTGTCATTGGGTTATACTTTAGCTACATCTGGGTGATATTTGTGCTACATTTGGGCTCTTTTGTCTCTGGTGGCCATCCTGGGAGACTTATTTGTTATGAAGTTTCATAATTTCCTCATTAACTACAGTATCCTCAGTAGGAAATACTTTCAGTTTTTTTCTTTAGTTCCATCAAGAAGGCATTCAGATGTGTCACACATTTACCATAAATTCAGAATGTTAGCACACTAGTTGCTTATTAGATCACTGTAGTAAAGCTACTGCTCATCAGGGAAGTCTGCTGCTGGTATTGAAAATGCATGTTTCAGTCTGCATGTCAGAATTTATTAATGAAATAGAACAAGATTTGAGAAGTCACTCAAAATGTGCCCTAATTTTTCTTTTTTCAGTACTAATCATACTTACTATGTTAAAATGAACCCCCTCATTGTGTTCCTTTTAAATTAAACTACTCACTCTCTACTGCTCACTCGCTACTCCTCTCTACTACTCACTCACTACTACTCACTCTCTACTACGCTCTACTTCTACTCTCTACTACTCACTCTCTACTACTCACTCTCTACTACTCTCTACTACTCGCTCTACTACTCTTTACTACTCTCTACCACTCACTCTCTACTACTCTAATACTCACTCTCTACTACTCTATACCAGTCTCTCCACTACTCCCTCTCTACTACTCCCTCTACTACTCTGTACTAGTCACTCTCTACTACTCTCTCTCTACTACTCAATCTCTACTATTCACTCTCTACTACTCACTCTCTACTTCTCACTCTCTACTACTCTCGACTACTCACTCTCCACTACTCAATCTCTACTACTTGCTCTCTACTACTCTATACTACTCACTCTCTACTACTCTACTATGCTCTACTACTTTCTCCACTACTCACACTCTACTACTCACTCTCTACTACTCTCTACTACTCACTCTACTACTCTTTACTACTCTCTAATGCTCACTCTCTACTACTCTAATACTCACTCTCTACTACTCTATACTACTCTCTCTCCACTACTCCCTCACTAATATTCCCTCTACTACTCTGTACTAGTCACTCTCTACTACTCTCTCTCTACTACTCAATCTCTACTATTCACTCTCTGCTACTCACTCTCTACTTCTCACTCTCTACTACTCTCTACTACTCACTCTCCACTACTCAATCTCTACTACTTGCTCTCTACTACTCTCTACTACTCACTCTCTACTACTCTACTATGCTCTACTACTTTCTCCACTACTCACACTCTACTACTCACTCTCTACTACTCTCTACTACTCACTCTACTACTCTTTACTACTCTCTAATGCTCACTCTCTACTACTCTAATACTCACTCTCTACTACTCTATACTACTCTCTCTCCACTACTCCCTCACTAATATTCCCTCTACTACTCTGTACTAGTCACTCTCTACTACTCTCTCTCTACTACTCAATCTCTACTATTCACTCTCTGCTACTCACTCTCTACTTCTCACTCTCTACTACTCTCTACTACTCACTCTCCACTACTCAATCTCTACTACTTGCTCTCTACTACTCTCTACTACTCACTCTCTACTGCTCTACTATTCTCTACTACTTTCTCCACTACTACTCTCTACTACTCTCTACTACTCACTCTACTACTCTCTACTATTCTCTACCACTCACTCTCTAATACTGACTCTATACTACTCTCTACTACTCTCTCTTTACTACTGACTCTCTACTACTCACTCTACTACTCTCTGCTACTCACTCTCTACTACTCTCTCTCTCTATTACTCACTCAACTACTCACTCTCTACTACTCTCTACTACTCTCCCTACTATTCACTCTCTTCTACTCTCTACTACTCACTCTCTACTACACACTCTCTACTACTTGCTCTCTTCTTCTCGCTCTCTACTACTCTTTACTATCCACTCTACTAATCACTCTCTACTACTCCATACAACTCACTCTACTACTCGCTCTCTACTACTTTCTACTACTCACTCTCTACTACTCCACTACTCTCTAATACTTGCTCTCTGCTACTCTACTACTCCGTACTACTCTCTCTCTACTACTCACTCTCCACTACTCACTCTCTACTACTTGCTCTCTACTACTCTCTACTACTCACTCTACTACTCTCTCTACTACTCACTCTCTACTTCTCACTCTCTACTACTCGCTCTCTACTGCTCACTCTCTACTACTATACTACTCTCTCTACTATTCACTCTCTACTACTCTCTAATACTCATTTTACTACTCTCTACCACTCACTCTCTACCACTCTACTACTGACTCTATATTACTCGCTACTACTTCTCTCTGTACTACTCACTCTCTACTACTCACTCTACTACTCCTCACTTTCTACTACTCGCTCTCTACTACTCTCTCTCCACTACTCTCTACTACTCCTTCTCTACTAATCACTCTCTACTACTCACTCTCTACTACTCACTCTACTACTCACTCTCTACTACTCTCTAGTACTCTCTCTGCTACTCACTCTCTACTACTCACTCTCTACTACTCACTTTCTACTATTCACTCTCTATTACTCCCTACTACTCACTCTCTACTACTCTCTCTGTTACTCACTCTCTACCACTCACTCTCTACTACTCACTCTCTACTACTCTCTACTACTCACGCTACTACTCACTCTCTACCACCCTCTACTACTCTCTGCTACTCACTCTCTACTACCCACCCTCTACTACTCTTTATTACTCACTCTCTACTACTCTCTACTACTCACGCTCTACTACTCACTCTCTGCTACTCGCTCTACTACTCTCTACTACTCTCTCTCTACTCACTACTCTCTTACTCATCATCTACTCTCTCTCTCTCTACTACTCTCTACCTCTACCTCTTTATCTCTACCTCTCTACCTCTACACCTCTACCTCTACATCTCTACCTCTATACCTCTCTCTACCTCTCTCTACACGCGCACATATATATGCATATATATGCATTTATATATATATGTATGTGCATATATATATACATACATATATAAACATATGTATAATCTGCATATCTATATGAATACAAATATAAATGCATTCATACATATACATATATGCATACATATGCATGTTATGTACATGAAAGTTTGAAAAACATTAATAAAAGCAAAGCTAAAAAGCCACCTAATTACAAACAGAATTGCTTTAACTTAAACTAGGGTGTGACCTTTTGCATTTTCAATGCTTGTTTACTTTGGTTCCATCAAGAAGGCATTCAGATGTGTCGCACATTTGCCATGAATTCTTAATGTTAGCACTCTAGTTGCTCATTAGATCACTGTAGTAAAGCTACTGCTCACCAGGGAAGTCTGCTGCTGGTATTCAAAGTGCATGTTTCAGTCTGCATGTCACAATTTTTAATGAAATAAAAGAGGATTTGAGAAGTCAAAATGTGCCCTAATTTTTCTTTCTGCAGCACTAATCATAATTTCTATGGAAAAATTACCCCCTCATGTTGTTCCTTTGCGAATTAAATGTTTTTAGTGTTACCACTTTATTCCGATCAAGATGGCTTCAGGTGTGCCATATTTTTGTCAGAAGTAAGACTGTTAGCACTCTAGTTGTTCTTTAGAACACTCTGGAACATTCTGTCATTGGGCTATACTTGGGCTACATCTGGGTGATATATGTGCTACATTTGGGCTCTTTTGTCTCTTGTGGCCATCCTGGGAGACTTATTTGTTATGAAGTTTCCTAATTTCCTCATTTACTACAGTATCCTCAGTAGGAAATTGTTTCAGTTTTTTTCTTTGGTTCCATCAAGAAGGCATTCAGATTGGTCACACATTTGCCATAAATTCAGAATGTTAGCACTCTAGTTGTTTATTAGATCCCTGTAGAAAAGCTACTGCTCATCTGGGAAGTCTGCTGCTTGTATTGAAAGTTCATGTTTCAGTCTGCATGTCAGAATTTTTCAATGAAATAGAAGAGGATTTGAGAAGTCACTTAAAATGTGCCCTAATGTTTTTTTCTGCAGCACTAATTATACTTTCTATGGCAAAATGACCCCCCTCATGTTGTTCCTTTTTAAATAAATGTTTTAAGTGTTACCACTTTATTCCAATCAAGATAGCTTCAGGTGTGCCGTACATTTGTCATAAGTAGGACTGTTAGTGCTCTAGTTGTTCTTCAAAACACTCTGGGAAGGTGCAGTAGAACACAAAGGAATCAACTGACAGTCTCTGCCCTTGTTGGATGTGCATATTTTACTGAGAATGTCAGACTTCATTCTCACATGATATTCTCAGCGATATTCATGCATTAGCGAGCTAATGCTCTTAGCCATGTTATCCACCTCCCATTGGATAACATTGCTAAGAACTGCTCAGGGCAGGTGTTAGCTTTTGGAGATATTCGCGCTAAGCGCGAATATCTCCAAAAGTTGGTAATAGGAGATAGCGATGTTAGCGACTGTTTCCAGTCGCTAACATCTTGGCACGCCCACTTTGCATGTCATTAGTGATAAATATCACTGACATGCAAAGCAGGGCCCAAGATGGTCGCTATCTCCTACTAGCTGTCGCTAACTGGTGTTAGCGACAGCTAGGTAATAGGGATATAATTTTATCTCCGCTTTCTTGGCTTTTAAAGCCAAAAAAGAGGAGATAAACCCCCTTGATAATATGCCCCATAGTTTTCTAGCAAACATGATTCATGATATCCCAGCAGGAAGCTTTTTCACATGGTAAAATCACCTCAGAACACACCACAATTCCTAAAATGAGTATGGTACCATCAACACATGATTTATAATGTAACTAAAGTGTTAAAACCTTCTATTAACTGCAATGCTTTTTAATGAGGTGCTATCATGTATATTGGTCACAAGATGGCTGCCAACACTTCTTGAATGAAGTGCTAACAGCCAATCAGATCTTACGATGAGATGTGTGATTAGGCTCTGCACAGATATATATGTATTTTTTTCTTTAATATCTGAAAAACTACTGAGCAGATTTACACCATTTAACAAAAAGGCACGACTCTGAACCACGTTCTACCTTTGTGCCAAATTTGCTGTAATTTCGTTCAGCAGTTCGGGCTGTAGCTGCGATTAAAGGTTCCTATGGAAAATTGCATGGGGAAAACATGTTCCTAACTATACCTACCTACTGGCGACCACCAGTAGGTATATATAGTTAGGATTTTTTCTCTATGGAACTTTTGAAAATTCTATGTCTAATAACTTTGGCGTTTGTAGACGGAATCGGCTGAAATTTTCAGGAAAATGGCAAATTTTGTTTCTGATCAGCCCCTGAAAATTTGGGGGGGTTTCGTCAAGGGGGGGCCGAGAAAAAAGGGGGGGGTCCCAAAACGCGTTTTTCCCATTCATTTTTCCATAGGGCCTTTGGCCTCACTTTTAGCTCGAACGGCTGAATGGATTTACACGAAACTTGGCAAAATTGTAGGGACTGTTTGCCCGATGTGCCTTTGCTGGGTCTCAATATATGTGCTCCAGTGGATTTTGAGAAATTAATGTTTAAAAAAACAGATATATCTGTGACAGCGTCCTAGATAGCGCTCCAGATCGCGTACTTTTCGCGTAACGGAGCTTTGCGAAGCGAAGCTGATTGGTTCTCCGGTGTCTGTCAACATTCTAAACAGTCCGTAGCGGCTGCCATCTTGTCTCTCGGTATGATCGAGAGACAAGAGGAGGTCAAAACGAAGGGCGAAATGAAGGAAATGGGGCAAGGTAGACCCCTTCTGACCCCCTAGGATTGATGAGGGGGATATTAAAGTGCCCAGCGGGCCGAAAAAAAAAAAATTGTTTTTTTTCGTGGGGTGCGCCCTGTTCGCGTACTGGAAAGCGGTCTGGGGAGCGTACTATAAGGAAACAAGAATGATTGACTTTTAACTTATTGTATGTTTATTGATTGTTCTTTTTTTTTTTTTTTGTTTATTTTTATTTACGTAGCTACATGTAGGTATCAATGTAGAGTCTATAATTTAATAAACGCCGTCTCCTTTGTAGATATCTTGCCTGTTGTTAAAGAAGTTATTGTGGTACATGGAATTCATACCATAGTCTGTCTGGAAAGCCGAAACAACATGGAGGCAGGAGATGATAAAGAAATGTTTAATATACATTGGAGATAATATAGTGGGAGAAAGGAAGTAACTATGAATAAAGTTAGTATGTAATACTAAAAAGTTGCACAGTATATTTAAAGTCTGATTTCACGTTTTTATCAATTTGCTACTAGTTTTTAATATACATATAAAAATAAATAATGTGTGAAACAATTTTTGAATTAAGAAATTAAAATTTATTTTTCATTTTGTTTTTCAAAATTTAAAAGAAAATCTAAAAAAAGTGATCTTTTTTTCTTCATTTTTTAGTAGAAAATCTACTGCATCTACACATTGCACAAGTTCATTATTTATTGTGTCGTCGTAGAAATCCATGTCAACTTCTGTCTCAATTTTTTTTTCTTTTTCAGTTTTCATGTTGTTTTGTTGTTCTTCCATTTTCAATTCTGAAAAATGAATTTTTAAAAAATATATCAGTACAGAAAGGGCATTGTTGGGTTTCAGTACAGATAGGCAGTTTGGATATTTAAACAGTGTTTTTTACTTTGGACAGTGTATGGTTTCAAATTGGAAGTAGAAATATGAGAAAATTATCAAATAAACTCTTAGTCAATTCTGAATTATACAAGACAAGTCTAACTCCATCCATAACTAAAACAGAGAAGTCTATTTTATTCTATAAGTATTACAGAGTGAAAGAATAAAACTGTTTGAAAATGTTTTTCTAATTTGCTTTCAGTACAGAACATACTTCAGTTTTAAAAATAATATCTTACCTTTTAAATATAATTTGAAGTTATCAGTTGATTTTTTGTTGTTCTGCACTTCAAGAAGTAGTAGTCAAAATGGCTGTGTTTCTCTCTTTGTTTATATATGTTCAGGTACATAACCAATCAAATGTCATGATATAATAGTAGAAATTGAAAGTAATATTTTAAATGGTTGTCATTTCTAACACTTCCGATATGTTTTGTGAAGTAATTTACCTCAGGGATTTTAGAGAGTTCTACATGCTAAATGGCTAAATGGTATTCCAACTAAATTTGTGAAAATGGTAGGAATTGTTATGTAGTATGAGCTACTGTTTAATTGGTGAAAGTGTCTCCAGTGGTTTTTCTGTAAATTACTTTCCCACCTTTTTTGAGCGAGTGCTTGTCAGTGCGTTTCCCGGTATGCGAACTTGCAGTGTTACGGGAGTCCTCCATTTTGTGTTTTGGTAGAATTGAGATACAAGATGGAGGGTAAATAATGTTCAGAATGGGTAGGTTGGGGTACTTTAGCCGTATGCTGTTTCCCTAAGTTTTCTGAGGGTGGCTGAGGAGGGTCATATATGTCGATAAAATAAAAAAGTTTTTTTTCGCGTGGTTAGCTGCAGGTACGCGAACTGGGTAGCGTACCGGGAAGCGAATATAGGTGAAATTAAATGAAAAAAAAGGTTCATTCGAAATTTTAAAAGAGTACACTAAGTTAAGGTAGCTCTGAAAAGAGCTTTTGGGTGTTGTGTATGTTCTAGAAAGTTATAAGTAGGAACCAATACACATTCTTAAATTTAGTATGAAAACTCTGTTCCCCTCATCTGAGAAATGCACGCCATCTCCTCTGTAGATATCTTGCATGTAGTAACGCAAGTTATTGTTGTAGATGCAGCCCATTCCATGGCCTCTCATGTAAGCTGAAACAGACTTATTTACATGCTTCCTCGTTTTCTCAATTTGTGGACAAAATTGATTGGACCACCTCCATTTTTGTCTTTGGCATATATTAGAATATACCAAGGCAGTTTGAGGAAAAAGTGTCATCAATTGCTCAAAGGTGTCCTTTAAAAGCATTTCCAGACCTACCCCAGTCAAAGTGCCCAAATCGTTTCCTCCACAGTGCACTATTATGAGGTCAGGGGTTGGCAAATGTAAAAAGGTTTTCACCAATGGTATCAATTGGTGACATTTCAAACCTCTTCGACCAATCCATTTGATTTCCACATTTTATAAATTGAGGTTGTGTAAATTTTTGTTATCAGCATACCTGTGAGCCCAGTGGATGTAGCTATGTCCCAGAATCCAGACTGAAAACATGGCTAGAGGAGTTTTTGCTGCAGTCAGATGAAGTGTGGGAATGAAATGGCAGTTGAAATAGTGATGTTTGTAATGTAAAAAACTGTGGAGTTTAAGTGCAAATGATTCATTAGCAGTGATTGGTGTATTTCCATTGCTGAAAACAGAAAGTTAGGGTGCATGGATGTGTTCTTTGAAAGATGTATTTTGAATGGTTATTTAAAAATGTTGTTATGAAAGATTGCAGTGGATTAGCAGGTGTACTGAGAGTTCAGAGTTCATTTGAAACATTGTTGTGTGAACTTGTAAACATGAGAGGTCTGGCAGGCGGTAGTTGCTATGGAAAAGAGGTAGAAAGGGCAGAGGGGGAAGGGTGTTGATTTGAAAAAAGTGAGGGAAGAGTTTTTATTGGCTGACATGAGAGATATGTGTGTTGAATATCAGCGTTTCGGTGCCTTTGTTGGTTCCAGCCTCTGGAGTGCATACCTTTAATTCTGTAACAGAATAATTGGTGTGTTTCTGAGACTGTTTTCAATTTCAAAAAGAATTTGTAAAGGTGAGTTATCGTTTATATAGAATAGTTAAATATTTTTTGCGTAAATAAGAAAGTCAGCTGTGTATTTAAAATGATGTTTTGCGTCAAGTGTTTGCATTCTGCTTTCAAAGGCGATTTTGCATTTTTCATTTATAGGTGTATTATTGTTTTACATAAAAGGTTTGAAATCAAATGCATGCACACTTAGGGCCCGATGTAGGTGGTCGTTTAGGCCATTTATCGACCGGTTACGGCCGATTTCGGTCGTTTCCGTCCTGTAAATGGCGAAAAGGTATGTAGGCGCCTAAATCCAGGGTCACATGTAGGTAAATTTACATTTACAGAATCAGAGAAATTGTTTTTGATGTTAAAATGATGTGACTCCTGCAATGCGTCGCTTTTGCGGAACAGATATATGATGTAATTGTGTTGTTAATGTTACGGTGTACATGTAAAAAATGATGCATAAGTGTTGCACGGGCATTGTAGATACTCTCCTATGTGTGCTTAGCAATTTCAAGTCACTTCCCCCGGGTTCAAGGGCCTTGTAAATACGTCTCCATGTGTGTCTGGTCATTTGAAGTCATTTTCCTTGTAGGGAAGGCCCTTGTAAATACGCCCCCATGTGTGCCTGGCAAATTTTCATTTTGATTGTTTGAGTTACATAGCCATGTTAAAAGTTATTGAAAAAAAGGTGCAAGTTCCTTAAAAAAAACGTTTTCATGTGTATTAGGGCATTTTAAATCTGTTCCCCATGAATGTAGGGGCTAGATGTAGGTGGTTGAAAATAGCCATTTACCGATCGGTAACGGCCAAATTCGGCCGTTACCGACCGGTAAATGGGCATTGACATGTAGGGGCCCTTAAATGTAGCGTTTTCGGTAATTTTACCGAATCAGTAATTTTACAGATTCGGTAATTTTACCGAAAATGCAAGATTTAAATGTGGGTAGCCAATTTTCCATTGGCACATGGCTTTCAGAATCGGTATTGTACCATGGAATACAAATCCATGGTAAAATACCGATTCATGTGTACATGCACATCTGTGCATGTACACATATGCCATGTGACAGACAGACGTGTCCTTAGGGCATATCTGTGTGCCATATTGCACACATGCCCGTTTTGGGGGTGCTAGATGGTGTCAAAGTGATACCCCCTGCACCCTTGACAAATTCGGTATTTAAAGATTCGGTAAATACCGAATCAGTATTTGAATTGAATCCTATGGGCTTCAAGGCCCATAGGATTCAATAGCAAATACCGATTCGGTATTTACCGAATCGGTAAATACCGAACTTTTAAGGAATCGGTAAAAAACGTTTTCATGTGTATTAGGGCATTTTAAGTCTGTTTCCCATGAATGTAGGTGTATTATTGTTTTACATAAAAGGTTTAAAAACTTTGTTTGAAATCAAATGCATGCACACTTAGGGCCCGATGTAGTTGGTCGTTTTAGGCCATTTACCGACCGGTTACGGCCGATTTCGGCCGCTTCCGACCGGTAAATGGCCAATCGGTATGTAGGGGCCTAAATCAAAGGCCACATGTAGGTAAATCTTCATTTACAGAATCGGAAAAATTATTGGTTCGGTAAAATACCGAATCGGTAATTTTACCGATTCTGTAAATTTGCTATGTAGGGGGGACTCTTCTGAGTCCCAAAGGCCTTAACGAATCGGTATTTTAACATGAAATCAAACTTCATGGTAAATTACCGATTCCGGTGTGCATGCACATGTGTGCATGCACACTTATGTCATGTGAAAGGCAGACCTGCCCTTAGGGCTGGTATGCCTGCCAAATGGCACCTGTGCCTGTTTTGAGGGTACCAGAGGGTGTCAAAGTGATACCCCCTGCACCCTTGTGAATACTTTTTTTTTTTTTTTAAAGCATTGTCGAATCTAGTTCTTACTGTTATTGATTTACTGTTTGGTAATAGTGGTTAATAACATTTTTTATTATATTTCACCACAGATTCAACTGCAGATTATTTGGGAATTAGACAATGCCGTCTAAGGATAGAATTCGAAAGGCTACAAAACGTCAAAGACAGCAGTTACCAAAAATTTTGCAGCAGTCCTCTACATTGATATTAACTCAACGGACGAAGATAACACCGGGTAAGAGAACGAAATCATTCCTTAAAAACATTTGTAGAAACAAAAGTATAACTGCAGAACAAGTTTTAGTCCAGAAAAAGAGAGCCAATTTAAATGGAAAGGAAAGGCCTGTGAAAAAAGTTTGTGCTAGAGCAGGAGATAACTCTGTGCATGGCAGTAGAAGGGCAAATATTTTCAGGGACATTCGTAAGCGAATGTTCCGTAACAGAGTAATTGTCAATTTGGTAAAACAATTTAAAAAAGGTCAACAGAAAGTGTCATTTTATAAGAAAAAGAAAAATGTAGAGAAAATTATTGATCAGGCTTTCGAAATCAAGCAAAAGTTATTTCTTTTGGTAATTAATAGAATTAGGAAACTAAACAAGGTAATCTATGTTTTCAAATCTAATAGTAGATGGAAGAGAGACGTTAATCGGAGTAATTTTTGTGAAGTTTTCTTAGGAGAATGGATGCATAGTTCAAATAGTGAGGCATTTTTTAATGAGGAGAGTTATTTTCAGGACAATGATTTGGTGCATGCAGTTGACAGCAGTGGTCGAGCATGTGAGGTAAAAGATGGTCATCCGGTTGAAAAAGAAATACTTGTGTCTGCAGATGCAGAAGAGGCGCTAAGTGATGAGGTTTTAGGGAGACGTCCTAAGGGACCAGTGTACACCTGGAAGTGTAGTTCAATTTGCAGTGTGCGACAGGATTCCATCAATTTGCTTTGTGATTTTATACGGACGTTTCATAAGACAAGTGTAAAGCAAAAAATAAAGTTGTTGCAAGAATTAGATCCTTGCAGAGTGAGACAAGTGACAGGTTTGTGTGGTCATTCACTGGCTTGTCTTTCTAGGAGAGTATGCCAGAGTGTATTTCATCATTTCAGGATGCTTGCAGTGCATCATAATAAAGTGAGGAAATTAGTTAGAATGTTGTATTATGCTAAGAGTCCAGCAATTATGCTTAAAAAATTAAGCAGAGCTCTTTTGCATGGTTCTGAAGTAGATGTGAAGAATATTTTTCAAGAAATTGAGTTCTGTTATTTTGCTAGTAAAGAGAACAATGTTGATATTGAACCACTAGAAGATGGTAATGTGGAAGACAGTGAACAGATTTTCAGTACAGATAAGTTTCACAAGGAAATTTCCAAGTTTATGGTAAAATCAAGTGAGAGGCCTAATTTCACTTGTGTGTGTTGTCGACGGACTTATTATAAGAATCAGACTAAGTTAATGGATATATATGCAAAGAGTGATATGGAAAACAATAGTGAATGGAAGGATTTTGCCACATACTTGATGGTAGAAAATGGTTTTGATTTGGGAGCAGACCAACATATGTGTAATTATTGCTATAACAAATTAAACCAAAACCAGATGCCTGCTAGAGCGGTTTATAATAATCTGGAATTAGATGACATTCCTTATGAATTGAAGGATTTAAATACTTATGAATCTATTTTGATTCAAAGTGTCCATCCCTTCCAGGCTATTGTACGAATGGAGCCAAAGACAGGGAAGTTGCCTCCATCAGATTTACAGAGAGGATTAAAGGGAAGGGTTTTTTATTTGCCTTTGGATTTGAAGAAAAACATTAATACAATTGGAGTAGAGAAAGTGGAAGAGGAACCTCTGGTTATCATAGTTAATGGTGTTCCGACAAAGAGTAAGAAAATCTGGCAAGATTTAGTGGATGTTAGGAAAGTTAAAAAGGCAACATTGTATTTGATAAAAAATAATAAGTACTACAAGAATGTATGTGTTGCAGAAGAGGAAGTAAGTGAAGAAGAGGACAGCGATTTGTGTCCTGGTCAAATTGAGAAAATAGAAGCCTCTAAAAAGGAAGAAATATATGACCATTATAGTGTTCATCCTTTGCATTCCAAGGAAGTCATGGGGAATGCTATTGAGTTGTTTCAAATGAAACAAGCCAAAGGGAGTCCTATTAGTGTTTGGGAGGAAAGTTTGGAAGCTCGGTGTTTCCCTCAGTTATTTCCCACAGGTCGAGGGGGACGTTATGATGAGCGACCTGTTCAAATTCCTGCTTCAGAATACCGGACTTTACGATTGTATACAGAAGATCCTAGGTTTCGACAATGCATTCCCTATTTATTTTATCTATTGTTTGAAAGTGATCTCTCTGGATTATCTTATGCAGTGAACCACATCTTGAAAAGTGGTATACAACTGCGAAATAACTCGGCAAGGGACTTTATGGATAAAGTCAATGTGCAAGACAGTATTTTGAATTCTCACCTGATTAATCTCATGGCTTGTCAGCGTGGTACTAATGAGTATTGGTCCCGCCGTCATGGTGACTTAAAATGTATGCTGAGGAACTTAGGAACTCCCACATGGTTCCTCACTCTCAGCTGTGCTGAGTATGGCTGGGAAGACTTACTTGAATTTCTATGAGAGGTAAATAGAAACATTGAAAATATTGAATTTAAGACACCCGGAGAACTGTGCTCTTTGGATCCTGTGAATGTTTGCAAGTACTTCAATCATAGATTTGAAGCTTTGATGTCTTTCATCATGAACAAGAAAAATCCACCTCTTGGAGAGGTGTTGGATTTCTTTTGGAGAAAGGAGTATCAAGCAAGAGGTGCTCCTCATATACATATGCTACTATGGATCAAAGATGCACCCAAATTTGGAACAGATCCGGATGACTTAGTGATGAGTTTCATAGAACAGTATGCTACATGTGCTGTTCCAAAGACAAATGAAGACAAAAGTCTAAGAGAACAAGTTTTACGGTTTCAAAGTCATCGTTGTGGAAAGTACTGTCGTCGTAAATTCAGAAACAAGAACAAGTACTACACAAAATGTCGTTTTGCATTTCCACGGTCGGTGTTATCAAAAGGAAGAGTTAACAATTTGATGTCATCGCTGTGACATAATGTGACGAGGAATCACCCAAAAACACATACAATTTGAAAAGAAACGAAGAGTCCAAGTACATCAACGATTACAACCCAATGATTTTGTCCATGTGGAATGCTAACATGGATATACAGTTTGTGGCTGACAACTGTATGGCTGTGGCTCGGTATGTGATGTCTTACATCACTAAAAAAGAAAAGACAGAACTGAAGGATATGTGGGAGGATATTTCCCATGAAAAGAGCCTCAGTAAGAAGTTGTACAGTTTCAGTCTGAAGATGTTGTCGCATCGAGAAATTGGAGCTTATGAATGTTCTGACCGGTTATCTTCAGCAAGTCTCTATGCCAAATCTAGGAGTATCATTTGGGCGAGTCTTGGTCTTGCTGCAACGCGTAATCGAGTTTTGAAACCTGTACGGGAAATTGAGTATTTGGCGGAGAAGGAGCCAAACAGTACAGATATTTTGAAGAGCAACATGTTGGATACATATTATCCAAATAGAAGCAGTCATCTGGAGAATGCTTGTCTGTATGAAGTTCTTCAAAATTACGTTTTCAAGAGGAACATCAAAGAAGATATTGATAAAGGTGTGTATGCTGTAATTGGAAGTGAGGGATGTCTGGTCAAGCAAAAAAAATGTCAATTGATAAATCATCGAAAATTGGATTGCGAATCTCCCGAAAGAAAAGAGCTTTTCTATTTAGCTCTTTTGCAACTTTTCAAGCCTTGGCGTGCAGAAGAGGAACTGCTTGGGGATTTCCTCTGTTACGAAGACTCTTTCAATGCAGCCAAGGAGTCCATAGAATGTCCTGTTTTTCCAAAATATCTACAAATGTTGAATGCAGAGATTGAGCAGGAAGCAACAATTGCAGCCGAGATTGCTAGAGACAGTTCTCAGGACAGTCAAAGTTCTGTTTCATTGAGTCAGGATCCACTAGGAGAACCAGTTATTGAAAATGAAGCTGCCACTGCCATGATTGAAGTGGAAAGAGCCATGGCACATGCTCAGAAGGATGCGGTTAACTTAGAAGAATTGGAAAGACAACTTAACGTTGAGCAGAGGAAAATATATGTCGAAGTTACCAACCAAATTGAGCATGGATTAAGTCATGAGAAGAAAGAGTGCTCATGTACGTCGTTGAAGCCTGTCCGACTGTACGTGAGTGGAGAAGCAGGAACTGGAAAAAGTTTCCTTATTAAAGCAATTTCATGTTATATGCAGAAAAGGACTGATTCATCACTGACATGTGTTGTGACCGCTCCAACTGGACTGGCAGCTCATAACATTAAAGGGATTACTTTGCATCGGTTACTGATGCTGCCAGTGGAGCATGATAACAAATTACAATACCACAAGTTATCTGGAGTTGCTTGTTGTGAAGTATCTCGAGTTTTGAAGAAGATGAAACTTCTTATTATTGACGAAGTAAGCATGGTTTCCAATCCCATGCTTGCTTTTGTGCATTTAAGAATGCAGGAAGTTCTTAAAACAGAGTATGATGTGTTATTCGGTGGCAAACACATCATTGTTTTTGGTGATCTTCTGCAGCTGACACCAGTGAAAGGACAACCAGTGTTTAAACTGCTTACACATGAAGATACCAAGAAGTGCCTAGGGAGCATTGGCAACGTTAACATATGGTTAAACTTCAGTTATGCTGAGCTGCGTGAAAATATGCGTCAGGCGAAGGACGAAGATTACAAGAATATTCTACAAGATATTAGAATCGGGAGAGTGACTGAGCGTGGTAAACAAGCTTTACATGCACGCTTACTGTCAAATTTATATCCAGAAGAAGACGTTTTGCCAGAGGATATTTTTCAGAAAATTACTGTGAAGAAATCTGGAATATGATTGATGCCAACTCTTGCAGAATGTTCCATCTTCAACAACAAAATGTTGAATTTAGAAAAACAAGAGATTGTAAAACTTGAAGCTATTGACAAAATAGAGCATATGGGAGCAACAATTATTTTGTCAGAGAATTTGAAATCTAAATTGGATTCATTAGAGAAGACTATATCTAAAACTGCTGGTTTTGAAAAGACTTTGAATGTATGCTTAAATTGCCGGAACATTTTGAGAAGGAATTTACATGTTGAAAGAGGTCTGGTAAATGGATCAATGGGTAATGTTGTTGATTTTGAGAAATACAGGAAATAGAGATGGAATTGAATTTTTAAAAATTTAATTTGATGGCATTGAGGAAGTACAGGTAATTGGTCGTTGCTCTGCTAGGTTTTTGCTTGTTAAAGACTTATATGTTCGCCGTAAGCAGTTTCCTGTTTGCTTGGCATATGCGGTGACAATTCATAAATCTCAAGGTTTAAGTGTAGACACTGCTTTAGTGAATATTGGCAGTTCTGTATTCAAAGAGGGTATGGCTTATGTAGCATTGTCACGAGTCAAAACTTTATCGGGTTTGTACTTGATTGACTGTGATGTCACAAACATTTGTGCGGATCTAGATTGTGTTAAGGAATACAATAGGTTAAGAAGAGAGTATGCGCCACATTTGCCTCAATATCCTTTGTTTGAGAAACGTGTGGTAGGCCGGAAACGAATAAATATCAGTAATAGTAGGGAGGTTGTAGCAAAAAGAGCAAAAGTCGATGAACCCAAAAGTGGAAGCAGGAATAAAATGAATTCTGTTGATAATGTTGTTGGTTTTCAATTTGAAAATAGTTCTGGTGTCAACTGCTATGCTAATGTAGTTGTTAATGTTCTCTTTTCACTAGAGACTTTCAAAGAACAGATTGTGATCAATTCGGAACAAAGTTTATGCTGTTTGTTGAATTCTGTGTTAGAAAAATGTAGTGCTGATAAAACGAGAGTAGAAAGTGTGTCTGAAATTCGTTTTCTGTTAGACGAATGTTCAGGTCAAACAGAATTCTCTGAAAATATTCAGCAGGATTGTCAGGAGTTTTTAATGTATATGCTTGATGTATTGCAAGATGAGGGTGTAGATGTAGATTATCTATTTGGCCTTTCTTATCAATGGCAGCATGACTGCGAGAACTGTAGGCTATCAAGTACTACTACTGTAGACTCAGAAAGATTTATATATTTAACTTTGCCTGACAGTAAATCAGTATCCTTCAATAAGCTAGTAAATGCAGCCGATCAAAACATGGAGTGCAGCCAATGTAAGTTTGGAATGCTGTCCACGTTAATTTTATGAAGTTATGGCCAGTATGTCATTTTAATGTTCCAACGATGTAGGCCTGATGGAACTAAATTGACAACTTTAATTAATAATTTTGTAGCTTCGCAGTTGTCAATATCAGGAAGGACTTTTAAAACTACTGCAATTATATATCATAACGGTCCATCAACTAATTCAGGACATTACACAGCTTATTTAAAATCTGGAAACGGATGGTCATTCTGCATTGATTCTGTTTTAACTTTTAAGAAAAGATTGCCTTTCCACCTTCAAAATTCTTACCTGGTGTTCTTACAACCAAAATTTTAGGAAAGGAAGCTTGGGATTTGTTTAGAGGAATTTATAGAGGTTCTAATGGCTCCTACTCTATATGGCCTTGTGGATAAGTGTAGTACAGAGCGAAAACTATTTGTTTTTATAAGCAAAGTCAAGCAGCAGATTAAAGCAAGGAGTAGAGGAAATGTAAGTCTGCAATGCTGTCCACATTATTTTTGAAAACTTATGGATGAAATGTCATTTTACAATTTCAACTACATAAACTAGAAGAAAATAAGTTGTCCAGTCTAATTAAAAATGTTTTTGCTACACAGTCATCGATTTCAGGAAGAACATTTCCATTGCAGTTATTACATAATATGCTGGTCCTTTGACAATATCTTGATATTACACAGCTTATTTAAAATTTTAAAAATGGCTATTCTTTCATCAAACATTACTAATTGAGTATGAAGCAATGTTACCTTTTAACTTGATTTTTGAAGTCAGAATTTAGGGTAGGTAATTGGACTACAATGATTCTAGGTGTTGCTGTAACTTAGTGTGCTGTTTCAAATTGCTTTGTATGTCTCAGTTTTCTTAAAACAATTGAGTTTATCTTTCAGAAAGTGGCGGGCAGAAAATAGTAACAGCACAACTGAGTATAAGCTGTTTATAGGATATCCTTTGACGTCATAGAAAGTAAGTTACTTTGGAGAAGTTCCTATTTCTGCTTATTTATATTATTTGGGTTTTTTAAACACAATCATTTTGATTGTGTTTTTTTTCCCCGCTGTTATATGATGAATACCTTCAACTCACTGTTTTCAGTGAAATTTGATTTTTTCTGATAACAGCAAAAATAAACCATTAAATATGTTTAATTAATTTTCTACTTTGAATTGTGATTTTGTAATATGTATATGGATTGGTGTGGCTCACTGATTAGAGGCGGTAGACCTAGAAGCAGAGGTCGGCTTGGGACCAGGGTTCAATTCCTGACGTGGCAGGATCTTGGGCCTTGGTCAGCGGACTCGATAATTTTTGCTTCGGTGCCTACTCCAACCATGGGTCCCACTCAGCAACTTTGGGTAATAGCTTGCTTAATCTCAACTAACAGCCCCATCAGCGCCGGGGATGCCTGGCATCACCTTGGGGATGCTCAGGAGGGTTTATCTCACAGTGAAAGCCAGGATGGGTTCCCCAGTAAAATACAGCGCCGGGACGCTTCTTTGCTGGGTCAGCTGTACGCTTTACTAGTATACAACATTTAACATTCATTTTGTCTTATGCCCACTCTTTTTTTACCATCTTGTATTAATTTAAATTTTTTTGTTCTTTTTTACACAGATAAAAAGTATGAAAATGACAATACAGTACGGTAATGACAATTATAAGGTAAGCGTTTAGTACTTTTTACGTTACATGTCTATCAGATTTAACTTTTATTAGTTCCTCTGCTTCTTTTTTTTAACCCTTAGTTTCCTGTCTTTGCTACTTCTTTCATTTCTTTTTCTATTACTTATTTATACTACTCTTTTCACTTCTTTTATCAGTCCCTCTTTCTACAGTAACTGTGTGTTACTCACTCTATTTTTCTTTCTTTTCACATTACTCTCTGTTTATTAATTCGTCTTTTTTTAAAAAATATTTTTTTTACTTCGCTCCCGGTTCGCGTACTCGAACGCTAACCGGGAAGCGTATCAATAGAAATAGAGGACATTCTAGCAATTTTTTTTGAATAGGGAAGGTAGTTCTGAAAAGAACTTTTTTTTATTATTTTTGATGTTTTATATTTTTTTTGAATTTTTTTGAGGAAGGAGAAACAAAAATGATTTACTTCAGAAGGCTCAACAGGAGCAACAAGAAAAAAAAATTACTTTCTAGGACGTTTTGGACATTGATGATTTTCAAATGATCTATTTATTAAAGTAATACTCATTTCTCCGCATGAAATTAATTTTCCACACTGTAGACAAGTCAATCTCATGTGCACAAAGTTCTTTTGCAGATGTGGAACCGTTTCCCTTGCCTCTGACTCACTTATTGTAAAGTCATTGGTGGATGTTTTTGCCGGTCGGGGGTTTTCCACCAATTCTCGAAGTTGCGCTTTGGAATAATTAAGAGGGTGCCAAGTCTCCATGTGCCGATGCATGGTATGATTACCATAGCTATATTTTTTTTCGGTCCCTTTCGAGAGTGTTTTTTTGCAGATGAGGCAGGTAACGTACCTAGCATTAACTTTCTTTTCATGAGAAGGAAAAGAAAAAAATTGCCAGATAAAATTCACTTTCACACGGGACGTTCTTGGCATTTCTTTCAGAAAGCCACTTGTCCCTTGCTCCTGTTCCTCGTCTTCCTCTTCTTCTTCTTCCTGGTCGAAGATGACCTGGCTAGTCGGTCCTCTCTTCTTTGGTGGTGGTGGAGGTGGTGGATATCCACCAGCAAAACAGGTCTTTCTCTCATAAAAATGAAAGTCGGAGTGAGGAAAAAAGGTGGGACTTTCATCATTTGAGAAAACAAAATGTTCTAAACCAATGAAAAGTGTTTGTTAAACGTCATATGATCAAGCGTTCCATCATTAGGAAACTAAAAGTAAAATCAACCAATGAAAAGTTTTATTAACTAGTCACATGACCTGTTATGCTTACGTTCCGCGCTCTGCACCGCGCCTTGGATCGATTCCGAGGCTTTACGTTTCGCGCCTTTGTTCGCGTTCCAGAACGCTTCCGGGTGCGCTAACGCAGCACGTCATAAGGGGCATTACATAGAAACGCGATATGTTGCGTTTACGAGACGCGTCATAATGTGCATTTCTAAGTCGGTATTTGCACTAACGGAACGTTTACAGATTCGCGGACCGGCAACGAAACAAGAAAAAATAATTTAAACTATAATATAAATTGAATTAAAAAAATATAATACAAAAATATATAAAAATATTTGTGAATTAGAATAAAAATATATGTTACAGCTACAGATATTTGCTATTAAAAAAGCATTGAAATTCACTGAAAAAACCATAGGTTTTAGGCCATATATAGTTAGGGGTTAGCATTTACAAAACCTTAATTTACTCGCACAAAACCATAGAAATTCGCATATATAGTTAGATGCAATAACTATATATCGCGCACCCGCAATCCACTGCTGATGATGTCATATATTACATCATTAATGACATGGTCAGTGACATCACTGATGACATCACTGATGACATCTCAAATGACATCACTGATGACATCACTGATGACATCTCAAATGACAACATCCAGTGACTGTATGTTTCTGAAAAGTCAAAATATGTCTTACATATTGAAGAATGAGTGGATGTATAAGTGTCTGGATGAAGGATTTAGTAGGTGCATGACTGACTGTATGAGTGAGTGATTAAATGTGTCTCACTGAGTGCATGGGTTAGTGACTAAACTGTCTTAATTTGTGCATCATTATGTCTGTTGTTCTGTAAACTGTTGCATGTGTTGATAAGTAGCTATATGAGTAACTATATGGGTTATTGATTGGTTGCCCAAGTATTTGTATGGGAGACTGAGTGTGTGTGTGGGTGGCTGGGAGGTGTATGACTCTGTGCATAGATGTGTGAGCAGTTGATTCACTAGATGTATGGTTTCAAAAGTGCATGTGGAAACAGCTGTATGGGCGGTTGACTGTGTGCATGAGTGTATTGGTGAGTGAATGGATATCTCAGTGCTACATGTCAAAGTAAGTACATATGTAAAACACAGTACATGTGAGAGTTGACATATATAAATAACTGTGCATAAGAGCCAGTGAATGTGTGAGTGGCTGTATGGATCATTGTGAACTTGTATCAGGGATTGTATAAGAGAGTAAATATGTGTTAGTATATGTTTGAATAAGTAAAGTTTGTATAACTGTATAGTTGAGGAAATGGAGGTGTGATTGATTCTTTGCATGACTGACTAGGTGTGTGAGTAACTCCATGGATGAGTGACAGTCTGTGAGTGTCTGTTTACACTGATTGTATCTAAGGTTATATTAGAGTCTGAAGAGGTTCATCGTATTATCACATGAATGATATCATCAGTGATGTGATCAGTAATGTCAAATGAGATGTCATCAGTGATGTCATCAGTGATGTCATTTGAGATGTCATCAGTGATGTCATTTGAGATGTCATCAGTGATGTCATCAGTGATGTCACTGACCATGTCATGAATGATGTAATATGTGACATCATCAGCAGTGGATTGCGGGTGCGCGATATATAGTTAGTGCGACTAACTATATATGGAATTTCAATGGTTTTGTGTGAGTAAAATAAGGTTTTGTAAATGCGAATTCCTAACTATATATGGTCTATAACCTATGGTTTTTTCAGTGAATATATATATATATACCACCTTGCTCATTAATATAGATATATATATATATAGTTATATAAAATAAATATATATATATATATATATATATATATACATAAAATGGGGGGTCCCAAAACGTGTTTGCCCCTATGTTAATTTCCATAGGGACCTTTAGACACGGCTACAGCCCGAACGGCTGAATGGAATTACACCAAACTTGGCAAAATGGTAGGGTCTGGTATGCACATGTGCCTTTGCTATGTGTGGTGAAAATCCCTCAAGTAGTTCTTGAGAAAATTGAATTTGAAATTTTTCAAATGGCATTTTCTATGGGACCTTTAGACACGGCTACAGATCGAACGGCTGAATGGAATTACACCAAACTTGACAAAATGGTAGGGACAGGTATGCAGTAGTGTCTTTTCTATATTTGGTGAAAATCCCTCCAGTAGTTGTTGAGAAAATTGAATTTGAGCAAATTATATATCTATATGCGCTCACCGTACGTGCACCGTACGTGTACCGTACGCGTACGTGCGCGTCCCTTACGTGCGCGAGCGAGTTTCTGATTGGCTGGCAGTCGACTGTCAACATTCCAAACTGTCCAAACCAGGAAGTGTTGGCCACCATCTTGTTTTTCAGGAGAACTGAGGCACAAGAGAGCCCAAAACAAGAGTGGAAAACACGAAAAGGGGGCAGGGTAGAGACCCCCCAACCCTCTAGCCCTTTCCAGGGGGTCCCAGAAGGACCCCCAGGGGCAAATAAAAATCTGAAAAAATTGAGGGTTACGCACACCGTACGTGTACCGTGCGCGTACTCCGCGATATAAAAAAAACAACTTTTTTTTTGTACTTGGTGGTCCTACTGGGACCCCCTGTGAAGGGCTAGGGGGTCAGGGGGTCTCTACCCTGCCCCCTTTTTGCGTTTCCCACTCTTGTTTTGTGCTCTCTTGTGCCTGAGAAACAAGAAGGCTGCTCAGGTGGTCCCAGAAGGATAATAACATATATAAACGTTATCCGCTAATAGAATTAGCATTTACAAAACCTTTGAAATTTATTGAAAAAAAATATAGGTTTCACGCCTGATATAGTTAGGAATACGCATTTAAAAAACCTTGCAAGATTACTAAACCTACAAAAGAAATTGAGATCAGAAAAGGAATGAAATGGACAATACCCCAACATCTAACGTGCAAGAGCACATATGTGATGTATCTAATTGAATGCCCCTGTAAAAAGAAATACATAGGTAGCAGAACCTTTGAGGCAAAGAAGAGGATATTAACACACAAGGGCAACAACAAATAAAGACCGTTCATATGCAGTAGCGAAAAATATGGAACAAGCACATCAAACCAATTGGGAATCACTGGAATTTTGTGCCATCGAACAAGTCCCACTAACGGAGCGAGGTGGTGACCGCCTGAAAAACCTGAGACGCAAGGAGTCCAAACATATCATCAATTTTAGGACCCTAGAACCCAAAGGTCTTAACTTAACTGAAGAACTTTATGTACGCCTTTAACTTTCTTGGCAAGCAGGATGCAGAAATGGACCCTATATCTCAATATGGAGAAATAACCCACTAGAGGGAATCTCATACAAATTCAAACAACTGTGAAACACTGTGTGACCGGAATGCTGATTCAACAAACCAAAAATTGGGAACAGTAACAAGTGACACAAATATTCCAATGGGCTCATTTGGAAGAAAACTGAACAAACTCACTAAAGAGTCAATTAATTTGTCTGCACACGAACATTTGCTCTCCCCTCCTTTTTATCTTTCTGTTAAAAATTGCACAAGGACATAAAAAGGAGCAAACTGGTGACGAAAATGTAGTGGCTACTACATTAACCAGAATGCATCTATTATTTTCACAGGAAATCACATGACTCTGTGTTTAAAAGGAGGACTTAGAAACCGGTTCAACATCCCGTGAGCAAGCTTTGTAAAAAGCGAAACGCGTTGGGTACTGGTTGCTGAAATAAACCACTGTAACTGAGCTGTGACGAGTGAGTGCGTTTTCATTTCCCTGCTGGGAACCCTGAGCGATATATATATATTACCTACTGGCGGTCGCCAGTAGGTAGTTATAGTTAGGATTTTTTTCAATGTTAAATCTCAAAATTCTATTTGGAATAACTTTGGCTTCGGTTGACGAATCTCCTCAAAATTTCCTCAAAATGGCCTTGCGGCGCCCCGGTCCTTCTCTGAAAGTTTGGGGGGGATTCGTCAAGCGGGGGCCGAGATAAAAGGGGGTCCCAAAATGCGTTTTCTCCATGTTAATTTCCATAGAGCGGTCGATTTCACTTTTAGCCCGAACGGCTGAATGGATTTACACCAAACTTGGCAAAATTGTAGGGACTGGTAGCCCGATGTGCCTTTGCTATGTCTCAAGATATGTGCTCCAGTGGATTTTGAGTAATTTTGGTTCCAAAAAATATATATATCTATAGGCGCGCTCCGGTGCGCGCGCCGGGGAGCGCACCAGGCGCGACACGCGACTTGCGCGCAGAAAGCTGATTGGCTGGTAGGTGTCTGTAAACATTCTAAACAGTCTGGAGCGGCCGCCATCTTGTGTCTCGGTAAAATCGAGACACAAGAGGTGGCAAAAACAAAGGGGGGAATTGACCTAAAGGGGGCAGGGTAGACCCCCTCCTGACCCCCTAGGTTTAATGTGGGGGCTAAAATAGGGTCCTGCGGGGCATTCTAAAAAAAAATTTTTTTTCGATTTGTGCGGGGGGAGCGCCCGGTACGCGCACCGGGAAGCGCACCGGGGAGCGAAGCACGGGGAAAATCCAGGACCATATTTATGAAGGCCTTGCACTGCCAGTTTTGTGCCGCCTTTGCGTCACTTTTTGTGACGCACCAGCGGTGTAAAAAGATGCGCCTCGTTGCGCTATATTTAAAAAGTGACGCATCTAGGTAGATGCATCACTTTTTAAATATAGTGCAATGAGGCGCATTTTTTTACACCGCTGGTGCGATGCGTCACTTTTCTGTGCGCACTCCTTACAACATTCCAGATGTGTCATATTTAATGTATGACGAATCATGTCACAAGGAGTTACAGATACGTCAGTATTTCTGACATATCTGTAAACATAAAAGTGACGCATTGCTGGAGTGCGTCACAAAAGTGACGCAACTCCAGTAATGCGTCCTTTCACATAGGGAAAGCACCTCGTGAAAGGTCTTGCGTCAGTCTTACACCTGCTGTGAGGCAGGCGCAAGATTTTGACGCAACAGCATCCTAAAAGTGACGCAGTGAAATCTCATAGATTTCACTGCGTCGCTATTACCAAGCTTTTTGCGGGGGAGCGCTCCCTCTGCATACATTACACCTGACGCAGATATAATGTGGCGCTGTGTTTTAAAAAGTGACCCATCTACCTAGATGCGTCACTTTTTAAATAAAGCGCAAGGAGGCGCATTTTTTTACACCGCTGGTGCGATGCGTCACTTTTCTGTGCGCACTCCTTACGACATTCCAGATGTGTCATATTTAATGTATGACGAATCATGTCGCAAGGAGTTACAGATACGTCAGTATTTCTGACATATCTGTAAACAGAAAAGTGACGCATTGCTGGAGTGCGTCACAAAAGTGACGCAACTCCAGTAATGCATCCTTTCACATGGGGAAAGCACCATCGCACGAGCGGTGTAAAAAAATGCGCCTCGTTGCGCTATATTTAAAACCGTGCGCCACATTATATCTGCGTCAGGTATAATGTATGCAGAGGGGGCGTTCCCCCGCAAAAAGCTTGGTAATAGTGACGCAGTGAAATCTATGAGATTTCACTGCGTCACTTTTACGATGCTGTTGCGTCAAAATCTTGCACCTGCCTCACAGCAGGTGTAAGACTGATGCAAGACTTTTAGTGGAACTAACTATATATGCGAATTTAAATGGTTTTGTGCGAGTAAAATAAGGTTTTGTAAATGCTAATCCCTAACTATATATGGTCTATAACCTATGGTTTTTTCAGTGAATTTTTAAGGTTTTGTAAATGTTAATTCCTAACTATATATGGTCTATAACCTATGGTTTTTTCAGTGAATACATATATATATATATATATATATATATATATATATATATACCACCAAGTTGCTGCAAAAACGATCCTCAGCCTCACAACGCTGGCGCCGTTGTTTATTCGAACCTGCTTCTCAGCCACCTCCAATAGATGGACACAGAAAACGGCACACCAGGAAAATCCAGCACAACTCCTTTTATTGTGCACTTATAGAACAAGGACGACGCGTCTTGGCGTTTGCCTTTATCAAGTCTTGATGTGCCGTTTTCTGTGTCCAGCTATTGGAGGTGGATGAGAAGCAGGTTCGAATATATATATATATATATGTACCTCCTCCTGAAAGAAAGGCAGAGGCCACGATAGAGGAACATCTCGAAGGCTCTTGATTGCAAAAATAGGCAACAACGGGTGTATGCATTTCGGCTGTGTAGCCTCTTCAGCGCCCAGTATAGTCCAAGAGGAGAGTCGTTTGCCACAAAGTTGTTGAAACTGCAACATCTGAAATAGCCGCAAATCGCTCCGCCCCTTCCGATGAAACAATTTCACCTATCACAGTTCCTGGATTGTACGGTGAACTGCAAATCCTAGCATGCAGCAATCTGTCGGGATCGGCGGCCAGGTGGTTGCGCGAATTACAAAGTGAAGTAGGACCCTCGCTCATATTCCTGCCGTGCACGCAGAAACAAACAGCCTCCTCGAGTCCCCAACTGCACCACCGTCGCTCACAGGCATCCTTTTCCCTCGGGTAGGTCCGACAATGCGTCTCTCCCAACGCCGAGTTCAAGGCTCCGACACCGCTTCTTTTCCTCCTGTCAGCAATGGTGGGCCTGATCCATTCAACTTGAAAACAAAATATTTTTTGCCAAAGCAAAAAAAGCCAGTGTTCAACAGGCCAGCTTGTGTGCAGGGGCCTCTGTAACATGCCGCTGGCTAGCGATGTACAATATGTCCAAAAATCCCCTCCTGAAAGAAAGGACGAGGCCACGATAGGGGAACAACTCGAAGGCTCTATATATACATATATAAACCGACATCTTGTAACAGTATCCTTCAAGCAAACAGTGGACATCCAACATAGCTCAAATGGAGCATACCCTATGGTTAAATGCTCAGGGCGAAAAGGAACTGTTCGGAAACGGATGATTTGGAGCCAGAAATAGAAATGATGAGTAGTCGTTTCCTGGAAAGAGGGTACCCTCTGGATGTACTGATAACAGCAAAATCAAGAATGAATTTGAAACAACGGAATGACCTATTGAAACCTGTGTAAAAAGAAAAGACAGATGGCACAACACGCCTAATCATGGACTATAACAACCAAACCCAGGATCGGAAAAGAGTAATAAGTAGGAACTGGAAAGTTCTATTATTGGATGATACTTTAAAAGAAAACATAACATCTCATCCATGTATTACCTACAGGAAAACAGCTTCCTTATGAGACATTTTAACTCAGAGCCATCTTGAAATAAAACAACCTAAAGCAATATCTTGGTTAAACACTCCTGGCTTCTGGAAGTGTAAGAAATGTAAAGCTTGTGACCATGGCGTAAATATATCTGAATACATACTGCTGAACGGGAGATCTGAGAAAATCATAGATCACATAACTTGTGAATCCAAATATGTGATCTATAGACTGACATGCCTATGTGGGAAACATTATATAGGGAGCACGATTAATAAATTGAAATTGAGAATTTGACAGCATCTCTGTGCGATCAAGAACATTGACCCAAATTACCCAATGGCCAAGCACTTCAATGAATGTCATCAGAGCGATTGCAGCAAGTTACGATACTCTGGTATTAAAATCATAAAACCGGCAGAGAGAGGCGGTGATCGGACATTGAAGTTACGCAAAATGGAATCAAGAATGATCTTGGCAATGGGGACAGAGTTCCCACAGGGACATAATCTGGACGCAGAACTGTATGTACATTTGTAAATATTAGTATGAGTTAAAACCATGTAACATCAGCAAATAACTAGGACACCTTTCCTTGCGAGGTATAAATAGTTGTAAATAGGGTATAAATATGAACTGACCTTTTCCTTGTATAGTCGACACTTGTACATTTAAACTCAGAAAATAGGAATATATAATTTTGAATCATCAATAGAAGAAAAGTTTTCTTTTTAGTTTTTCATGTATATACATGTTGCAGGACCCTTGAATTCAGAGCCCATGTATGTATAAGAAAAGATAAGATATATTTGGGCACTGGTCCCCGAAATAAGGACAACCTAGGAAATTGAATATTGATTAGTATCTGGATGTCACACATAAGGGGTGAGAACTATGAGGGAACAATTGAGATAAATGGATGAATTTTTTAAAGTAAATGTTTCCTACATGAAATGTATGTACACATGTTATCCAGAATAGTGACCAAAAATATGAAGAGGAGTAGTTTGTGAATAGTCCATGAGTACTTAGGAACCTGATAGCCTCAGTAATTTTTGAATATGTACTTTACATTCAAATCTTTTCCTAAACCTGGAGGTCTTATGATAAACGAATAACTACCCTTCAATGAAATATGCACTTTTAAAAATGTTAAAGATTAATTGTATAAGAAGAAAACAGAAACAAACATGGCCAACAGATGGATTTTTATGAGATGATCGCATGTCTTTGTATTTGTATGTATATAATCTTTGTAATCATTTTTGCATTACTTTTTTGGCTAAATGTACTTTACATGTAAAAACGCAAATGAAATGGCGAAAGCATTTTGTACATCCGATAGTACTTTACCCTTAATGCAAAATAACAACAATAACGAAAAAATTGCGGCGAATTTAGCCCATATTCAGAGAAGGGGGTTACCTGTCTAGTGTTTTTAAAAGAAATAGGGAAGGGTACTTGCACGTAAACACTTTAAAACCTATCTAGACACCAAGGACTCTATGGTCCAGTTGAAGGCTAGGTGTAGCCGAAACGCTTAGGCCGTCCTGTAATTTGCACTTTTTGCACATGGTGTTGTAAAATAAATCAATTGAAACTTATCTGCTGCAGTGCCGTGACTTTCTTGCTGGGAGCAGAGGAGGCGGAAGGATTCGAAGGTATATATATATATATATATATATATATTCACTGAAAAAACCATAGGTTTGACACCAGTTATGGTTAGCTGGAAATTTTACTGACATAAAACCATTGAAATTCCCACGTTATAGTTAGTTGGACTCACTATAACGTGCGCACCTGCAATGCACTGCTGATGACGTCACATATTACATCACTCATGACATGGTCACTGACATCACTCATGACATCGCTGATGACATCATCCAGTGAATGTGTGTCTTTCTGTTATATATGTATTTGTAAAGGTCGATGGAAGAATACATTTTTAAATAAGTGTCTAAATGGATGTTTTAAAAAAAAATTGATTGGTTAACTGGCTTATTAAGTGTATCTTAGTGAATACATATATTAGTGAGTAATGTTTAAATATTTAAACTTTGTGTATAAGTGGCTGCATGGGTTGGTGAGTAGCTACATGTGTGAGTGTATGGGTTATTAGATGTTTTTTTTAGTATCAGTATGAGTGTCTGTATGGTTTGGTGGGGGTATTACTTAGCACATAGATGCATCAATGACTGACTCACTGTTTGTATGTGTTTTGAAGACAGCATATGTGCAGGACTGTATGGGTGGATGAGTGTGTATATGTGTGTGTTAGTGAGTGAATGACTGTCTCACTAGCGTCTTTTTCAGTAACTAGAATGTATATGTGTATCACTACATATGATGAGTGAGTATATGTATGAGTGACTATATAGAACTGTTGGTGAATGAGTGGATGTGTATATAGATGGTGGAATTACTGAATTGGTTGTTGAAACTGGTATGGTATCTCCATTTTTTTGAAAATGTTAGTTTCTATTTTTGAATATGTGTTTCAAGGGTTACATTACACTGAAAGGAGGTCTATCACTCTGTCACAAGGATGGTGTCATCAGTGATGTCATGAGTGATGTCACTGACCATGTCATGAGTGATGTAATATGTGACATCATCAGCAGTGCATTGCAGGTGCGCAAGTCATAGTGAGTCCAACTAACTATAACGTGGGAATTTCAATGGTTATATGTCAGTAAAATTTCCAGCTAACTATAACTAATGTCAAACCTATGGTTTTTTCGGTGAATTTAATAGGTTTTTTAAATGCTAATTCCTAACTATAACTGGTGTGAAACCTATGGTTTTTTCAGTGAATTTCATAAGTTTTTTAAATGCTAATTCCTAACTATATATAGGGCCTCAAACCTATGTTTTTTTCAGTGAATTTCAAAGTTTTTTTAATAGCAAATTTCTATTGCTATCAAATATAATATTTTCTATAATGAATCCTAAATTGTATATTTATGTAATACTATTTTTTATATGTATATATATATTTTTTTTTTTTGCCCTGGAGCGCTCCCGGTGCGCGTACCGGAAAGCGCAGTATTGCCGCGCGCCTCGGTGCGCATACCGGTGAGCGTCCCGTTTGCGCTATTGCGCTATTGCCGCAAATGAAAACATCATCGTGACGTATCGCGTAGCCGCGTCCGCATGATATGCACGGCGTAAGCACACCAGGAAGCACCCGAGCGCATACGATCGCGCTACGTAAGCGCCCCGGGCCGCGCCCCGGGCCGCGCCCCGGGGTGCGTAGCGTAAGCGTGTCAGGTCATGTGACCTACAAATAACACTTTTTATTGGTTCTGGACAGTTTCGTTTTCCAAATGATGTAAGCCCTGGTCATGTGACCTGAAAATAACACTTTTCATTGGTTCAGGACAGTTTGGTTTTCCAAATGATGAAAGCCCCCACCTTTTTTCCTCATTCTCACTTTGTACTTTGAGTGAGGAAGACCTGTTTGCAGACCTATTTGTACCTATTTGTACTGAGAAATGGCTACAGTAGCAGCAGCAGCAGGAGCATCTCAACCACCACCACCACCACCACAAGGACCACCACAACACCACAGTGGTGGAGAAGAAGAAGAGGAGGAGGAGGAGGAGGAGGAGGAGGAGGAGCAGAGGCGCTACCTGCCTGAAACTGCTACCCCCTATAAGCCAAAGGGGCAAATTGTCTGGGAGTTTTTTAAAATCCCAAGGGGCCTCAAGAAAGTTAATGCGCCAAACGTTACTTGTCTGATCTGTGGCACTGTACTTTCCAGGGGGAACCCTGCCAAAAAGTATTCTTTTGGCAACAACACCATGATTTGCCACATGCAACGCCGGCACCCAAAAAACTATGCTGCGGCAGAGGTCAGCGAATTGACCAGAAACCCTCCCCAATCTTCTCCCAGCACCTCCCAAAGTCAACAACCCACTCCATCGGGTCCAGAGACAAGGAAGATGGTCCAAACCCAGTTTGGTGATTTTAAAATAGTTTGCAAATTTTGCGGGGCTACAATTTGCTATGGAGAGCAAAGTATTAAACGCATCAACCGTTCTGGAGACAACCACAACTGTAAAAAGAAACCTGAATTTTTTCCTGTTTATTTTTGCTCCAGTTGAGCCGTTTACAATTCCCTGTTTTTTGTTTGTCCCCAAAAAAATTACAGAAAATATATAAAATTGTTCATAAAAGCCAAAAAAAGTTCCCAAAAACAATAAAAAAAATATAAAACAACAAAAAGAATTAAAAAAAGTTCTTTTTAGAACTACCTCAAATTTAGAAAAAAATGCTACATTTTTAAAAAAACTCTGTCATTCTTTTTTCCCCATGGTACGCTCCCCGGTACGCTCCGCGGTGCGCGTACAGGGCGCTCCCCCCGCGCAAATCAGAAGAAAAACATTTCTTTTTTTGCCCCGCGGGGCCCTTTTATGGCCCACACATCAAACCTAGGGGGTCAGGGGAGGTCTACCCTGCCCCCTTTTGGTCATTTCCCCCTTTGTTTTTACCACCTCTTGTGCCTCGATCCTATCAAGACACAAGATGGCGGCCGCTCCGGACTGTTTGGAATGTTGACAGACACCCGAGAGCCAATCAGCTTTCCGCTCGCGAACTCGCGTAGCGCGCTGGAGCGCGCCCCGGTGCGCGTACCGGGGCGCGCTTATAGATATATATATATTTTTTAACCTAAATCACTCAAAATCCACTGGAGCACATATCTTGAGACATTGCAAAGGCACATCGGGCTACCAGTCCCTACAATTTTGCCAAGTTTGGTGGAAATCCATTCAGCCGTTTGGGCTAAAAGTGAGTCCAACCGCCCTATGGAAATTAACAAAGGGAAAACACGTTTTGGGACCCACCTTTTATCTTGGCCCCCGCTTGACGAATCCCCACCAAACTTTCAGAGACGGAGCGGTGAGCAGCGAGGCAAATTTCAGGAAAATCACTGGCAGATCCCTCAATCGACGCCAAAGTTATTCCCAAAAGAATGTTGCGGTTTCCCTATAGAAAATAATTCTAACTATAACTACCTACTGGCGACTGCCAGTAGGTAATATATATATATATATATATATATATATATATATATATATATATATGTGAGCAAGGTGGTATATATATATATATATATATTACCTACTGGCGGTCGCCAGTAGGTATATATAGTTAGGATTTTTTCTCTATGGGACTTTAGAAAATTCTATGTCGAATAACTTTGGCGTTTGTGGACGGAATTGGCTGAAATTTTCAGGAAAATGGCACATTTTGTTTCTGAGCAGCCCCTGGAAATTTGGGGGGGTTTCGTCAAGGGGGGCTGAGAAAAAAGGAGGGTCCCAAAACGCATTTTTCCATAGGGAGGTTGGCCTCACTGTTAGCTCGAAGGGCTGAATGGATTTGCACGAAACTTGGCAAAATTGTAGGGACGGTTAGCCCGATGTGCCTTTGCTAGGTCTCAATATATGTGCTCCAGTGGATTTTGAGAAATTAACGTTTTAAAAAACAGTGACAGCGTCCCGGGTAGCGCTCCGGTTCGCGTACTTTTTGCGTAACGGAACTTTGCGAAGCAAAGCTGATTGGCTCTCCGGTGTCTGTCAACATTCTAAACAGTCCGGAGCGGCCGCCATCTTGTCTCTCGGTAGGATCGAGAGACAAGAGGAGGCCAAAACGAAGGGGGAAATGACCATAAGGGGGCATAGTAGATCCTCCCTGACCCCCTAGGTTTGATGTGGAGGCTTTAAAAGGGCCACGCGGGGCAAAAAAAAAAATAAAAAAAAATCGTAGCCCTCCGGTTCGCGTACTTTTCGCGTAACGGAACTTTGCGAAGCGAAGCTGATTGGCTCTCCGGTGTCTGTCAACACACTAAACAGTCCGGAGCGGCCGCCATCTTGTCTCTCGGTAGGAGGAGGCCAAAACGAAGGGGGAAATGACCATAAGGGGGCATAGTAGATCCTCCCTGACCCCCTAGGTTTGATGTGGAGGCTTTAAAAGGGCCCCGCGGGGCAAAAAAAAAAAAATGTTTTTTTTTGCGTGGGGTGCGCCCGGCACGCGCACCGGAAAGCGGTCCGGGGAGCGTACTATAAGGAAGCAAGAATGATAGACTTTTTAAATATTGTATGTTTATTGATTGTTCGTTTTGTTGTTTTTTTTTATTTAAGTAGCAAAATGTAGGTACCAATGCAGTAACATAAAAAAGTTGCACAGTATACTATAAGTCTGACTTTACATTATAATCAATTTGGTACTAGTTTATGAATTACATATAAAAATGATTAAAGACTCGAACAATTTTTGATTATTAAATATAAATTTATTCTTCTGATTCTTTTTCAAAATTTCATAGACTGTTTAACATTTGACTGTCCGAAATGTCCTCTTGTTGAGTGAACATAACTTCCCACATTTTATCGTCCTCATAATGAAGTAATAAATCCACAGATTCTACACATTGTAGAAGTTCTTGGTCTCGTGATTCGTCCATGAATTCCAAGTCAATGCTTTCAATTATTTCCTCATTTTTTATCTCTAGGGCAATTTCAAAGGAAACGTTCTGTTCTCCTTCCATTTTTGTGCTGAAATTTGCATAAAAAATATATATATCAGTAGAGATAGGGCAATGTTGGGTTTAAGTTCAGACAGGTACTTGTGAGTTTATAACAGAGAAGTTATCTATGGGCACTGTATGGTTTCAGGCGTGAAGTAGTACTATTAAAAAGTGCCTGCGAAAAAGCCTAAGTAAATTCATAATTATAACACAGAAACGTAAATCAATCCATAATTTTAATAAACAAGCCTTTGTCAATGTCTAACTCTTACAGAGGGATAGTATATAACTATCTGAAAATGTTTTCCAAATTAATTTAAATTGTATAACATAGTTCTCCAGTCAAATTTTTAAAATAAAATCTTACCTTTTAAAAACAAGTTTAAGTTGTCAATGAAAATGTTCTTGCAATGTACTTCAGGAAGTAGTAGTCAAAACGGCTGTGTTTTTCTCTCTTTCTTTATATATATTCAGGTAATAATCAATCAAATGTTAGGTTAAAAAAGTTGAAAATGAAAGTAACATTTTAATTGGTTGTCAATTCCAACACTTCCGATGTGTTTTGTGAAGTATTTTACCTCAGGGAATTTAGAGAAGTCTACATGCTAAATGGCTAAATGGAATTCCAACCAAATTTGTGAAAATGGTAGGGATTGGTATGTAGTATGAGCTAATGTATATTGGGTGAAAGTGTCTCCAGTGGTTTTTCTGTAAATTACTTTCCCACCTTTTTTAAGCGAGCGCTTGTCAGTGCGTGTCCCGGTACGCGAACCTGCAGCGTTACGGGAGTCCTCCATTTTGTGTTTCGGTAGAATTGAGATACAAGATGGAGGGTAAATAATGTTCAGAATGGGTAGAAGGGGGCACGGTAGACGTATCCTGACCCCCTAGGTTTTCTGAGGGTGGCTGAGGAGGCTCATATATGTCGAAAAAAATAATTTGAATTTTTCGCGCGGTTAGCTGCCGGCACGCGAACCCGGGTAGCAAACCGGGAAGCGAACATAAGTGAAAATTAGTGAAAAAAGGTACATTCGAAATTTTTAAAGAGTAATTAAAGTTAAGGTAGCTCTGAAAAGAGCTTTTGGGTTCTGTGTAAGTTCTAGGTACTTATAAGTAGGTACCAATACACAGTCTTAAATTTTGTATGAAAACTCTGTTCCCCTCATCTGAGAAGTGCACGCCATCTCCTCTGTAGATATCTTGCATGTAGTAACGCAAATTATTGTTGTAGATGCAGCCCATTCCATGGTCTCTCATGTAAGCTGAAACAGACTTATTTACATGCTTCCTCGATTTTTCAATTTGTGGACAAAATTGATTGGACCACCTCCATTTTTGTCTTTGGCATATATTGGAATATCCCAAGGCAGTTTGAGGAAAAAGTGCCATCAATTGCTCAAAGGTGTCCTTTAAGAGCATTTCCAGACCTACCCAAGTCAAAGTGCCCAAATCATTTCCTCCACAGTGCACTATTATGAGGTCAGGGTTTGGCAAATGCAAAAATGTTTTCACCAATGGTATCAATTGGTGACATCTCAATCCTCTTTGCCCAATCCCTTTGATTTCCACATTTTGTAAATTGAGGTTGTGTAAATTTCTGTTATCAGTATACCTGTGAGCCCAGTGGATGTAGCTATGTCCTAGAATCCAGACAGAAAACATGGCGAGAGGAGGTTCTGCTGCAGTCAGATGAAGTGTGGGAATGAAATGGCAGTTGAAATAGTGGAGTTTGTAAAGAAAAAAAAACTGTGGAGTTTGAGTGCTAATGATTCATTAGCAGTGATTGGTGGATTTTCATTGCTGAAAACAGAAAGTTAGGGTGCATGGATGTGTTCTTTGAAAGATGTAATTTGAATGGTTAATAAAAAATTATTGTATGAAAGATTGCAGTGGATTAGCAGGTGTACTGAGAGTTCAGAGTTCATTTGAAACATTGTTGTGTGAACTTGTAAACATGAGAGGTCTGGCAGGAGGTAGTTGCTATGGAAAAAGGGCAGAAAGGGCAGAGGGGGAAAGGGTGTTGATTTGAAAAAAGTGAGGGAAGAGTTTTGATTGGCTGACATGAGAAATATGTGTGATGAATATCAGCATTTATGTGCCTTTCTTGGTTGCAGCCTCCGGAGTGCATACCTTTTGTTCTGCTAAAGAAAAATTGGCGTGTTTCTGAGACTGTTTTGAAATTCAAAAAGCATTTGTTAAGGTGAGATATTGTTTATTTATTTTAGATAGAGACTAGTATGTTTTTTTGAGAAAATAAGAAAGCCAGCTGTGCATTTAAAATGATGTTTTGAGTCAAGTGTTTGCATTATGTTTTCAAAGAAGATTTTGCATTCTTTTACAAATTGTAATTGCAGATAATGTAAAGTATTAGTACTGACAAGGTGTGGTTGTACATAGGAGCTGTGCTGTGTTTTCAAATTATGATTAGAAAATCGTTTTTAAGGAAAAGGAATGCTTTAAAAATGTATGGGAATTTATTTACTTGCGATGTGACTCCTGCAATGCGTCGCTTTTGCGGAACAGATGCATGATGCATCTGTGTTGTTTTTGCCCCATGGTGCTCCACAGTGTACATGTTAAAAGTGATGCATAAGTGGTGCAAGGGCCTTGTAAATACACATGAACACAAAGAGGGGAGACCCAAGGAGCTATATGAAGGTCCAGTGTCCAGGCTCCCAAACCAATATCTCAACAACAAAGAGGACACTGTACCTAGACGTGAGATGCAAAAAGTCATCTGAAACGTCAGGGTGCAAAAAGTCACCCATTCAGTCTAAAGTAAAGGAAAAAGAGGTACAAGAGAGGAAGAAAGGACTAGGTGTGAAAAGAGACAATATTGTCCATAGTAGCCCTCACACACCCATAGGATGTTATGCTTCATCATCGGGCCATTTTGCTCCACGTAGGGCCGGCGCTGCAATTCCCTACGGGCCCCATACAGGGACACTTTGGCGGAGATCTTTTAGGACAGCCAGATGGTGCATGCGGGTGTGCGGGGTATAGTTGATAGAGGGAAAGTGCGTGCCAAGTGAAAGTAGGAATAGTAAAAAGGTACATATGCAACAGTTTGTCATATAGGTGTACCTATAGCGGTGATGGCTTGTTTTTGTAGGCATGTTAACCCCAAAGTATCATAGGTCGACATGTTTCACGCCTTAATCGCCAGGGTGGTCATTGGCGTTTCATCAGGACCAAAAAGCTTAAAGCAACATGTGTACGTGAAATGTGTTAAAACCCTCTTGATTTGGCATGACGGGCAAAAAGATTATATACCTGGAAGCAGGCTATATCTTCAATAAGTGTCCCGCTTCTGTACAACACCTAGAAAAGAAGACAGACACAGATATATATGTATATATGTATATGTGCACCAGCAACTACTTGATGCCATACAGTGTGCCACCTTAGCGTGCACATTATCAACACAAAAAAGATAAAACAGGAACTGAGCACGCGAGATACCTCAAACACAGTTCGTATAGAATAAAGTAAGAGCGCCCTATACTAAGGACAAAGTCTTAACGACTCGTTAGTAGAATGGCCTGTTGGGGTCCTAGATGTCAAATACAAGTAAAATAGTCCCCTAGAACACATAGTAGTAACAATATTCAGGGACCAGAAAAAATACTCGTTATTAGTGGGACCAAATTGAGTGCTCGCCATACTGAAATGATGGTATGCTCACCTCGTTCTTGAGGAGTGACCCTGCTGGCAAGGACAATGCGCGCCCACACCGTACCGAAGTTACGATCACTGAGCAAAAAAAGGGGGGGAAGAGAGGTGAAAGTAAGCAGCTGAGTGGAACCTGTAACTCGCGCCGGAATAGTCCTAGAGTTACAGGACACAGAAATCCTCCAGGGGGCCTAATAAACACTTACGTTTTTGAAGGTGCTTCCAAGGGAGCACCTGCACGTTCCGAGGCCAGTGAAGAGTATGCCCGGAACTCAGTGTTTGTTAAATAGAGCAGGAATGCACCCAGAACGCGGCATATTGCCAGAAAGCTTCCGGTGACTGCAAAATCGGCGTCTGCGCGAGAGACACGAGTTAGGTGCGCAGGCGCACAAAGCGTGTAACTAATCCTCTGCACATGCGCAGAGTGTTAGTATCACAGGAGCGAAAAGCCGAGAGACACTGTGTTGATCCCTGGGCTAGGTGGATAGCTTCCTGTTCCATACGTGCTCTCAACTTAATGTTAAATAATATGATAAAGGCAGACCATGTCTTGCAGTCCAGGTGAGAGCCTACGAAATACGCAGGCCCCCTATAAATCAAAAACATGTGTAGTGTAATTAGCTGCTAGTAGACTACTCAAAATACGAACATATTAATGTATTATAAGAAAAGGACCCAGGCATGGGGCAGTATTTCAAAATACCTAAAGGGTTCCTTAACGAACAGTGGTGGTACTAGGAGTTTAAGTACCACTCACAATGTTGGCCAAGGCAGGTCCAATTGTGTAAAATTAAGGGGTATCTCGCGTGCCTGCTCCAGAGGAGGAAAAAGGAAAGAAGAAAAATACATAAGGGTCTACGGCTGATCCGTCGTGCAAATACTTATGAACACAAAGAGGGGAGACCCAAGGAGCTATATGAAGGTCCAGTGTCCAGGCTCCCAAACCAATATCTCAACAAATACACCCCCATGTGTGCTTGGTCATTTTAAGTCACTTTCCCCGTGGTGCAAGGTCCTTGTAAATACGCCCCCATGTGTGCTTGGCAAATTTTGATTTTGATTGTTTGAGTTACATAGCCATGTTAAAAGTGATGGAAAAAAGGTGCAAGGGCCTTAAAAAACGTTTTCATGTGTATTAGGGCATTTTAAGTCAGTTCCCCATGAATGTAGGTATATAATTGTTTTACATAAAAGGTTTAAAAACGTTTTTTGAAATCAATTAGGTTTCTTGATATGTACTGCTAGTGTTTCATAGGTTGTTTGGGGCATATTTACAAGGCCTTTGAGTCCCTTTGATGTAATTTTTCCCATTTTAATAATGCAGCAGTGATTTACAAGATGCATCATGTTGCAAGATAGCAGCCGCGGGTCGTGGAGGGAGTTAGGGTGGGGCAGGGAGGCGGGGAGGGGGAGGGGCAGGTTGGAGGGACCTAAACACTGGCATATGGATTATTGCAGGTAAGTACACAATTTAACGTGCGTCAAGTTTCATGTGGGCTTTTTGTTGCAGGGTGGGCAGTCATTTGCATGAAAGCCCTGTAAAACTAACACAGTAAAATTAAGAAGATTTCACTGAATCATCTTTATGGCATTGCTGAATCAAATCCTTACTATTATTGATTTACTGTTTGGTAATAGTGGTTAATAACATTTTTTATTATATTTTACCACAGATTCAACTGCAGATTATTTAGAAATTAGACAATGCCGTGTAAGGATAGAATCCGAAAGGCTACGAAACGTCAAAGACAGCAGATTACTAAATGCTTGCAGCAGTCCTCTACAATAAAATCCCGTCAACGCACGAAGAAATCTCTGGGTAAGAGAACGAAATCATTCCTTAGAAACATTTGTAGAAACAAAAGTATAACTATAGAACAAGTTTTAGTACTGAAAAAGAGAGCAAATTTAAATGGAAAGGAAAGGCCCGTCAAAAAAGTTTCTGCTAGAGCAGGAGATAAATCTGTGCATGGCAGTAGAAGGGAAAATACATTCAGGGACATTCGTAGGCGAATGTTCCGCAACAGGATAATTGTCAATTTGCTAAAACAATTTAAGAAAGGCCAACAGAAAGTGGCATTTTATAAGAAAAAGAAAAATGTAGAAAAAATTATTGATCAGGCTTTCGAAATTAAGCAAAAGTTATTTATTTTGGTAATTAATAGAATTAGGAAACTAAACAAGGTAATTTATGTTTTCAAATCAAATAGTAGATGGAAGAGAGTAGTTAATCGAAGTAATTTTTGTGAAGTTTTCTCAGGAGAATGGATGCATAGTTCAAGTTGTGAGGCATTTTTTAATGAGGAGAGTTATTTTCAGGACAATGATTTGGTGCATGCAGTTGACAGCAGTGGTCGAGCATATGAGGTAAAAGATGGTCGTCCGGTTGAAAAAGAAAAACTTGTGTCTGCAGATGCAGAAGAGGTGTTAAGTGATGAGGTTTTAGGGAGACGTCCTAAGGGACCAGTGTACACCTGGAAGTGTAGTTCTATTTGCAGTGTGCGACAGGATTCCATCAATTTGCTTTGTGATTTTGTACGGACATTTAATAAGAAAAGTTTAAAACAAAAAATAAAGTTGTTGCAAGAACTAGATCCTTGCAGAGTGAGACAAGTGATAGGTTTGCATGGTCATTCACTGGCTTGTCTTTCCAGGAGAGTATGCCAGAGTGTTTTTCATCATTTCAGGATGCTAGCAGTGCATCATAATAAAGTGAGGAAATTAGTTAGAATTTTGTATTATGCTAAGAGTCCAGCAATTATGCTTAAACAATTAAGCAGTGCTCTTTTGCATGGTTCTGAAGTAGATGTGAAGAATATTTGTCAATAAATTGAGTTCTGTTACTTTGCTGGTAAAGAGAACAATGTTGAAATTGACCCACTAGAAGAAGGTAATGTGAAAGAGAGTGTACAGATTTTCAGTACAGATAAGTTTCACAAGGACATTTCCACGTTTATGGTGAAATCAAGTGAGAGGCCTAATTTCACATGTGTGTGTTATCGACGGACTTATTATAAGAATCAGACTAAGTTAGTGGATTTATATCCAAAAAGTGATATGGAAAACATTAGTGAATGGAAGGATTTTGCCACATACTTGATGGTAGAAAATTGTTTTGATTTGGGAGCGGACCAACGTATGTGTACTTATTGTTTTAACAAATTAAACCAAAACCAGATGCCTGCTAGAGCGGTTCATAATAATCTGGAATTGGTTGACATTCCTTCTGAATTGAAGGATTTAAATACTTATGAATCTATTTTGATTCAAAGTGTCCATCCCTTCCAGGCTATTGTACGAATGGAGCCAAAGACAGGAAAATTGCCTCCATCAGATTTACAGAGAGGATTAAAGGGAAGAATTGTTTATTTGCCTTTAGATTTGAAGAAAAACATTAATACAATTGGAGTAGAGAAAAATGGAAGAGGAACCTCTGGTTATCATAGTTAATGGGGTTCCGACAAAGAGTAAGAAAATCTGGCAAGATTTAGTGGATGTTAGGAAAGTCAAAAAGGCAACATTGTATTTGATAAAAAACAATGAGTACTACAAGAATGTATGTGTTGCAGAAGAGGAAGTAAGTGAAGAAGAGGACAGCGATTTGTGTGCTGGACAAATTGAGAAAGTAGAAGCCTCTAAAAATGAAGAAATATATGAACATTATAGTGTTCATCCTTTGCATTCCAAGGAAGTCATGGGGAATGCTATTGAGTTGTTTCAAATGAAACAAGCCAAAGGGAGTCCCATTAGTGTTTGGGAGGAAAGTTTGGAAGCTCGATGTTTCCCACAGTTATTTCCCACAGGTCAAGGAGGAAGATATGATGAGCGACCTGTTCAAATTCCTGCTTCAGAATACCGGACTTTACGATTGTATGCAGAAGATCCTAGGTTTTGTCAATGCATTCCCTATTTGTTTCATCTACTGTTTGAAAGTGATCTCTCTGGATTGTCTTATGCAGTGAACCACATCTTGAAAAGTGGTGCACAACTGCGAAATATCTCAGCAAGGGACTTTATGGATAAAGCCAATGTGCAAGACAGTATTTTGGATTCTCACCTGATTAATCTCATGGCTTGTCAGCGTGGTACTAATGAGTATTGGTACTGCCGTCATGGTGACTTAAAATGTATGCTGAGGAACTTAGGAACTCCCACATGGTTCCTCACTCTCAGCTGTGCTGAGTATGGCTGGGACGACTTACTTGAATTTCTACGAGAGGCAAATGGAAACATTGAAAATATCGAATTCAAGACACCCGGAGAACTGTGCTCTTTGGATCCAGTGAATGTATGCAGATACTTCAATCATAGATTTGAAGCTATGATCTCTTTCATCACGAACAAGAAAAATCCACCTCTTGGCTAGGTGTTGGATTTCTTCTGGAGAAAGGAGTATCAAGCAAGAGGTGCTCCTCATATACATATGCTGCTATGGATCAAAGATGCACCCAAATTTGGAACAGATCCGGATGACTTAGTGATGAGTTTCATAGAACAGTATTCTACATGTGCTGTTCCAAAGACAAAGGAAGATAAAAGTCTAAGAGAACAAGTTTTACGGTTTCAAAGCCATCGTTGTGGAAAGTACTGTCGTCGTAAATTCAGAAACAAGGACAAGTACTACACCAAATGTCGTTTTGCATTTCCACGATCGGTGATATCTAAAGGAAGAGTGAACAATTTGATGTCTTTGCTGCAACATAATGTGACGAGGAAATCACCCAAAAACACATACAATTTGAAAAGAAACGAAGAGTCCAAGTACATTAACGACTACAACCCAGTGATTTTGTCCATGTGGAATGCTAACATGGATATACAGTTTGTGGCTGACAACTGTATGGCTGTGGCTCGGTATGTGACGTCTTACATCACCAAAAAAGAAAAGACAGAACTGAAGGATATGTGGGAGGATATTTCCCATGAAAAGAGCCTCAGTAAGAAGTTGTACAGTTTCAGTCTGAAGATGTTGTCGCATCGGTAAATCGGAGCTTACGAATGTTCTGACCGGTTATCTTCAGCAAGTCTCTATGCCAAATCTAGGAGTATCATTTGGGCGAGTCTTGGTCTTGCTGCAACGAGTTCTGAAACCTGTACAGGAAATTGAGTATTTGGCGGAGAAGGAGCCAAGCAGTACAGATATTTTGAAGACCAACATGTTGGATACATATTATCCAAATAGAAGCAGTCACCTGGAGAATGTTTGTCTGTATGGGGTTCTACAAAATTACATTTTCAAGAGGAACATCAAAGAAGATATTGATAAAGGAGTGTATGCTGTAATTGGAGGTACACAGACAAAATATCGATTTTTAAATATCGATATGCAAAAATATCGAAGTTTTAATATCGAAATACAAAAATATCGGAGGTAAGTAATATCGACAGTCTAAATATCGATATTGGTATGATATTAGTAATATCGAAGTTGTAAATATCGATATTAATAATATCGAAATTAATAATTTTGATGTTACTAATATCAATTTATAAATAAATTTAGTGTATATTATATTGTATTTATTATGTTTTATTATTTATTTTTAATGTTATTTTATTAAATATTGTCTTTTACTACTGTAGCGGGTTGTGGGTTTATAGGGTAATAGGGTGGGAAGTAATTTAATTATGTTAAATTAATTATGAATTAGTAGGAATTATTAATTAATTAATTGAGAATTAATTTTTAATTATTTTTAATTAATTTATTAATTGATAAATATGTTCTGTAGCGGGTTATGGGTTTATAGGGGAATAGGGTGGGAAGTAATTTAATAATAATTAATTAATTGATATATGTTTGTACATATTTTAATTAATAATTAATTGGTAATTAATTTCTATTAATTAGTTAATTCATTATTATATTTTTTACATATTTATAATGATCAATTAGTTGGTAATTAATTATTATTAATTATTTAATTACATTAATTATAGTAATTTTTTATATATAATTTATTGTTATTCTTAATTAAATAATTGTGCAAAATAATATTAATTATTAAATTAAATTAATTACAGCAAATGTGCTAATATATTTACTTTATTGTTATTGTTAATTAATAATTAATTGGTAATTAAATAATATTAATTAATTTTGGGTACAGGGGTATTTTTAGGGTTCAGGGTCAGTTTTCAGTTCATGGGTACAGGGGTATTTTTAGGGTTCAGGGTCAGTTTTCAGTTCATGGGTAAAGGGGTATTTTTAGGGTTCAGGGTCAGTTTTCAGTTTTTGGGTAAAGGGGTATTTTTAGGGTTCAGGGTCAGTTTTCAGTTCATGGGTACAGGGGTATTTTTAGGGTTCAGGGTCAGTTTTCAGTTCATGGGTAAAGGGGTATTTTTAGGGTTCAGGGTCAGTTTTCAGTTTTTGGGTAAAGGGGTATTTTTAGGGTTCAGGGTCAGTTTTCAGTTTTTGGGTAAAGGGGTATTTTTAGGGTTCAGGGTCAGTTTTGGGTTTTTGGGGTACAGTCGTACAGGGTAAAAATAAAATAAATGTAAATTAAATCAATTAAATGAAATAAAAAAATATAAAATTACATTAAATTATTAAGTTTTGAATTTATTTTAAATGTATATGTATTCGTTTTAATTTTTTAATTATGTTTTAATATTTTTATTTAATATTTGTAACATTATATGTATTTTATAATTATTTTTACATTATTATTAATACATTTAAAAAAACGATATTTTTAATTTCGATATTTTTGTACTACGATATTATTTTTTCGCTATTTTTGTACTTACCTTGTTAGGGATAGGATTCCTATATTTTTGACTTCGATATTTTTGTTCCGATATTTTTGTATTTCGATATTTTTGATTTCGATATTTTGTCAGACATTCGTAATTGGAAGTGAGGGATGTCTGGTCAAGCAAAGAAAATGTCATTTGGTAAATCATCGAAAATTGAATTGCGAATCTCCAGAAAGAAAAGAGTTTTTCTATTTAGCTCTTTTGCAACTTTTCAAGCCTTGGCGTGCAGAAGAGGAACTGCTTGGAGATTTCCTCTGTTACGAAGACTCTTTTAATGCAGCCAAGGAGTCCATAGAATGTCCTGTTTTTCCAAAATATCTAGAAATGTTGAATGCAGAAATCGAGCAGGAAGCAACAATTGCAGCTGGGATTGCTAGAGACAGTTCTCAGGACAGTCAGAGTTCTGTTTCATTGAGTCAGGATCCACTAGGAGAACCAGTTATCGAAAATGAAGCTGCCACTGCTATGATTGAAGTGGAAAGAGCCATGGCACGAGCTCAGAAGGATGCGGTTAACTTAGAAGATTTGGAAAGACAACTCAACGTTGAGCAGAGGAAAATATATGACGAAGTTACCAACCAAATTGATCATGGATTAGGTCATGAGAAGAAAGAGTGCTCTTGTACGTCGTTGAAGCCTGTCCGACTGTACGTGAGTGGAGAAGCAGGAACTGGAAAAAGTTTCCTCATTAAAGCAATTTCATGTTATCTGCAGAAAAGGACTGAGTCATCGCTGTCTTGTGTTGTCACCGCTCCAACTGGACTGGCAGCACATAACATTAAAGGTATTTTTTGCATCGGCTACTGATGCTGCCAGTGGGGCATGATAAGAAATTACAATACCACAAGTTATCTGGGGATGCTTGTTGTGAAGTATCTAGAGTCCTGAAGAAGATGAAACTTCTTATCATTGACGAAGTAAGCATGGTTTCCAATGTCATGCTTGCCTTTGTGCATTTGAGAATGCAGGAAGTTCTTAAAACAGAGTATGATGTGTTATTTGGTGGCAAACGCATCATCATTTTCGGTGATCTTCTGCAGCTGACACCAGTGAAAGGACAACCAGTGTTTAAACTGCTTACGCATGAAGATACCAGGAAGTGCCTAGGGAGCATTGGCAACGTTAACATATGGTAAAACTTCAATTATGCTGAGCTGCGTGAAAATATGCGTCAGGCGAAGGACGAACATTACAAGAATATTCTACAAGATGTTAAAATCGGGAAAGTGACTGAGCGTGGGAAAGAAGCTTTACATACACGATTACTGTCAAATTTGTATCCAGAAGAAGACATTCTGCCAGAGGATATTTTTCAGAAAATTACTGAGAAGAAATCTGGAATATGTTTGATGCCAACTCTTGCAGAATGTTCCATCTTCAACAACAAAATGTTGAATTTAGTAAACCAAGAGATTGTGAAACTGGAAGCTATTGACAGAATAGAGCATATGGGAGCAACAATTATTTTGTCTGAGAATTTGAAATCTAAATTGGATTCATTAGAGAAGACTATATCTAAAACTGCGGGTTTTGAAAAGACTCTGAATGTGTGCTTAAATAGTCGTATCATTTTGAGAAGGAATTTACATGTTGAAAGAGGTCTGGTAAATGGATCAATGGGTAATGTTGTTGATTTTGAGAAATACAGAAGTAGAGATGGAATTTAATTTTTAAAAATTAAATTTGATGGTATTGAGGAAGTACAGCTAATTGGTCATTGCACAGCTAGGTTTTTGTTCGTAAAAGACTTATATGTTCGCCGTAAGCAGTTTCCTGTTTGCTTGGCATATGCGGTGACAATTCATAAATCGCAAGGTTTAAGTGTAGACACTGCTTTAGTGAATATTGGCAGTTCTGTGTTCAAAGAGGGTATGGCTTATGTAGCATTGTCACGAGTCAGAACTTTATCGGGATTGTACTTGATTGACTGTGATGTCACAAACATTTGTGCGGATCTAGATTGTGTTAAGGAATACAATAGGTTAAGAAGAGAGTATGCGCTACATTTGCCTCAATATCCTTTGTTTGAGAAACGTGTGGTAGACCGTAAACGAAGAAATATCAGTAATAGTAGGGAGGTTGTAGCAAAAAGAGCAAAAGTTGATGAACCGAAAATTGTAAGCAGAAAGAAAATGAATTCTGTTGAAGATGTTGTTGGTTTTCAATTTGAAAATAGTTCTGGTGTCAACTGCTATGCTAATGTAGTGGTTAATGTTGTCTTTTCACTAGAGACTTTAAAAGAACAGATTGTGATCAATTCGGAACAAAGTTTATGCTGTTTGTTGAATTCTGTGTTAGAGAAATGTAGCGCTGATAGAACAAGAGTAGAAAGTGTGTCTGAAATTCGTTATCTGTTAGACGAATGTTCAGGTCAAACACAATTCTCTCAAAATATTCAGCAGGATTGTCAGGAGTTTTTAATGTATATGCTTGATGTATTGCAAGATGAAGGTGTAGATGTAGATTATCTGTTTGGCCTTTCTTATCAATGGCAGAATGATTGCGAGAACTGTAGGCTATCAAGTACTACTAGTGTAGACTCAGAAAGATTTATATATTTAACTTTGCCTGACAGTAAATCAGTATCCTTCAATAAGCTAGTAAAGGCAGCCGATCAAAACATGGAGTGTAGCCAATGTAAGTCTGCCATGCTGTCCACGTTAATTATACGAAGTTATGGCCAGTATGTCATTTTAATGTTCCAACGATGTAGGCCTGATGGAACTAAATTGACAACTTTAATTAATAATTTTGTGGCTTCGCAGTTGTCAATATCAGGAAGGACTTTTGTAACTACAGCAATTATATATCATGACGGTCCTTCAACTACTTCAGGACATTACACAGCTTATTTAAAATCTGGAAACGGCTGGTCATTCTGCAATGATTCTGTTTTAACTTTCAAAAAAGATTGCCTTTCCACCTTCAAAATTCTTACCTGGTGTTCTTACAACCAAAATTTTAGGAAAGGAATCTTGGGGTTTGTTCTGAGGAATTTCAAGAGGTTCTAATGGCTCCTACTCTATATGGCCTTGTGGATAAGTGTAGTACAGAGCGAAAACTGTTTGTGTTTATAAGCTAATTCAAGCAGCAGATCAAAACAAGGAGTAGAGGAAATTTAATTTTGCAATGCTGTCCATATTATTTATGGAAACTTATGGGTGAAATGTCATTTTACAATTTGAACTACATAAACTGGATGAAAATAAGTTGTTAAGTCTAATGAAAAATGTTTTGGCTACACAGTCATCGATTTCAGGAAGAACATTTGCAACTGCAGCTATTATATATTAAGATGGTCCTTTGACAACATCAGGATATTACACAGCTTATTTGAAATATAAAAAGGCTAGTCTTTCAGCAAACATTACCAATTGAGTATGAAGCAATGTTGCCTTTTGACTTGTTTTCTGAAATGAGAATTTAGGGTAGGTAACTGGACTATAATGATTCTAGGTGTTGCTGTAGTTTAGTGTGCTGTTTTAAATTGCTTTGTATGCCTCATTTTTCTTAAAAGGATGGAGTTTATCTTTCAGAAAGTGGCGGGCAGAAAATAGTAACAGCGCAACAGAGTATAAGCTGTTCATAGGACATCCTTTGACGTCATAGAAAGTAAGTTACTTTTGAGGAGTTCTTATTTCTGATTGATTATATTTTAAGGGTTTTTTTTAAACACAATCATTTTGATTGTGTTTTTTTCCCCCCGCTGTTATATGATGAATACCTTCAACTCACTGTTTTCATTGAAATTTGATATATTCTGAGAACAGCAAAAATAAACCATTAAATATGTATAATTAATTTTGTACTTTGAATTGTGATTTATAATATGTATTCATCTTGTCTCATGCTCACTCTTTTTTTACTACCTTCTATTAATTTAACATTTTTTGTTCTTTCTTACACAGATTAAAAGTATAAAAAATTACAATTGACTAAGTTAACGACAATTATAAGGTAAGTGTTTAGTTCTCTTTACGTTACATCTCTATCAAATTTAACTTTTATTAGTTCCACTGCTTCATTTCTTTAACCTTCAGTTTCCTGCCTTTGCTACTTCCCTCATTTCTTTTTCTATTACTTACTTATACTACTCTTTCCACTCCTTTTCTCAGTCCATCTTTCAACAGTAACTGTGTGTTACTCCCTCTATTTGTCTTTCTTTTAACATTACTCTCTGTTTACTTACTCTTCTTTTATTTAAAAAAAAATTTTTTTAGTTCACTTCCGGTTCGCGTACCGGCGCGCGAACCGGGAAGCGAATCAAAAGAAATAGAGGTTGCTAGAGTGCTAAACATTCTAGCAATTTTTTATAAAGGGGAGGTAGTTCTGAAAAGAACTTTTTTTTATTATTTTTGTTTTATATTTTTTTTGTTTTTTTGGGGGGGGGGAAACAAAAATGATTCATTAGAAAGGGCTCAACAGGAGCAACAAAAAAAAAAGAAAATTTATTTTCTGTGACGTTTTGTACATTGATGATGTTCAAAAGCTCTATTGATTAGAGTTACACTCCTCTCTCCACAGGATTTGCCGCAAGTTAAACAGGTTAATTTCATTTGGCCAAAGTTCATCTGTAGATTTGTGACCGTCTCCCTTGCCTCTGATCCCGTCACTGCCTCTTCATTGGTGGATGTACTGGCTACAGGTCGGGGGTTATCCACCAGATCACGTATTTGGGCAACACTGTAATATATCGGGTGCCACCTCTCCATATGGCGATGCATGGTATAATTACCATAACTGTATTTTTTTTTCTGTTCCTCTGGACAGTTCATTGTGGCAGATCAGGCAGGTAACGTACCGGGCATTTGCCTTTTTTTGATGTGGGGGAAATGAAAAAAATTGCCAAATAAAATTTTCTTTTATATGGGACCTCCTTGGCTGTTCTTTTAAAAACCTCCTTGTCCCTTGCTCCTCTTCCTCTTCTTCACCTTCTTCCTCCTCTTGTTGGAGGATGACCTGAGGAGATGGTCCTCTCTTCTTTGGAGGTGGTGGTGGTGGGGGGGGTCCACCAGCTGTAGCAATCATTGAAGCCATTTGTAAGGTTGTCAATGTAGGTCTTTCTCTCATAAAAATGAAAGTCAGAGTGAGGAAAAAAGGTGGGACTTTCATCATTCGGGAATTTTTTTTTTTTCTAAACCAATGAAAAGTGTTAATTTTAAGTCATAATACCAAGCCTTCCATCATTAGGAAACTAAAAGTAAAATGAACCAATGAAAAGATTTATAAACAAGTCACATGACCTGTTATGCTTACGTTACGCGCTCCGCGCCGCGCCCCGGATCGCTTCCGGGGCGCTGCGCTTCACGCCTCGGTTCGCGTTCCGGAGCACTTCCGGGTGCGCTAACGCGGCGCGTCATAAGACGCATTACGCAGTAACGCGATACGTCGCGCTTACGCGACGTATCACGATGTTGCATTCTATTCGGTACTTGCGCTAACGGAACGTTTACCAGTTGGCGGACCGGGTCTCGACACAAATTGAAGCTAACGGGAAGCTGCCTGGTTCGTGGACCGGCAGCGAAACCAAAAAAAAATAATTAAATAAATATTTAAATTAAAAAAATATAATACAAAAATATAAAAAATATATTTTTGAATTAGAATAAGAATACATTTTTCAGCTTTTGATATTTGCTATTAAAAAACCATTGAAATTCACTGAAAAAACCATAGGTTATAGACCATATATAGTTAGGAATTAGCATTTACAACACCTTGAAAATTCACTGAAAAAACCATAGGTTATAGACCATATATAGTTAGGGATTAGCATTTACTAAACCTTATTTTACTCACACAAAACCATTGAAATTCGCATATATAGTTAGTTGCACTAACTATATATCGCGCACCCGTAATCCACTGCTGATGATGTCACATATTGCATCATTCATGACATGGTCAGTGACATCACTGATGACATCACTGATGACATCTCAAATGACATCACTGATGACATCACTGATGACACCTCAAATGACATCACTGATGACATCACTGATGACATCTCAAATGACATCACTGATGACATCACTAATAACATCTCATTTGACATTACTGATCACATCACTGATGACATCTCAAATGACATCACTGATGACATCTCATTTGACATTACTCATCACATCACTGATGATATCATTCATGTGATAATACGATGAACCTTTTCAGATTCTAATATAACCTTAGATACAATCATTGTAAACAGACACTCACAGACTGTCACTCATCCATGGAGTTACTCACACACCTAGTCACTCATGCAGAAAATCAATCACACCTCCATTTCCTCAACTATACAGTTATACACACCTTACTTATTCAAACATGTACTAACACATATTTACTCTCTTATACAATCCCTGATACAAGTTTACAATGATCCATACAGCCACTCACACATTCACTGGCTCATATGCACAGTAATTTATATATGACAACTCTCACAGGTACTGTGTTTTACATATGTACTTACTTTGACATGTAGCACTGAGATATACATTCACTCACCAATACACCCATGCACACAGTCAACAACCCATACAGTTGTTTCCACATGCAGTTTTGAATCCATACATCTAGTGAATCAACTGTTGACACATCTATGCACAGAGTCACACACCTCCCAGCCACCCCACACACACACACTCACCCATACAAATACTTGGGTAACCAATCAATAACCCATATAGTTACTCATATAGCTACTGATCAACACATGCAGCACTTTACAGAACAACAGACATAATGATGCACAAATTAAGACAGTTTAGTCACTAACCCATGCACTCAGTGAGACACATTTAATCACTCACTCATACAGTCAGTCATGCACCTACTAAATCCTTCATCCAGACACTTATACATCCACTCATTCTTCAATATGTAAGACATATTTTAACTTTACAGAAACATACTGTCACTGGATGATGTCATCAGTGATGTCATCAGTGATGTCATTTGAGATGTCATCAGTGATGTCATCAGTGATGTCACTGATCATATCATGAATGATGTAATATGTGACATGATCAGCAGTGGATTGCGGGTGCGCGATATATAGTTAGTGCAACTAACTATATATGAAATTTCAATGGTTTTGTGTGAGTAAAATAAGGTTTTGTAAATGCTAATTCCTAACTATATATGGTCTATAACCTATGGTTTTTTCAGTGAATTTCAATGGTTTTTTAATAGCAAATATCAAAAGCTTTAAAATGTCAAGTACGTGGTAGGTAAAAACATTTTCGTGTTTATGTACGCTGATGTGCTTTGAACGCTGCCCCCCCCCTCCTCTTTTCTTTTAGGAGTATTCTCTCTTTGCAGATAGTGAAGGGTAGGTAACGCAGGCCTTTGCCCCCGTTGTAATCCGTCGTGCCTGCTTCCCTCTCCATTTGATGGATTGTTATCCTAGCATTTATTGTTTTGGAATTGGTTCTCTTTGGTTCATTCTCTATTTACAAACAAGCAGAGCGTCGCAATACTCTGTTTAGTCTTTGCAGATAGTGAAAAATCGTTAAAAAAACAAAAGGAATCAAGCAAAATCAGTAGGCCACTAATAGGATCTCTTTTTGACCTCGCTAAAATAGAAACATTATGAACAACCCCTCATGAGAAATACGAAACTAGTGAGAGGAACTGAGCTCGACACCATGATGGCTGCAAGACAACTCGGCTCCGCCGCCCACCCCACCCAAAATAACGACAAACCCTATGCAAATATTATAAATATATACAACACACCAGCAAAGTAACAGGGTAAAACGTTTTATTAAATAAATATTTACATGGCAGCCTGCTGCAACATCGATCCAAACAAGCCTTTGTATTTGGGGCTCAAAATCAACAAGTAACAGGGTAAAACGTTTTATTAAATAACTATTTACATGGCAGCCTGCTGCAACATCGATCCAAACAAGCCTTTGTATTTGGGGCTCAAAATCAACCATCAATAGTAAGATTTTCATAGGTGAGTGTAGGTTCATGGTTTTCCATCCACAGGCTAAGGTATACAACGTTTACCACGCATTTTTTACCACGCACTACACTTACAACGCAGGCATTACCACGCATACCATTACAACGCATTGCGCTGGGGGGCGCTCTAGGATAGGGAATAAGTTTAATATTATATCCAACACCTTCCCTAGTATCCACGGGGACTGGAGTTGGAATATAACGGTATGCGTTGTAAATACCGCGTTGTAATGGTATGCGTGGTAATAGTATACGTGGTAACGTCATACATCCACAGACTAAAAGCCTGGAGTGGGAGTGAAAGAACAATAACTAGGTAAGAAGGAAGGCAGAGGCTGTGGGAAGGACTCTGGATATGGTATGTTGCTTGGTCCCTGAGATGCTTCGATGTCACTGCCTTGCACAAATGGCATAAGTCCTGGATGTTGGGTGCCATAGTTGAGGGTTCCGAGCAGCGCTTGTAACACTGTCTGAAGCTTATTTACACCTGCTGCAGCTTCACTATTCTCCAAGTAAGTGGGGGCTGAACCTGAACCGCTTGACGGAGGCCCCCGAGGGGCAGTGTGATGGCGCGGACTCGGAGGGGGCGCTTGGCTCCTGCCCCCTCCTCAAGTCTTGTTGCCCTGGTGTGGCCTAAGATCGCCCCCGACATAGGCGGCCGGCTCCCGGGATCAAGCGGAACTGTTTGCCTTTTGGTGACTCTTCCATTCTGGACCTTGTCCCACAATCCGTTCGACCTGAAGACACGTCCTGCGGTGCCCTAGTCCGACCATCACATATTCCTGTGCTAGGAGACGGCGTGGGGTGCACTAGAAGGGAGAGGCGGCGCGAACAAGCCTCCCCCACCTCCCCAGGTGGAGGTTTCTCAGCTACACCCCAGCACTTCACGCAACCAGTTGACTTGCGCCCGCTCTTGCGGAACAGTGCCTCCCTCGGCCAGCTGAATTGCGCCTGCTCCACACCTTGTCCCACAATCCATTTGACCTGAAGACACGTCCTGCGGTACCGTGATCCGACCATCACATATACCTGCACCAGGAGACGGCATGGGGTGCACTAGAAGGGAGAGGCGGCGCGAACGAGCCTCCCCCACCTCCCCAGGTGGAGGTTTCTCAGCTACACCCCAGCGCTTCACTCGACCAGCTGACTTGCGCCCGCTCTTGCGACACAGTGCCTCGCTCGGCCAGCTGAATTGCGCCTGCTCTTGCTATTACAGCGTCTCACCCGCCATCCAACGGAATTGCACCCAATCTTGCGGTACAGCGACAGGCGGCTGCCACGGAGCTCACGAAATGGTGGTCGGCTCCACAGACTTGGGCCTGGCCTGCAAGGATGGCTCGGGGCAACGCTGGAACTGGGACGCTTGACTGCTAGGGCATGGGCCCCATTCCCAAAAGCGTCCCCTCAGCCTTGAAGATTCTACAAAAGTCACCGGGGCCCCCGACTCCCGCAGACTTCCGGTGGGGAGCGACTGCCATGATTGCTCGCGGAATGGCCACGACGTAGCCACGGGGTGCTCTCATGCTGACGCCAGCTTCAGTCTGAAACATCCAGAAACACTGTAGACTACCAATTCGATCAGTTCCGGTGGAGCCCCATCGTGACCCGGTAGAGAAGAACTTGCCCTCCCCTCTTTGACTGATGGTTCTTGTTGCCTGTCTCTTCTGTTGTCATTTAACAGAACTTTTTGGACTGCTGAAAGGGGTTGTGTTCCGACCGCTGTTTGGTGGAGACATTTTGACTATATTCTGGACCTACGTTGTCGCGTAATGCGTCATATGACGCGCCGCGTTAGCGCACCCGGAAGTGCTCCGGTGCGCGAGGCGCGAAGCGCAGCTTCCCGGAAGCGATCCGGGGCGCGGCGCGGAGCGCGTAACGTAAGCATAACAGGTCATGTGACTTGTTAATAAAACTTTTCATTGGTTCATTTCACTTTTGGGTTCCTAATTATGTAAGGCTAGGTCATGTGACCTAAAAAAATAACACTTTTCATTGGTTTAGAACTATTTTTTGTCCCAAATGATGAAAACCCCTCCTTGTTTCCTCACTCTGACTTTCATCTTTGTGAGAGGAAGACCTTTTTTCATCACTTAGCAATAGCAAATGTTGTAGCTTCAGCTGGTGCATCCCCACCACCACCACCTCCTCCTAGGAAGAGAGGACCACCTCCTCAGATCATCCTACAACAAGAGGAGGAAGAAGAGGAAGAGGAGCAAGGGATAGGGAGGTTTTTACCTGAACAGCCAAGGAGGTCCCATGGCAAAGAAAGTGACTGGGAGGGGGCGCTTGGCTCCTGCCCCCTCCCCAAGTCTCGCTCGGCCAGCTGAGTTGCGCCCACTCTTGCGGCCTACAACATGGAGAGACCGGGGCGTTGACTAGGCGGGGCCTCACGGCCGCAACCACAGCGCCAACGATTGCTGCTGATGGAGGGGAGCCTTGCCGGTGAGAGCCACTGATCTGAAGAACCGCTGCCTGCGGTGCCTCCCTGAACCGCTTGACGGAGGCCCCCGAGAGGCGGTGTGGTGGCGCGGACTGGGAGGGGGCGCTTGGCTCCTGCCCCCTCCCCAAGTCTTGTTGCCCTGGTGTGGCCTGAGATCGCCCCCGACATAGGCGGCCGGCTCCCGGGGTCCGGCGGAACTTTTTGCCTTTTGGTGACTCTTCCATTCTGGACCTTGTCCCACAATCCGTTTGACCTGAAGACACGTCCTGCGGCCTGGTCCCTGAATGTGTGCAAGGGGACGGTATTGATTGAATCAAGATGGCGGCTTCACACAAAGCTGACTCAAGTGTTGCTGCTGATGCTATGCAGACAAAAACTGTTTTTCAGTTTGTACATTCTTCAGAATTTTTCCATCCAAGGCTGGTTGAGAGTTTGTAGAACGATGGCTTCAGATTTTCAACATACGGTGTGGTGACGCGGACTGGGAGGGGGCGCTTGGCTCCTGCCCCCTCCCCAAGTCTTGTTGCCCTGGTGTGGCCTAATATCGCCCCCGACATAGGCGGCCGGCTCCCGGGGTCCGGCGGAACTTTTTTCCTCTTCCTTTCTGCATCTTGTCCCACAATCCGATTGACCTGAAGACACGACCAGGTCCCTGAATGTGTGCAGGGGGGCGCTAATAATTGAATCAAGATGGCGGCTTCACACAAAGCTGACTCAAGTGTTGCTGCTGATGCTATGCAGACAAAAACTGGTTTTCAGTTTGTACATTCTTCAGGATTTTTCCATCCAGGGCTTGTTGAGAGTTTGTAGAACAATGGCTTCAGATTTTCAACATACTACTCTTCAACATTCTTCCTAAATGTAACAATGTGAGACTCACTAGGAGAACGGCCGTTTATCTTTCCTTTCAAAATGCTGCCAACAATATTTTCTGAATGGAAGACACCATCTTGTAGCAGAAAGAGCTGCGTCAAGGGTGGTATTGCCCAGAATGTCTTGTTTTCTAGTGCTCGTAATGACGAAGCCACAACTGCCGAAAGGGATTCTGGTCCTGCCGCTACTTACTGGAGACATTGAACTATACTCTGCACCTGCCTGGCCTCGACCAAAATGGCGCCAGTATGGGAGCGACTTGCAACTCCTTATGACGTTCTAGTTACTTAGCCTTGACGTAATGGGGGATGTATGCGGTCTTTGCGCACATGGCGGGCGGGGAAGGGTACTGACTGGGAATACGGACAACCCTATTGATGTCGATTTTTCATTATTGATTTTTTTATTAATAAAGCTTCGAAGTAATGTTACCCATGATACTCGCCCATGGTGTGCGTATGGACGATTTTATTGTAACTGATCCTGTTATACTTTCAATTATAAAATCAACCTTCACTGATCCTGCAACCGTTTGTCACGTTTAGTTTTTTCAATTAAATGGCTCGCTTGTTACATACTCCTATAACCCTGGCTTTTGACCCTTTCCTACGCACGGTCTGTACTACCGCCCTCGGGCGATCTATGTAATGAACAGACTACCATTGCCGAAACACAAGGGAATGCATCTCAGAGAGATAGGTCAAGTACGTGGTAGATAAAAACATTTTCGTGTTTATGCACGCTGATGTGCTTTGAACGCTGCCCCCCCCTCTCATCATTTAGATTACCACCGCCCATTGCACAAAAGCGTACCGGGCGCTCCCCACGCAAAAAAAACGATTTTTACAGATTCTTTACAGTTGGGGCCATAAACTACATCCGCAGGGCTAGGTGATAGCCTGGGACCGGCCTGGACAATCGGACACAGAGGAAGAGGAGTGTCAGAGGGTGCGGTAGTGAATAGGGTGAAAGGGAGGTGTCGGGCGGACTGTGATTCTCAGGGAAGAGCAACGCAGATGGTGTAGTATGTACTGTAATTATTATTACTAGGTTGCTTTAAGGAATGTATGGATTTATTCTTGTGAAGAGCTTACTACAGATGGGGGGAGGTTTATGGCCCATGCATGAGAGAGAGAGCAGGGGTGACCAGTGCGTGGGGGAGATGCTTGCGAGGGTGGGGAGCCGTGCTGAGGATCGGCAGCGTGCAGAGAGTGGGTCTGGTCAAGACATCTAAAATGGCTGCCGTGCACGACAAAACTGTGGCATTGAAAAAAAAGGCAAGATGGCGCAGACAATGTTTATCAATACGGATTAATTTTCCACAGAGAGAACGGGGGAGGGCAGAGAGGGGGGGTGTTCGTAGCGCCAGGGAGACGCGCTGGGGACCGGCGAGGGGCAGAGGGGCCATAGCGCTTTCAAAATGGCTGCTGCTTGCTAGAGCGTACGTGCCTGAGTGGGGACAAGGTGGCGCCGATTATGTTGACATCGCAAACCAGATTTTAACACTTAGACATGAAAGTGAAAACTGCACCATTGCTCCCCCCCTCGACTGACACCCTCCTTTGCCTCAGCTTGGATCATCATTTGCTAAAGTGTTCAAAGACCCCACCGTGAGTATATGCAAACACAACAGGTGATGGACCGAATGTGGATCAATGTCACACACTCACCCCAGTCCAAAGATCTGGGCCCAAATCCATCGTTTTTTTGCACTCCACACCACCCTGGGTTAGACAATGGCGATATGCAAATCAGCTCTGACCCTGTGCCCCATGAGAACAGTCCAGTCCGAACTGCAAAAGCCATCTCCTTCCCAGAACGGAATCAAGCATCCGAGGACCGGACCGGTTTCGAGGTAACACCTCTCATCAGCCCGGCTAGCTTGACTCCAGTGGTGTGGAGTGCCTGGGACCCACGTCTGGGCATCCCCAGCGCACTTAGGGCGGAATATGCAAACACAACAGGTGATGGACCGAATGTGGATCAATGTCACACACTCACCCCAGTCCAAAGATCTGGGCCCAAATCCATCGTTTTTTTGCACTCCACACCACCCTGGGTTAGACAATGGCGATATGCAAATCAGCTCTGACCCTGTGCCCCATGGGAACAGTCCAGTCCGAACTACAAAAGCCATGTCCTTTCCAGAACGGAATCAAGCATCCGAGGACCGGACCGGTTTCGAGGTAACACCTCTCATCAGCCCGGCTAGCTTGACTCCAGTGGTGTGGAGTGCCTGGGACCCACGTCTGCAAACAAAACAGGTGATGGACCGAATGTGGATCAATGTCACACATTCATCCCAGTCAAAAGATCTGGGCCCAAATCCATCGTTTTTTTGCACTCCACACCACCCTGGGTTAGACAATGGCGATATGCAAATCAGCTCTGACCCTGTGCCCCATGAGAACAGTCCAGTCCGAACTACAAAAGCCATGTCCTTCCCAGAACGGAATCAAGCATCCGAGGACTGGACCGGTTTCGAGGTAACACCTCTCATCAGCCCGGCTAGCTTGACTCCAGTGGTGTGGAGTGCCTGGGACCCACGTCTGAGCATCCCCAGTGCACTTATGGCGGTATTGAAAACAAAACAGGTGATGGACCGAATGTGGATCAATGTCACACATTCATCCCAGTCAAAAGATCTGGGCCCAAATCCATCGTTTATTTGCACTCCACACCACCTTGGGTTAGACAATGGCGATATGCAAATCAGCTCTGACCCTGTGCCCCATGGGAACAGTCCAGTCCGAACTACAAAAGCCATGTCCTTCCCAGAACGGAATCAAGCATCCGAGGACCGGACCGGTTTCGAGGTAACACCTCTCATCAGCCCGTCTAGCTTGACTCCAGTGGTGTGGAGTGCCTGGGACCCACGTCTGAGCATCCCCAGCGCACTTATGGCGTAATTGCAAACAAAACAGGTGATGGACCGAATGTGGATCAATGTCACACATTCATCCCAGTCAAAAGATCTGGGCCCAAATCCATCGTTTTTTTGCACTCCACACCACCCTGGGTTAGACAATGGCGATATGCAAATCAGCTCTGACCCTGTGCCCCATGGGAACAGTCCAGTCCGAACTACAAAAGCCATGTCCTTCCCAGAACGGAATCAAGCATCCGAGGACCGGACCGGTTTCGAGGTAACACCTCTCATCAGCCTGGCTAGCTTGACTCCAGTGGTGTGGAGTGCCTGGGACCCACGTCTGAGCATCCCCAGCGCACTTATGGCGGTATTGCAAACAAAACAGGTGATGGACCGAATGTGGATCAATGTCACACATTCATCCCAGTCAAAAGATCTGGGCCCAAATCCATCGTTTTTTTGCACTCCACACCACCCTGGGTTAGACAATGGCGATATGCAAATCAGCTCTGACCCTGTGCCCCATGGGAACAGTCCAGTCCGAACTACAAAAGCCATGTCCTTCCCAGAACGGAATCAAGCATCCGAGGACCGGACCGGTTTCGAGGTAACACCTCTCATCAGCCAGGCTAGCTTGACTCCAGTGGTGTGGAGTGCCTGGGACCCACGTCTGAGCATCCCCAGCGCACTTATGGCGGTATTGCAAACAAAACAGGTGATGGACCGAATGTGGATCAATGTCACACATTCATCCCAGTCAAAAGATCTGGGCCCAAATCCATCGTTTTTTTGCACTCCACACCACCCTGGGTTAGACAATGGCGATATGCAAATCAGCTCTGACCCTGTGCCCCATGGGAACAGTCCAGTCCGAACTACAAAAGCCATCTCCTTCCCAGAACGGAATCAAGCATCCGAGGACCGGACCGGTTTCGAGGTAACACCTCTCATCAGCCCGGCTAGCTTGACTCCAGTGGTGTGGAGTGCCTGGGACCCACGTCTGGGCATCCCCAGCGCACTTAGGGCGGAATATGCAAACACAACAGGTGATGGACCGAATGTGGATCAATGTCACACACTCACCCCAGTCCAAAGATCTGGGCCCAAATCCATCGTTTTTTTTGCACTCCACACCACCCTGGGTTAGACAATGGCGATATGCAAATCAGCTCTGACCCTGTGCCCCATGGGAACAGTCCAGTCCGAACTACAAAAGCCATGTCCTTCCCAGAACGGAATCAAGCATCCGAGGACCGGACCGGTTTCGAGGTAACATCTCTCATCAGCCCGGCTAGCTTGACTCCAGTGGTGTGGAGTGCCTGGGACCCACGTCTGGGCATCCCCAGCGCACTTAGGGCGGAATATGCAAACACAACAGGTGATGGACCGAATGTGGATCAATGTCACACACTCACCCCAGTCCAAAGATCTGGGCCCAAATCCATCGTTTTTTTGCACTCCACACCACCCTGGGTTAGACAATGGCGATATGCAAATCAGCTCTGACCCTGTGCCCCATGGGAACAGTCCAGTCCGAACTACAAAAGCCATGTCCTTCCCAGAACGGAATCAAGCATCCGAGGACCGGACCGGTTTCGAGGTAACACCTCTCATCAGCCCGGCTAGCTTGACTCCAGTGGTGTGGAGTGCCTGGGACCCACGTCTGGGCATCCCCAGCGCACTTAGGGCGGAATATGCAAACACGACAGGTGATGGACCGAATGTGGATCAATGTCACACACTCACCCCAGTCCAAAGATCTGGGCCCAAATCCATCGTTTTTTTGCATTCCACACCACCCTGGGTTAGACAATGGCGATATGCAAATCAGCTCTGACCCTGTGCCCCATGGGAACAGTCCAGTCTGAACTTTCTAAAAGTGGAAATTTCGGAAATGTGACTTTAAATCTGACTTTATCATTGAAGAGGATTTTAAATTAAAATTCATTTGAGTCTACATTTTGACATACTTACCTGCTCACAATCAACCTTTAGCATTTAATAAATGTAATAAGGCAAACCAATGTAAGTCTATGGGTGAGGTAAGGAAAATTAATTAAGGAGTTTTTGAATACCATAACATGCAAACCATAAACCCACATATCTTACTTTTAAAATACAGTGCACCATGCCACAAGGCCCTTTAGGGTTTACTTGAGGGGTCACCTGTTTATTAAAAAGGAAGGTTTGGGCCTGGCAAAGGGTTTATTCTGCTCGGTCGAAATGGGAGTTTAAAACTGCCCTACAGCCCGCAATTGCAGACATGAGGCAGGTTTTCAAATGCTACTTTAGTGGGTGGCACAATGAGTGCTGCAGGCACACTAGTAGCATTTAATTTACAGTATCTGGGTACATGTACTACCATAAAGTACTTATAAGTAAATTAAATGGACGAATCAGTTGAAGTCCAATTTTATTGTGTTTTAGGGAGACCCCCAGAAGGACATTACCACTGGATAGCAGTGGTATAGTGCACAGAGTCCTAATGCCACAAAAGCAGATTCTGCAAAGCAGGAGGGGGAGGGCAAAAAGTTTGGGTTGACCCTGTAGGGAGGACCAGGTCCAAAAGTGCCCAATTTATATTTTGGTGGCTGACCGATTTTTCAACCCTTGCAATGGAGTAATTACTCCGTCGCCTTGACATAGGTACCCCCCACCTAATTTTGAAATGTCCTCAGCCCAAGTGGATATATCCAGCATTCTCAGGAAATGCTGTCAAGGCGGTTCTTGCCAATGCATTGTAAATTTGCCGTACAGCTCCGTCAACTTCATGGAGCCATACCTCAAACATACTATTTTTTGTTTTCCAATACAAAATACCAAAGCTTGATTTTCTTTTTGAAAATAAAAACCTACTGCCCCTGTTGTCCTGGGGGTATCTTCACATTATGAGGTGGACATCGAGCACTTTTCAGTGCCCCTTACCCCAAGGTTTTTCCAGTCAGTGAGGGGCATAGAAGAACAGCTATATGTCGCCTCATCTAAATATGGTAGGTTGACATATAGCTACACCTCTGACAGTTCTTACTCCATCAGTCCGTCGAAAGAGTTTGACCATGGTGGAGAGTAGTCTCCACTGTCATCCAACTATGGTCAGCTCGAATTTAAACTGGGCAGGTGGACTATTATGTTACAAGGAATGGAACTTCGACTCTGTTTTGACAAAGTACCCTCTCTGCCAACATATATCGGGCCCTTCATCAGCTACGAGACTATGCTAGTATATCAGAAGTTGCTTTTATCTGTAGTATTGGGATTAGACCCAAGATTGTATTCTCTAAGTGCATGTTGGCATAAAACAGAAATATGAACTTGAAGAGATTGTTAATGTTGTTGAACTTGAAGTTCTTAAAGGTACTGAGCATACTCCCTTAATGCTAAACTTTTGCTAATAGACTAAAACCACACAGTCATTATATTTGTAGTGAGCGATGCATATGCCTGTTGAATTAGATACTCTATCCCATACCAGCCCCAACATTTGTTTGACCTAATATCCCCTGAAAATCAAAGCCTAAAGAGGAGGTACTTCCTTGAGCTCACTGTAGCACTTGGTCAATGTATTTCTGTAAATAGAGGCCCTACTTGGTGCAAGGATTGCCTAGCTACCCTTGAGTCAAAGGAGTTCTAGAGAAGGGATTCCAATACAATATTGAGTTTTAGATATTTTCCTGCCATAATATGTATGGAATATTGACTAGGATAATATGGTGAAGGCAAGTATATATAGGTAATTATACATTTACTATTCTTAACTCCATATCTGCCTACCTCAGTTTACATAGCAAATTACAACGGATTCAATGAACATTGTAATGTTGTGTGTATTACCTTTAACAGGTTGACATATTACAAGTGAATTGGCACATCAAAAAGTACTTGTTAACAGTACACATGAGACAACTTTGCACAGCTCCTTCTTTTCACAACCCCAGGAGTTTACGTATATCGAAGCTTTAACAATTCCAGGCCTCAAACTATGTATTTTATTATAACAAATATTTGACAACATTGCGCAAACGTAACATCTTCCTTACCTCAGCATTTTACATGCAGTTGTTTCCCTGTTGTATACTCTTAGATGGAAAACAACTTTCTTCTCACACAAAAGATTTTAGTTTTTTAAGTAAATTTGACTTGTTTTCAAGACAAAGATGGCTAGATGTACTCTTTATTCTCTTTGAGACCAATCCTGTTTGGAAAAAATATTGATTAAAAAATATTGGGAGACAGAAATATCAGAAATTAAATATTATGACTCAAAAATATAGTGATGCACAAATATCGTTGACAAGCATAACTTTTTTTCAGGTAAATAATAGTGTTATATCGTTTTGTAAATATTTTCATGTGTTTTAACTGCTATATTAATGTTATGGGTTACTATTGTTTACATAAATTATATTAGCTTAATGTGTTATAATAATTAGCTTTTAATTTTAAGTGATTTAGAATTTTTTTATTAATTTTTAATAGTAATTAATAGTGTTGTGGTAGGCTGTTGGGTTTGTAAGAATATAGCATGTGAAGGTAATTAAGTTTAGTTAATAACTAATAGATTTTATTGAATTATATAATTGGTATCTATTATGTCATTTATGTAATACTGATGTGTTTGTGTTATATGTTATTTGCGGGCTGTCAGGTTTGTAGAGGTATAGGGTGTGAAGTGAATTAAATAATAGTGTTAATAAATTATTTGATTGATTTTTAATTATGTCATTTATTAAATATTTATTATACTTATATATTAGGTGCACCACTAACACCAGGCAGCAAAACACTGAGTCAGTGGACATGTAGTGTTAGCAGCAACATGGAAGGGTGAGTACGTGTCCATACTGCGCAGTGCATACTAATTTTGAATGTTGTGTCTTGAGTAAAGGCCCAAATTGGATTTAATGTCTGATATATATAGTGGAATTAACCTCACATTAGCTCTGCCGGTGCACATACATATCATGTATCCTGAAGGAATTCCTTAGAGGATCACAAGTGTACGGACTATTGAATATCTGTGGCTGTCTAGCATGCCACTCACATACTGAAGGAGACAGAAAATGAACAAGCTATTTTCATATAATAGTAACACCATTTCGCAGATGAGGTCAATGGATTAACAATAACTGCAAGCCAAAAATACCACAAATTGGAGAAACTGATATGAAATACGATGTCTAAGTAGAGCAAGCAATTAACCTGGAGAAATATTTGGAATATGGATGAGTACTTAGGGATCAAAGAATTTTGGTTGTTGCATCGTATGAGCAAGCTGATCCGGAAATGATAAACAAGAACTATTGAATGAAGAAAACAAGGAAGCCTTTGATGGAAGAAATAGTAAAAAGACTCTAAACATGAGGAAGAGATTATTCTTAAACATCTAAGTAAGTGTGCCAGGGATCAACAGGACTACCAAGAATGCAGAATATTAACCTTCAGCCATGGATTTGATGACCTCAGAAAAAACATGAAACTGTCACACAATCTTGCTTTACTTCAAACTGGCGATACAATAGAATCTGCAAGTGGCGTCAGTAAAAGTGATGCCTATGAAGATAGCACCAGCAGCCAAATAGAAAATAATGTTCCTAAACCTGGAACATTTTGGGAGGAGTTTTGTCTCCTTAATCAAGGGAAGAATCAACAAAACTGGCAGAAGCATCGGGCCACGGCAGGGAAAGGGGAACAGGAAGAGGAGGAAAATTCAGAGGCAGAGGAAAACCAGGAGAGGAGGATGGCGCAAAAGTGGTGGCATCCCCATGGGAATAGAAATAAGGGGAAAGAAGATGGGATGATGAAGGTGCCTAAATGTGGTAAATGTATCTACCTGTCCCTTTATACTCATGGAAGCCAAGGTTCTGATCGAAGGATTTTCCTTCTGCTCTGTAAATTACTTCAACTATGCACTGACTAAAATAGAAATCTTTCTTGTAAAAAGAAATGTCATACTGCATAAATGGCATAAACTAACGGTGAAAGAAAAGCTACCTAGATCCATTAGACCCAATGAGAGTAACTCGACAATTGGGGACATTGATAACCTACTATCGGATTTGAATCCTGAAGAGTCACATAGATGATGCATTTGTGAACCTTGTCTATCTGGGCATGTAACTAGGAGAAAGCTGCCCAAGTAACTTTAAATCTAAATTTACATTTAACCCCACACTTCCCCTATGTGCTATTGACACTTTTGAGACACTGATAATCAAATATTGTAAATGCCCTGGCAAGAAAAAAAAGAGGGAAATTGCACAACCTGTTGAAATCAGAAAGACTGGTGATAAAAACATCACAGGAACAACACACCTTTGTCACCCGTCAATCTGATAAGGGAGGCAATGTTGTGGTTTTCAGATATACAAGATTATCTGAAAGAGGGTATGCAACAACTGAATAATAGGATTGTTGTATAGTTCCTATAAACATATATAGGATCTGCTTGTTTAGACAACATACAATGTAGGATTGGGGTCTGGACTGATTTGAGATACCCCCACTGGGTATGTTAGCCAGTATATCAGCTAGCTCACAGTGCCACTAAAAACCACTCTTACCAAGGAGAAAATAGTTCTTGGCAAATATCGAACATGACAACCCTGATACCTCAGTATCGTGGAAACAGTGTGATGCTTTTCCCTCAGTCACTCGGGCTCACTTTGTCTTGGAGAGATACACAGAATTAACATTGTGGACGTTTTTCAATAAGCATTAATTGAATCAGCATCATTCTAGTGTAAAATAGGTGTGCTGAAACAAACATTAGACAGAAACAAATTTAAATGATGAGAAGCACTAACAGAGTAAAAGGATGGTAGATTTATACCATTGTGCCGAAGCAATGAATACAGGCAAGCATAAAAAATACATGACAATAGAATGCATACTCCTACGATGCGACCATAACTAGATGTACCTAAGTGTACCTAGCATGTATGTAGGTGTAAAGGCAAGAATCCCTCTAGGATAAAGTCAACCCATTACCTGAAGTGAGAGACTGTGGGACCCCTCTTGATCGCGAGATGGACACCCCGCAAGGGATGCCAGACCACTGCGAGCTGGAGTGTCTGCGTGCAGGAGCCTCAGCATCTCGCATCAGTGTGTCGACATGGAAGTCCTTTTCTCATCTGACTACCTCAGCAAGATATGGTGTTTATATACCCAAAGTGGAACCCTCAGGGTTTCTACCTAGCTGTGTCATGCGACTTAGGATGACGGAAGGAATGACCATTATACATAGTTATTATGCAAGAGATGGAAGTCCTGCTGAGTTCCCAAGAATTCTCATGCATAACAGATGAGGCTGGTTTTCAGAGAAAACCCTACGTCCTATAAGCAGTATCGTAACTAGGTAAAAGGTCAAGAACCGTTACGTAGTGTAATGGTAGGAGAGAATATAGGTGAAAGGTTAGGTGACTACCTGAACCTATATTGGGGTACCTATATGAAACATAACAGATAGGATAGGATAGGATAATATTTGTAAAGCACTCTTATGCCCGAGGGTGTCATGGCACGGGGCAGACGGAGAAGAGAAAAACACGGAACAGTCAACTAGGATGTAAATAGCAATGTTTTCAACAATTTTCTAAAAACCGGAAGAGAGTCTGCATTGGTAAAGGAGGTAGGCAGGTTATTCCAGAGTATGGCGGGCGCTACCGAAATGGAGTGACCGCCCCATCTGGCCATGCGATATCTCGAGTAGACCAGTTCTTTCCGAGTGGAGGATCTCAAGGTCCTCCCATGAGTGTACCATTGGAACATGGTTGTGAAATGAGGTGAGTCTTTACTGTGCAAGGCCTTATATACCATGCTCAGGACCTTGAAGGATATGCGCTTCCTAAGGGGAAGCCAGTGCAAGTCATGAATCCCCTCCCTGGCTGATTGGTGCTTCGGAATGTTAAGGATCAGCCTATTCACTGCCTTCTGTATAACCTGAAGCTTGTTCAGGGATGCCACATTGATTTTGAGGTGCAGAGCGTTGCACTAGTCCATCCGGAGGTGACTACTGCAATGATGGTGGACAAATGCAGTTCAGACGGAAAATATGGTAGCACCTTTCTAAGGGGTCTTATGATATGGAAGCAAGTGCTAACAGTTCCGCTGACCTGAGCATCATAGGTCAGACCCTCGATGAAAGTAAGCCCCAGTTTTTTGCTGTCCTAAACGGGACAGGGAGGGGACTGCAATCTGCAGACCGCCAAGCATTTGACCAGATGGAATTCTGTGAGCCATATACCATTACCTCAGTCTTATCAGCATTAATCTTCAGTAAATTGCCCTTCCTCCAGCAGATAATCCAAATTATTATGAGCTAGACTCTAAAGAGGTTATTGAAAAGTCAGAGAAGAGATATTATAAAATGCTTAATGACTGGCACGAGCAGGGATTGATTGAGTGGGAGGATTGCACTTTTCTACTCAATAAATTCTCTAAAACAGCATTATAAACTTGTTACCCAACCTACAATAGGACTCGAAAAAAACTCCATGGTAGACCAATTGTATCTTTAATTGGTTCATTATTGGAACATACTTCCGGGTACATAGACTAATTTCTGCGTCCCTATGTATTAGCGTTAGCTTCCTATATACAGGACAACAAAGATTTCCTATGCAGAATATAACATATTCCTTGGGAACAGGATTTTCTTCGGATTATCTTGGATGTGGCAAGCCTTTACACCAGTGCAGTCTTGCAGGCATTTTTGAGAGCCTGCTCTATTACAAATCTGTTTCATACTGAGATGTTGATCTCCATGATTGAATTGTGCCTCATGAATCATTTCTTCATGTTCAACAATCTAGTTTTCAGACAAACACGGGAGATGGCAATGGGCACCTATTTTGCTCCCAGCCACACATCCTCATGATGGGGTGGTGGGAGCAGCAGGTGTGTGAAGCCCTGGAGGACTACAGTACCACATATTGTACTGTGGTCACTTTATATAGAAGACCTGTTGATCATCTGGAGAGGAGAACACGAACAGCCATCCACATTTAGCTCTCGTTTGAATGGGAATTCATATAATTTAAGGTTGGCAGGAAACATAAATAAAACACATGTAGCCTTTCTGGACACACAGATTTAATATATAAACTTCGCAGGAAGAGTACTGCGGGCAATAATCTTTTACATGCCAATAGGAGTCACCCTAGAAATCTCCTTAACAGCATCCCATGTGGAGAGTTCCTGTAGGCCCGCAGGAACTGAGGTTCAGAAACTACCTTTCAAGAGGATTGTAAGATAATGACTGAGTATTCAAGGAAAGATGGGAAAAATAATCAGTCCTCAAGAATGCCCTAGCTACAGTTAAGACAGCTAAGAGAGATAAACGTTTAGCTCCTAAACCAAAGCTGGCACCAGGCATGACTTCAACCACTAGATTCATAACTATATACAACAATAATGCCCAAGAAGTGAGGAAGAGTTAAAAAAAATACTGGGATATTCTTAAGAATGAAATTACCCTGGCTGATGTAGTTATTGAACATCCAAAGATTATATGTAGGACGGGTACCTCTCTTAGAGACAAATTATGTAAAAATTGAGTGACTGATAGTAGCAGTACCAACAAGACTACGCTGGTGGGTTTTTACAAATGTACAGTTTGAAAAGCATGGAAATATAGTTCCAACAACACTATACCCAAGTGACCAACAACTATAAGGTAATAGATACACATCTGGTGTGCCTTTCTGATTGTTGTGGGTTTGCCTTGATGTGCCCATGTGACAAACTATACATTGGGAGTACGGTGTTTCCAGTTAATAAACATGTCTTGGAGTCCATGAGAGTCACACAAAATAAAGACAAAACATATCTTGTATACAGCATTTCAAATAAAAAAAACATGAGAGTAACAGAAATATGCTTTGATTTTACGTGATTGATATCCATTGGGAGGAGATAAGGTAATCAGTTTACTCCAACTGGAATCAAAATACATTCTGGAATTGGACTCTATAGCTCCAATGGATTTAAATTCTGATGCAGAAATGGACATATATTTAGGTGAATAACCTGTCCTGTACAATACGTTTTGTACAGGTTATGTTATGTTAGAATTTTATAAAGCGAAACAGCTGCCCCAGCTAAGAGGCCTCCCGGCGCTATGCAGCAAGAAAATAGCACTCACAGAAGCACAGGAGGCCTACAAGGAAGGAAAAAGAAATGCTTTAATGGCTTTCCTAAAGTGAAGATAATTAGTGAGCCCTCAAATGTGGGTCGGCAAAGAGTTCCACAGAATGGCGGCTCTATTACGAAAAGAGCGCCCGCCGGCTAGGATATAAACTGCATATTACATCTCCCCCTTTTAACTGAATGTTTCTCAGAATCTTATGAGGTAAAACTTTATTTGGATTGAACTGCAGTGGTTTTGCACTTGATATTTGCTGGACAACAGTGGGTGTCTCCGTGCTGTGGCTGGTAGTGGAGGAGATTTGACATTGCTGATTCTGGGTCCCGGTCTCATGAGGATTTGTGTGACAGATAAATATATGTATATATTGCAATATTAAACCTTTACTACTTTAAACTCTATTTATATTAAAGAAATCCATATTTTTGTCAATTATGTGGATGACATTAGTGTCAGCAATATTTTTTTGGGGATACATTTGTGTTACCATTATAGGTATAGGAGCACAATATTGTGGTAAACAATTTTTTAACATGATATTATTGTTTACCATGTTATTGTGTCAGTGATCCCAGACTACATGCTGTGCACTAATGTGGAAATTGAAACACCAACTTCAAAGAACCCATAACCTCCTACATCCCTACTCCTTCTACGCTCCATCTCATCTACCTTGTCATCACCTTTCCTCAGCCTAGCTACCACTCACAATCCTCCAAATGGAATGCCAATTCTCTCCCCTTTTTGTACCTTCTCTTGGTGCTCTGGATGCTCTGTTAGTTTAAGATTTAGCCGTCTCCATACATGCATACGACAACTGATATAATGTGCCACATTGCACAAAAATTGTCTGCAATGAGAAGTGCTTGCATATTGTATGTACCAAACACTTCTTGGAAGTTACATTGTAAGTGAAAGCCTCATGTTTTAAATGGGGAATATATAAATAGTCATACTCCAGGTCAAATAAAACAATCTGTATTTGTATCACAAGAGTGAGTGCGATTCGGTGTTCCAATGAACACTGTCCGCAAATATTTGAATATACTTACAAATATGATTTAGTGTGATAAATCCAAGTGTTATTCATAATGATGGTGTATTGAATGCCCTTGAAAAATTCTTCCTTTTGCAATAGCATCCCTTATATTGATTTTCAACCTGCATAGGAGCCAGGCTTATTAAAATTGTCATGCTATGACTGCAGGTATAAGTAATGAACACAATGCATTCTTGCAGGAACACATGCCCTGCTGGGTCCTCTTTTCAAATTGCCAGATAGTATTTTTTAGGGAAAATGGATATATTTGTGATTTTTGCATTGAGGAAATATTGTTACATTAATGTGAAGAAATACTATTGGTACAGCTATGCAGAGAGAGAGTAAATTCAGATTCAGCCCTGGAAGAAAATATAAAGGAAATAGAAAAAGGTAAATCATGTCCAATATGTTTTCTGTCACTGGTGTCACTCTGTCAGAGCTACCCTTTATATTTTTTGCCTACACATATCAATAGAGTGTGGACTGGACCATTAGTTTCAACATTGATAAGGTTTCTGAAATAGCTTTTTTGAGAAGAAGAAAGGAAGCCAGTGTACAAGTGTCTCAGAGCTTACTATATCTGATGAACTAGGTCACAATGTCTACACTAGTTCCCACTGCCTGTGAGATTCAACACCACAGGGATTCTGGATAATAAATAAGACAATTCAAACTTCAGATATTGCTCTCTCAGCATTGTAGTTTAAACGGATAGAGAATAATACCTTAGAAATGGAATTACATGGTTTTGAGTTTAAGAAGCACTCAGAAGTAGACCTTGGAGAGAAAGAGCTAAAAATAGCCAAACTGTGGCTCTCAGCTCCATGCCTGGTCTAGCCTGTCTGTTTGTGTTGTGCCTTCATGTACACATCAAAGGAAAAGTTATAACATCCTTAAGTTTCCATGCTAAAGGAATTTCAAGTACACCTTCAAGTCCAAGGAAGGTAAAGTTATGTTTGTCCATTTCACAGTACTTTATGGGTGGGTATTGAATTCATGTTATTGTGCTATTCATTCTCTATGATCATAGTGGCGCATGTTTATTATATACCCAGCAATGCAGGGCAAGGCATCAAAGACATATCAGTCTGAGAAGCATCCATTTACGACTACTAAGCTTCAGAATTCTGTAAGGTTCCGGTGGAGCCAGACTGTTTCACTAAACTGCAAGCTCTTCTTACGCGTCTTTTTCAGTACTTTATGCAGATAAATGCATATATTGTGAATCAGTCACAGTGTTAAGAATCAGTTACATTTTTGTTTAAAGAGGGGATTTCACAAAATCATTTATAAGTACATAAAGCAACAATACTATAGTAATAATTTACTTACTTATCCTTCCCTCTTTACATTGGCCCTGAAATGCCCCACTTCCTGTTAGCTGAAGTTGAGTCTCAAGATGGCTGCCAATACTTCCTGGTTGATGTGTTGGCAGCCATCAGTGCTCTGCAGATCTCTCAATGAGCTTGTTATTATCCGTGAAGTATTCACAGCCACAGATATACAAATTTGGATTTCCTTTAATATCTCACAAACTTCTGAATGGGTTTACACCAAATAACAAAGAGCACAGTGTACGGACCACAAACTAGCTTTCTTCCAAATATGGTATAATTGCATCAAATTGTTCAGGTTCAGACGTGTGTAAAGAGTCTTTGGGAATTCACATGGGAAACACGCTTTTTTGACCCCTCCCCTTTTCTTGGCCTCTGATTGCTCAACAAGAATTACCAGGACACTTTTTTTAGGAAACTTTCCTCAAGATTTGTCAAAGAGCTTCAAAGATATATGCCAATATTATGAATCTGGTAGTCCACGGACAGCCAGACTCACAGCAGCGTGGAGGTGGCAGTCTTCTGGCCGCCCTATTAGGACCAGGGTGGTCGGGCTGCCCGGGGACCACCACAACCACCAGGGTTCAGCGATCCATGGCTGTGTTGCGACAGCTGTGGCCCAGCCAAACATATCACGAGTTTCCTCACCACTACACTTTCGATGGTGGCTGACTGCCATGAAAAGAGTGGCGGTGAGGAAACAAAGGTGGCCCTATGTAGTATCCTGTCTTTATTGTTATTTATCATATGCTGTATTAGTGGAATGTTGCTGTGATGATGCGTTATGGAATCTTGGGAGCTTGTCATGAAAAGTCAGTTGATAGGGGCTGAGCAGGATGCTGGCTGCTCCTGGTGGGGCTAGTCCTGAGCTGAATTACTGTATATGTACAATCCACAATAAAATCTCCTGAACTACTACAACCAACCTGAACTCAGTTACTACATTTTATAGGCAATGAGCTTGAAGACAACCTGCGTGTGCCACCTCACAGAAACTTCAATCCTGAACAAACTCCAGGTAAAGATTCTCTTCCAACTAGTGCTTCACTTTTTAAGCAAACTGGCACCCCTGAGCCCCATCAGTGACCTTTTCACTGGTCGCCACAACCAAATCTGCCAGTCCCTGCTCTTCTTGACTTGAAAGAGGTGTTTATCTCCTGCTACGGTGACCATCTACATCTAGGACTGTGCCTCCTATTAGTGGAATTTACCAGAGGAGTGACGATAGTGAAAGAGATTCACTTTGCCCTGCTGCAGTCAATGACTGTAGCACTGATTTGGCATCCTCCCGCCTGCATCCAAGAAGGGAAGTTCCTGCCATTACAGCGATACATTTGCCTATCCTTTTTCTGCGTCTTATGCTGATTATGGGTTACGGAGAGGGACTATGAGAACTAAAGTTACACCTCTCATGCGTTTGGAACCATTTTGCCACAAATACCGTATGTGGTCATGTGCTTCATTCTGGGAAAAGCGTTTCTTGTGCTTATCTCAAGCTGTGATGGAGTTAATCAGTCTCCTCCTTAGTGTGCTCCGTAACCCATCAAGCTATTACCTACTTGAGAGAAGTTTGTTTATTTAAAATGGACCATTTTTCAAAGGTCGTTTTTTTTAACTCCTTGCATGCTTGTGACGGAACCGTTCCGTCACAAGCCTCGGGTGAGCTGTGCTTGTGACGGACCGGTTCTGTCACGGCCCGCTCGCCGCGCCTGCGCTGACGAATTAATGGGCGGGCGGGTTTGTGACGGAACCGTTCCGTCACAAGCACAGCTCACCCGCGAGCCGTGACGGAGCGGTTCCGTAACAAGCACGGAACCGCCACGCGGCCGCCCCACCCCCTTAGCGCTGCGGCGGAATAGCCGCTGCAGCAAAGGGGTTAAAGGGTTGTTTTTCTCTGGCCGTGACCTACTCAATTGAAGCAAATGTAAGGACATGCTAGTGGATGGACTGCATCAATGTCTTATGAGCACCTACGACCATAGTCAGATGAGACTTTGTTTTCCCTAACCGACATCCTCCTGTTTAAAACAAACTAAGCTTCTTACCAGTACGGCTCACGCTTACCTTGTACTGTTTCTCGGTCCTGTGCAGTCTTTCCTGTTGTGTGCCATACGTCATCTGGATCGTCTTCTCTGTGACATGCATTCTGCCTCACCTGCGTTGATGTCTTTATGCTTTTGGTGCACGCGTATGCCGTGGCCACCCTGAATGATGTGCTAAAGCTTGCCGCCATCCTCATATTGACAGACTAGATGCTTCACTTCATTTTCCCAACCAAGTTATTTAAACGTGGTTTACCTGTTGTTTCCTCACCTTTTCATCAGTTGTTTCTTCTGTTTTTATCCTATTTTTTATGTTCCCTCCTTGTTGCATTCTTCTCTATATTGTCTATCAGGTTTTTGTTTTCTTCTTTTTCTTTTCTCAACTTAGTAGTTTTTTTCTGTTAACCATATAAGAGAAAAGGGGATAGGTAGTATCCTGTCTTTATATTTATTTTTCATATGCTCTACCAGTGGACTGTTCCTGTGATGATGCGTTATGGAATCTTGGGAGCTTGTCATAAAAAGTCAGTTGACAGGGGCTGAGCAGGATGCTGGCTGCTCCTGGTGGGGCTAGTCCTGAGCTGAACTACGGAACATGTAACAATCCACAATAAAATCTCCTGAACTACTACAACCAGCCTGGACTCAATTACTACACCCTACATGGTCCCCTTCAGCCTCTGCACCATGTGAATGCACACAGGTGGCCGTACATATGCCCCCATGTGTGCTTGTACAACTGTACCTGTACGTCATGGACTGCAGCAGTCCATGTTGCGTCAGTACTGATTTTGACATTCCCATTGTTGTGCCTAGGTGTGGGCGGAAAATCCGTTACGCTCGCGGATTTTGCGGATTTTTGGGAAATTCGCAATCCGCGAGATTTGCGAATTTCCCGCAAAATCCGCAAATTCGCACGCAGCGGATTTTTTTGGCGGCGCGCGGCGTTGGTGATACAATTTTTGCGGCGCGCGGCGTTTATCATCGTTTGCCGAGTTGTTTTTTTCGATAGTTTGCGAGTGCTGCGCCATTTTGGATCTTGCTGTGTGATCCCACGGGAATTGGCGAGCGCGATTACGTCATCGCGGCTTGCCAGCGATAGTTTGTCAACGCGAGTACGGCGAGATCACGTCTCGCGGTACTTCGCAATTGCGAGATTTGAGATGCGGCGAGCGAAAATATAAATTTGCAATTCTGCACAAGAAATCCACCAGCAAGCAGCATAAACCTTCTAGAAATGATGATTTTTATGTGAATAACTCCTTAGTTTGACATTTGCCTGCACTTTTTTAGCGAGGAGTCCATTTTGGGGAGGGGGCCAGGGGGGTGGGAGGAAGGAAGTGCCCCACAGTCTTCAACTTCCTGTTCCTGTTCAGCAGGCTCCTCCCAGTGCTTTGTCCATCTCCTGGTCACTTTTCATTAGGATCTGGAGCTGGAAGGATTACTTTTTGTGGATGCTGCTGGATCTTTGGATTTGAGGCCTTTTTGACTTTCTTTGGATCACTGTTGGATTAGAAATTTTACAAGTAAGTTTGTTTGGGGCATTACAGTTGCTGCAACTAAAATTTTGGAATTTTCGATTTTTGGGCTGTTTTGGGGCCTTTTGCTCAGGGGTACTCAGTGGTGGGTGGACTGAGTCTTTCTGTGGGTTGTCTTGAACTTAAACATCATGGAGGCCATAGATGAATTGGGATTGTGCTGATTTTTCTGTGTTTTTCGATTTTTGACCTGTTGTTGGGGCCTTGACCAGGGGTAGTGAGTGGTGCATGGGCCTAGTCTTTCTGTGGGCTGTCTTGAACTTAAACATCATGGAGGGCATAGATGGAATGGGATTGTGCTGATTTTTCTGTGTTTTTCGATTTTTGACCTGTTGTTGGGGCCTTGACCAGGGGTAGTGAGTGGTGCATGGGCCTAGTCTTTCTGTAGGGTGTCTTGAATTTAAACATCATGGAGGGCATGGATGGAATGGGATTGTGCTGATTTTGCAGTGTTTTTCGATTTTTGGGGGTGTTCATGGGGAGGGACATGCCATGTGGCTGGTGGCCATTTTGAGTGCAGCTACAGGCACTGGCCATGTGCTGGCAGGCAAGTGGCCATTTTGAATGCAGGCTTTGTTGTTAGGCCTCCAACCATTTTGCCTACTTTTCAACCTTTATTTATGCCCAGGGGTAGTGAGTCTTGCATGGGCCTAGTCTTTCTGTGGGTTGTCTTGAATTTAAACATCATGGAGGCCATGGATGGAATGGGATTGTGCAGATTTTTCAGTGATTTTCGTTTTTTGGGCCTGTACTTGTGGCCTTTTCACCAGGGGTATTTGAGTCTAGCATGGGCCTAGTCTTTCTGTGGGCTGTCTTGAATTTAAACATCATGGAGGCCATGGATGGAATGGGATTGTGCTGATTTTGCAGTGTTTTTCGATTTTTGGGGGTGTTCATGGGGAGGGACATGCCATGTGGCTGGTGGCCATTTTGAGTGCAGCTACAGGCACTGGCCATGTGCTGGCAGGCAAGTGGCCATTTTGAATGCAGGCTTTGTTGTTAGGCCTCCAACCATTTTGCCTACTTTTCAACCTTTATTTATGCCCAGGGGTAGTGAGTCTTGCATGGGCCTAGTCTTTCTGTGGGTTGTCTTGAATTTAAACATCATGGAGGCCATGGATGGAATGGGATTGTGCTGATTTTGCAGTGTTTTTCGATTTTTGGGGGTGTTCATGGGGAGGGACATGCCATGTGGCTGGTGGCCATTTTGAGTGCAGCTACAGGCACTGGCCATGTGCTGGCAGGCAAGTGGCCATTTTCAATGCAGGCTTTGTTGTTAGGCCTCCAACCATTTTGCCTACTTTTCAACCTTTATTTATGCCCAGGGGTAGTGAGTCTTGCATGGGCCTAGTCTTTCTGTGGGTTGTCTTGAATTTAAACATTATGGAGGGCATGGATGGATTGGGATTGTGCTGATTTTGCAGTGTTTTTCGATTTTTTTGTGCTCTATAACTGAACTGATGTTCCTCTGTCTTCCATTTTTTTTAGGTGCACAAGACTCAAGAGAACCACCAGTGCCAGGAAGAAGTCCTGCAGCGGTGTGTGTGTGCAGCATAACGTCACGCGACGTCACGTCTGGCCTCAGACAACTCTACAATTCGTGCAACTGCGTGCAGCCTGCTGTCTGACCTGCTCTGAAGAAGATGGCCCCGCCCCCAAAGAAAGTTCTCCGTAGCTCCTCTAGCAAGAAAGTTGCTAGTAAGGAGCAGAAGAAGCAAGTTGCCAAGGAGGCTGGTGTGCCACCCGCCACTTTTTTTGGGAGCAAAAAAAAAAGTACGCCTGCAGCAGCAGGATCTGCTGGGGACCAAGCTGGGAGCAGCACCCCTGCTCCATTGGGTTCAGTGCCTCCACCACCACGCCAACTTAAGTCAAAGCCCTTGAGTGCTTCAGAGGCAGTCAGTGTACTTCTCCAATCACCATCGACCAGTGATGTTGGCTCATCGCAAGAAAGTAGCAGCAATGTCCCTGAATCAACACAGGTTGTTGTAACTCATCTGACAAGTGTTGAACAACCACATCCGCAACAACAACACCATGTGCAAGTACACGCCCAAGTACATGTGGAAGGAGAGGCAGCAAAAGGAGATGCGCAAGCAAAGGTGCATGGAGGTTCACAAATGCCCACAATAGTTGTTCCTCCCGAAGTAGGGGCACATTTGGAAATCGACAATGAAGCCGAGGTATCATTGGAAGCCACTCCTCCTGATGATCATTCATTGTCTTCCACATCCCTAGCAAGGAAAAGATCAAGGGGGGTGTCTACATCTTCTTCAAGCCCACCTCGTTCTGATGCAAGTGATCTGTCTTGGGAACCACAACTGCGGTCTGACAGTGAGGCACACCATGATCTGACACCGGTACCTAAGCGTAAAAGGAAGGTCGTCCAAAAACTCAAACCTATGGAGTGTGATGAGGCTCAACAAGAAGTGACAGATACTGCTGGTGATGAAGCCTCTCACGATGACGACGAGCCAGTCATCACAAAGGTCACTGCAGCCCCACCGGGCATGCAGCAAAGAGACATTTTGACCCTATCCCGAGAAGCTGCTGAGCGTGATGATGATGTCGGCGAGGAGGCAATGGAAATGGAATCATTAGATTTGGAGTTAAGTAGTACACCAAAACCTACCGCTTCCATATTTCTTCCTCGCAAGAAGGTACCCACCTCGTCCTCGACCTCAATTCGTGGTGGTGAAAGTGCAAAACGTACTGAAGTTCGGCAATCCACATCCTCCACTTCATCTGGCATTAGCAGCAGGACCACCACCACCACCAGTATCGCCGCCTCCTCCGGCCCCCGAAGACATTTCAAGTCTCCAGTTTGGGACTTCTTTAGTGTTTGCCCAAAAAATGAAAACGTAGCCATTTGTAGCATTTGTAAGCTTCGAGTTAGTCGTGGTAAGTTGGGTTCCAACTATGGTACCGGAGGCCAGAGAGGTCATCTTAGAAGAACGCACGATGTCCAATGGTTTGCGCACCTACACACGATCAAGGAAGCCGCAATTGCACGCAATGAAAACGTTGTTTTTTCATCTGGTGATGACGAGGAGGTAGAAGACGATTCAAACACTTCACTTACACCCAGTTCCCCTGTCAGCAGCACACCCCATGGGAGCCACACTAAGAGTGTGGGAGAGAGTGAGACATCAATGCGGAAAAGTTCATCAGCGAGCGTAACTGGGTCGAAGAGATCATCATCATCCCGTAAATCCTTGGTCCAGGGCAACATTAAAAAGATGTTGTTTACAGAAGCGCAATATGAACGCAACCACCCAATGACCCGTCTATATAACACTAAGCTGGCTAAAATGCTAGCTCTAGACCTTCTCCCTTTTTCTTTTGTAGAAGGGGTTGGTTTTCTAGAATTAGTGACAGCGCTCTGCCCTAAATGGAAGGTTCCTAGCCGGTTCTATTTTGCCCGAGTTGCGGTTCCAGCACTACATGAAGATGTTCTGAAGGTGATTGGGGCAGCTTTGCAGAAGAGTGCTGTTCACACTATACATCTGACAACAGACATGTGGACCAGTGGCGCAGGCGCTGATTACATGTGCATCACTGCACACTGGGTCTCTTTTTCAGGGGCTAAAGCAAAGCTAAACTCAGGTGTTGACACTAACATTGTTTTTAAAGGTGCTCGGAAACATGCAACACTAGCCATGTTTGTTTGGAGAAACGTCACACAGCAGAAAACATTTTGGATGTCTTTAACACAAAGGTCCTTAACTGTCTGTCCCCACTAAAACGCAAGGTTGGTTATGTTTCCACAGACAATGGCGCCAATATAGTTAAGGCCATGAGGGACGGTTACTATTTCAGAGTGCCGTGTTTGGCGCACTGTATAAACCTGGTTGTCCAAAAATTCTTGGGTAATAAAGGCAGTGCAGCGTACAGTGTATTGGAGACCTGCCGAAAAATGTGCAAGCATTTCAGGCATTCTTTTAAGGCCCGGAAGCAGCTGAGGAGCCTGCTATATCAACGTCAAATGCCAGTGAAAGCACTCATCCAGGAGGTGGTAACACGTTGGAACTCAACCTTCTACATGCTTGAGCGTCTGTATGAGCAGTATACGGAACTCGATCAATATTTCTTGAAAGAGGGTATAGAGGAGCTGAGGATGGGTGGGCCGCAATGGAACATAGTTGAAAGCCTGACACGCATGCTTCGTCCTTTTGAGTTCTTCACGCGTGCAGTCAGCAAGGAGGACTCTAATTTGGGAAAAGCTATCCCATTGTTGTACATGCTGGAGGACCAACTGAAGGAGGTGTGTTCTGTGTTTGGAAAAGATGACAAAAACCAAGACTCTTTGCTTCTGGCTGAGCAATTATTAGAGCTCCTACAAGGTGATGAACGTCTTAAAAAGATCCACTCAGAACAGCATTACATTTGTGCTACTATTCTGGATTCACGCTACAAAAAGGCGCTGGCAGGCCAAGCATTCTTTCCTTTTGATGATGAACATGTTCTAAAGTACAAACGTTGGCTAGCCTTGTCAGCCAAGAAGTTTGAAACAGAACGGCTGGAAATTGAAGGAAATGGTAGTACATCAGCAGGCCATCCCCAGTCAAAACAATCCACTTCTGCACCTGTGGCTGTGGCACAAGTGACCTCTCAGCCGTTAAAGACACCGGCAACCGGATCATCTGCACGAAAGACAACAGAAACATTGGAGGCTGAAGAGGATTGGCTAGCTCTGCGTGGGTTTGGTTCTCAAAAGGTCAGAGGCACAGCAAGAGCTAAGCAAAGTGGAGGAACCTTGGATGAGGACCTTGAGTCGATGGTGAAGGACTATCTGAATGACTCAACAGAGGCCTATGTTAATTCTGACCCATTGGCGTATTGGCATGGGAAAAAAGAATTGTGGCCACAGCTCACCAACCTGGCTTTAAACTACTTGTCTTGCCCACTCGCAAGCGTGTCTTCTGAACGGGTTTTCAGTGCGGCTGGTGGGATTGTAACTCCCAAACGGAGCCGCCTCTCGCCCAAAAATGTGGAGAGGTTAACAATGATCAAGATGAATCAGCACCTCATACCACCAGATTTCAGAGTACGAGAGAGCGTGCCGGATGAAGAGGAGGTGGCCAGCAACATAGATGAGGGAATTTCTACTCTGTCAGGTGACACTGAGCTCTCCCTGCCTGAATTCGCAGAGTATGATGACGAAGCCTTATTCTTATTCCTGGACCGTGATACCGACTTCGAGCCCTGAAAATGAGACAACGAATCAATAACTTTCTTTTTCATCCTTATTCACTTTTATTCCTGTGTGTCTGTCTTTCTTTGTTGTGCACAGTTAATATAATTCAAACTTTAATCAGATAATCACAAAAACAAGCCCATCAGCAGAACTGTCTTCACTTGTTTGCTAATTTATTTGAAGGTGCCGCAGTCTGCATTCCTCAGGTTCACAAGTTCAGAAGAACATGCTCCTCTATCCTCCTCCTCCAGACTCCTATTTCCATCAAAGCAGAGGGCTGGTTTACGCCCAATGAAGAAAGACTCAGCACTTGTGGGGGTGTTGTTCTACCTCTTTGCAGGTGAGTTGACGGGTCTGGGGCCATTGCTGGGAAGCACTAAAAGTGGTTTGGACCAAATCCGAGGCAGGAATTTTTTGGTGTTTTTGATGACTTGCTTGCCTTTGAGGTGCTCTTAGGGGGGGTTCCGTCTGTTTGTGGGTGAGTTTTGTGGTCTGGGAGCATTGCTGGGACACTCTAATCTTGATTGCATTTGCTTTTCAGGAAATCCGTCGTGCCAACCCCGACTTATGGCCTAGCTACGCAGCGCGTTTGGACCGAAGGCCCAGAAATATTGCAAGTATGAGATTTTGCTTTTGGCCTGTTTGGGGGTGTTATGCTTCTTGGCGGGTGGGTTGCCGGGTCTTGGGGCATTCCTGGGAAGGTCTAATACCGGGTAGAAGTGGTTGGGACAAAATCCAGGCCGATTTTTTTTTGGGCTATTTCTGACATTTTGCTCTATGTAGCGTTTTCGGGGGTCCTGTTTGGGGGGCTTCCTGGTGTTTGTGGGTGAGTTTCGTGGTCTGGGAGCACTGCTGGGACACTCTAATCTTGATTGCATTTGCTTTTCAGGAAATCCGTCGTGCCAACCCCGACTTATGGCCTAGCTACGCAGTGCGTTTGGACTGAAGGCCCAGAAATATTGCAAGTATGAGATTTTGCTTTTGGCCTGTTTGGGGGTGTTATGCTTCTTGGCGGGTGGGTTGACGGGTCTTGGGGCATTCCTGGGAAGGTCTAATACCGGGTAGAAGTGGTTGGGACAAAATCCAGGCCGATTTTTTTTTTGGCTATTTCTGACATTTTGCTCTATGTAGCGTTTTCGGGGGCCTGTTTGGGTGGCTTCCTGGTGTTTGTGGGTGAGTTTCGTGGTCTGGGAGCACTGCTGGGAAACTCTAATCTTGATTGCATTTGCTTTTCAGGAAATCCGTCGTGCCAACCCCGACTTATGGCCTAGCTACGCAGCGCGTTTGGACCGAAGGCCCAGAAATATTGCAAGTATGAGATTTTGCTTTTGGCCTGTTTGGGGGTGTTATGCTTCTTGGCGGGTGGGTTGCCGGGTCTTGGGGCATTCCTGGGAAGGTCTAATACCGGGTAGAAGTGGTTGGGACAAAATCCAGGCCGATTTTTTTTTGGGCTATTTCTGACATTTTGCTCTATGTAGCGTTTTCGGGGGCCTGTTTGGGGGGCTTCCTGGTGTTTGTGGGTGAGTTTCGTGGTCTGGGAGCACTGCTGGCTATATATACTTTACTTTGCAAGAGGTTTGAAGCAAATCCATGGTGGCAGAGGGGACTTAGGGCCTAGCTGCAGAGCGCGCGCGGAGTGATTTGGGAAATTTGTGAAAAATTGACTAAGTCCCCATTTTTGTACTTTTGCTCTTTGGCTGTTTGGGGGTCTTCTACTCGTTTTCTCCTGGGTTGACGGCTCTGGGGCCATTGCTGGGAAGCTCTAATACCGGATAAAAGTGTTTTGGACCAAATCCCAGGCGGGATTTTTTTTGTGTTTTTGATGACTTGCTTGCCTTTGAGGTGCTCTTAGGGGGGGTTCCGTCTGTTTGTGGGTGAGTTTCGTGGTCTGGGAGCATTGCTGGGACACTCTAATCTTGATTGCATTTGCTTTTCAGGAAATCCGTCGTGCCAACCCCGACTTATGGCCTAGCTACGCAGCGCGTTTGGACCGAAGGCCCAGAAATATTGCAAGTATGAGGTTTTGCTTTTGGCCTGTTTGGGGGTGTTATGCTTCTTGGCGGGTGGGTTGCCGGGTCTTGGGGCATTCCTGGGAAGGTCTAATACCGGGTAGAAGTGGTTGGGACAAAATCCAGGCCGATTTTTTTTTTGGCTATTTCTGACATTTTGCTCTATGTAGCGTTTTCGGGGGCCTGTTTGGGGGGCTTCCTGGTGTTTGTGGGTGAGTTTCGTGGTCTGGGAGCACTGCTGGCTATATATACTTTACTTTGCAAGAGGTTTGAAGCAAATCCATGGTGGCAGAGGGGACTTAGGGCCTAGCTGCAGAGCGCGCGCGGAGTGATTTGGGAAATTTGTGAAAAATTGACTAAGTCCCCATTTTTGTACTTTTGCTCTTTGGCTGTTTGGGGGTCTTCTAATCGTTTTCTCCTGGGTTGACGGCTCTGGGGCCATTGCTGGGAAGCTCTAATACCGGATAAAAGTGTTTTGGACCAAATCCCAGGCGGAATTTCTTTTGTGTTTTTGATGACTTGCTTGCCTTTGAGGTGCTCTTAGGGGGGGTTCCGTCTGTTTGTGGGTGAGTTTCGTGGTCTGGGAGCATTGCTGGGACACTCTAATCTTGATTGCATTTGCTTTTCAGGAAATCCGTCGTGCCAACCCCGACTTATGGCCTAGCTACGCAGCGCGTTTGGACCGAAGGCCCAGAAATATTGCAAGTATGAGATTTTGCTTTTGGCCTGTTTGGGGGTGTTATGCTTCTTGGCGGGTGGGTTGCTGGGTCTTGGGGCATTCCTGGGAAGGTCTAATACCGGGTAGAAGTGGTTGGGACAAAATCCGCGCGGAAAAGCCTTTAGTTTTGGCACTTTTTGTAACTTAGGGTTCGTTAGGGTTAGCCCTAGCAGAAGGATTGCATGTGTTTCGGGGTGTTCTAGATTTTTCCAACTGAGTTCTGGGGTCTTAGAGCACTCGTGAGAATGTGTAATTTTGGTTGCAAGTCATTTGAAGAAAATCCATGGTGGGAAAGGGGGGATTTGGCATAGTTAAAGAAAGCCTTTGCCACTATTCTTAACTTAGGGTTCGTTAGGGTTAGCAGTATTTCTATTGCATGTGTTTGAGTGGGGGGGATTTCGAGTCTTGGAGCGATGCTGGCTATGGCTACTTTTGCTTGGTTGCTTGCAAGTGGTTTGAATGCAATCCACGGTGGGTAATGGGTAATTAGGAAGGGGGTACTTCGGCCTACTTTTACTTTCAAAGTAAGTTTTGTCACCAGTTTTCTGCTAGGCCTCGTTTTTTGAGATTTGATTGGGGGTCTTCGACATTTTTGCGACTGGCTTTAGTAAGGGTCTGGGTGGGAGCACTGCTAGGAAGATCTAATTTTGTTCTAAAACACAGTTTACAGTACACCTAGCTTGAGGGGCAAGATCCGCTACATTAATTTGCCCATACTTATTTATCCTTCAAAAGGTGACTCAGAGTACGCACTTTCAAAAATATTGTACTGTCTACTAGGAAAATCAAATTGTGACTTTTTGCACTCCACAGCCTACATACCTTATATTTATTTATCAGTGGTGTTGTAATATTATATCACTTCCTGTTTTTCGTTGAATAATTACAGGCCGGGTTTCAGTCTCTGCAATGGGGAAAAAAGGATGGAGTCAGGATTCACAGTAGCGAGCCACAATTCAGCATCAGGCAGGCAGTGGACAGGGTGTCTTCTGGTGACCAACATCGATGGACGAAGCGTCGGCTGCAATGGAGGAGTGCCGCTAATAGGAGGATTTTTTTTCTGCAGGCAACTTACTTACCACTTCCAACAGGACCACTACAACCACATAGATACAGTATCCCTTGCCTTTTTCTCTGACTGTGACTGCATTTCTTGGCTCTCTCTCGGCTTCTACATTGATCCCTTAACACATCACTTAGTCCACTCCACTATCACATCTGCACCACACATAGTCATTTGTAAGTGCTCCTACGTAATTCGCAAGTCGCAGCACGCCCCAGGCCGTAGAGGACTGGGATGGCCCCAATGATGAAGCATGTCACCAAGGGGCAACCCTGGTGAGTGAGGGGACACCTAGAAAAAAAGCAATTTCTTCTTTTCTATCTACTATACCTTCCAGACCAACCCCACTGAGTGTTGTTGTGAATGGATTTATAGTGACCAGCAAGGCTCTCGGGTATCTGGCTACAGAGACCTTATGTTGAATATCGTTATCAATAATTTACACATAGGCCCTTTACTGTTGCATTCTTTCTTCCACAGTTGTCAAATGTACTACTTACTTTTCACTGACATGCATGCAGTAGTGCATGCACTTTCAAAGATTGATGGATAGGTTTGTACCCAAAGAATTGTTTATGTTCAATTGTTTGTCTATGCTGTGCTTTTTTTTACAGGGTGTCTTCTGGTGACCAACATCGATGGACGAAGCGTCGGCTGCAATGGAGGAGTGCCGCTAATAGGAGGATTTTTTTTCTGCAGGCAACTTACTTACCACTTCCAACAGGACCACTACAACCACATAGATACAGTATCCCTTGCCTTTTTCTCTTACTGTGACTGCATTTCTTGGCTCTCTCTAGGCTTCTAAATTGATCCCTTAACACATCACTTAGTCCACTCCACTATCACATCTGCACCACACATAGTCATTTGTAAGTGCTCCTACGTAATTCGCAAGTCGCAGCACGCCCCAGGCCGTAGAGGACTGGGATGGCCCCAATGATGAAGCATGTCACCAAGGGGCAACCCTGGTGAGTGAGGGGACACCTAGAAAAAAAACAATTTCTCCTTTTCTATCTACTATACCTTCTGTCAGGTTACGCAGCCCCTAAGCGCCTACCGTACTATGAAACTACATTTCCCATGAGTAGGCGGGAGACTTGCAGGAAGTTTATCTGGGGAACAGACGCGCTTCCTGTTGCGCGTTATTCCGGCATGAGAGCCGACGCTCTGCATGCTTTTCTATCGTGTCTCCTGTGGACTATCACCTTCCCCCCCCCTCCCCCCCTGAGGCTCAGTGGGGAGCGCTTCCGTGTTCTGTCCTTGGCGGTAGACGGACTTCACGCGTCTTCAGGTAAAGCCGCTCTAAACTCTTCGGCCGCCCGTGCGGTCAGCTGATTACTGCCTGAACGGATTGTTAAGGGAGGTTCTGTGACTGTTTTCTAACAGAATTCTACCTTAGCTGAATTCCTGTTTGGTTGAATTGTGTGTGGCGGAGCACAGTGGCGGTCTATACCACGTGTTAGCGTTCACATCGGGGATCGTTTTTGTACTATTAAAACAGAGCGCGGTAGTAAGGACAACTACGCGTCTCCGTTGTATAACTGTGTATTTCAAAGGACCTCCATAACTGGGCATGTAGTGAGGTAACTACAGGCTACCCCAGTTCTCTTTGTGTAGTGCACCGTGGGGTGTGTTGTTGGCAGAATTCAGTGGTGGTCGCAACTACGTTTTTCTGTTTGACCTTCACCAAAGATTCTCTACTGGGTCATTACTTAGAGAGCGCAGTGTTGTAGTTCTTGCTTCCTACACACTACCGTTTCCCTCTTCCTTTTTGTTGGACCATACATCTTTGCTTTGACTATTTGGAACCCCCTTTGTACATTGAGTCCTCTACCATGTTTGTGGTATGTTGTGAGTAGTGGGTTTGATGTCTTAGTATAACGCGAGTGTGTTTGGTGCGACAGGAGTGTGTTCGTTAACTATATGTTTATGTGTTTCTTAGGCCTTCCTCACAGATTGTGGCAGAAGGGCTATAGTATTTCCTATCCAAGGTCATGTTTTCTTGGTGCTCAGGTACTTGTCTACTTCCTTGGTTATTTAGTGAGACTATATGAGAGTAGCCTTGTATGTTAGGACAGCACTTCACTGATGCCTGTCTTGTCTTCTGTTACAGGTATCCTTTCCCTGCTGACCCTACCTTTACCCATCCCACATTTTTTATTTTAGTTTGTTATTTTTCTCCCCCGCCTAATGGCTCGAACACCCTGTGTTTACACTTCTGGGTTTTGGTGACATTTGGAGGTGGAACCATATTTGCATCGACTGGATCACGGGGAGTAAACCTGACACCTTCCAGACCAACCCCATTGAGTGTTGTTGTGAATGGATTTATAGTGACCAGCAAGGCTCTCGGGTATCTGGCTACAGAGACCTTATGTTGAATATCATTATCAATAATTCCACACAGGCCCTGTACTGTCGCATTCTTTCTTTCCACAGTTGTCGAATGTACTACTTACTTTTCACTGACATGCATGCAGTAGTGCATGCACTTTCAAAGATTGATGGATAGGTTTGTACCCAAAGATTTGTTTATGTTCACAATTGTTTGTCTATGCTGTGCTATTTTTTCTTGTCTCCCAAAACCTTTCCCAAAAACCCCCGTACCCATCCATTTTTCAAACCCTAACCCTCTTCCCCCGGGCTGTGTCGTTTTGATTGATGTGTGACTAAATTATTATTACAGCAATAAATCCACACACTTGCTGGGGAGGATAAGGTGATAGCAACAGGCTGGTGAAGAAATCCGAGGATATATTCTTACTCTGCTTGACAAAGAACCATTGCTAATGTGAAAGAACTTCAACCGACTTAGTAGTTATACTTTACCATTTGTTAGGCTACAATGTGGCACTGCTCTACTGTACTTCTGTCACCTGCTATATTCTCAGTTGTACCGTTGAATTGCTCAGGAGGACAAACCAGATTTCATTTTCTTTTTTTTCATAGGCATGCAACTGCCACTGTGTCATACCACTAGTACAACCGCTATGAGGAAATTTTATCCGACCAAGTTTGCCAACCTTATTCGGTGTTTCCCGTGGAGCCAGCCCTGGGTCTAGCCCTACTTTCAAACACAAATTACAGGTAAGATAAGCGTTTGGTGGTTTGGGGGTATAATGGAGTATTAGTACGAGAGACGAGAGACTGAAGGTAGTACTACTAAAGTCCTAGGACTCTTGGATTCACTTCACTTAGTCTGTGAGAGGCACTTAGTGTTGAAAACATTTGGGCATTTACACTTAAAGGAAGAAAATGGAACTAAACTGTAAGGAAAACAGTCAACGTTAAACCCCCACCCACCAGGCAAGCAGTAAAAAACAGGTATGCTCAGATAAAGTTTGAAAAAGTATATTTATATCCCTAACAAAATAATCTCCCGCAAGACCCTCCCTAACCCCAACGATTGTCCTTCAAAAGTCCCCAAAAACCCAACTCCCAATTCCCACCCCCCAAAAGTCTCTAAAAAAGGGGCAAGGGACACTATGGGTGGATGCTGTTAACTTTTTGGGCCAGGGCATCATGCTCCTCGCGGAGCAAGGCGAGCTCCTGCTGAAGGCGGGACACCATCAGGGTAGTGCGGCGCAGGCGTGCCTTCACTGCCTTGCAGGTGCAATGCCTGTGAGAGGCAGCTGTTGGCCCTGCTGCTCGGCGGTGGCGTTTGCCTTTGGCAGCCCGGCTCAGTCTGGGTGGACCACTGTGCTGGGTGGCAGCCCGTGGGGCCACGGAGGCCGATGCAGACGACGTTGTTGTTGTTGTCGACTGCACACTTTCCTCGTCCTCCAGGGCCACCAGCCGCCGATATTCCGCAACAGTGGCCTCGATCCTCCGTTGCCGGGCCGCTCTAGCCAGCTCCTTCCTCCTTGTTCGTTTGGAAGGAGCATCTATATGAAGAAAGAAAGACATAGTCTGTAACCAATGCTCTTTAAGATTAACTCAATCATTCAGCAGAAATTTGTGTTGCAGTACAACTAGCAACTTGCAAGCGCATTACATAACTATTGAGGCCAGTATCTATCTAACCTCACACTTCTTCATCCTTGCTCTAACATTAGTGGGAGTTTAAGGAACAAATTCTACGAGCACTGTGGACTTCCATTGGAGTCGACTATGAAAGTACACCAGTCTTATTCTTCTTCTTATCTCTTGTTTTGGAAAATTGGTACGTTATTTTCTGCAAGCCGGCATAATGCCAGCGCAGTAAACTTGCACCCGAGAAAAAGAGACGCACGCCATGAGGAGTGACCTAGACTTGCGTTGCGTTACTGTACCCGTCCAGTACATGCAGGTGGTGAAGCTCTTACTTTTCTATTACGGGTGGCACTGAGAATACTCTGTTACAACTCAAGGGCTACTGCTTAATTAATTTAACTTTCACCCTACAGTGGAAATGAGTACTAGAAATGGAAAATTGAAGAAGATAAATAATCTGATTATCTATCACTTCACATGGGATGTTTTTGCTTATATATGGGATGACTTTAGGTGCTTTGCTTTTTATTGAGTGACCAGTGATACATCCACACATGAATGACTGAGTACTACTAAACTTATTAAGAGAGGTAGGGAGTGGCCACCGTAATAACCGGAACTATGCAGTGCTTGCAATACAAACTACTGCTACTATTTATGGTAGTATTTGGACAAAATTAAAAGTTCTTTTCCTTGCCTTTCCTACACTGGAACGGACGTGCGGGTGCAGTGTTACATGCTCTTCAAAGTTACACTTAGTTCATCCACTGACCGTCTACTCTCTCTAGATCATGGGTACTCACAAACTTTCTCTCAGGGGCTACATTTACAGTGTAGTTTGGGGCCGAGGGCCGCACTGGTGGGGGCGGAGTCAGAGGGGGCGGGGCTAAAGCAAAACGATAACTTGTGACCATGAGGTTGCACACAGGTCCCTGCAGCAGATGCCCTCATCCACTGAGCCACCAGACCCAGCATTTACATACATCTCTCTCCCTCCTGCTCTCCCTCCTGCCCTCCCTCCATCTCTCTCTCCCTCCTGCCCTCCCTCTCCCTCCCCCTCTGTCATCTCACTGTGTGTGTGTCTATCTGTGTCAGCCTTCAGCCCGGGTTGAGACCGCTTCCTCAACGCGCACACACAGACAACAACACCAAAGTACTTAACAGGTCTTTAAAAGACCATTAACATATTATTGAGGCTTTGTTTGTTGAGCGCCCCTGCTTCTCCACCCTGACAATCACTGCTTGCCCGGCCCCACAGAGCAGAGGCTTTGTTCTATTTCACCTCTTTGTGGCCTTGCATCTCCACTCTGCTCTGTGGGGGCCGAGGGAGCAGTGATTGTCAGAGTGGAGATGCAGGGGCGCTAACAGGTGAAATACAAAAAAGCCTCTGCTCTGTGGGGGCCGGGGGAGCAGTGATTGTCTGCAAGGTCTGCGCACCGCCAAGGAAGGCTTGCCGGGCCACCACCGGCCCGCGGGCCGTACTATGAGTACCCCTGCTCTAGATACACATATGCTATCTAAGAGTCAGATAGAAGCATGATCCAGGTATATGGACACATACAGTTTCTGTGTCACCCACCCAGGCTGTTGTCCTTCCACCCATCATTGCTTCATCATTCACCCAGCCATGCATCTCATATTCTTGCCTTCCCAGCTAGTCTTCAATCTCAATAAGTAAGGAATATATAAGAGCTTACCTCTGGCCGCCACCACCACCGTCTCAACTCTCACAGCCGTCGCCTCCTCCCCTGAAGAATCGCCCTCCGCCTCCGTGTCGAGCACCACCACCTCCACACTGGCCCCGCCACCAGATGTTCCACCTACAAAGTACATTTAAGAATGTTAGAATAAAGCACTCACTAGTCTTTGGTCTAGGAATGAAGACATGTGAAAACAATGTAATTTGTGACTGTCTACGTTAAAGTTAAAAAAAATGTCCCTTTTTCCAGGGAAGGTTGTCTTGCTGCACTTTTTGGCACAACTGATGAAGGCTGTTTTTTTAACACGCACCATTTTTCTCCACACAGACAGAAGATGGACTTCTAACATCAAGATCAAGTTGAAACCAGGTGAGAGCTCGGCTCGACCACAAGAATGTCTTCAATTAATCGTCAGCACAAACCACTTTTCCATTATCAGTTAAACGTTTAGTTTTATTATGACTTCATTTTAATAAATGTGTTTACTTTTAATAAAGCTTTTAAACTTAAATACAATCTGTGTTTTTTGGTCCGACTAGAGTGACTGAGCGAAAGGTTTTGCAATTTTTGCAAGCATGAGTCCAGATAGAACACTTCAAAAGACATTATGGACAATCCCAGAGGACTGCACTAAGTTGATAGAGCTATTGCTGACTAGAATCATGGGAGTTTCGCCAACCGTGCAATCTTAGTTAGCTACACAGACAGACTAATAAGAATAATCTAGTAATACCACAGGGAGTCATAGTAGAGGCAGGATAAGAATTTAGATACAGTCTACAAGAAGAGCAAAGACAATTTTGAAAAAAGTCAAATGAGGAACGCTAGGAAAAATAGGTACTAGTCTAAAATGAAAACTTACTGGGGCCAGCAGAGGAGCCCTCGCCTGCCCGATCCTGGCCCTGTTGAACAGCATCCGCCGCCTGCTGCTCCTGTGTCCTCCTCTCGCCCCTGGGGGGAGCTGACGTACAACATGAAAGAAAGAACAGAAAACATGGATGATTGTTGCTTGCCAATGTCAACCAAATCAAACATTTCAAAAGAACAATAACAAAATATTTCCGCGAAATTATATTGATTATGGTTACTTTTCATTTATTTGCGGACCTTTGACTTCGAAAGTCACGTAACTCACTAAACAAAGTACTGAAACGTTCACCTAGGACTGGCAGGCAGCAGTCCGCAGGCAAGACGCAAAGTGACAGACAAACTCCATTGTGATTTCAGTCAGATCAGTGACAACACTAACAGTTGCCTGCTACATTACCAGTCATTTAAATAGTCAAACTATCAATCCACCGCCACTATTTTTCTTATTGTCAGGGGTACAAAGGAAGGGGCAGATTTAAGCCCTTGCGGCTCTTTTGCGCCGTTCTTGCGTGACTTTTGTGACGCAGCAGCTAAACAAAAAAGGGCGCCATGGTGCGGCGTATAATATTATAACAACGTGACGCATTTGGGAGATGCATCCCGTTATAAAGCCCTGCGCCATCAGGGGGCGTTCCGGCGCAAGGGAGGGCATTCCTGCGCTGGAACACATCCTAATAGTGGCTGAGGGAAATCTACAAAATATCAATCAGTCACCTTTAGGACAATGATGCGTCACACAAACCCTGCACCTGCTTGAAGCAGACGTACGGCTTGACCCAGCATTGGGGAGATAGGGTACCCCAGAGCATTGATGGAGCTGCGCCATCGTTGCGACGCAACTCCAGCAGTAAAGCTTCGGTGACGTTTTGGGCCCATGGTGCGCCGCATTGCAAATACGCCGCACCATGTTTGGTGGTGGTAGCGGGCCGCACAATTAATGGCGCATCCCTGCTACTTTGCAGGGATGCGACGGTAATTGCAATTCTGCCCCTTAGGGGCATACTTACTTACGCGTTCTGGCGCATCTCCAGAGATGCGCCAGATCAAATGCGTCACGCAAAACTACCCTTGCGACACGGCAGATGTGCCTCATTTACAATGCGGCGCGCCCTGGCGCAAGGGTAGGCACTTGCGTGACGCATCTCGTCACGTAAGAGCGGCGCATCGCTGGAGTCACGTCGCCAACGCAATGCAACTCCAGTAATGCTCAGGGCCACCCAATACTTAACATGCTGTGTCAGTCCTTTCGCCTGCTTCGAGCAGACATAAGGAATTGAATTGACGTAGCAGCGTCGCAGAAGTGCCTGCGTTAAATCTTGTAGATTTCACGCAGGCAATTTTGCGAGGCGCACAGCCACTGGACCGCCCACCCTGCGTACTAGGAACGCACCCATTGTGGTGCAGGCCCATGGCTTTATAACGTGACGCATCTCCCTAGATGCGTCATGCTGTAAATGACTCGCAGGGATGCGGCACGTTTACGCCGCTGTTGCGACACGCAAGGCAACGTAAACGTGGCACAAGGGGCTTGTAAATGTAATCTGCCCCCTAGTGTCTAGCATTACGCAGTTCTGTAAAGTACACTCATACATAATAGTTACTCAGGCCAATGAGACCACGAAATAGAAAACAAATAAGCATAGTAGCAACGCCACTGAGAAGGAGAGCAGAGCACCTGAAATGCACAGAAGATTTTGAAATATAATTTAACTACAATGTAATCGTCATCAGCGGCATTATTGGCTTGCTCCATGTAAAAAACAAATATTTGCAATACAACAACACAGAGCAGGAGAAAACATCATAGTAGTGAGTGATTAAATGGCTACTACTACTCACCAAGCCCGGGGATCTCCAAGCCGAGCTGGTCCAGCAGGTCGCGCTCGCGGTCCAGGAGGTCCGTCCAGCGATGGGTGACCTGGCTGTAGGTGCGCTGGACCCCGTAGAGGTGGGATATGGCCCAGCACACCTTCTCCCACCGCTTCTGGCGCTCCCGCATGTTGTAGCCGCCGGCCGCGATCCTGCCGCCTTCCGCGATGGTTCTGGGCAGGCGGCGCTGGACCAAGTAGACCAGCGCGCCCACTTCCTCCGGGCTGAATATCTCCCGTCGCGTCACCTGCTCCCCCCTCAATCTCCCGCATGCTGTCCTGCCACTGGGTCCAGCACTACTCCCCGCCGCCGCTGCGGCCCTCAAGTGCCTGGGCAGCTTCACGGCGCCTGGCTTGACCATGGTCTGGGCAGGTAAGGTAGGAAGAAGTAGAAAATTAAGAAAGAATAGGATAGGGAAGAAGAAAAAAAAAAAGGTTAAAAAAGTAGTTTAAAAGTAAAGAAAAATAGCAGAAAAGACAAAAATATACAGCTAGGAAAAGAGAGGGATAGATAAGAAGCAAAATCGTAAAAAAAAAACTGAAAACAAGCAAAGGATGGCAAAGATACCAAGAGGATTAAACACCATGCCCAGACACAGGAAATGAATGAAAAACAAGATGGCCGGCGCCCGTTCACGAGCGCGAAAGTAAGTTCGCGCGAGATTTTCCTCGCGATCTCGTGCGAACCTCTAGATTTCCCGCGCGATCTCGTGCGAACCTCTACTCGCAATGCGCTTACTGCGCGAGATTATACATAGCGGGCGGAAACGGAAATACGTCACGCAAACAAAATGGCCGCGCCCGTACTCGACCTTGGGGTAAATTCGCGTGTTGCGCTGCAAGCGGCTCGCGAATACTGCAAAAAAACTCGCGAAACAACAAGCCGCAAAAAAATAAAATGCTCATTCGCACGAATTGGCGGCTTCCGCGGTCGGTTTCGCACGACGCCGCGCCCTGCGAATAGCGCGAAAAAAAACGAAAAACGATTTCAGCAAAAGCAAAAGCAATGAGCAGGTGCAAAAGGTCAACCTCATGA